>NC_140094.1:9702688-10332087 GCF_964237585.1 Gallinula chloropus
TTGTATGAATTTACTATCAACTTACTTATGACACACAGCTGGCTGCTCTTGGAGACTGGCAGGCCTCAGAGCCCTCCACAGAGCAGGCTTAGCAGCCTGCTCACCCCAGAAGAGGCTCTAAAACACTGCCAGGAGGCTGTTCAGATCTAGGTAAACACCAGAGAGGCCCATGCCTCCTACCTGGAGCCTGCTGGGGTCTGGTGTCTTCCTGGGAAACAGCTACCTCACAGCAGAAGAGGCCTTTGCTGCTGAGCACCGACACTCCAGCTGCCCAGGCTGAGCTCCCAAGGCAAGGCAAGGAAAGGTAGCAGGGATCTGAACCAGAGGCAGTTCCTGGCTGAGTAAGGCAAGAACAAACAGGCTGCAAGAGAGAGACAGCGTTATGGTGCTGATATAGAAGGCTGGTGACGCCGTGCCCCTGAACACCTGCTACCTGCGGAAGAGCCACTTAGAGAAACAGGCTGAGTGGCACTCTGCTGAAGTGTTTGTGTTTGATTTCTTTGATTACTCCACTTCCTGGCACAGGTTTGCTAGATCAGCTCCCAGGTGAGCAGAGGTGGTTAGAATCACCTGAGAACTGATTTCCTTCTTGGGTTATGTATAGTCTCAGGCCAACCTTTGGCTGGAGGGGTGTGTATTAAAACACCTGCCCTGTATTCCACTTTGTCCTTGGCTACCCCTGCACAGAACTGTGCTCGATGTGAGTCCAACTCCTGCTGAACTTGGAACTGGATGTGATTTGGCTGCAGTGTTCTCCTGTACGCTACTAAAATCCCAGTGCCCCTTTCTCCTTCTCTGCTTAAGATCAGATAGAAATTTATCTTCTTAGATCTCCTCCCCTGCAAACTGCCTAAACAATAAAATAAAATGGACAGACAATAGTTAATGTGAATGAACTGTGGCTTGAAATAGCAGGTAACAGATGGAGACAAAAGACAGTGACTATCCTGACGCTTCTATCTTTAAATGTTTGGTTATGCTAAAAATATGCTTGAGCCCAGCAAGCCCATCTTTGCATATAACCTTCACTGCAAAGCTCATCTGTACTCCAGAGCTGCCCCCAGCCCAAAAGCCAAACACTGCAGATGTTTTCTGAAATCACCGGGGGTTCTGGGATCGGAACCTGGGAGACTGGGTAAAGGTTGAACAAACCCATCCAAAATCTCACATAGCTTCCAGGAGTTTATTTTCTACCTTTGTGCAAAGTGAGTGTCTGGTGATCTCCCCTCGATGCCAAACGCAGCATCCCCAGGGCAGGTGTGAGTCCCACCCCACGGCTGGGCTGAGCCTCGGGATCGCAGGTCTCTGGGGCCGATGCCCGCAGCCGTGGGGCTGTGGAAGGACCACGGACCCCATTGCGTGAACAATCAGCCCGAAGTCAAGGGTGAAACCCTACACTTGATGTAAAGAGCAGTGTCCCCATGTGCACAAACCAAACCTACCGCGGGACTGACGGTCCCTCTCATGCCCCTCACACCCCAATGTTAGCGACCTCAGCTTACACCGCATTTTTATACCGCGAGGCAGGAGCATGACGGACAATTCTGGAATAAAAGGGTTGGCTTTGCAGATGTCACTGGAGATGCACACTTGCATGCAGAATATGCTTTCCAAAATATACATCAGCTTCACCCTTTTTTAATACATACGTTATATACACACCACAGGCTCAATTCTCCCATATCGGTGCTTCTCTTCACGCCCGAACTCCTTACATCTACCGAGTCCCCGAAGAAGCCAAACAGTTTTTCCTGATACTGAACGTCATGTATGGGATCCTTCCCCAGCTGCTGGCCTACAGGTGTGTCAACAAGCCAGAGTTCTTTATGAAAACAAAACCAGAAGAAAAAACGGAATAGCACACCTGTTCTCTGCTCCTCCTTTGGGCTGTGTATATAACTGGGCTGGGATGTAACTGAACTGTGTAAATGCAACCCAGATGAAGCGTGTACGATGTGTAAAATTGCACAGTTGTGTAAAGTTGCACCGTGTTTTATCATACTCAAAAAGGGAAAATAAAGACAACTGCCTCCAGTACCACTTCTCAACATTCTGACTTTGCGCTGCAGTGGAGTTGCTAGTTCCTGTGGCTATTTTTAAGCAAGCTGCTGCTTTGATGCTTTTAGAAATACTGCATGAAGTTAAATAATAATAATGATGTCAGTGTTTAGCCGCCACATGCTGGGGAGTATCAGAGCCAGCAGTGCTTCCACAGAGCTGCTGTACAACCTGAAGGTCAGTATTTCCAAGTGTCAAAAATGAACAAAGGTAACTCCGTCACACACACGTTTTATGTGTCAGAAGGTGTGTGTGGTGGGTCAGCCTTGTAAAAACCCTGAGGAACCTCTGCAGAAGCAGCGAACTCCAGCTGTAGGAGCCCAGGTATGATAAGCAAATCAGATAGCTGTGCTAATTGTTTTAGGGATTCTCTTCAGCAGGCACCACTCACCTCCTCTAGTTGAGTGTGAGCTTTCTAGAGCTTCCGAACAGGGCATGGGGGGAACCTTGTGCCTTGACCACGCTGGCCCCTTGCCCCAGCATGTGTTTGCAGAGAGGAGGGGGCCTGGCCACGTGCTTCCCTGCAGCGACGGCTGCTAATGCTGCTGGGTCACAAACAAGCAGCAGCAAATGCGGCCACCTCGGGCTGTACACTTGTGTTTCTGCCTGCAGTCACCACCACCCTCATGACTTCTAAGTGTACCTTTGCTGAAAGCAGTGGGGGCGGTGCCTTTCTCACAGATGAAATTCGGTGATACGTTTTAACTGGAAACACTTTATTTTGGGATGTTGGCTTTGGGTGGTTTGATTGAGAGAATTTTAATTGTCTTTTTCAACCTAACCAGTAACAAGAAAGCATCAGCTCATGCGCATGCGTGTTGCACCCTGCAGAAGGGGGCTGTCAGAGCAGCAAGGTGTCCGTGCTCTAACTCTCCCGTCGAGCACTGCGCTGTGGCTCACAGCAGCGCTCGGAAGAGACACCCCAGCGTTTTGTACCTCTGGGGCAGGTCCAAAATAACCACACCACATCTCAGTCGGTGCTTCTTGGCAAAGAGGAACTCGGCAGCACCCAGCAGCACCCAGCCTCCCTGGCGTGGGCTCCTCCAGGTACGCTAGAATTCGGGCTAGATCCGTCCCAGTACGTCCTCCCGGGAAAACAACCCCAGAGCTGCTGGGCTGTAATGGGACATGCTGGCTCACAAACGGGCATCTGAGCCTCCCATGTTCCCTCTGATGTTTTTAAAGAAACTTTGAATACATTCAAGGTGAATTTAATAACCTCCTGTTATCCAGAAAAGGCAAAGTACAGAAAAAATAAAGATCTCACCTGCACTTGTATCTATTATGGTCAACTCATGTTAACAGAATGTTTTGCTTTAATACTTGACTTACATTAATACCTCACATTATTACACGTATGAAGCCAAATATGACGCTAACTTAGTTGCTTACAACCTCAAACCTTACTCCCAATACACATTCCAATAAATTTATTCTGTAAAAACAATACATTTTTTTGTTTTCTTTTTTTTGTTTTCTTTTTTGTTTTTTTGTTGTGGTTTTTTTTTTAGTTTTTTACAGTAAACTCGTCAACTACAAACCTTGAATACGCAAAAGATGTTCCAAGGACAAGCATAACAAGGATTGATAAAACCAGACTAAATATGTTTTCACAATAAAAGCTGGCATAAAAATAAATAAAAATCTCTATTATCACAATAGCAACAATAATGTACACAGAATAATGGATTTGGAATGCTTACTTACTAGTCTAGTTCTATTTCCAAAAGGAAAAAAAAAAAAGCCAGAATGACAGCATCCTTTTTTAAGCCTTTCAGGATTTAAAATCGATGTTTTCTTTTGGTTTCCCATAGGGTTCTATATCACAGTAAGCTTAAAAATGGAGAGCATCCAAATGAATGATTTCAAATTGTGTTGGCATTGGAAAAAATCCTTGTATTAATCTAAAGAAACACAAAAAGACTTTCACTAACTCCACATATAGGAACTAAGTCAGATAGTGTACATTACATCATGATTTTGAGAAGTATTAAGAGTATAACTAGCTAGGTACTTCTAATAAGGAAAGGTATTTTATTACATTATTGAACTTGGCGGTGATCTCAGCTGAAGAGGAATTTCTCTTTTATGTTGTAAACCGATCAAAACTCAACAAAGTATGGACATAGGGAGCTCGAAAAGTGTGATTGGAGGTGGAAGATACTGTTTTAGTCTCGTATGGAGGGGAATCATTCCTAAGATTGACTTGTTTTTAAAAAAATGCTGATTTAGAATGATGTAATTTGGAGTTACACCTTTTCTATCTAGAAAAGGGATCTAAAACATGTTCAAGTATGCGATATCTTCATAAACCTCAGCCACTGGTAAAGGGCAACTTCATGCAACCAAAGAATATGAAAATCAAAAAGTAACCCTTAGAAAAAAGGGTAAAATGTCATTTCTGCAAACACAACGGATAGGAATGTGAATAATGTGCATACAAACTGGGATGCTGTTGATGATACTAATGAACAGATGTGGTGACTCATATCAAATCCAAGAATATTAGACAACCAAACATGTAACCTTCTTGTGTTTTCCCTTAATATTCAGCAGTCATTATGTTGGTTAAGTCTGAAAGAGAGGAAGAGAGAGAAAAAAAAATCACATTTAGTGTAAGAAAACACATGCTGCAACAAATGGATACAATTAAGGCCATATTCCCACACTTCAGTCACAGGGACACGGAACCACCTGGTCGGTTTGAACAGACATTATTTCCTAGAGAAAACTGCTGATGCTGCACCCACTAACCACAGTGCTGCGAAATATTAACCATCCCCCTGTAAAAGTGAATGCTTAGGGCTTCATTCAAATAAGCAGCTCCAGTCACCTCTGTGGGTTTCTGTCTTCCCCCATCACTCCATTGGGAACTCCCCGGTACACTGCGCACACAGCCACACCCCACGGTGCACCCGAACACCCTGCCATGACACCCCTCTTCTGTTCAAAGGATCCCCTGGCAAGGCAGCCCACGTATCTGAGGTGCTTCTGAGGAGGAGAGAGCCTGGCTGACAGAAAAGGACTGGACTGTCCTTGTGATCACGGCAAGTGTCTCCAAGCCTCAGGTTCTTCCCACTGACCAGACCCACCAGCACAGGGACACACTACTGCTCTCCAGCACCGAGCAGGCACGCGATGCTACGTAACGACCTAACCCTGAGCAAGGTGCCTTCTCTCCTTTGTGAAATACTCAGTGTGAATGCTTGTCTACCTACAGCCTGATGGACGGGAAGAAACACACCATACAGGCGGTACGAAGCAATTAGGACTGTATTTGGTGAAAACACATCATCTCCACAGCCCTGTGCTAGCAGTTTGCTGCCCAAGCTCTCTCCTGCTCTGGCCCATCATAGCTACTGTGTGTGATGTCATGGCTATAGCAGACTGTGCTTCTCTTTCCAAGAAGAGGAGACACAAGTGCCCTCTTCAGCAGCCTGGGATCCGGCTCTGGTTGCTGCTGCCCTGTGTTTGTTCAGTGTGGGTCCTCTCTCCTACGACAAAGGGTGTGCAAACAGTAAGTAACGGAAACCTGCACTTTCCGTGTGGGAGGTCCTGGTACATCCTGAGTAATGACACACGATAAGGGGGTATTAGAAAATGCTCCTGTGTGTAACGATGGCTTGCAGGAACTGCTGGAGCCCAGCTGCCCCCCAGAAGGTGCAACAATGCCCTGCTCATCCTCAACAGCGCACTTCCATTGACCTTGTTCCTGTTTAACAGTTGATGAGATTGTAGAGATGCTTTGGAGACATGTCTTGGAGGTGTTTGCTGTAGTTTCTTCCCCTCTGAGGGATGGGCAGACACCCATTAAAACAGCTACAAGTGATCAGTCCAACAGGCTATGCCTTCTGCTGAAGTTTGTAATGACAGCTGTGACCCTGCACTGACGGGCAGGGTGGGTGAAACTGTCGGTCCCTACAGGCCCTTTCGGTGCATGACACCTTCATGCTTATTACGATCAATTCCCCTCTGGGCTAAGGCACGGTTCTCACGCGGGGCACAGGGAACAGTCACACTGTCTCAGACTGGGCCACTGGGCCACAGCGTGGCACAGGAGGGACAACAAAGAGCCAGCAGTGCCAGTCATCCGCGAGGATGTGGAGCTCCCAGCACCGCCTACCAGCGTGACACACGCTTTACCTCCCAGCCACACTGCCAGGTGCCCCGCCGGTCAGCAGGTCCCTTTCCCCCGGCGCAGGCAGCCCCTGGGGCCAGCGGGGCTGCACAGGGACCCGGGCTCCCTCCCCTTCCCAGGCAGCAGGCGCTGCCAGGCGCCGGCAGCAGCCGCTGAAGAGCGATGCGGCAGAGCTGCGCAGTTTCCATGGTCTCCATGGTTTCACGTCCCTTCGGAAACAGATCGACTCCCATCATCTTTGTTTGAACGAGCCTCTCAGCTTTCCTGTCAGACACGGTGCAGCGTGTGTCGCACTGGCCGGTGCCGCTGCGCACAAAGGCAGCAGCACAGCACCTGACTTATTCCAGTGAAACAATTCAATCGTCAGTAAAGCTGAAGGACAGAGACCAGGGAGAGCCAGGGAATAAAACTAAGCCCACAAATTGCTTTGTTTTTTCTGGCACTGAAAATCCCTTCCTCAACAGTCTCTGGCAACTCGCTCAGCCATCCTGTACTTAAAGGCTCTTGCTGGATGGGCAGAAGGATAATCATTTCCTTGCTCTGTATGATCATTGTTATTCCATGTTGGTTTGAGGTCAAAATGGTCACAGCATTGGATGTACAGAGAGATGCAAAGCGTGTATTTCATCTACACCGACTGCTTTAATCTCCACTTGCATTCAGACATCCATGTTCCTCCTGGGCTACGTCCCACTGCCTTATTTAGCTGTGCTGCGATCCTGAGCTATAGGAAGGCAGCAGCAAACACACCTCGTTACACCAGAGAGCACACCACTATTGGACTCTAAATAGGAATTTTAGATGTGCAATAGTTAAACACATTTTTACAAACACTATTTCTTTGGAGAGATTTTAACTTACCCAAACCTGCTGAAAAAATTCAGACAGAAATACATGCTGTGTTTCCCTTTTCTGAAGAAATGCCCACACAGCTACATTGAACAGAGCCCCAGATGCTAAGGTTTTCATGTCAATAACCCCCCAGATCTGTTACACAGCCTAACCAGTGTTCTTGAGAAGTAAAGAAGGAAGAGCGAAGGAACCAAACATCTCAAAACCACATTGGAAGGACACAGTGAACCTGTCTTTTTCTGGCCAGTTTGGCTCTAACACTTGTCTTTCACAGCAGTAACTGGAATTGTTGCTACCCCACAAGAACATCATAACAAAAAGTAAGACCTGGACACAGGCTGGTTTAAATATGTCCTCCCAATTGCAATAGTATCAGATGGCAGTAATGTTGGACCAGATTTTGATCCCCTTATTCATGCTGGCAAGCAGTCACCTCCACAAATAGATCCACTGACTCCCATGTTAGTAACTGATTGTCAGTGTGAGTAAAAAGATCGCAGCCCTTTACCCCACCTCAATATTTGGGCCGTGCCAGGAGCAAAAAAAAAACCCCACCTGAATTTCCAGCAAAGTGAGTATTTTTCAAAGACTCAGTAACATCATTCACCTCCCGAGAGGACCCGCGTGCAGCCCCGCACAGAAGGAACACCTCATTTACCTACACACTGCCCAGACTGTAACTAAAATAATGAATACCAACAGAAGAACGTGCCACACACCCTGAGTGCTGACCTCAACATTCAAACACTCTCTAACAGGACAGGGGCTACAGCCAGCTTCCCAGCAGCATTATATGGTTACTCAGATGAGCCCTTTTTGTACCACACAGAGCCATGAACACCCTTTCCACTGGCATATCCTGATTATATGATACCTGGAGAAAGCCCAAACAATCTAGCAGTATTCACCAGGTCTGTGACTCTGGACTTGAGCAAACTCTGGGATGGGAAGCCTTAGCTAATGTGTTATTAGTTACTTTGCAGTGGCAGGATACAATTAGAGGTGGTGGCCGAATCTGGGGAACTAATGTCTCTTCCGTTGAGAGCGCCTGTAGTCCTCAGGAATAGCTGAGAAACTAAGGGATGGAGGTAAGAAAAGAAAGCAGCTTTGTCAACCCCAGGGATAACAAAAAATATCACAATTGAGCCTCTGAACAGTATGAAATTGGCTGAAAAAATATCAGCTTTGGAAATACTTTTATTTGCTCTGGGTTTTGAGTCTTTAGGAAGCCATCACTTCACTTTTCCAAGCCTTCCTCTACCACCTGGAGGTTAGAAATTTCATTAAAAAATACAGGTGAAGATGCTCCTGCAATCATTTGACTTCAGCCTTTAACCCTGCAAGAAGATCCCCACAATGCTGAGGGTAAGAGTGTGATTAAAAGGAAGGATTTGTGTTGGTCTGAAGAGGGGAGACGTGTCTCCAGCCTGCAGTCCAGGCATTACAAAACATAATCACTACCTCATTACTATTAGTTTTACTAAAAGCCACTTGTGTCCTTTAGGCAACTCTTGTAAGTGTCAGAGACTTGTGAAGTGCAGAGCACAGGAGCCAAAGGCTCTCCAGGACACAGCCCATGGGGAGCACTACAGTGGGGTGCAGCTGAGCCCACAGCCTCTGGTCCACCTGCCACCCCAGCCCTCCCCACCCCCACTACCTGGCATCTCATAAGCAGCCGGTCACGGTGGCAGAACCAGGGGAATGAAGTATGTCTGTGAGATCAGAGCTCTGAACTCCCATTTCTCTTGTCTCTTTGCCTTCATGCTGCCTTCCTACAAGTTACTCTGGAACCATCGCTCCCTGGGTGCGAGCCTTGGGCTCTGGAGGGCAGCAGTGTGCGGAGCGGTGCGCTCCCAGCACCCACTGGTGGCCACATCAACCTCTTCAGCTGGGCCGGCCCGAGGGCGGGCAGCGCTGGGCAGGCAGCGCCTGTGCTGCACGCTGAGCAGGAGGCAGCCCCTCATCTTCTGACTGTCGGTCCAATGCTCTTCTTGCGAGGTAAATGATTTTAAAGACCATAAACTCATCTATGACAGTGTCTTTCAGCAGTCCTAGGCATTCTGCTGAGTTCATGCGTGTGAACAACAGGACCACATCCCAGTGCCACAGGCACCTGTTGGTCTTTCTTGACTTTCCTTTCTACAGAGGAGCAGCTCAAGTCTGTGGGCTGGAAGAGCTCAACAGCCTCTGGCAGATTCCTGGTCTGGATGTCCAGCAGATCGTGGCTGGAGGCAGCTGGCCCTGTACCCCAGGCTGTGGGACTGGCTGGTGGAAAAACCCCACTTACTCTTTCCCGGAGTGCCCTGTGTCTGATGAAGGATTATCTTCTAAAAAGAGACCTGGTCTGGCTTTGGGATGCCAGGAGATGGAGTGTCCCCTCCTGGTCCTAGAAGAGAACTGCACTACTGGTAAAATCTAAAAAGAGGATTTCCCTGTGAAATGTTGATTCTGCAGCAGAAATGCCCAGGGAGAAGTGTCTGGATTTGGATGTGAATTTCTTCAAACTCATCAGTGCTTTTATCTCAAACTGACCTTAGATGTCTCTCCATCTCTCTTTACATGCTACTAAAACTCCACTTTTCCCACAAAATGGAATTAAAAGCATCCAAGATTCAGTTAAAGAGTGAGGTCAAACCTGAGTGCCAGGGTATGACAATGTTATCAGTGATTATTTCTGTGGAGTTGGTGCTGGCAGGAGGGACACCGAGACTGTTGACAATATTTCAGCACAGGGGCTGAAGCATCTGCAATACTGAAAGGCTGCAGAGCCCCATGCTGTTCTAGCACGTTGAACTCCACCTCCCAGCAGTTACAAACACGTCACATACAGAAGGAAAAGCCATAGGAATGTCACCAGACACAAGGCCAATATCCTTTGGGACTTTTTAGCCACATAATGTGTGACTGACTGCAAGTGTTCGGCCCTTTCATGGAGAACATGCTTGAAGTTCACAGACATATCCCCTGTCACCTCCCTCTTGAACTCTTGCTACCTCAGATGGAACTTACAGCCAGTTTTCTCACTCAAATACCTATCTGAAGATATGAAAGTGTCACAGGGTTTTCCAGCCAGAACATGGGCAATACCTGCACCATGCACTCCTCACACTCATCAGCCCCTGATTGTGGGGCGAGGTGCTGGGAAGGTATGACACAGGAGAGTGTCAGGGCATATTGTCTTCCTGACCCCACGAGCCACAGCAAAGCCTTCATAAGGCAAAGAGCCCCAAAACACATCCACTGTGCCACAGAGTGAAGGGGAATGGAAGCTCTGGGAGGAGCCTCTATGGGGGAGTCGACAGCAGCTCCCCAGAGGTTGTGTTTTGGGAGAATGGGTTGAGGCTCAGCACGCAGCAGGGTGCTGAGGCACCTCAGCAATGTCAGAGCAGAGTCTGTGCTGGCTGCCTGCCTCTCACACCTGGGGATTTGTGTCACTCAGCGGCTCCTGTGACAGCCCAGCCTGGCTGCTGGCCACATGGCAGAGCCTTGGCATGAGAACTGCAGAAGAATGGGTTCTGAGCCGGAGCAGGGAGGCTTGTGCAGCTCCAGAGGCATGGAAACAGCAGTGGCTGTTAAAGGTGGCTGGTGATTAACCAATTCCTGTGCCCATTCCCCCACTCTGCAACCTTCCTTTCTGTTGTGGTCACAATGAAGTAATATTGGTATAAACTCACAGGTGACACAAACATACAAGATCATACGAACTTGCTCTGGAGCAGACTGTAGGTCCCCTCTTTGGAAAATCACATCCCCAGGAGGATCTGCCCTAAAACCCGCAGTATGCAGAGTCTGCAAAGTGCACATGAACCCTCATGAACTTCGAATAAGTCAGTGGGACTGTGCAGATTTCAAACAACTGTGAAAGGATAACCAGGCTCCCACTGTTTAGTGAGCCAGAACACATTACACAAACAGTCTGATTCTGCTCTCACATCAATTTTGCATCACTCCAGCTCCTGGTTTCAGCAGTTCCTCTCAGCTGACATCCACGAAAGTGTTGGAACAAAAATCATTCTAATAGTATCTTTTCTCATTCAGTTGTTTCTCTAGAGTAAAATCTGTACCAGTGCAGGGACCAGTCCCACACTTCTGTTCTAGACACATCCTGAGCACTGAAATACAGCTCAGAAAGCTGGCACGTGGTACCACAGGTCAGAGCAGTGCACTGCCTCTCGCCCCCCCCACTCTGGAGCCCCCCCAGCAAACCCCAGGGGAAGGGAATGATGTTAACAGAAAATTACCCCTTCACTGGTTTTCTGCAAATCTGAAGAAGTGTTTCTTGTGTCATTGCCTGCGTCCCCAGCATCAGAGCTGCTCTTATTTTCTTCCTCTTTGCAGTCCTTATCATCTTCATCTCCAGGAGATTTCCGTGACTGCTTGGAGGATTTCTGAAAGGATCAACAACAAAGGTAAAAAGTAAAATTCCAGTTTCAGTCACAGAAAGAGACCTCTGAAATGTACCTGGGACGCTGTCTCATTACATGGTTCCCTGTTCAAGGTGAATATTGGGGAGGAAACGTGGGGTGAGATGTGTTTTTCAGGGGAATTAGCTGGAGTTACTGCCATCAATGAAACAAAAGGAGAAATTCTGTGTTCAACACAGGTTGGCAGCACAATTGACTGTAAGACAGACACAGTAACAGGAGATGGGTATTAGCGTTGGGTCACCTGTAGGTTTTGCTAGTTAATGAAACAGATGGTGCCAGCTTGACAAAAGTTTTGATTAAACACAGAGATGTAAAATGAGAATAACATTAGCAGAGCTGCTTTCCATACTTTTTTTAGTGCTGTCAGCTTTAATATATTAACATTAAAGCCATGTGGAACCAATACATCTTTTCTGTTCCCTTTATGTTATGCAATTCTACAGTACAAAAGGATAAATTGTGGCATTAAGCCACCATTTTCCTAATCCCCTGTTTGCCCAGGGTCTTCTGGAAAGAAGATGGTAGACCAGACCTGAATTTCTAATGTAAAACACACAAAGGGGGTGAAATTACTTAATACATTTTGTTCAGTGGATGAACCACAAAAACTCCCACTCTCCCCCAAACCCAGCCTGGATCAGATTGTTTGCTTTCTTCTTTCAATTTCATTTAGATTTCACTTTCAGGGCAGAATAACATGAATGTGAATGAACACCACTGCCACGCTTGCTGCAGGTTTTGAAGCAAAGTCCAAACCTGGAGGCACACACAGAACCAGAGGAAGTGACTTTAATGTGGCTCCTTTCACCCAGGTGACCGGTGAGAAGCATATCTGGACCCAAAGCTGTCACTACATCTATGAGTATGTTCACCAGCCACTATGAGGCAGAGTGAGACACACTACTCCTAGCTTCCTCATCTATGCTGTTACTTAGATATTAACGGGTCAGTTAGGTACTACAGTGTGGGTCTCGACCCATAAATCTATAAATTGAGTGCCCTGCTCCCTGTTTAGTGAATTAGTTCTTCCTCCCTCACATTCTGTATCCTGAAGTATTTTACTCTCAGCTACAACAGGAGCAGCTGAGCACATCTGACTCTGCCCTGTGTTGTAGCATGGCATCTGGGGCATTCATACCGGAGATAGGAGAGGGAAGCTGCAATTCTCTCAGTCAGGAACCAAACCTGAACACAAGTCTCCCAGGAGTCACATGCCTAAGGTTCTTTTTTTGCTCTTCATGGGAAATACCTACCTAAGATGACCAAACCTACCAAGCCATCTTTGCATGGACTTCCATTCCAGCCCCTCTCAGCTCTTTCCCATGCTTCCACCTCCTTCTCTAAGTGCAGGTGTTTGAACAGGGCACGGTATTCAACAGGGCACAAAAGCAAGAGCACTTCCCTTTGCCTGTTTGAACACCATCATTTTGGTACTGGAAGCAAAATGCTGCAGCAGGATGAGAACCAACTGCCATGAGGTGGCCAGTACTGTAATTATAAATGCACCTGGTAACAATGGGAAAGCTCAGAAGATCACCTTTGAAGTGTAGGATTTTTTCCGTTTTGAGCCTGCTTTTTCATTCTTTCTTTTTCCTTTTCCATCCTCTTCTACCCGATCACCTTCCTCCTCACTGCTGGCATCTGCTGTATTTCCTCCTTCTCCTTCAGTTTCTGATGAGCTCTGTTGCTGAATTGCCTTTAAAATAACAATAGCAATAATAGCATAAACAACAAAAATATCACTAAAATCTATTACTTGTTTTTTGTTCTCTCTTGAAGACAGAAATGCCGGTATCAGGCAGCTCAGGCTTTAATCACTACAGTCGGGAAGAGCTCAGGTTATTCTTGCAATTATCAAGAGAAAGGGCTGCAGAGGCAATTTCACCACTTGGAAACAGTTATCAGATGCAGATTCTGGGATAGCATGTTCTGAAGGGTTTACACAGAAAGAGAAGATCTGATAACAAAAATGTGTTTGCTGAGGATCTGAGGCTGGCTCAGAGCAGAGACCAGCGGCGCGTTCATTCCGCTTTGGGCAAAGCAGAGGAACTTTTAGCCTGTGGCTGCAGTAGGAGAGACTCATTCAGGGGAGAAGATGGCTGTTACCCCCCCACACACACACAAAGGGCAAGATCTCCATGTTAGGAAAAAGCAAACATTGACCAGAAGGCTGAGAGCTCTCTGACAGTCCATCTCCCACAGACTATTCAGGAGATGTTTTAAAATCCCCAGGTGTATGCAAAACATCTGTAGGGCTGAAAATCTGAAACAGGATCTGAGAGGGGCAGCAGCTTGTCTGCAGGTGGTCCCTTCTCTGGTTTGTGAGGTTTGTGCTAATAATGTAATAGGTGCTCCCCTTCTTTTGTAGGTGATTTCTGCCTTCAAAGGACTGCATTTTTTTTTAATGAGAAAAGTTCTTTGGCTTTATAAAGCCCACCAACCATTCTCCCTCTCCAGCTTCACTGATTTTTTGCTCTGGACTTCCAACAGGGAGAGCTGTTGTACAGCTGCTACTATCTCCCAGCAGCAGCTTAAACCTCCACTTTCTCACCCCTCACAGCTTTGGCACTGGTGTGCTACGTGTTATACATTACCAATGTAAAAATCAAAAGTGCAGTGACCTTAAGGTCTGTGTAAAATACACTGAACCTGATATAAAAATAAACAACAGAAAGAATAACTCAGAAATTATTCATGTTTATACCAGAGTAAATAATACCTTCCATTTTTAATTCAACTAAATCTGCTGCAGAATTTTCCACTTCACCACCCCAGAATATCACAGAAAGCAAAGGGCTCTGCAGTATGATTACAGTTCAATTTGTCACAGAGTGCAAGACCACAGCTGTCTTTGCATTACACAATTATAGAAAGTGTGAGACTTTCTAGTTACACCAAAGCCAGGACCTTCCACATCACTCATACAATGTTTACACTGACAAGAAGTCTTCAAAGAAGAAAAGAAAGATAAGGAGGAAGAGAAGTGAAAGTCATTTACCTGATATCCAGTAAACTTTACTCCAGGGTTGTTTTCTATTTCCCACAGGCCTTCATTAAATCCTTTTCGCTTGTTTGACTTTCCAAACTTATCCTTATATTCTTTATATGGGAAAAGGTCTTTGGGCCCCAGGAACGCACTGCATTTTAACAAAGGTAACATTCACAAGAGAACTTAAATTCCTCCTCTTCAAAACAAATCCCTACATTAAGAATGCAAATATTTTCTCTATGCTGCTCATGCCATCATTTCTTTTCCAGTTTTGTTTGTTTGTTTATTTATTTAACATACTGACTTTGAGTTACTGCTGTGAGCCTGATTTAATGTACTGGCTCACCATCCTGATGTTTGATGTTGCAAAATCATGCTGGGTCTCTCTAGAAAGAACTAAAACAAGTCTCATTTATTATGTTAACTACTGCTGGGAACTGGCACTTGAACAGTTTATGAAAGGGATTATATGACATAACTGCCTGCGATAGCAAGGGACCAAACTTCCAATCCTACGTGTTACACATCCAGAAAGGCCTAAAAATACCACATGAAAAGTTACAGCATGTGCCTAGAACCTGTGAGCCAAAACTTATTACTACTGGACAGAAAAAGCAGTGGCATTTACATTATCTATCCTGCAAATAAGCCTGGGACTGTCCTGCTTGGAGTAAGGCCCCACGTGCTGCAGTCAGTGCTAACACAGTAACAACATTCTCTTTCCCAAAAAACTTATAATTTCATATAAGACAAGAAACAATGGGTGAATATAGGCAGATGAGTAATACAAAGAAACAATGAGACACACAGGGTGCTTGCGGCCAAATTGTTTTTTAGACAGCACAGCAGAGGAGGGATTTTGTGCTGTGCTGCTGCATAAGTCAGCTGTGCACTGGGCCAATTAATTTCAGGCACAGGCAGCACAATGCAGGGAAAAATAATCATAAAAAAGAGTGGTGATTTATGCTGCTTTTCCTACATACTTTACAGGAAGATTCTAACTTCTTACATAAAACTGAAGAAACTGTAATTTCCTTTGAGTTGGGTACCTGTTTCTAGTGTATTTACTGTGCTCTGTATCATGGCACAGAGGGCATGGCTAATCCTAAGTTAAATTAAAAACAGCAAAGGCAAAAAAAAGCCAACTTCATTCCCACATGGAAGATTCTGTGTCACCAATGACCCGAGCTGAGCAAGTCACAGTGTCCTTCACTATCATCACCGTCCTACTTTCTTGATGATCTTTGCAATTAATGTTAACTCTGTGGTCTCCGTTACCAAGGCATCTCGGAGCTCCACCCTTTACAACACATTTATTGTCATAAGCAACATCATTATAAGGTTGGGAAGTTGCCCTTTTTTGTAGGAAGGCTTCTGAAGCACAGAGATTTGCCCAAGATCATACTCAAACTGATAGCAAAACACAGAGCAAAACCCAACTCTTTCCAGTCTCAGTCTAACACCTTCATCACACGATCGTATTTCTTCCTTGCTGTAAACAATATTTCAGATTAATTCCTGATTTATGTCCTGATTCCTCCCAGCATTTATGAATGTGGAAAGTTTCATTCACTTCAATCATCCCACTGGCCAAGAAGTTGGCCAGTACAGAGCCAAGTGGTGGCTAAAGGCATCAGATGACACATCTCTGGGTAAAGAGTTTCCTTTTAACAACACAGGTACCCACACTCAGTTGTTTCCTTCAGAAATATCTCCATTATACCATTACAAAGCAAATAATGCATCTCTACCTGAAAGCCAAACAGTGATTTCCAAGCTAACAGATGTCTCATTAATATTAAAGGTTACATACAGCAGAGCAAGGGATGTGAATAAACTGTTTATCTATGCTTTTGCTAATACTAGAAGATGTCACCTTGTTGCCAAAAATACATACAAACAGTTCTTGTACAATAACAAGGAAAACTGCATGAAACTTACCAAGAGCTACTTTTTTAGCTCAACAGTAATGTATGGAAATGTTTCTACAGCCCTTTATGTATAGTAAACACTGAAAAATTGGCTACATCTTGTTTTGAAATATGCTCATTGCCACTGGGAGAGTGTAACAGCTTCCACTGCTCTGCTGTAAAACTAAGGAGCTGCAATCTACAGTTCATTTTTAACAGTTATGCTTTTTAAATGATTAAGGTAGTAACTACAAACTGTTTCCCTGTTTCAGATGTTACAGGCAGATCATGGGGCTAGCAGCATCCAAACCAAGAGATGAGCAGTTTGGGATTCATTCATTTCAGAATAAAAGTGGTCTGAGGTTTTTCTCAAAATTCTTCTCAAGAAAAATGCTTCCTTATAAAAGAAAAATCAGGTTTCTGATTTTAAAGCATCAAAACTTTATTTGAACTTCATTCTTTTTATTTTGTGACAGTAGTAGTAGATCACAATGTATCAAGATGTCAGGTTGTTTCATTACAGCAATGGGAAGAAATATTTAAACTAAGAAAGGCTATTTTGATGTTTATTGAACAGAAACTGCCTGTAAGGGTTTTTAAAATAAAATGTGAGGTATATGCTATGGGACTTATTATGTTCTGGAAAAATGTTAAAATTAAAAAATAAATACATTTAAAATAAAGCTTCTAGCCTCTAAAGTTGAATTTTAAATGTCATCACAATTTCATTTTTTTTAATTTTTCCTTTTTTAAAAGAAAATCTAGAAAACATGCCCCTTGGAACTGAGGAAGGAGAAGTTTCAAAATGCAAACAGTCGATGACAAATGGAGACTGTGATTTATTTAACTACCTCAGACACAGTTTAAAACAGAGACATGTACATTATGATCTCACAACACTGTAGCAATGACTAGAGGACCTAACTTCCCCATTCTGTTCTGAAGCCTTTCCCTATCAGCTCAGCCAGCTCGATTCTTCCATCACTTCTGAGAGCTCCATCCTACAACATCCCCAGCTCAAATCTCACAGGAATACAGACATTTTAAAGCTATGTGAAAACTGCCTGAGACTCTGGGGTCTGCTTCCTTTCATTTTACAAACTACCCAGTGAGTTCTCACACAGGACCCAAACCCAAACGTGCCTCAGTCACACAGCCTGATCTCTGCTGTCATTTACGTCCAAGAAAACAGGATATTACTGCCCCTGCCTCTGAGCTCAGATGACCCTTTAGTAAATTTACACCAACACTTTTCTCTAGGGGAAACACAGGTGCTGGCTGTTGCTTATACTTACACCATGGTATACCATCCACCCAGCACTGCCACCTACTTTTAGGTTTCATTTCTATGTGCTGATACAAATGACTTGGGCTCACAGGAGCTATCTCTATGCTCCCAATGGCTCCAGTCAGGATTTGTTCCAAGAAAATCAGTGGAGATGACACTAGTTGCAGTGGAAGAAGATACTTTAAAAGGAAAAGACTGTGTTGATTCACTTACGTTTCGTGAGTCCCAAAAAAGAAGATGGGGTATTTATTTGCTGGAGGCTTCACGGCTCCCTCAGGGAGTTCATCAATCTGTGAGAGATATGGAAAGAAAGATTATTCCCAACTGTAGTGTCCCTCATCCAAGAATCCCTACCGAGCCATGGAAGCACTAGTATCCACACCGCTGTGTGCCAGACTGGGGGAGATGGCTGCTGAGGTTTTAGGCAGGTGAGTCAGCAAAGTCAGCATGTGACAGAACCACCACAGGGAGATGACAGATGACCGAGGAGCAACCAAAAGTTTTAATGATTTCATGGGTATTATAATACACAAAGGGAAATAAAATCAAGTCTGCTTAATTTAACTTCAGGTGCTGCCTCATCAAAGGCACCAAAGCCCAGAGGGTAACCCTGTCTGTCTCACACAGCCACCTAAATAACTTCTGCAACAAACAGGGAACAGATGGCACCTCTCAGACTCTGCAGCTAAAACCCGGGCATCTCCCATTGGTGCTTCCTGGTGGTGATGGTGGTACCCAGTGTAAAATGCATGCTGCACACCAGGGAGCAGGGTCTGGGACTCCCTGCAGCATCCTAAGAATTGGTTTTAGACACCACTCCCCTCTGTTCCCCATGTCCTCTTCCACATTCTATCCCTGGCCTCACATTTATCAAGACACAGCTGCAGATCAGCTCAGGGAGGGATGGTAAGGATGCTCTCCTGAGGTGTGTCCAGGATGGGGACAAACTCTTCAGGCTGAGCAGTGCCTAGACCCCCATCTTCCAATGGCTGAGCCAGAGATATGGTCGGGAGGTGGGAGGTTAGGCCCATGACTTAGTCTTGTCCAAATATTTTTCAGTCCTCTGCAACAGAAATAACAGAATCCAGGTGCCTACCCACATAAACCAGAAACACAGCACTGCTTTAAATAAGGCCTAAGTGCCTGCTTTCCCAGAAATGGCACTTCTGAGCATATGTGGTATCTAAAATTAAGTGACCAGAGAACTCTTTGGCTAAGAGGGAGACTAATGAATCTAGATATCTATAGGGCAACACCAGAGAGCAGGTGAATGGCTTGCTGCCTGGGTTTTAGGCAACTCAATCTCAACATAAGCATGTTGAATCCTGCCAAATGTCACTGGAACTGAGAGCAAAGTGCTGACATACCAGTGCTATACAAAATCTGCTGCTCAGCAGAGCATGGGGATGGAACCTGCATGTTTTCACTCAGGAGGCCAGGTCACATGTGCTTTCCTTCTCTTTTCCTGCTGAAGGACCCCAAACACTGAATTCTTGTTGATTAATAAACACCAGATTGTTTTCAAAGGATGTTCTCTTACACTGTAAAGCATCTGCTGGCTACGTAGCTCTCAAAGGAATATGAACTTTTATAAGAATTAAAGTCCTTTTGGTCTTTCTGCAAGGACAGCCATCGGGGGCACAGAAACCAGAGCCACATATGGAGCTGTACCATCACAGGATTCCTTTTCTGTGAAGGAAATGTATGCCTATCATTTAGGTCTATGTGGAGCACTCTGTGAAGCTACACCCAAATCAGGGCATATGAGAGCACTTCCAAACCATTCTGTGTCTCTCTTCTGTGGCATGACCCAGGGCTGTGGATGGTGGAGCTCTGGCACTGTGCACTCACTGCCCAGCATGGTCTGTGACGGTAAGCGGTGTCACATGCCTCATGGGCACAGCAATTACATAACTTCTTTTACTTAAAAAAAGCTAATGAATTGATAAATAAAAGGAGAGCACACAGAAGAAAGATACACACTGGTGGAAGATGGAAGTGTGCATTGACTTTTAGCTCAGCTGCAAGAAGGAACCAAAGCAACATGACACGCTGTTCGGTGTCCTCTTCATCACCAGGAATACACAGATGAAAGACAGCCACAGATATTTTTTAGAACTCATTATTTTCTGACATTAACTATTTGCTTTTAAGTAAGAGCCCATGATGTGGTTATTTGCTCATTAATTCATGATTTAAATACAGGTAGTAGACTACAATGGTGATAAAAAGACTGCTGGGGGAAAACCACTGCAACTCACTTTACAAACCGATAGCAAGTCAGGGAGATGGCAGGACCCACTCTGCAGCACATTTTATGCCTCCTTAAAGATGTAAGTATCTCTGTGTCAGACCAAAAAAGGTTGTGCTGGCAGTGTACCAAGTACAGGGGTAATGCACCTCAACTGTCTGGATGCCACAGCCATCTTCCTCTTTATTACAGCAAGGAAGATGTCCAGAGAGATACTAGACCCCAGAAAAATGTGGACTCCTGCGGTTGAAACGAACGATGTCTGCTGGGACTGGAGTGTGAATCTCGTTTGGCTGCTGGATGCACAGCTCCAGCTCTGGGCCACGTTACAGAACAGTGCAGCCCAGTTACTGTCTCAGCCCTTTAAGAATTTCTCATGAAATAAAGCAAACAGCTGTAAATGATCAGTAAAGCAGAGGAATGAAGACATGCTTAGTAGGGAAAGCTGATCAGAAGGGAATGGGGATCTTACATCACACAGCGTGCTATGCTCCAAAGCAGCAAGGATCTTCTCCTAAGCAATATCCCAAGTGGAGTTAAGCCTCATGTTGTATTCCCAGCACTTTATACCTTTAGCTAAGGAGCAGCACCAAATCGACAAAGGACACCACACACATCTGTCACACAGCTCACCTGCTCCCCATTTTGTGACATATTTCTTTATTCATCCAGGTCTCCCCTCTGACTGCGAATCATCACAGGAAACCATAAAAAAGCTTCCCATAGCTTTTCAAAGTTGGCATACACATACAAACACATGCAGTATAAATCTGCACTAAACAGCTCAAGGACAGACTGCTAACGCTCCCACTCTAACATTTCACTGTGCAGCTGAGGTCAAGACTTCTCCTGCCTTCACTGATTTTGCTGTGAGCTCCCCAGCTCTCAGGCTTACGTCGCTAGTACTGTAAATGAGGTTGTATATGAGGTGACAGTGCTATCTTATGGCCATTTAACTCCGTGACAAAAACTCCAGGGAATTTCATGAAGGAAGAGACCCTCTGCCATTAGGAAAGATCTCTTCCCTTTTTACCTGTTTCACATGAATCCCTGCATTAGAGACTGTTAGGGGAGAGCTTTGCACAATCCACCCATTCCCAGCAAAACCACCTTAGCACTCTGCAAATACCAACCCCCTAAGTGCTTATTTAGCTGCAGCACAACCCCAGCACTCCTTGACGACTGCTGCTGGTTTGTAGTAACAGAAAGCAAGCAGTACAAGCAACCATACTGCAGCTCCCCGCTGCTGCACTCAGTCACAATTTATTCCCATCCTACAAGATGTTTTGGCCAAATATATGGAAGATTTGGATCTGATATTTTTGCCCATACCAGCAAGATCAAAGACAGAGAGAGGGGAGGGAGAGAGAGTGTGAGCTTGTGAGCACAAGAGCGAGAAAAGCTTCACTGCTTCGAACCAGGAACAAAAGAGATAAGTGCACCCATACTAGGACACAGTGTTGTAGTCACAGAAACCTCACTAATGACTAAAGCATCTGTCTATCAGGGAGCCAGACTGCGATTGCATTTTACTCCTGGAAGGAAACAAACAGATTCTAAAGTGCCCGTTATAACCTGCAATCAAAGGGGAGATTCATTCCCTCCCCGAACCAGAGCAGACAGTGGGCTGGAGCTTGCTGTCAGAGATCAGTGAGAGCAGTGCATGGCGTGCAAATCTGATATGTGCATCAGCAACATCATGGGCAGCCGCTTCAATTATGGCTAAAATTAAAGCAGGTGGTTTCAGATTTCGAGTTTTATCCCCTTTGCTCCCGTTGCTGTCATCTGCTTAATGAATAACAATTGCTTTCTTTTTGTACAACCTCAGCAGAGCTGCACTTCCCAGCATTTGTTTGCCAACCAAGCAGCAGAGCTTTAAAGACGTAACTGTGGGTTTGGTTTTTTTTTTCAGTAAACAAATGCCAGACTTCTAGGGTCAGGAACACTGAACAGAAAATGCAGCCTGGACCTCTGAAACCAGAGCAGGGCTTTATCAAATGGTGTTGCTAGGGACTACCAATGTGCCAGCAAGAAATCTGTCTCCTTACATTGTAGTTTACAGGCTGGGATGTATATGCAGCGTGAATATTGTGCTCTCACTGGTGCTGAGTAATTGCTGACTTCTCAGGTAGTGTTTCCAACGGGCTGGCACTACTCACACTGCAACACTTTCTTCCCTGTTGCCATGAGGTTAGGGACCCTGGGAGAGAGGCACTGGATGAATGGATTGGACTGGAGCTGGAGAGCCATAGCCCTGCAAAGAGGACAGCACAGAGCTGCTCTCTGAGAACAACAGTGGCTCCCAGAAGCACAAATCATCCCCGTGCCTGCCTCTGGGATAACATGGCATATTCCAGGCAGGCGGAGGAGCTCCCTGGGAGGGCTGGTGCAGAACCAGAGGAAGCTGCACCCCCCCGGGTGTTCTGCTCTGCAGAGCTCTACATTCCCTGCAAAATGGGAAACATGTCTCTCTGCGGTGCAGAGTGAATGGCGAGCTTTGCCTGCCTGGCTATGTAAAGCAGCGTTCTGAGAGGCTTGCGTTGCGGCAGCAGTCAGGAAAGGGGCAGTTCTGCCCGTCAAGGCGGAAGGGCATCCCAAACGCAGCTTCTTCCGCTTGGAGGGACAGCAGGTGTCATGTCTGCATGGCTATCACAACATCTCTGTGCCGGGGATAAGCTGCTGCTCAGAAGCAAGAATTCCAGGCTGCCGGGCTGCCTTTCTGACCAGACACTATCCCATTATGTTCCAAAAGAATTTTACACTGCAAAAAACCCAAAAGGTATTGTGCAAAATTACCTATCAGGTCCCCATGTAGAGACAGGAAAGCTGCACCTCAGCATGCAGAGATGCTTATGTGGGCACCGAAACCACAAGAACAAGCCTTTTTATTTTGCAAAAAGAGGGAATTAAAACTGCAGAGCAGTAATCCCCGATTGTTTTGACATACTGTAAATGCCTTTGATTGGCAAAAGCACAGAGAGGCACTGCAGAGATCAGTATCTCCCACTGAAATCCCTGGAGTCACTGCACACAAGTCGAGCAAAGGCCTATAGTATTTTTGCTGGAAAGTAGTTCAAGTTGTTTATTATTGCCCAACACATGCAAGCAGCCTGATCTTTCACAGTTAGCTTATTAGAAAACTCTAGATAGATAAAGGCAATACTCTTCAAAATCCATTATTAAAATAGGATATTTTGCTTTTCTACAATGTTTTTATTCAGATGGATTTAATACACTTTTTAATAGCTAATGCTACTGGGACTTGGCAGTATGGCAGCATCTTTTCTAAATCATTATTTAAAATACTATTCTGAAAAATGTACAATATTATTTTCCTCCCCAGAGAATCCTGAAGTGTAAAAAATAAAGAAAAAAGAAAGAAAAAAATACCCAAATTCCTTCAAGTTAAAAACTGTAACTCAAATTCTGTAGTACTTAAATGGAACAGCAATCCAACAAAAGCTGATTGGAGACAACAGACTTTTTCTCTCATTTATCAGGACTATATGATACTTGAAGCAGAGCACAACTCCCTCCCTGACATACACTAGAACTCTTAGTGTGGAATGCTGGCATATGCACTTTTTCACCCATTAAAAAAGATAACCCTGTGAAGGGGAGACTAGAAACAGGATCCAAGTTAATAAGGTGGAATTGCACAGCTACAAAAGTAAAAATTAAAAAAGTCTCTGGGCATGGAAGAGTGCCACCAGCAAAAACAAAAAGCAAAACAAGATTAAAACCAGCAGAGCATACTTTTGAGCACTGCTGAAAATGGCTGAAGGGTATCCTGCAGACAGCCAGAAATGACAATATAAAGACATCAATCCTCCTTTTTTCTGTGCATGCTTGGGACCTTATGAGATAGAAGACAATGAAGGGTTAGTCGGAGTCCAAACAATGCTGGCAGGCACCATCTCACTAGGAAAGATCAGCAGTCTTGCAGCTGAGTTCAGCCCCTTTACAACCCTAATTAGCAGCATATTTTTAAGGCAGAAAGTTGAAATACACATTCTGCAGAGCTGCTTTAATCTTTGAGATGAAAATGCAGCCAAAGATTAGTTCTGTGACTGGTATCTATATGCATGACTTTGTAGATAACAGATCTATTCATGTGATTGAAGTCCTCTGTGAGCTTTGGTGGCTGGTGGACACAAGGCTGTCAGAGGAGGAGACAAAGCCTAGTCCTATCTCTTGCTGGCCTCAGGGACGACCTTGGCCATGTCACTGCATCTCCTTCAGTCTCACTTTACAAACGGCTCTGTCCTCTTTATAAAGCACTTGAAGTCCACTGCTAAAACGCTAGGTATGACTGCTAATAAATACTTCCAGCTCTGTCAGAGGAGGATTTCAGGTTGCCAAACTGCAATCCTCCCAGTGAGCACACCCCAAAGTTAGCCTGTTGCAAAAATGCTCCATTTTCTCCAAATCGAGTGTTTCCCTGCCACTGCTGAGAGAAGCAATGGTGCTACCACTGGGATTTTCTTCCCCCCAGTTTGTTCCCTGAGGAAAGGAAAGGATGTGATCACACTATTCTCACTCCGACTCTTAACCTGTAATAGCTCAGGGACACATCAGACAATTTTTCAAAGCCAGACAAAAGGAGAAAGGCCAAAGAGATATTACATTTCCCCATGTTTTGTGATAAATAGGCTGTCCATCAGAAGACAGACAAGTAGCCCATATGCTGAGAGACAGCTTGCAATGCAGGCTTAAACAAAACATCAGACAGGATTCCACATACAGGCAAGCCAGAGAAAAATAAACTTCTTAAGTTTCATGGCTCACAACATTACTTTTTATTTGTGGATGGGTGGGGAGGGGTAGTTAATTTTCAACAAATATTGCCAGCTCTGAGGCATTTTACATTTGCTTTTCTTGTCTTTAACCATAGTGATGCTTGACTCTCCTTTGTCTAAATTATTCCTCAGATATCAAAATACCGTTTGCGAAGTAGATCCACCTGAGCAATCTGCAGTGAGCCCACTAACACCGAATGAAAGCAGTCTCTGATGAAAATAATCTGTTTATCCTATTTCATCATCTTAGTACAAATATTTTTGTCTTCAAACATAGAAGTGTGCAAGAAATGTACATACAAAAATGTGTTTGGAAGACATACAGCAAATAAAAACTGATTAACTTGTCAAGACATCAACAGATGAGAAATTTTAGGGACCGTGCATTCACAAACTCTGTATTTCTCTCCTGTCACTCTCCTCATAAGTGAAAGGGACATGAAAAGTCACACCATCTTCCTCCACAAAGTACTCAAACAAACCCTGCCACCTTAAGCATCACATCTGCTAGAAAGGGTGGAGAGGTGGTATGAGTATTCATTAGACTGAGGACTATTTTTTGGCCTTCCAACATTTACAGTAGAATTTCACTATTTCATTATTTTGTTCATTTTAAGGACAAATGTTACATTCGTGAGAGAGGATTTTTTTGGCCAGTCAACTTGATCAAAACCTTTTCTATCAGATGCAGCCTGCCTAAAGCGTTGACATTTAGTCAAATACACACAACCAAATTTTATACTCAAGGCTCATCTGTTCCGCATATCCAAAGCTCCATATTCCACTCTTCAAGCTTTTATTAAAAGAAGAGTTGCTAGTCCTTATATTGGCATACTTAAAGCCCAAAGGTAAGCAAATTTCAGAAAGATTGTGGTCTCCTAGACATGGCTGGCTTAATTTACTCTTTTCCCATATAATTTACTTTGCCCAAAAGTCAGGTAAAAAACCTGGAATGGCACAGTATTGCCAGGCTGAAGAATACTGAGCTTCCCTGTGCAATATTTGGTCCAGCTTCCCACAATGTCCACAAAACCCTGTTGACACTACAGCTTGCAGCTAAAATAGTTTTGAGTAAGGAAATGTGATCGATGGAGACCGCAGGTCCCAGAATACAAGCCTCCAGTTTGCATCAGGGTGAACACAAACATGCTAGAGACAAAGAAGGCAACAATCTGCTTCATTTGCCACAGCCTGCGGGCTCCTGCTAGGAAGGATTCAGGCTTGACACTCTGGAGGTTGCAAGCATCATCTGGGCCTTTGGGTACAGAAAACCTTCCTGCTTGTCTCCTCTGTGACCTGTTTTGTTACCGTCAGTGGCAGCTAAGGAGTGTATCAGGAGACTGAAACACTCCTGTCACTGAACAAGTGCCTGCATAAAAAAATGCTTACTGTTACATGGGCAACAAACAAAAGCTTTGTCTCTTAAAAGCATGGTACCTTTTCAGTGTCCTGCAACCCTCTGATGTTTGGGTGCAGCAGTGGAGATGAGAGTACATGAGTGTCCTCACCAGCCCTCCAGAGGGAATGGAAACACAGCCAGGCACGTATTTGGTGTCTTTATGGACGCTCTCTGTGGACCCATAGACGAACACTCATGGTCTTAAATACTTGGGTGTATGTTTATCTACTTGGAGCATTTAAGCAACTACTTCACAAGATAAACTTCTGTTTAACAGTCATAAACTAATTCACCTATGCCCTACCCACCATTCTGCAGGCACCGGCAGCCTGTACCAGCTGAGCTGTGTACTCAGCGCAGAAGCCACACAAACAGGTACCTGCTGCAGGCACCGAGTGCTGGACGTCACTGAACAGACACTGCATCCTGATGCCAAGGGCTGCAGAAGCACAGGTACACTCAGAGCACCACATCATGGCACTTAGGGTGCTGACGTGAAGAGGGTGGACAGCAGGGGAGAGGCGTCAGTCTGGATTTTGGGGCTATGGGTAAGTGTAATCACCAGGCATCACTGGGACAGCAGCTCATTATTTTGCTGTGATGCAACTAGCTCGTACAATACCACGTACACAATCTCTGGGGAAGGAGCTGCAATGGAATCTCATTGCAAAGCCAATGAAATGGAGTGATTTGCAATGATTTTTCAAAGGCAGGTTTCCCTGTTTGCTGACAAACTGCAAACTCGTACCTGCAGCAGAGCTCAGCGCCTGCAGAAAGTCTAGGGTAGCTACACACCTAGAAACTCTGCACATAGCTGCCTCCAATACTCCTGCAGCCTCAGCCCCCATCTACACTACAAAACAACCAATTAAACCAGCAGACTATTTTCCTAAAATGGAACATTTGCCTGTGTCAACTGGGTCGCTAAGACCGTGTCAGGAAGAGATTCATGGAGTCTCAGCGGTCTCTGTGCAGCTCTTGGACCTGACTTTGGTATTTTGACTGGGTTTGCTTTCAACCTCTGCTCAGATTTCCAGGAGCTGTCATTACGGTGTCAAATACCTTCTTTGCAAAGTCCCTCAGTCTAGGTTAAACTCTTAGGAATTTTAATCTGTCTGCCTAAAGAGAGTCAGGAACAAGTTTTTCCAAGCCAAGTCATACTCCTCCCCACCTGCCTGTTTTTCTGCTTCCAAAACCTCAGAATGAGAGTTTTCATTTATTTTGACCAAAAATGTAATGTTGCTTAAGTTTATTCAGTCCCTAAAAGATTAACAACATTATTTATCAAAATTAACATTCCCCTCCAAAAAAAGAAAAGAAAAAAATCTTAGGCAGCAGTTGATAGGAACAAAACTCTGTATATAAAGGTATTCAAAGCACTCCATTATCTACATGCAGACCCACAAACTTAAATCCTAATTAGTAAACCATGTTAGAAAAAAAATTACTCAAATGAAATAATAAAAACATGAAAGACAAAAAAGATACATTTAGAGCTGTAAGTGGCATTAATGTCAGAAACAAGATGATGTATCAATATGGCAGCCACCAGACTTCCCAGGGTAGTATACTCATTATCTAAAAAATACATTTTGTATCACAAACACTAAATAGGAGTTTCAAGCATGTGAGTACTCTCTTTTAATTTGCATGGATTAATCATGGGCTTGAAGTAGCCTAGACATTTATATACCTGCAGGATTAAGGGCTACTTTATAGCATCCTTTCTTCCCAGCCAATAAATTAACTTGAATATGTGTATGAGATGTGTATTTTGTGTTACTTTCCAATAACCTCTCAGGATATGGTGTTTCCATGAACACAAGTTATCCACAAAACCTAGTGACTCAGCTGCAGTTACGTTACAGAAGTCACAACGTTTACTCTACAATCTGCTTTCTTCCAAAAGTCTCTGATTTTCTCCAATTTTCCTTCTCTAAACAACACCAAGGGCTTCTAGCCATCACTGGCTCTCATTTTTCTACTGGACTTGGAGGGGTAATCAGAAGATTAATTTTAAAGGAAAGATGACTTTAAAAGGATACAGGCTATCAAGGGACAAATTACACATGTGGAACTGTAATAGCTGTTTTCCTGCATACATTAATATTAAATTTTTAAAACACTCTTTACCTCTGAATAAAGCATGGTATCCACACTAAGCATGGGAGCTGATCACTCTCCCTTGGCAGATCAGTAAAAAAACATGTTTAGAATCTAGTTACCATTTTGTTTTAAAAAAGCAGCTATAAAGAAACAGCATATTATTCTGACTCATATTGTGCAAATAATTGGGAAAAGGCAATTACACATAAAAGAGAACTTGGTTAGTGAGACACATATCTGGAAGCAGAAAGGACATTAGGGAACACTGCACATACACATTTATCCCGGGATCCAAACCAGTGTTTACATACACCTCATACAAATAACAAAATCCAACCAAAAGTCTTTCAGTCAGTATTCTGAATTTTAATTCTATGTGCCCCTTGCATTTACTTTTTAATGCACTGGTGATGACACATAATATGTCCAAACCATGGTCCACAACAAAGGAGTTTGAGCTCACACTGCTTTTAATTGTCAAGATCCCCAGTGCACTCTCACCCACAGCACTCACAATGGTGTCCTTTTCAGTAAGTTTGCCTCAGAGACAACCCTGACACCCCTGTTGCTGCACCAGGTCAGCTGTATTGCTAACATTTGACAAACTAGCAAACACTCTCATCCAGCAGGAAATGTTTCAGAGAAAGAATAAGCTTCTCATTAAAAACATGTTCCCCTTGCTCCCAGATCCGCTAAAGAAGCTGGTGTTTATTCTTAACATGTTGCCACTAAAATCTTTATTATTATGGGCTTCTAGAAACCTAACAGCTAGAGGCTTGATCCTGCAAGCACAGCTGGGCATACAGTTTGGCAGCATAAACAAAGCCATTGTCTTTGTATGATCAGATCCCATCCAGCACAATAACATGGCAATTATATACGCAGGTGAATCCATTCATCTGTAAGGCAGGAGATGGCATAAAACATCTTCCAAAAGATAAGGAGGAAACATTCACAGCATTTTAATGCTGAAGAGCCCTGTCTGACTAATGTGTCTTCTCTAATCTGTTTTCATCTTTTAACAAGGATTTCTTGTCATTTTACCAGACGTACCAATTCAAAATACCTGCTGAGAAAAGTGACCCACTCCCTTCTCAACAATGAAAAGCTCCAAAGCAGACTCTCTCAAATAAATGCAAAGAAAACAAAATATTAACAGATAGAACAAGCTTATTACCAGTGATTACTTGTGATATATCTTTGTAGACATTAAAATTCTAGCAAGACCTAACAACTTTACGCTACCTTCCTCTTAAAGCTGAGATAGAAATGCTGACTGTGACAAAGGAAAAAAATAAAGTTTGCACAAGAGGAAGATTTTGAAAAAGAACTGATAAAACACAGCAAAAGGGGTACCTGAAAATGTGAGCATGTGTGAGTCACCTGATCCAGACACCATATGAAAAGAATTATCTGCTGAGTTTGCTGCACCACTAATATCTTTCAGAAGCCCCGGTATTTGGAGAGGCACTGCAGTCAGGAATGTCATCTTTTATTCTTTTCTTTTTCAACATGAACATCTGCCTTCTCCCTTAAGCTGTGGTCCCACTTTGTGTTTCCACAGGCACGGCAGCACACATGCAAGCACTTTTATTGAAATCAAGGGCTCAATGCAGTCAAACTCATTTGCTGCCTTTGGGATGTGGTCTTCAGAGAGCAAACTAACAGGATAGGTATCATCTTCCTTCTGCTATTCCCTAACAGCCAGGACAGCAAGCCGCCAGCCCTGCAGCGGATCCCCCAGAGCACACCAAAGCCTGAGCCTGTGCCTGCTGGAGGACACTGAAACACAGTGGTAATAGTAACAGTACAGTGCTAAGAACACAGGAACCTCAGTTCTGCAAACACTTCCACATGTGATGAATCCTGAATGAATGATACCTAATTGGATTCCAGATAATAGTGTCTGAAGCAATCCTTACAGAAAGACAAATTTACACTGGCTTAGATGGAAACAGTGACATCTGGGCTGAAAACCAACTAGCAACTAATTACTTTAAGAAAAAGGTGACAAAAGATACGATTTCAACAAGGCACAGTGCCTGGCATGAGATGCCTTGCTTAGTCTATTCCTTGTCCGGATCTGCCTTACTTAACACCTTCTTCCACGTTCTGGAAAAAGCATCTGGGACAGCAAGCTGGGAACCTCTGCAAATATTAAGACAAAGATAGTCTCTTATGCTCATGTGCACTTATATATAAACGTGTGGTCATTCCACTACACCCAGTGATGGTAAAACCAACATGACAACTGACTCACAGAGTCTGTGAGAAATACGAGCTGCAAGTAAACTGGAATTTAGTTTGCAAAAGGAAAAAGCTAACACATCTGGGGAAAAGGATTGGCAACGTAAGAGAGAGAAAGCTGGAAGCAGCAATACTACAGGAAGCCAATAGTGGACCACAAGTTACATTTGAACAACCAATGTGCTGCAAAGGTCAAGGCAATATGCAGAAATCCCCATATGCAAACACACATCCTGCCAGGGAGCTGGCAGACAACCCTCAGATGGTGCGACCGCACCCAGGGAAATTATTTTGACCCTGTGCAGGACATCACTCTGCAGGCTGGTAACAAGCTGAAGGAAGCTAAAGAAAAATACAGAGATACTTATGTCAATGCACACACCAAAAAGCAATCAATGGGGTGGGAAGCAATGATTTATATACAGTGAAGAATAATAAATTATATCCCAAGGAAGGCAAGCTGTGCATGGACCCCCCTCACTTCTGCTATGGGGTGCAAATCACACCCCTCCGTGCTGGCTCTGGAGCCCCCCTCAGCCATTGTGCTTGGGTGGTCTCTGCATAAGCAGTAGGAAAGAGAAAGGCAAAACTTGAGAGGACGAAGGGGACAAACCTCCTTCTGAGGCACAGTGCTCTGCCTTCTGGCATTGTCTTAGGTTGCTTTGTCAGGATGGCCAACCCATGGTATGTGCTAGTCTAAACACCACTCCACTGATGCTTCTTCCCTTCTCCCTGTCCCACATCTGCTCCAACAGGAAGATACTGATACGTGCCATAGAAAAGCTGAACTGTAAGTGCCCTACATATAAAGTTTTCCCAAAGGGTATGTGGAGGAGGAGCTGGAGGAACTGCCTCCTAGCTATTAAACAATAACTTGGGGGCTAAAACAATAGGTTAAGGACTAGGGCAACAGCCAGGAACAGACCTGGATTCTTGTTTTCTTCATGGGGGCCAGATTCCAGCTGAAGATGATACCCTCCTCCATGAATTGAAAGGAGTTCACAGTATTCTTTTTAAGATTTGTGGAGCCAAAGAAAAACTAGCAGAAAATAGCTGCTTGTGTCCAATGACCTTCAACACAAAATGCATACACATATCAAGGGAAGGACAACAACTCCAGAATTGCTCTTTGCAGCTACTGCATTTGCTCCACTATCTGTACTTTCCTGTTTCTCCCACCTGCATCTCCCACGTGATGCCACGTATCTCTCTAAGGTCACTCCCTATGTTATTAATTTTCAAAATGTATTTATATTTAGTACATTTAATAATCCAGTCTGATATGGGATGGATTCCCAGAAGTGGTTTGCATTATTGTGCAGTTGTGTATCAAGCTCTCCCAGACCTAGAGTTCCTCCTACCCCTTGCCACCGCGTGGTTTTACTTTCCGTGCTTTAAGAGGCTTCACAGGTAGGTGCTTTCCCAGCCCAAGGAGCACACGGTTACTGACTTTACAGGCTGCCACAACGTTCCCTAGTTGACACTGGTAACACCCTGTAAAGTCCCTACAGTCTGTATTTCTTCCTTCCTCCCCAGCCCTACTTACTCTGCTATATGTAGGATACTTTGTTAACTGACCGTCTTGAAGGAATACTTTGGTGTATGAGATTCCTTGCCCTGTCTTTCCTCTTTTGTTACATGATGTCTTCTACTCAGGCAGCCAAACCAGAGCTGGCAAACAGCCTCTCTCTAGGTTTTTTACACATTGCTGCAAGGCAAAATAAACAGTTGTTTCCAGTTTGCATTTTCAGGGCTACAGATGTATGCTAATTACCCTTTCAGTCTGCTAATGAAAAACTGAAAGAGATTTAAATGTACTTTTCTAATGCACAGACACAGTCTATGGACACCTGTCCCTTCTAACTTTGGGCTTTGTGCTACCCAGAGCATGGTACAATGTCATCTCCTCCCTTTATGTTGACTCTGAAGGTATTTTCAGATTCAGCAGGGCTTTACAAAAGGCCAGGAGACAGATTAAATCCCTCTGAAATTTGAGAACATTATGTGTCTTTTTGAAGCAGCAGTGATGCCAAGGATAATATCTGGGATGACCTGAGACCATCTGAAGGATGGGGAACTTCAGAATGAGGCAACAGGAACTACATCATAACATGGGAAGTTCATTGTTTTGTTAAGATGCTGTGGTATTTACTCAAATTTCTTACCTTCCCCTTGTTTTCCAGAACAAAAACATAATACAAAACAACAATAACAACAAAGCTGCCCACCAAAGCCAGGTCTTATATACGCTTTAGGTAAAAGAATTAGCAGAAGAAACAAAACCTGGAAATGAATCTGCAGTTGATTTCCAATTTCTGTATCACATTTAGAAATGGCTGTTACACACATGAACGAAACAATCTCAAGATGTGCAGAGCCAGTAATGCAGAGACCTTCCCAAGAGGAGGAAACAAGGATCTGTTTCCTTTAAGTTTTAGAAGCTTTACCTCATGATACTCACTGGTCTGCCAAATATTTCTTGGAATCTTTCAAATAACTGTTTATTCTAGTTGCTCCTATTGTGCTCCAGCCAAACTACTGGGCCTTCTCTGTTGATGCTGCCTCTACTGGAGTCAAGTGACATGCCACCACGGCAATGTGCTACACCTATGTTTCATGCATCTATCTTGCCTATGGAGGAGTGTATATCTATGCACAAAGCAGGCATGTGTATCCACACACACACACATCCATGGTATGTGGAGATCAGAGTTACAGATGACACAGGGGTAAGAGTTGCAAAGTACTGAGGTACCTAAAGATACAGTGAAGTACTGATGTTCAGCTAATTCTGACACCTTTAAAAAGCTGGCTCCACAACCTCTTCCTGCCTGCTCCACACAGGCTACTTTCCAGTGTTTGTTGCTATATTTGTCACTCCAATTACAGTATTACTGAGAGGCCTCAGGCAGACTCTTTCTCCCTTATGCCTCTCAAGCATGCAGTGGAAAGGTCTTTACTGCTCAGACACCACCATTTCAAACAGTTAAAATGTCCAAGCTCTCTACATTGCCATCATTTTTCCAGCATTATCAGCAAATCCTTTCATCTGCCCTTAAATGACAATTGTATATGCTTGCTGTCAGCAATCACTTGCTTACAAGACTTTTATTACCCCAACTACAGGAAGACTCACTAATGCATTACTGTGATGGGGGAATCAGGACATGAAGAGTTAAGACTGAAACCTCAGCCTTCCTTGCCCTGTCTATGCATAAAAAAATTACTTCCAGTTGGGGGGCCTAAATGATTCTTTAATAAAAAGAAGAGAACTGACAATTAACATAATGAAAGCTAACACTTCTGTCTTTTTACCATCAGGTCATACAGATTGACTTGACAGGCTACCGATTTCACTGAAAGGGGCACCCTTCCTTCAGACAAAACATATATCCAATGATTTCCATCAGATCAGTTGATGAAAATTATTTGGTGGCTTCAAAATGTCATGGGCAAATATCTAACAAAAATCCTGTACAGTATGGGCATGAAAAACTTTAATTGCTTCCAAACTTCTGAGACAACTGTCTTCATTCTGGGTTATCTTCATTTGGACTTACAATCATGACCTTGCAGGTGAAAATGTATTAATTTATTGTGATTAACATAAAAAGATCTGACTTGCTTATCTGGAGCTAGTTATTTAAGCTAATTAAAGGGGAAAAAAATAACAGAGAGATTCAAAGAAATGAATTTTAAAGAAGTTTCCCAAATCTCCCTGCTGTGCTAACAACCAATGTAGAACATCTTGGCCTCAGAAATATTTCTTTGCCCAACAAAAGCAAGTGGAAAGGTTTTACTGTAAGCTGCAGTTCACCTTTATGTATAACAATTACTGCATTTCACACTACAATTTTAAGATGAAATCTGTTTTAAGTCACACTTAAAGCACAGTGCAGGAGCATGGAGAAAGCCGCTGAGGTTCTCCACCTTCCCAACACCGGAATAATTCATTACTTTACTCCTTGTTCATTTCACTTTAGGAAATGACAATACAGCAAGCTGATGGAAGTCCCTGAAAAAGCACTCACACCTACTCTAGATATGACCAGGTATCTGCAAATAAAAGTTTAAATGCTAAACAACATGTGTCAACCTGGTGCAGAAGGGTTAGCAAGTGAAAACCAATTCCATGAAGGACTCATTGCCTGAAATGTGCTCTTTTCAGATGCATGGTAGCAGAAGTCATGGAAGTGCTGTCTGAAGAGGCCACGACTTCACTGTTCATTCCTACGTTAAGACAGACCTTTCCAATGATCAGCAAATCATGTCTCATCTCAGAAAGCAACAGAGACCTGCCATGAAAAATTGCTTGCAGATCTCTGAGGAGTGATGTATGAGTGAGGTACATAATTAAAGAGGGAGAGAGACAGAAGCAGCTCTGAGTTGGTAAAGAAGTCACAAGAGACTCATATTTAGTAACATGGCAAAGTGAGGTCATAAACCAGAGCAACCAAAAGGGGAAAAAGAAGAAAAGCACATGGTGAAGGACTGGACAGGTCCCAAATGGCCAAGGAGAAAAGCTCAAAAGATTGCAGATTGGGTTTTGGCAGAAAAACACAGAGAAAGATCTGTTGTCTATTTCTGATGGACCCTTTGAAGTTTTCTGGATCTAATCTGATTTTTGTCTGTCATTCTTTGCCAAAAAAGATAAACCCTGCCAGGGAAAACCTACCTTCCCTTATCCTTATACTAATAAGAAAACAAATGGACTGTTTGAAATATCAAGCACTTAAAATGTAGAATGTTTCTTCTATGATGTGTTCGAGAGTTTGATATTTCCAAGCTGTCATACCTGCAACTATAAGTGACCAAAGTTGTTCCTCGTTAAGTATCTTGTGCTTTATACCAAACTATGTCAGAACACAGCCCCACAGTGGGAACTTCACCACAATCAACCCACTAGCTCCATCCATACTTCACTGAACTGGAAGAGAGGTGTTTGTTTACCTACAAATAAACGCCTTCATAGGGGTGTCCAAAACAGACTTTCCAATTTTTTTGCTGGTACTGAAAGTCTGTAATTCTGTCACTCTGTAGCAGTAATTTCTTTTAATAGTCTCTAAAATTATATTACACTGTAATACTATAGTTTTATTAGCCTTATCTTTTTAGGCCCTAACAAAGTCTTTAAGCATAAGCTTACCTGTAAGCCCTTCCCTTGGATTACTTTATTGCTTTATTTATTACTGTAAGGTGCCTTACTTTCATGCCTTGCTGGATGGGGGACATAGTCAACAACACACTCAGCTAAAAACTCATGTAATCACTATGATATTTATGATGCTCAGCCTGTCACAGATACTAGCTCCCATTAAAATGATAGCATTAACTATGTATTACTTGAAGCAGCATGCTGAATGCTTCATACCAACTCGCAATGCAGGATCACAGAATCTCCTGAGCTGGACGGGAGCCGTAAGGATCATCGAGTCCCACTCCTGCTCCACACAGGAGCCAAGTCAGAGCATGGGACTGAGAGCATCGTCCAGATGCTTCCTGACCTCAGCCAAGCTCAGTGCTGTGACCACTTCCCTGGGGAGCCTGTTCCAGTGCCCACCACCCTCTCAGTAGAGAACACATTCAAGTGCTCCAAATACCATTTTGCCATTGCTATTGGCAGACGCTGTGTCACAGCGGTACGGGTGAGGACTGTCAGCTAACTAGCAAATCTGCAGTTCCAAGTAGGTGTTAATTCACAGTAGCAATAAAGGAACTGGACAAGACAAACACAAGCCCGTGCAAGACAGTAAATACACCATCATAACAGAGTGACTCCCACACTTCCAAGCCTGTGTTCTCCTCTCAACATGACATATTCTAAATAGCTTTACACATCCATGTGTTTTACACTAAAATACATTCTTACCTGTGTTATTTCTTCTGTATTGTCCCAAATCAACTTATCTCTACACAAACTACTTGTGCTTACCCAAACATAGATCTTAGTCTCCCCAGCTGTATGATCCTAGATTTTTGTTCAGTAATGGCAGCAGCCATTTACTTGGGCACGCTCTTATTTTATTGAGGTCACTCCAGACTTTTTCCTCCACTCTCTACAGCTGCATTAACAGCTTCCTTCCTATTTTTAAATCAGCAGCTAATTTTAGCAACTAAGTGCTTATTGTTTCTTCAGGGTCACTCATAAAACAAACACCATTATTGATATTTCTGAATCTACCACTGGTTTTTCCCTTTTATCTCATCTGAGTGACTATTTGAGGGACAATTTCTCAATAAAGCAGGAGCTCTATCCTAAATAAACCAGGGGATCTGAAGAAAGATTTTACTGTTTGTGTGCGCTAACACCACTCCTATCACAGCAGTAGTCAAGCAACTTATAAATGTTAGTGATTTTGACTCCACAACACCTTTTTAGAGGGAAAAGTGTTAACTGTCTTTTACAAACAGGGAACTAAGACACAGAGGGATTTAGTGCTTCAAAGGCAAAGACCACACATGAAATGTAGAATGAATTGAATCCTTATTTCCTCTGTTTTAACCACAACAGCATCTTCCCTCTATTTTGTCATGAACCCTGGATACACAATTGCTTATTTGTTGGATTACAGCAACTGATGACCTGGCCAGTTGGCATTCTGCATTTCTGATCAGCATCTGAAGACAACTGACATCATAGGCTAACATAAGAACTGTGTTAAACCAAACTGCTGCCTATATTTTAAATCTAGTGATATTATTACGCTTCAGTACAACTCTTGGGGCTTGAACCGTATTCACTGTCCTCCAGCTAAGCTAAAGGAAATTTTGGCTTTGCCTAAAAAAAAGGTGATAGCAGGCCTTTCAGGTAATAAGATCTAAGTGACATCTTTCAGACAACAAGTATCTAAAAACATCTTTTGAAGAGAGTGGTTTTAATCACTAATTCTATTTTAATAGGGTATGGGAAAAAAAAAAAAACAACCCAACATTTATCAGCCATTATCATTTTGGCAAAGTGTGGCAAGTTTGGTCTTTTTCAAATGAATTCTAGACCAATCCACAATGAAACCTGAAATGCAGTTTGGCTGCAGCAACGTAACTTAAATTATTAGGAAAAAAATGCCAATAGTCCCTGGGCAAATCATCACTTTCTTCACGGTTTCTCTCCCTTTACCCACAGTGATAAGTCAGGTTTGCCAGTCTTACTCTTGCTGATCGCTAGATCAACGTATCTCCACAGAGAGGGGGTGGAGAGCTAATGGTCTAGGACTAGAAATCGCTGCTTGTGCTGGATGCGCCTGTGGTCTGGTGCTACATGGAGCTGGCTGAGCCCACATGTTTTATACCTTCTGAGAGACAAGAACAACTGAGCCAGGTGCAGATCTGCACTCCTGCAACTGGACTGCTTCTGGAGTCTGAGCGAGATCTTCTTGTACAACACTACCCATGCACACAAAAATACAGGGTTGATTTTCATTAAAGGGCAAGGAGAGTCTTCCTGTCCCACTGTAACACTCCTCAGGTTCATTAAACACAGTTTAAGAAGTTTGTCCATAGACAGGAAATTCATGGCAAAGGTCTGAGAGATGCAAACCACCACCTGGTAGGGGTAGCAGCAACACTGTCATTTAAAGGTATTTTTACTTCCATTATTAAGCTAGTATATTATAATGAAATATGTACATTTTGAGATGAGAACACAAAGATCAAACACACTAAGTGCATAATGAATAAAGATGTAGGTAGCAAACACTCCAGGATCCGGAAACAAGTGAATCCCCTGGATAAAATGCATTCAGTTAATCAGAGTAACTGACTTGCATTCTCAACTCAAATAACTTTTCTTCCTATTTGTATATAATAACATTTTCTGGGAAGCAAAGACTGGTGTCCTCACTAGGTTTTTCCTTTGTTTCATGAACTGTGCATCAAGCAAAAATTGGCAATCAAGACAAAGAAAAGTCCTAGTAAAGATGGTATGAACTGCATTTTTCACAAGCAATCTGTTAGGTTCAGGCAGCCATCAGCCTGATCTAATGTGAAGTTGTATATAAGGCCCTCACGTGTTGCAGGAGCAAGCTCTGTGCCTCTTGACATTCAGGTGAGCTGAACCCAGGTCTTCATGTGCCCCTGGCCTGTCTGCTTTCTTCCTAGCCAATGGTAGGCTCTGGGTCTGTACAGTTTCTACCTGTCCTTCCTAAATCATGTTAAAACTAGAGTCTGTTTTGTCTTCACTTGAACTTTACATCCTGTTAGTTTGCACAAAGGAAGTAAGTTATGTTAGCACAACTATTTTTTCCTAGTGAAGATGTTACTGCCATTCAGACACCCATCTAAACACCCAGCCAAAGGCTATGACCAACTGCAGTGCATATAGTGGTTTTTTTAAAGGAAAGAAAATGCCACTAAAACAAAAGGCCCTGTTCTGCTTCTGGGTAAACAAACACGAGTTTTACAAAGGCTCAAAAAGGAAAGGGATTAATAAGTTTCAAAGTGGTAATGGTCTCAACTGTTCACATTAAAATTTTCACAGTAAATTAAACCATGACAGAGGTAGGAAAGAAGTCAATTTTCAGTGCATCATGCTGTTCTGCTGACACAAATTGCCATTTTTTAGGTAGTATATCTACCAACCTGTATAATGACAGAGTAACAAAACTGCAACCCAGTGGTGATTAAGTTTGGCCTTTTGCATGCTAATTTTACCCTGCTCTGCCAAATTAACTGAATGCACCACCTTATTTACATGCTTCTAGATATTCAGCACCCTCACTATGTTTTCTTCACCAACCTTTGCTTAAGCCTGTGGTGTTGGTCTTCCCTGCTTGTGCAGTGTCTGCTGGTCAACACCACTTCTGTTTTCTCAGCTATACTCAGGACACCTTTTGATTCACTTTCCACCACTTACACCCATGCCTTTCCTGGGCTCTCTTGTAAAGGGTAATGCTAGATGTCAGTCCGTCTTTATCCTGCCCATCTATGTTTTCCTGCATGTTGCATACAAGACTTCCATTATCTTCATGCTCTTTATAAAACCCAGCAACTTTCCTTGACTAGAAAACAATGGTAAGAAACACTAACCAATCACCCTGATAAGGTTGGAGACCAACAGTAAATACAGACAGTCACTGGCCCATGCCTGTCAGTGAGTTCACACAACACGTTACACGACAGTAACCAAAAAGAAGGGAAGGGACAGGCTGTGTAAGTGTGCCACAGTACCAGACATGCCAGAGAAAGGTCTTCTCCATATTACTGCAGCGGCACCAAAAATGGATGTGTAAATACAATGGGGTGCTTATCTGACTGCTAAGTGCCCACGATGCCTTTCCACCTCAGTTATAGCATGGCAGAGTAAAACAAAAAATGGCAAAAGGCTATGAAATAAAGCCAACACAGTAAAAGACAAAATATAGCCAGTGCCTGACCAGGAGGCCCAACACCCAAACAGCCTGTGTAGAGGGCAGCTACCGGGCTGTGGGGATGCCAGCATCCCAGGCGGACATGGCAGCACCTCAGAGCCAGGCTCTGCTTCACCTGACCCAACCTCTGCACACCAAGCCATGCCTCCCACTCCTGCCAGCACCCCAACCGCAGGGGTCTACTAGCACCCGCTACGCTGGGGACAACCGCTGCCTGACTCGGGCCTCGGGCCCTTCCCCCCCGCACGCCACAAGGCCTCGCCCCCTCCCCACAAGCACCCCTAAACCTGGTCCTGCTCCGGACCGTGTCCCTTCCCCACACACGTTCCCAGGCCCGGCCCGAGGCCTTGCTCTCCCGCCCGGGTCCTGGGCCGCGCTGGGCCCGGGGGACCGACCGCCCTGCGCTGCCCCAGGCGCCGGCCGCGGGGGGCCGTGGGGGTCCCTCTGCCCCGCGGGGAAGCCTGAGGCCGGGGCGAGGGAGGGCGTATAATAAACAGCATCGTTGTCATGCAGGCAGCGCTGCCGGCTCCCCAAGCCTCCTCCCCGCGATAGCAACCCAGGTACAGCCCGCGCTCGCCCCCCTCCCTTCTTCCTCCTCCTCCTCCTCCTCCTCCTCCTCCCGGGGGGCCGGGGAGAAATCTGCAGATCAAAGAAAAGATGCACAATAATAACGGGGTGGGCGCGCACAGCGGCCCCCTGTCCGGCGGGGCCGGGGCCGGGGCCTCCGGCAGAGGCTCGCTGCGGCCCGGCCGCTGCCCTCCCGGTAGGAGAGCGAGGGGGGCGGCGGCGACTGGAGCCGGGCGCCCCCGCCGCGGTACTCACCCGGGCCGGCCAGTGCGGGTACCCCTTCATTTTGGCGAACACCAGGTCTCCAGCCTTGTATTCTCGGGGCCGCGGACGAGCCATCGGGAGCCGCCGCGGGAGCTGCCGTGTCCACCCTCTCCCTCCCACAACCCCAGCCCCGCACACACCGCTCCAGGGGCAGCCGGCCGAGCCCCCGCGGGGTGCGATGCGCTCGGGCACAGGGCGCAGCCGGGAGCGGGGCCGGGCCGCGGGCAATCCCCGATCTCTCCGGCGGCGGCGGCGGCAGGAGAAGATGGGGTGTGTGTGAATGTGTGTGTGAGTGTGTGTGTGTGTGTGTGTGTGTGAGAGTGTGTGGTGTGTGAGTGTGTACGCGGGGGAGGGGGAGGCCTTGGACACAACCCCAGCAGCCCCCGGTACCAGGGAGCCGGCTGGCGGCGGGGCGCCTGGCCGGGCGGGGGCGGCCGGGGAGCCCTCACCCCGCGGCGGCGGGCGGGCGCGGCGCTGCCCGCGGCCCCCCCCGTGCGAGCTGGCTACGCCGCCCGCGCCGCCCGCTCCATCCCCGCCGCAGCCGCCGCGGCCCCGGGAATATGGAGCCGTCTCCTCCGAATTACTCCTCGGGCAGCGACCGAAAACAGGATCTTCTTATCCCCCCCCCCCGCCCGCGCCTCCCCCCTGCGCTTTCCCTTCCTGTTATTTTCTAGGTACACAGATCGCTTTCTATAAAAATAGGAGAAGAGAGAGCGGCTCCAGTCCCTCCCGGCCCTTCCTTCCCTGCCGAAGCATGACATGGTTCTTTATGCGCGCCCGACATGGAGGCTGGGCGACAACGAGAAGCCGGCTGACTAAGCCCGGCTGATTTTTGCAGCGGGGCCCCTGAGTTCCCCCGGTCAGAGGCTCCCAGCCCTTGGACCTGGGGGTGCCCCGTCCCCCCCTTGTCATAGAGGCCCAGGCCCTTGTGTGGATCGACCCCTGAAGATGCCTCGGCCCCCGGTGCCTAGGCACACACCCTGTAAGCGGCTGCCCCATGCCCTGGGGTCCCTACAGACCCCTGCCTTTCCCCTGCAGTCCCTGCATGGCCAAACACCCAGCCCCAAGCAGGCCGCGGGCTGAAGGCCCGGTTCCAGGGCACAGGGTGTCCCAATTTCAGTACCCAGCCTTATCCTTACCACCAACCCCGCCACCTTCCCTCTCAGCCTAAACTCAAAAAACCTTCCTCCACAAAGACCTAGCCCCAGGATCTGTTTAAATGCTCAAGAAGGGCTTCCCCTCTGAGGGTGTTTGGGACCCAGCTCTTGCCAAATGATGCTGTTTTTCACAAATATATTCCTCTGTGCAGGGGAAGTACTGGGAACTCACAAATCTAAACCAAACTCCAGGTATTCCTGTTTTCACCATACTGTTGCCAGTTGTGATGTTCAGAAAGCAAATATTGACGTTCATTATACTGAAACAATGTCTAGAGGAGCAAAACAAGAAAGGCACCTGCAAGCTGGGCTACAAGTTTAGGAAAGATTTTTCTGCAGGTTTGACTGGGTTCCCCAACCATTCCCACATGTCAGACAGCAACTATCCCCTTTGGGTTTAGGGAGAAAGCTCTGGCTGGGTGCTTCCCCGAGTGCCAAGGAAAGCATCAGGCTGCAGGCTGTTCCTGCTGATGAAGAAGGAAATAGGTGGCTAAACACTCTAGGGTCATATTTCGGGGTGTGGTGTGGGTAGATCCACCACAGAGAGCACTACCAGTCTGTAAGGTAACGGCAGAGAAAGAAATGCATCTTCTAGCACGGGTTCCAGACCATAAAATAGCATAAGGACGTCTCTGCTAGGGAAAGCACTGCTGTAAAATCATTAGGTATCATTAGCAGACTAACAATGGAAAAAAAATAATCCAAGAAGCTGGATAACTATTTAGATGATTAGCCTGCACTGTGCTTAATGCTGTATCTGTTCTTGAAGTAGTGAGCTCAGTGACAGGGTTGCCAACGCAGCAACCTTCAGTGTAGACATGTGGCCAAACAGCTCACTTTCACTTTCACATCAGATAGGATTTTGCGTCCTTTTTAAACTGGCATCATTTCAGTTTAAATTCCCTTGAGGAAAATGTAATATAAAATCTCTGAGTACAGGAGCTGTGGACTCTGCTCTGAGTCTGTCCAGAATAATCCTATGTGTTGTGTCTTACCATCCATCTCTCCCCAAACCAGCCTTACCTCTGGAGTACGTACTGGAGCTGTTTGGTTGGGGTTTTTTTAAATACATTATTTGCTTATCATCTACAGATATTAATAGTTCTTGCTAGCAACTTATTTAGTGACCTCAAGTCAGAAAGGAGAAGGATGTATGCCAATTCCTTCCGAAAGGAAACTGTAGATATTATGTACACATCCATGCAAAAATGCATTGCTAATATCAGAATAACAAAATTCAAAGCAACTGGATACTGAACTGAAAATTTGCATTGAAGGGTCCACTTTTTAAATTCTGTGTCTCCCAGCACTGGTGTCTGTAGAGGATGCAGTGAAGATAATCACATACTAGAACTCCAAAGAAAACTCCTCCCATGGACATGCAAGGATAATACAGCTCTCTTTTTCTCTTGTGTATATGCTGCAAAGGATGAATGAGTTGTTAAGGTAAGAACTCTGCTCAGCTTTGTCCAACTGTGAATTCTTAAACACAGTTTGCAGACAGTCCTTCTGTTAAGTCATGGTTAAATGCTGGGAAAGAATGGGGGAAAAAAAGCGAATTTCCCTGCTGACAAGTGAAAACCCACACATTAACAGCACAGAAAATCACCTCAGCACAAACAGCAGAGGAGTTTCTTAGTGTGTGTAACCCCATCAGCCACTCATCACAGCACACAAAGCCTGAGATCTTCTGCTTGTCACCTGTATTCTGTTCCTTTCTCTTCTATTACAAAGAGGAGTTCACCTACCCCTTCTACACAGAAGTGGGAAAGGGGAGTGAAGAGTGTTTCTTCCAAACACTTCAAGAGCAGTTTCAGATCATAACTGTGAATGGAGAAGTGGGGAGACTTGCTAATATATACACTACATGTATATAGGCCAGGTCCTGAGTCTACAGAAGTCAACAGCTGAGTCTGCTTGAGGCGCAGAGAGACTGCTTTAGGCAAAGGGCAGCAGGTCACCAAGGTAGCAACACCATGTCTTTACTCAGCAAGGGAGACCAGCAGTAGGGATGGCTCTCTTCTTCCTCCTAAGCCCCTCAAAATGGTAAGACCAAGTTCCCTCTCACTTCTCATCCTGCCAGACAGGTGTTATATTTCCAGAGCCGGGCAGGATATACAAGTACGAGCAAGGGAAGAGAGTAAAGACAGAGGCCCAGCAGAACTGTGCAGAGAGGTGGCAAAGCCATGAGAGGGGTCAGTAGTGAAACCATGAGTCACCTAGGACAGATGGTGTCTGAGGTAACTGTTTTGAAGCCACTACCACAGTACTGGATTTTGCTTTCCCAGTAATTCCCAGGAAGCAGTGTTCTTAAGCTATTGAGAAACTTTAAGCCAACCCTAATCATTCCCCCTGTTCATTTGAGGAGAAAAATAGCTACATTCCTGGTTGAAAATATTAATGGAGAAAGAATTCCATTGATTCAAAAGCATGGACCAATCTTTAAGAAATGAGCATGTGGTTATAAAAGGCCTAGCTCCAAAAGCACTCACCAAAGTCATGAATAAATTCTTAAACATATGAAAGTTTTGCATGAAATAGTCATCATAGTTTTTCACATGTACATTGGACGTGTATGCAGACTGTCTTGTATACGGATCCTATTCATGCTGCTATCTTGCACTTGCCATTTTGTGACATGCTGCCTTTGTTGTATCTGTAGAAGCCACACAGATTATTGTATTTGCCTCCGAAATTCTCTCCCTGTCCACCGTACAATTTTTCTTTTCCCCACTCAAAGCCCTCTGAGATCAGACTGTTAATACTCTGCAGCATGGCCATTTGTATAATCAACTTCACTGTAAGATATGGAAATAAAATTAGTTCTTTTTACTTACCTATCTATAGCTGGTATCATTTTCTTTCCCTCTGCATTTCCTTTTCCTGCATATAAAAATGTGTCAGCAATGATTACTACGATGATCAGTATTTTGCTTATGTCCACAGTAAGCTAGAGCTTGTCTGTTAAATATTTTAATAGGAAATTGTTCTGAGTCACAACTGAGCCATTCCCCGGTGCAAAACATGTCTGAGAGCACTGTCTGCAACCACAGCGCTACTTCATGTCAGGCAGAAAGAGGCCATGATGTTATATGTCCATCCCAGCATGCACAGAAAGGCACTTACCATGCCCATTAGGATATTTCTAATTACTGAAGATAAGAAGCTCACCCGGGAAACTCAAGCCTTCTCTGTAATAAGCTTAGAAGGGAGAAGGGTATGTATCATAGCTGGAGCAAGTTATCTGTACTCAGTTTCGTGAATCTCCTTATGTTATACACTGGAGCAATCTCCTAATCATATTAAATTAGACAGTCTTTAAAATGATTGCTTTACATGTTGCAGAGGTGTGAACGTGTGTCCTAGAGGCAGAGAAGACTGGAGCACTTTGGTTAAAATTAACTTCCTCACTGGCTGAGAGCATTCCACTGTTAGCTGGAAAGGTTTGTACGGGATGGAAATGTTAGTAGCAACTATGCATTGCTGTCATTCTTTGTTCTCTGCAGGCGTCTCAGCTAAAGCTACAGCAGACAAAAGATGCCCACGGTTAATGCTGTTTAGCAATTTGCAATTTAAACCTTTTTTTTCAGTTGCTTGTTTCTCCTTCATAATTTAAGCATTAGAATTTAAATTTTCCAATGACAGTAGAAGAAATAACTGTAAAATTACCAAATTTCCAGGTACCTTTTGTTATCCTAAAAACATCCATAAAAGTGTAGCCAAGCTGCAAGACTTTGAAAGCATTCCTAGGCACTCAGCAGGTGCTGATTGACATGTGTCAGAGGTTCTGTCCCGACTAAACATACTCTAGGCTAAAGTGAATGCGTTTCAGTGAGTGACTGGAGATGACTGTGGTGGCACAGCTCACTAGAGGAAAACATGGCAGTGTCCCTATGAGGACAGTGGGGCGACCAGATCTGCATGCAGAGAGAACTGGGAAAAACTGTAAGGGGAACAGAAGCTAAATCCTGGGAAGGACATGAGAAAAGAAGAAATGGATTGGGATAGAGAGGTGAAAGCAGCCATGAGTGTAAAAGATTTCAGAATATCTTGGGCAACATCAATAAAATCTATGCATTATCTAACAAAATTCTGTGGCCCAGTGTGTCTCATTCTCTGCTGGTAACATCTCCATGCAAAGACTGATGATCTGTTACTGTGCCTCCAGTTAACTCATCAGTTTCTGTGGAAATCTTGATGCTGCATTCAAAGGTATTGGACTCTATGACCTCCTAGAGCATCTAAGTGGAAACCAGTCTGAGATTGTCTACAGGGAAAAAACCCAAAAGACAACTAACCAACCAACCCAGAAATAGATTATTAAAGATTGTATCACAGACCTCCCAAGAAGGTAGCAGAATTAAAATTGCACCAGCAACCTCAGCCCAAGTATTTCCCAACATTTGACTACCTGACTTTGCAACTTTCCTGCTCTTTGAATTTTCTCCCATGGCGTGTGAGATGCTTTAGCAGCTGTTTGTTGAGAAACACTCATCAAAATCTAGTACTTCCACATTACCTGTGATATGAAGGTTACCTTGTGGGACAGAAGTTGCACAGTCTGTGTTGCCTTTCCCATAGTTTTCAGTGTTTGGTAGTGACCTCATACATTACAGTGAAACTAATGACTCTTTATCTCCATTTGATATACTAATCTGCCAAATGCCTCTTCAAGTGGCCAGGTGAGAAACTCCTTCTCTAAAGCTGTAAAGCCACAATACCTAGGAAATAAAACCTGCAACAGACGTTTCTCCTTTGGAGAAATATTTTAATGTGTCACCTAAAGCCTCAGAAATTTATTGGGTGAGAAATATGTTGAGAGTTGACAGGAACAATAAATTTAGTGCCAGATTCATGACACTCACCCCATCGTAGTTTTCCCTCATAAATACTGGAGGAAAAGATTTCTCTCACATGCCCTCTGGTACATTCATCAAAATGCCTTTAGGAATGTGATTTAATGAATAATTACATCCTGACATGGACACAGAATGTATTTATTTAAGGAGCTTTGTAACTTCACCTTTGTGTCACCTGAATGACAGTGCCAGAAGCCAGGGAACAGAAAGAAATAATGTGGCAACCTCTTGAGGTTGTGACTGTTTTATACCATAAACCCCCCCTCAGGCAGCGGTGTGATGTTGGGGTGTACCTGTTGCTTTATAATTCCCAGCTCTAGAACCCAAGTTCTGAATCTCACCTGTTGTAACGCAGTGTAATGTGTAGGTGTTGCTGCAAGAGAAACAAGGAGTTAATTAATAATTTAGTCAGGAATTTCTTCCTGGGTAGTGTGACATCAAGAAGAATTCAACAAAATCCAAACAGAATGACTAGAAAGTTGTCCCAACTCTGTCGAAATCAGTAGAAAAGCTCTCAGCATTGTTTCCATGATGTCACCTCTCAAGCTTTCTTCAGATCATCCTTCTTTGTTCCCATGGTCAACATCGCCAAACTCTCAGTGACTCAAATCTACAAAATGCATCTCTCCACCTCTTTTACCTAGACCACACTAAATCTTAATAACTTTCTTTTTCCATGAACATTTTTTTTTGCCTGTTCAGGTGCTTTTTTCCAGCCACTGTCACTACAATTTCTTGCCTTCTCCCAACTACATAGCCTCCTTCTCCAGTCCATGTGAAGCAGTGCCTTTGAGAAGATGGCAATTCTTTATAATCAGTTTGCTTTCTCAAGAGTCCCTTGGAAATGTCATCTTCCTGCCATAGCTGGTTTTACCCATTGGCTTCACTGGACTGCTGCTTTGCTGTGAGCTAAACCCAGCAGGCCATGAAGTCCCACGCAGCCACTTGCTCACTCCACCACACTCTGAGGTGGGGAAAAGAGTCATAAGGGTAAAAGTGAAATCTTGTGGGTTGAGATAAAGACAGTTTAATGAGGAAAGCAAAAGTTGTGTGTGTAAGCAAAGCAAAATAAGGAATTCATTCACTGATTCCTGTCGGCAGGCAGAAGGTTTGGTAGTCTCCAGAAAAACAGGGCTTCATCACCATAGGGGTTACATGGGAAAAGAAACACCCTAACTACAAACATTCATTCCCCCCCTTCCTCCTTCACCAGCTTTTATTGCTGAACATGGCATCTGTATGGTATGGGATATCCCTTTGGTCGGTTGAGGTCGGCTGTCCCAGCTGTGTCGCCTCCCAGCTCCTTGTGCAACCCCTGCCTCCTTGCCATCAGGGCAGCGTGAGAAACTGAAAAGGCTGGTGCTGCATGAGCAGTGTTCAGCGACAATGAAAACACCCCTGTGTTATCAGCACTGTTTTGAGCACAAGTGCTAAACATAGCACCGTATGAGATACTGTGAAGAAAACTAACTCTTTCGCAGCGCAAACCAGTACAGTTTTCCTCACCCTCCCACCCTCATCCTGCCCAGACCTGCTGCCTCATCCTCCTGACTCCTCGATGATACTAGTTCTCAAAGGGACTTGGGGGTGAGGACTAAGATATTACTGGGGTTGAAGGCGCTGCAAGAGTCCTCAGGCTGGTGATTTGGAGAGTGATGGCCATGATGGGTAGCAGGATGAAAATGGACATGAAGTGTTGGGGGAAGTGGATATGGATGATAATGTGCCTGATGGACTACAGGGGAAGTAAGTCATCACTGGCCAGACAGAAAATGTGGCAAGTTATTTTTTTCTCCTTCCTTCCTTCATTCCCAACAAAGAAGGACCCAGCTCCCTGGACAGCCACTCCTTTCCTCTGCAGCGAGTGAAGGGAAGCCGAAGGGAGGGACTGAAGCTGCCGAATTCAGTACCACTGCAGCTGCTGTGAAATGCCATCACTTGGGCCTGCTGGTGTACTCTGAAAGATCAGTGCACTCCCCTGCACACTGCAAGAACTGGCTCCAGCTGGCTCCCGTGAGAACTTCTTAAAAGCACATTTCTTCACACATTCCACATACCCACTACCTCCAGATTATGTTTCTTGTGATGGCCTGCAAGACTGCCCCTTCCACTTACATCTGGTCATGTGGCAGCCACATGTTGATTGTTTCCCCATTAACTGTGCCAGACCTAATATCCTGCTCACCTATTTGTCTCTCAGAGATCTCCAGCCCATGCTCCCTGCTCATGACATGTCCTTCATATCCTGCTTCTCAAGAACCACAACCTCATTTCTTTTGAATTCCTTCCCCCAAACCCCATCCCTCCCAGACACCCAGGACAGCTGATTACGTCTACTACAGCTCTAATGAGTGAGGGATAGTGTAGGAATGTAAATAGTCTGGAATTAAAGTGGTATATAGGATGAGAAGAAAAGGTCGTAAGTAGAATGTGGAGGGGGAAAGGATGTTAGTGTGCTTAATAACAATTAAGATTATAACTCATAATTAACATAACTTTGCCAAGCATTTCAGTCATCCCTTTGTTGTATAATGTATCTCTTTCCCCATAGTCTGACATTGTTTTCCTCAACACTGCCCTCTTCAAAGAAGGCACGGTTTTCTTCTTCTGAGTTTGGAAAGTTATATGTTTATAAATAATAAATAGAATAATAATAAATCAGGGCTACTGCACTTGCTAGAAGACAGCCAATATGCACTAGGTCTCTCAGAAGTCAAAGAGTCTGTTTCTGCCCCTGTTTATGCCATTTTATCTACTTTGGAAGTTGCTTCTGATTTGTATCCCTGAGAAACTGAGTCTCTAAAATGTTGAATTTCAGTAAGATACAAAGAAAACAGAAATATTAGAAAATAATAGACATCCTAACAGATTTGCAGTGCAATTATTATACCCCAGGAAATGTACATATTTCAAGAAAAGTGATGCCATTACTATTCAATTAGAACATAGTGAGTTGGTAAGGAGATGGCTTGTTTCTGGACACTTATTTATTTTCTTCTTTAGCTGTCACATTTAAGTGGATGCTATCTTATCAAACATAAATGCTAGTTCAAACCTTCCCACTGTAGTTCAGAGAACTACAGAAAACTACAGTGTTTCAGAATAAACAGAAAAATGACCTATCTTCACTGAGTAGCAGCAAGGGGCTTAGTATATTGCTGGAAGACAAGCATAAAATATTTAGGCTGGTTAGTATTAAGAAAGTCAAAGAGAATATTATGAGATGAAGCAGCCAAACAGAATTGGCAATGATAGTCTTATAATGGACAGGTATTTATAGCCTGTTACTCCCACTGGACACGATGCTCCTGTCTTACTCATGCAAACCTCCCACTGAAACTTTCAAAGGGCATATTGCCTGTCTGGAGCTAAGCAGGGACTTTGGGACCAAAACCAATACCCCAACCTTCTGTCCATTCATGTAAGGCCTGTATTAATTGCTTGTATTGCATCCTCCCTCTGTGGCTTCACGGGATCTGACAGCTTCTCTACTGGGCAGATGCTGGCCATATGAAGATAAAAGTCAGTCTTTGTTGCCCTGTGGCTCGTGGTGCCCAAAGTTGAGAAATAGTCTGAGCACTCACAGCTGCTTTTTGTCATCCAGGGGTCAACAGTAAATTTCTAGAGCATAGCTGGCAGAGGAGCAGTGGAAAGGCAAGAATTGGTATGTTTTGGTAAGCAGCACAGACCTTTAGTTAAATTGTGTTGCCTTGCAAGGCTCTGTTTAAGCACAGAACTTAAACTGAGGTCTAGCTCTGGACTTTGGTGTCGTTTTGGATCCTGCCCACAGCAAAAGATCCACTTTCGCATAAATCAGTTCGAAGGACAACTCTCAGGCAGCAATGGAACTTTAAATGAACAAGCAAAAGAGGGATCAAGTTTGCATTAATTTCCCAAAGTTAATGATCCCAGGATCACAGAATTGTAGGGGCTGGAAAGGACCTCAAGGAGTCCATGTATACAAGTTAATTTCTCAGCAAATACAGTCTATAATAATTGCAACTGTAGCAAAGGTCAGTAGGCCAAATGCTCTTGGTGCAACTTTTCTGACACCAATGCAAGGAATAATGTAACCAGCGTGTACCTGGTGTGGCCAGTCCTCCTCTGCACAAGGCAATGAGAGGAGACACACGCTGTAAGCCTGCCCAGTGTCAAACTCACAGTATTTCAGACTGGCCACTTGCACGACCAGCAAGATTCTGCATTTCAGTTCTCCAAGCAGAATTTGTCTTATAAATACCACGTGGCTCTGCACACTTACAGACTACTAATGGAAACCCGGAAGATTTAATTTATACTAAATGTTACTTAACCTGTGTACATATATAGTGTGAAATTGTATTTTGTGAAGTATACACACACAGAGCTGATGCAAGCCTGCAGACATCAGGAGTGTTATATACACCTTCCTTTATTCCATTGAATATGAACTCGTTCTCGTCCACACACACATTCTCATACACACACACACTGTAACCAACCTACTGGCTCTTACTGATCCTGGGAATCCCTGAAGGGCTGGGCGGAGGTCCAGGCAGGTCTCAGAGTAGATCACTCTGCCACGTGTTTGCCTTTCTACACAGACCTTTGCCTGGAAATCTATCGCCATCAATGCAGCACCATCATGTGACATGATAATAAAAAGGTTTATGTGCAGCCTCTTGCAGCATTTTGCAGAGAGGTAAGTGTCTGTAGGGATGGGGGTACTGCTGCACCCTCTCTTTTAACTACCACATATTTTTTTGGCAATGGCTTTGATCCTCTCAGTGCCTTTCTTCTGTCAGTAACCACTCTGGTTTGGATTAAGGAGAAATGCTCCATTTCTCCCATTTTTCTTAGTGAAATGCCCTTGCAAACTCCTTTATTTGAAGTTTGTGCTTCAAACACTTAAAAACTGGGGCTTTGAGCACCTAAATGCTTGTCTCCAGATTTGTGGGATGTAGTTCATTGCCAGACATGTCAAAGGCTGCTGCCCCACCATGCAGCATGCTCAGCTCCAGTCTTCCCCTGAATGGGCAACAGCATTTGAGATGCTGCTACTGTAATGAGCAGAAGCCAAGTCAGAACATGTACAGTTATTACCTCAATCGATGGGAATCCGGGCTGTGTTGTGATGTTCCTAAGGCCAGGGGCTTTATTGTTACTGTCTATACATATAGTGACTGAATCACTCAGATGTCCTAGAAAAAACTCCAAGAATAAATGGCTGAACACAGTGAATGTTGCAGCAGGAATACCTCCATATGAAAAATCCTACAGAGGCAAACTGAAGGTTCTTACTTGAAAAGACTGAGGATGTTATTGCTTGACGTTGTGTCACCATGGCACGGAATATGCCTGCACAAAGCCAACAGCAGAAGCTCTCCTGGACTCAGTGGAGCTTTCCTTGTCTTGGCTAACAACTTTACTGGGGATGGATTTCCCTTTAAAATGTTAATTCATTCCATTTTAAAAGACTGATTAGTCCCAATGCTGGGCTTTTGTTTTCTGGTTGGTCTGAGTTCTTCTAGGAGAAGGTGTCAATATGGTGAGAAAACTGGTTTCACTCCTAATCTGTGAAGTCTACACAAATCACACAACACAGTTCTATATTACAGCACACACACACACACACGCAGACACACACACTCTTGACACACGGGTCTTGCTGCTTAGAGGGAAAGCTTTTCTCCTACAGTTCGGTGGGCTTTGCACTAGGAGTCAGGGAGGCCCAGCTGGGGCTCCCACACTGTTTAACAGGATACTGCGGGGCTGGTTTAGTGTAAAAGTGGAACCAGATGACTGTGAGAGAAGGGCTTCTTGCTTGGTGCCAGAATCTCTACAATTTCAAAACTCATCTATGCACTTTTTCCTAATCATTTCTGTGATCATTTATAACAAACAAGTACCTTCAAAGTGGCCTCCAAAGCAGACTTTCTAAACGTTCTTGCTTTCCATTGTACTTCTAATTGTAGTGTGAGAGGAAGATAACTACTTACTCTAAAATTAGCTTCCTTTCAGAAATACATGTACTACGACTCCTGCTTTCCTTACAATGCTAATGACATGCACAACAGGTAAAATACTGAAAAATCCAACAGGCACTTTAAAATATTCTGTGAGCTACATGTTCCTTCCAGCTGCAACCTCCATTATTTCATCAGGGTTGAGCACAGTAATGTAAATAAACTTTTGCCTGGTGTTTGATCCTCTGTGAAATAATGGAGTCAATTTGCAGCTTTGTGCTGCCTGTCCTAAGCTGGCCATGTGTTTCTTTATTAACATTGCTTGTCCTGCCAATTTCTATCAAAAACTGTTCAAATCATTTTCAGTTTGGATCACTAGACCTTTTAGAATATTTTTGAGGATAATGTGGGAGCCAAGCATTCTCCATGCCTTATTTGTATTTATTTTTCTCCTTTGACACTGAAAAGGCTACCAGAGTGCCTAACCTGAAGTGCCACTGCAGACTGGCACGTTCTCAGGGATAAACCAGACTAAGTTCAGGCACAGTATTTGGGATTGTTACAGTGGAGAGTATAGAAGAATCAGAAGCTTTGTCTTTGCTCTGCACATGCCTAGCATCTAGCCCAGTAGAGCCTATGTCTGCCACAAATGTTTGTCACCAAAACTAGGTACATACAGGTTGTAAAAACCACCTACACCTGGAGAAATTAACCATGTGCAGGCCCCATATCATAGCAAAGGTTACCATAATGTGAATTTTACTCATGATCAGTAGTAAATAAAGTAAAATATAATTGAATCATTAGTTCTGGAATGCCAGGGAAGCTAATCTGTATGAATGCAGCTCGGTGTGTGATGTAATATATCCTATTTTAAATGTTCCAAGGACACATACTCTATTTACCACAGAAAAATGATGTGGCCACCATAGATCAAAGAAGAGTCAATCACTGTGTTAGGAAGGAGGCAGCAGAGGATCCTTTGCCTCTGAAATGGGTAGGTCGGTGGCCTTTTTGTGTAAGACAAAGATTCTAAGACATGTGGTTTCTTCTAAAATTCAAAAGCCAAGCAGCCCAGGAATTCCCAAACTCTATCTAGGACTGATGTGAGAAGTGGTTTGTCAAAGGAAAAGGGACAGTGCCAAAGAAGAAGAGGCAGAAAAGGAAAACTCACTGAGAAGGAATTTTGAGCAAGCAGTTAGGTAGAGAGGCTGGACTGTGGGGTGGTTTGCTGGCTGGAAGAGCTTTAGGCCAAATTTATTTGATGTCTTAAGTCAGAAAATCTGTGACTGGATATTCTTTCAAATAAAGAGATGTGCATGAACTGAACTAGTCCACAAGTATTCGGTATTGGCTGTTTGGGTCAGTAGGAGCAGGAATGTGCTTGTATGAAAATTAACTCAAAGAAACATTAGCAGACAGAGCCATAAAATACGACAAAGCTAGGATTATTAACTGAGGATAAACCCAGAAAGTTTTGGCAATTTTTTTTCTAAGAAAAGTGGGAAGTCCACTGGGAAGCTTGAGTTTAGAAGGTAATATCCCAACCCCTCCAGGAAGCCTGTCAGATTCACTCACACTGAAAACTTTACTACCGTTCCCTGTACACATGGGCACCAGCTTCACTCTGCTTAAAGTGGAGAAAGAATCCAGATGCTTCTAGATGTTATATTGTGACATTTCATGGATTTGGGAAGAAAATAACAGCACATGCTTATGGTTTGCAATTTCCATGAGAAGTGTTCTTTAATATTTGAGCTTGAATCCCATTATTGGCATACAAACTTGGGACTCTGCTGAATTATACCTGGTAGGACACCTGTGGCATCTCAGGAGCTTTGGCAGTTTGCTGTTTCTGGTGCTGTCCCAGAGCAAAACTGGTTTCCTTTTCATAAATAGCAAGCTAGTTCTTCTGACTGATACAGAATTTTGCATCCTACTTTGAAAACTATTGGATCAAGTCCTGCTTTAGCTTTATACAACCTTCCCTGAGATTAGAAACTGGCAGCATACTGGTAGTGGTACCATTGTGTCCAAAAGTGCTGCAATTATTGATTAAAGAAGATAGCAAGGGAGCTTCTGTGGGACAGACTGGCACAGGGGTTGTGGGTTCAAGATTTTGCTGATCAGTTGTTGATGCTGTAAACGTCTCTCTCTGAAGCTACTTAGCACATGCTGGTGCTATTACTGTGGTGTACTCACCAGAAAGACTTGTCTGGCTGGGCTTTCTCTTCTCCCTGGGCACCCTGCATTAGCCAAAGGTGCATCTCCTGCATGGCTGATGCCAATGCCCTGGACATAGTCCTGTCTGCCAAGGCGCTGCTGGGACAGATGGACTGCTGTTTCCCAGAGACAGCCCCACAGAGTTGCCTGTGTTGTACTTGTGTTCTGATCCAAGTTAGATCATTCAGCTTTCGTGTACAGATCCTGGTTAGAGCCATTCAGCTCTCAGAAAGCTCTCACAGAACAGCCACATAAAGAGTATCTCTGCTGCCATGAATGTAGTCCTTCTCAGGCCTGGGACCTTTCTCACCAGGAGGGTTGTCCAAGCTTTGTTCCAGCTATTGGTAGATCTGTATTTCCCTGAAGTACTGAAAAATTTCCAGCAGAGGTCTCTGCCTACTAATAATTAGAGTTTGGCCGGGCTACTTGCACACAGCAGGGTTCAAAAATCAGGTTTTGTCCCTTCATAGGATTAAGAAGCATAGTTCATGAAGCTGAGTACCATCATCTACTTCACAGGGCAGTAATGTCCATCTATTACATACACAGAGATTCTGAGGAGAGGTTTCTTTTTGTAAGATATTTTAAAAGGTTTGTGCAGCACATGTAGCCAACCTACCAAAACCAACATGTTTCAAAGAATTTAAGAATTAAGGAACCCTCATTGTTAGGTAAATAGAGAATTATTAAACTGTAAATGTCACACTTCTGGATGCAAACCAGACAAGTTCATTTCAAACAAGGAAAGGAAACTTCTTTCTTCTCAGAGTGTACTGTGATCCCTAAGTTGAGATCTAACTACGGTCAAGGGGAACTGTTCCAAGAGCCATTTAGCTTTCAGGCTACAATCTCCTTGCCTCTCATCCAGCTGTAATATAAGCATACTGTCTGCTTAGGAGAAAATAATTTATTTTTATGCCTGCATTTCCCCATCTTTTATATTGTTTACTAATCTACTTCACTGAGTGGGATGCACTTGTAAAATGGAAGGTGCTAAAAATAAAGATTAAACATCTCTACCTTTAGGTCTGGTCTCTAATTTCCCTATGCAGCATCTCAATTTACCAAGAAACTTTAAAAAGTCTCGAAGAGAGGCTCTTTTGAAGCTCAACAATATCATCGGGGTGGGGCAGGTTCCCTTCCCTCACCTCAGGACAGAACTTTACCTTTCTCTGTGCCAAGCTGTTGGCTGATGTGTACATTTTGTTATGGCAGAGAACAGTGTGGTGTGAGTCTTGCAGCAGAATCACCATGATTTCCCACCTGGTATCACAATTGCAACACCTTCTTGTCCGCCAACATTACAATAACTGTGGTACAACAACAAACTACTGTTAATGGTTTTTCACCCTGAATCTTTTTGATAAACATATCCTGCTCCAGTCTTCCCACTGCGACATGAAAGATGCACGTTCACTTCATCTCCAGCTTTCCCAAAATCACAGTTCCATATTTCAAGTTGAGACAAGGCCAGTGACCAGTCCAGGCCATGTGTCACCACCGCCAACTTCAGTAAAGAGAAGACCACTGGAGAAATCCTGCTGGAGCATATGGAAGGGCTGATCCTACCAGTCCTGGTGAGGTGACTCACAGCAGCAAGTTTTGTGGGGAATGCCTGGAGAACCACAAAGCCAACTTCTTAACAGCTCTTACTCATGTCATAAAACCTAGCATTATTAGATGGTAACTGTACATACATACATGTTCTCAGTCACTTCATTTCCACAAAATACTACAAGTTGGGGCATCAAGGCAGCACTGGAAGCTGCATGCATGGCACTGAGAACAATGCTGAAAACAAATTTGGCCATAAAAGACTACAAACAACAAGGGCAAAAAGAGAAAATGTATTACACTCTTTGCAGCCCATAGCACAAGACCTACGACTTACCTTAGCACAGGAGCATGATTTGCTCTCACTAACATGCACATGCTCCTACTCATGCACAGCTAGCAGAAGGTCTATATATGGAATGAACAGACCAATAATATGCTTGCTTGCTCAGTGTCCCCTGCTATAGCAAGTCCTTTGGGACAAAGTGAAAGAGAGGAACTGCTGGTGGTTTAGCATAAGGAATTTTAATCAAACAGCAAAAAGTTCCACTGTGTCTCAAACTGAATGTTTTAGTCAAATCAATGCACACACCTGTCTTATAATTCACCATGAGACACAAGTCCCTGGGTACTCCAGTAGATATTCTTGAAGTCCTTTGAAAAAACTCACTTGCAACTCTGTAATTCTTTGATTTGCAAGCTCTGGGTGGAATTTGATTCATGTTTCACTCCTGCTTTCCCAGCAAATACCTGCATTCCAGCCAAAGCTGATCCTTGTTTTGCTAGTATTGTCTCTGATTTAAGGCAGTATGTTGACTTGTAGGGGAAATCACGATAATCCAATCTGTCTCTACCTGGCATTTAGCTGAAAATATGTATTGTGATTATGATAACAGGGAGCTGTGAGGCAAACCTGCTTAACCTCTGGATATCAGGGTTCAGTTCCAGTTCCGGTACTTTGCAGTTAGGTGCTTTCCTCCCACAGAGCTGCTACAAATCTGCATGACACTGCAGATAAAAGTCCCTCCTCTTTCTACACTGATGGATAATGTTATAGCTCAAAGACACTGCAAGAAGCCACAATGGGAGTCAGGATTGGCTGTTATGGATGATCAGAACCTCTGAAAATTACCTAAAAGTCCAAACAGTATCAGAGACTGCATTTGAGGAGACCATCTTTCCCTTTCTCTAAAGCCAAGGGCATCAATATTCTCCTTTATCCCAAGAATGAGAAAGACTGTTTCATTAACACCTCTGAAGCTCTGCAGCTACCATGCAAGTATTGCTGTGGTCTGGAACAGTAAATAAAATTGACCGTATCCCTTCTTCTTACTGCTTTTTCTTAGTTTCCATAAATATTCTATATAGTGCTAAAATGTTTTTATGAGCCAACATCTTCAGACCAAGGCCATCCAAAAAGCTTACATTAAGAAGAAATCAAACAAATGGCAAGGAAAATTAACTTAGGCTGCAGGTTCAAAGGTACATTTATTGTGTTTTTCACCTGAAGAAGCTCACAGTGGGTCTATTTGATGAAAGCTCACAGGATACCCCAGACTAAAGGTCTACCTTGAACTCAACTATTAACTGGATTTTGATTCATATGAGGGACCAGGATGCAAAAGTGTCGAGTAAAGAAAAGATGAGCAACAGAGAAAGGATGCACTGGTCCTGCTTTGTGTCCAAAATGGCTCTTGTGTTCACTTCACGTGAAAGAAGCAGAGATCGAAGAAGTTTCTGTCCTTCTTTAGGTGCCTAAAAGAGTTAGGTCCCTCCTTTCTTGCTGCTCCAAAGTTTAAGGCTTTTCAGTTGGCAATAGCCACCTTCAGGAAACAAAAATAAGGCAAGAATGGACCATAAACCCAGCAGAAGTTGATGAATAGCCCAATTTATTAAGGGAGTTTGTGGGTCTCTTTTCTTGGTATGTGTTCGTAGTAGAAAAATTCTATCAGAGAGGTTCAAAACCATCTTACCACACATTTTCCCCCAACATCTATTCTCCTGTGCTTTACACCTGCTATAGCAAAACATTTAAAGGTGTCCTTCTATTGAGAAAGCATAACATTAGCCTGGGAAAAAAAATAATTTCTCCCCCTGTGTATTGACTGTGGATATATACATTTATTATGTGAGAGCAGAATCTGGGAATAACAGAAGGCAGAAGCAGAAGTGCACAAATTATACAAGATCCTCGCTTTTAAACTTGGAATGTGGTCCAGCTTTTAACACAGCATAAAGAAACAACAGAAAAAGTGCTCAACAACAGAAAAGCCATTGCTGAACAACGTGGAGAAGGAGAAAGTCCCAAGATTACAGTTCTTTACTCTGAGATTTGGGAGCTGTGAACATTAAGATCTCAGCAGTATTACAACACTTGCAGAAGAAGAGAATTCATACGTATTCCACCTGTCAGATGTTCAGCATAATACTGGCATTATTTAGCTGTTTTACAAAACCGAGTACTATTAATTCAGTTACCTGCCAGTGTGAATTCAGGGCTTTCAGCAGATTAGATAATATAATTCCAAGAGCCACTGTCAATTTCATGCATGATAAACTTGCACAGACAGTATTCATTTTGAAAAATTAAAAAATAATATATTTCTGCTGTACACTGCTATTCAAAATTAGCTCTTTAAAAATGAGAGGTGCCTTTTCAGGGCAAAAGGCCTGAGGAAATATATAGGAAGACCATGATTTGATTGTGTGAGTGATCTTTCCTTCTATCACAGCACAGATAAGAAAGATCTCAGAACATAGGCCTTGGATAAGGATGCAATACTAGGCTTGGTTTTCATGCTCTAAACAATAGATAAAAATGAAATATTAGCAATGCTTTGAGTTAGAATGTATTATGTTTTGGGTTGGCTGGCTGGAGTATACAATGCTGAATATCTGAGAGTTCCCAAACCACATTTATTATAACGTGCTGATGGCACTAATATCTCTATGTTTGGGTCCAGTTAGTTCCAGATTCTGAAGGAGTCTCAGGACTGAGAATAAAAATACACTTGTTTTTCCCCTTCATTTAATCAAATGATATTTCTGAAGTTTTGCATTGGTGCAAAGAAGCGACACAGACACTTAGTGTCAGGACCCTGGGTTGGAAAAGCGGGATGAAAAAGTCAATCAGTGTGTTATGCAGAAAAAACCCACCCCCACCCCAAGGAAACTATTCTGACACGTTTTAAGCCATGAAGTTCGCACTGAACATAACCCTCGGTGCCTGTCTTTGTAAGCCTGAGCGCGCTAGTCCTTAGGATACCAGAAGGTTGTAAGTTGACTCTTGGACCAGGATGGACATAGGATCACGTGCCTAGATCCAGAAACGTGGACCACACTTCAGCTTAGACATCACTACTATAAACCACGTAACTGTCTTCAATATCCAACTCCCCTTATTTCTTCCATATGTTAACCTTCTCCACTAATGTGGCAGCATATAATTATTTTAGATGAGACAACGAACAGCAAACAAAGCATTCAAATTCTACTTGTGACTCAGTCTCAGTCCCAGAACTTTAAAGAGGCTGGAAGGCCAAAACACTGGGGAGGGAGCTTTCTCTTTCTAATGTGTGTTTCACTTGAAAGTATTTTTTTATACACAGAATTAATCATTTTTATCTTAATTTGAAATGCTCTCAGACTGTCCTTTGATGTGAAGTTAGGGAAGGGGTGCACTCTTTGCTGTTCATAGAATTTGTGCGATTTTGGGATTTTCAAAGGGACTGTTATTAGTTTTCCACTTACATCCATGTTATAACACAGGAGAAATACTTCTAAGGAAGAACTGTGATTTATAAGAAAGATAGAAAATGTAAATACAGAAGGAGAAATCTGAACTCAGCTATCTTCTCACTTTCTAGAAGAGCATCAGTGCTTCATGAGCTATTCTACATTTCAGAAGTAGGGTGCCAAGTAGGGTAGGATTTCTGATCTGCTCTGCCAAACCCTGTTCTGCAGAGATTTTGGACTCGAGCGTGCTCACTGTAGTTCACAGGATTCTTTCTGGTATTTATATTAGCACGAAGGTTGTTGATGTAATGTCATGATGGTGGTCTTCTACCCAAATTCGACATATAATTAATGTGATGAAAAACACAACTTTTCAAAGAAACTTTGGTATGCTTTTATAGAAGGGTATGCAGACTTCTTGAGTTTGCAGTACATATCTGAATGCAAATACGCATGCTTGATTTCCCCTGAGTGTTGTGTGAACAGTTATTATTACTGACCTGGAAATTATTCTACTTTCCCTGTTTGACTATTGTTTTTGTCTGGGTTATATGCATCCCTGAAACCAGATGTGCAACACTTGACATATTTCCATTACTTAACATGATCATGTGTATTTATTATCTCAAAGTTTAAAGCAGTAACAGTTGGTTTGTGCTGAACACTTCATGATCTTGGTCTGTTACAATGACCAACAGGCCTCACAAGACAAAATAATGTGTGTTGTAAGGAATCTATGCCAAGTTAGGCATTGCCTGGGACTTTACTGCTTCGAACCTCTTGAAAAAAGAGGAAAGGAAATTTAGATTTTATTTTTCTAAAGCATGCCTGTGTAGATTTTACAGAGGCATCTACCATGTGGCAGAACCACAATCACCTCCTGCTGTTAGCAAGGGAAAGGCTGGCTTGGCCAGTTCTGATTCCAGCCAGAAGAGAGCAGCAGTATATACCTGTGCTGAACATGTCCTCACAGGACACACTCAGAAAATGACCAAAAAAGAGTAATATAAAAGTCACCCCCTGCCTGCAATAATAGCCTGCCACGTAAACCAAAATAAACGCCAGTTTAACAAGAAATTGATTTCTTTCACTCACACAGAAAGGTAATAGAAAGGGGATGGGAGCTGACATCAAACAGTGCCTATTGCTCTTTAGCTCTGAAAACAGAGTAATTTACTTTTTATTGCCATTTTGCTGTAAACAAAACTACCAGTGATGGAGGAAGTGATTGCTGATGAACACTGAAAATTTTATTTTTTTTTAAAGTAGGGAATTAAAGTGTGGGGAAGCATAACGTCATCCAAAACCTACCCTTGCAAATACCTTGCACAAGGACACAAAAAGGATTTTATGGAACTGGATTCTTACATGTTCTGCAGTATCACAGCATACATCCAAGCGTTTTTTTAAGTCACTTTACTCAGATGATTTTCTTACGAGGCCAGAAACTACTATTCTGACTGAGACATAAAATGCCTTTGTGGATCTTTGCTTAAAATTAAACAGAAAGTTAGAGTTATGGCTGGAATTTTCATGCAGGTCTCTTGAGCTCCAAACCAGCTCAGTTACCTGTAGATAGCCCTTTCCCTCCTCCGCATGAAGAATGCATCCTCAGAGCACGTACTGGACTCACATTACATCTGCTCAAGGGCACTAGCAAGACAGCAAAGAGTGTGTAATGCAGTGCTGGCAGCTCAGAGTGAGAGGAGGCACTGGTTGGGTTTTTTTTTTTTTCCTTACAGCTCAATTGCATGGTCCCAGTGAGGGAAAACCCCCATCCCTTTACCACAAAGGGTGTTGCAAAGCTATGGGTGAGAAATTGCCTTCTCAAAGGCAGCAGGAAAAAGAGTAGGGGAAAAAAAAAAGTGAATTAAAGAATAGAGGAATTTTCCCTTTCAACTTCAACATGCAAATCTTTCTCCATTCCTGCTTCATCCCCCCAATATCATCACCTGCTCCTGGCAGTGGCCACCCATGCCCACGTAACTTCCCAATTGGGTTCTCCTCCACCCAGTTCTTACTCTTTTGCTTCAACAAGGACAGATCTCCTCTGGTTCTGCCACAAATAATACCCTAGAAGGAGATCCTCATAAAAACGTTCTCTCTCCGTGAAGGGTGATAACACATAAGCGCACTAATGTCACCTACATAGTAACCATGTGCTCCATGCATTCCCTTACTCTTTGGAACCACCCTGTGGTTGCTCTCCAAATTACAGACCCCAGTTTCATTTCCAGCCACTGTTCTTCGTTCTTGTTTGTGCAAGGTAAGGCTGAGAAAAAGCAAAAGGAGCTTGGAGATTTTTGTCAAACTCCACAGCAGTGAGAGAAACCCAGGTGCCCCCGCCCCGCTCCCCTGGAAAGGGAGGAGATGAAGAAATAGCTGAAGGGTAAGGATGGGCACAGCAGAAGCTGTAGCTACTCCATCCCTTGTGTACAGAGGGCAAAGATGTGGCTTTCTGCTAAAGCAGGGGGAGGCAGAGTGCTGGGAAAGAAAGCTAAATAGATGACTTCACTCAAATGAGTTTTTCCTGCCTATGCCTGGAAGGCAGAGCGGCTCACAGTCTATAGGATGCCAGTGAAGGCTGGAAGCTCTACACAGTCACTTTCTGAAGAGTGATGAGCCCTCATTTTTGTAGGTATTATTAACAAGCCCTGTATTACTGTGCGTATGATAGTAATAGGCAAGTTGTTAGTTTGGAACAGGCTCTGTTCAAGCTGTTTGCCTGAGAAGTCTGTATATACCTCTCACTCACACATGGCCTCTCTGTGCTCAGGAATCCAACGTAAGGTTTATATCATCCCACACAGAGGTGCAGATGTCAGCTTCCCAGAGCAGCAATAACGTGTCTCCTCTCTAGTAAGTTATGTTGTTTTCCTAGAGTCTCCTCTGAAGTCACTCTGGCAGCTCCCGGTTCTTCCACATCTCTATACACCATACACACACATTTTGTTCTCTGAGAAGTTTTGGCTGGAGTCAGACTGTCGTAAGGTATATCTGTCCAGATTTTGAACTTGCCTAAACTGGTAGAGCTCACTCAGAATTAATGTTTTATATCTACACAGCGTTTGTCTCATCCTATCTTCCAGCAAAGATAACACTTCTTACAGTACAGTTGATACCTTGGTCATGTAGAAATATAGCTGCAAACCATATACATATATATATATATAGTGGAGATGGAGGCATAGAAAACTTGTTTGTTCTTTCAAAGTATGTTATTTTGACCTGCTTCAGTAAGCCAGCGAGTACAAAGCAATATAAGCAGCCAACGTGAGCCATGTACTCACACAAGTAACTTAGGATCCTTGTTCAGACATGACTCCAGTATTATATGCCCTGTTCTACTGAAGTCATTGAAATGACTCCAAACTTGCATTACCATAAATGAGAGGGGAATTAGGTTAACATGAATATGCAGCCCTATGCATATGCAATTATACTATGTATTGATATGTGTGCATAAATTACCTTTCCAAGGAGCGCATATATATACTGTCATCCTTATAAATCAGCAGATTCAGATAAGATAAATATTTTTCTAGAAATGGGCTTGTATAATGACTATAATTAAATATAATAATTTTGGTATTAAAATGAGAACTCAGATTGAAATCTTTTTGTCTGCTCAGTTTTACTGCAGCGTAAGTTGCAATTCTATGATTCTATGAAGTTGCTTGGTAGAGACCTCAACAATAATGTGTTAGTTGCAACTCAAGGACCCTCTTTTTTAAAAAAAAAAATCAGGAAAACATTACAGCTTATTATTGTGACTGAAAAAGTGTTTGTACTGGCTGTTTCTGAATTTGAATGGATAGGAAGAGGAGGTGAAAAAAATCCAGGATGTTCAGTTCATCCTTGCTAGTCACCTCACTCATAGCTGAGGTTATGGCTTTCAACTTCACTGGGGAGAGGCTGGGCTTCTGGACTTGAGAAATGCTAGTCTGTGGTAGAAGTGCAGGCAGAGAATGAGTAGGAAGCGAGTTAACACATCTTAAGAAACTTACAGTCTGACTCAAAACCTCAAAAAGTCAACAAGGAACTTCAAAAGTACTGAGTTCTCTCTATCATCATGTGACAGGGAAGGCTTGGGGTATTTCTAATATATGGTGCTCCTAGGACCTCTTTTCAAGCAGCACAACAGTATGCTTTCCCAGAAAGTGGTAACTAATTTCCACAGTCCAACCCTGACAGTTTCTCACACTTGCTACTACCTGCTAAGCATAAGGTCTTCAATGACTACCTCTACTTAAATTTGTAACCTTCAAAAGAGGGTTAGAGGTGGGAACTAACAGGATAATAGGAGAACACATTATGGAAATCCCTACACTGAATGAGCAGGATGCTACAGTTGGTACTCCTTACAGTTCAGCCTAACCAGAGTTTTGCTAGACTCTGGCAAGTACAAATTTGACAAAGTTTTAGTACTACACTCAGGAGTTAAAAGCAACTTTTCTGCTCACTGGGAACAGAGCTGAAGGGGCTACAGCTTAACAGGGCGATGCTCCAACGGTACATTTGCAAGTTAGCAACTCAGACATAAATCTAAGGAGTGCCAAAGGGCATGGAGAGCTGAGGGTGCTGGCAAGGGGAAATTAAAAGCCAGTCTACCTCAGAAACATCCTTGCTGAGATTACTTGGAAATCTCACTAGCCTGCAAGCTGTTCAAGAAGTTTCCCAAGTCATCCAAAGCGGACTGGATCACGCTACACATGCTGAATCCAACTTCAAACCTTACCTTTTATAGATCATCTTGCCCTCCCTGCAAATGGGGGGACTGGCAGTAAACACTGCTCTGAACAAATACTGTGGCCTGGATTTCTGCACAAAACCTCTTTGATCCAACCTTCCTTCTCTTATTGCATTGTTGTCTCCTTCCCAGTTCAGAGTCAAACTCTCATTTCAGTTTGGAAATGAACACTCACTTGCAGGCTGAATGGAATCCTTATGGGCTGTATCTCAAACTCTAAAGATGTTTTCAGTTTAGCTGCATTTCTCAAACCTATGCTTGCTGATTAATCAGAAAGCTGCTAGTGAACCCTTTGCAAGGAGAACCTGGCACTCCATTTAAAAATCCCTGGACTAATTCCAAGTAGTTTGGCTAATTTTTAGGCTTCCCTATTCAATGCAGGGCATCAGACAGGTATTTTCAGAACTTGTTTCTCCACTCTGATGGATTTTACAGTGTATAACTTCACTAAAGTTTCATCAGAAACAACAGCCTCTGGTTTTCCACAGTTCTTTTCAAAGTACTTAGAAAACTGGAGCATGAACAGATTCCTTACACTCCATTCAAAATTAATTTTTGCAAATACTCCCTGTAAGGACTAGGACACTCATTCTTCCAGGGTGACATAGGCTTGCTAATGAGAACTATTAAAAATACCTGTATTCTGAGAAATCGGATGCTCAAACGTACAGAGTGGCTACCCCGCAGTGTGCATCTCTGCCTTCTCCTTTGGAGTCACAGAAAGTTGACAGTTTTTGAGGCTCTTGTTTTCTAAGGGGGGAAAAAAAAAAGATACAAATAAAAAATGGAGCAACGTCTGTGGGTAGCAACAGTGGGCACGTCCAGGCCCCCTTTGAATCTCATGTAAAGATTTGAGCTGCCAACTGCACATACTCGCAGCATCACAGATGTAAACATCTCTGGGACTGAGCCTCAGTCACTGGAAGCTGCTCAGAAGTAGCAGTACTACTATTCTGAAGTGAGGTTACTTCCTTCAACATCTGTGGTGAATATGTGATTCAGGCTGCTATAAGCATCACACGTATTTAAAACTAACTGGAGATGTTAAGGCTTGGTCCAGCCACATTGTGGTATTAGGAGGAGGGAGCTACACAAATGTTTCATGAGATACATATGCTGTGCTAGGGATAGTAAGGGCTCAGCCTATTCTGATAGATCTTCCATCTTGTCCAGATTTTTGAGATACAACAAAAAAACCCACCCTGTTTCCAAAACATACAATATAAATAGCACCGATTTCAGGTATGAGATATTTACCTTCTGTTTAGCTGATGGCATTTAAACTAAACTCTACCCTTGCCTACTGCACGAAAAAAAAAAAAAGAAGAAAAACTCAATAAAGTATGTGGCAACATTTTTTACATTATTTCTAATGGCTCGTTAAAATATTGACACTTCCTTATTCTGGAATAAGTTAGTACCATTGTCAAAACAGGGCTCTCTAAAGATGGAGTGTGTTCTCAGATTTTCTTTTTTTTTTAATCAAAATTAAGAATAGTACTTTTCAACCAAAAATCCTACTTTTCTGAATCAACCAGAGGCATTATTATTTGTTTTTATTAACACATACAAAATTACTAGGGTATACAAATGTGTTTCTTTTTTGGACACAGTGAAAGCTAAATTAATGGGCATTACAGCGTTAGTTTACATCACACTTTGTTTCAAAAAAAAACATCATTTATGATTAAACAAATAAATTTATATATATATGTATACAAAAAAAAAAAGAGATTGAAATAGCTGGATAACAAATCATTGTTTTACACTATCAAAAGGCTGGGAGCAATTGTGTGTTCTGTGATTATGCCCTTAGCTTTCAAACCAGGAACTCCACTGATTTAAGTTCCCATAAAAAAACCCCAAACACAACAAACAAAACCAACCACCCAGCTCCCCTCAAAAACCCCAGCACACCAATCCCTCCCCAGAACAGAAAAACTTGAAGCAATGGCACAACTTTCCCCAGGCTAATAATTTTTCCTGACAGCTTCAAGCACCAATGGATCAATTTAAATATCACATAAACCTACTGTAAATTAAAAAAATAGAAAATTACTTTACACAATGCATGGAAACCATTTCTAGTGAGCACAAACATTTACAACTGTGTCATTTTTTTCCCCCCTTGCATAACCCATACTCGCACACAAACCAAATTTCAAAAGAATTAGTGAAATATTCAGTCCACTTTTGTTTCTTTTATACAATATGAAATGGTTACAATACCATAGTATTTTTTTTAGAATAAGTTAAACATCAAGACATATGGCAATAGCATCGTACTTTTCTTTCTACATACATATGAAATCCAGAAATTCAGTCTATTTTTATTCAGTCACAAAAATGAATAAAGACTAAGATCCAGTTATACTGGAAAACTAGACTAGTTCTAGAAACCACAAATACTGTAAGCGCTTTGGTATAGTATGTACAGATTGTGCTGTCAGTATCATGCTTGCATACCAGAGTTGATCCACAGATTTCAACTGGTGAATTAAAGTTTAGAAAAAGAAAGAATTAAAAAAAAGGTACTGTAAGACTTGCTTTTTTTTCTGTTGGGAATGATTCAGTCAAAGAAGATGCATCACAAGTACACACACAGCATTTCTATGATGTGACTACAAATTAAATATTAAAGTGATTTTAAATACAATGCAAGACCAGTCCTAAGTGCATAGAACATAATGCAGAGAATACTGTTATGACAGGGACTAGTACAATGATATTAAACATTTTAACAGATATTGAACAATGTTCTAACTAAAAAATGAAAGGTGTGAATGAGAATAAGCATTCTTCTATTGTTCAAAAAAAATTCACCATGTTTTTCCCCACTAAGAGAAACAGTAACTGCTGAATCATGAAAGGTATCAAATGCATCCATTTTATCCGTCCATTTTATCTCTGTCACTCCAAGGCTTAGAGTTGCAACTTCAGAGTTTGAATATTTGGTTGTGGGGTTTCTCTCTTTTTTTTTTTTTTAATTTTATTTTTAAACAAAAAAAAAATCTTTCCTCTTCCTGAAGGTGGAACTCAAAGTGCATTTTAAGTTAAAGGGTTTACTTTTCCCCCTATTTCATGGATGCATTTGTGGTTGTTTAGAAACTTTACCTTAACCTATTCATTCTTCCTATCACTCTGATTTATCAGAATGTCTCAGATTTATTCAGGCAACCTGCCAAATTAGGTAGCCTCTCCTTTTGCAAAGCAAGTGGTATTAAATTCTAAGCATGCCAAAATACTGCAGTCTTTATTCAAATTAAATGCCTCCTTAGAGTAGGGACTGCAAGATTTTTGGGAGATTTGGATTGTATAAAAGGTGTTCCCAAATTCATATTATTATCTTTTGGATTTTGAGATATAGTAAACTACAAATACCATGTTCAACTAATACTGCAAGTCAGTTTCAGACTATATAGCCCCCAGAACGAAATGGTAGCCCCAAAACTCTCAACCCAACCAGAGGAGACTTACCCCAATTGTTACTTGTTTCTTACATGACACAACTCATGTAAACACAAGGGATGATGGCTCTCATTTGAAGCTTCTGTTGTTGACATGTAACACTTCATAGGTATCAGAAATACTTTAGTTAATGACTCCATATTTTTCCCATTTCTAAGATGCTTTATTTTCCTCACAGAAGCTTTAGCTTTTTAACATCAAACCAAACAATTGCACAAAAACTACAACACCAAGCTTTGCTAACTGAAACTGCTGGAGAGCACATGCAAGAGAAAAAGAATGTGACCGTGGTTGTTGAGTGGGCTAGAAATCAAATGAGTTTAAATAAAACTAAAGTTAACACATTCCTTAATTGAAATGATTAATTCTTAGCAGAAGTAAATCAAGATCAGCATGATCTTACTGTAGGCTAGTTGGTGACCCAGCCAAGCTTTTGTGCAGATTAGGGTTTTGACTGTGCCTGTTCCGACTGCGAACAGATGAAAACATTGTGTTGCAACCTGGGACTTTACATTTGTGGAGCTGGCGGAGATGCACAGTTTTGTAATGAGCCCTGAAAGTTCCTTTATTACTGTAAGTTTTTTGACATATATGACATGTTATTGGCAAGCTGGAAGGTAAATTTGTAAAGTTTTGATTAGCTTTCTCAATTAAAGTACAGTCTTGGTAGAGTTCATCACTGGGCAATAGGCTGGGTCCTTCACAGCTTTCATCACTATCATCCAAGGCCATGGTGCATGTTTCACTTCCTCCATCAGAATCCCAAGAAGAATGAGCACTGCTCTCAGATTTAATGCTGGAAGTAGTGCTTAGATCCAGAACAGCTCCATCACTCAATGGATCGTATCCATAACTCTCAGAACAGGGTTCTGTAATTTTGCTCATTGGGAAAACCAAGCTGCCTGCTCTGTTCATTCCTTTGAAGATTACAGAAGTATGTCCAACATGTTGTTTTAAAGAGACATCTTGACAAAACTCCTTAGCCATGTCTTTCAAGAGGTATGTTGCATTGAAATGGTTGTTGAATTCCAGTGTATCTTTAGTCAGAAGCTTATGATGAAGATTTAGGTTTGAACTATGTCTAGAAGAACAAAGACAAGCTTAGCAAGAAAGCGTTTCTCCTCACTTCGTAGCTCTTTCATAATGATTATTAACAAAGAAAAAATATCAATATTTAGTAGCATGCATGAACTGTACATATACTTCTGATTTCATCAACTGTCACACTGGGAGTGCACACGGATGATTTACACATGTGACTGGGTGTCTGAACTTGCTTGCACTGGTATATATCAGAAAAACAGAACTCAACAGAAATCAATGTTTCAGATTCTCTCCAGCTTTGTGGGTAGCTGTCTGCTCCACTACATTTAGTGCTGGACCTAAAAGTATTTGGAGACAGACTAAAAACCTTCCTAGAGAATGGACTGTGGGGAAAAAACAAGAGCACTTCCCAATGGACAAAGCAGGAAAGGAGTGACATCTGAATCTGCAAAAAAATATTGGTGATGTCTTAAGTACTGTAACCATGTGCCAAGGTACAGCTGTAAACATCAGTACAGGGCTTTTCTTTGAGAGGAATTTCCTTAAATGAATGAATACTGCATTTTTTTTCAGTTTTCAAACAGGTATTCCACCAAAACCTATGAAATCACCACTCCTCACTGAATACAATTAATCAGCTCCCTGGGAACTTCCAGGCTGCAGCTAGAAGATTCAGTTTATTGCAAAACAGGGAAAACATCCCTTTTTATCCCACACCATCATGGTTTCATCCAAACCACGAACTGTTCAAAAGGGCACTGGCTGCCACAACACTCTAATCTAGAAACTTTTGCAAAGTTGTTCCGAATAACTACTGTTTTGCACAAATCTTGTAAACTTTCTTGTGAGGTGGCTTTTTGTATTTTGATCTTTTTAAAAAAATAAACCATCTTCCAAAAGCACCAATACTAAATCTTAATATATTGGTGTGGGAAGGAATTTGTGGCATGTGAATGGAAATCCTACTGCTGGCCTTCTTCCCTGTGGCCCGTATCACAGTTACAGTGGAGAGGAATTCACATCTGGGAAGATGCAGGCAGCAGATCAGGGTATGAAGCCCCGCCAGAAGCAGATGAATCTGTGCATCTCAGATGCAGGAGCCAGTCCTCAGAGACCTACTCATCCTCTCTCTGGACTGCATCAGCTTGCTTCAGTGCTCCTCACAGATCACAGACAATCTAAACCTTGTGTCACTCTGAACTACTACCCAGGCATGCTTCCTGCAGCCAAAAGCTGCTGTAACACTGACAGGAAAGTTAGAAAACTTACAGCACTTTGTCACACTTTACCAGGTTTGTTATCTATCCCTTATCAATTCAGATACATAAGTGACCATGAACAATAAAGCTTCAGTTCTTGTTTCTCAGCCTATGTGCAGAACAGGCTGAAATACAATGATTTATAGCAACACAATACTGCATCTAACAGTAAACTGTATCGAGCTCACGGTATAGTTCAAGAATTAGTATGTATGTAATCTAACATAAAAGTACTAACAACTTCAATACACACTGGATGGTGTTAGTTCAACCAGCACTGTGTAATGTTAATTTTGTCTTGATGTAATCTTGCTTTTCTTATGGGCTTTTTCCCACCAGTCTGTGCAAATTCCTTGAGTAAAGCAAGGACAAGGGCAAGTGAAGATTTCCTGAATTGATCTCATTGCTTTTTCATTAAAGAACACTGTATACATTAAAATACACATGAAAGTACATATTAAACATATAAGTCCACACATGCATCTACTGGAAAATTGCTGAATTCATACCCTTGTGGCTTTCCCTTTATGTTCTAAAGTATTCTTTCAACTATTGCAGTCTTTATCAGTTATGAAATTTTCATGGCTTTATTTAATACCTCGTAGTCTAGTGGAAAGGAAATGTTTCTTTCAATGGATTTTCATTTCATGAATGTTCTGATAAGTTATCGTACCTGTTATACGAGGATACACAGAAAATCTTTGCAGGCTCCATTCCTCAAACACTCATTTTAATTTCAAATTAGGCTCCATTGTGGTGGTAAAATAAATACAATTTTGTTTATAATTTTCTTACCTGTCTCGACTTCTACGAGAAGGGAAAGCAGCATTACAGCCCTCAACTGTGCAAATATGCATTTCTTTGAGATGTACATTTTTAAAATGCATTTTTACACTGTAAGGGTTTTTAAAAGTCTTCTTACAGATGTCACAATGAAAGCGGCTTTCTTCCTTCTGAATCCCTAGTGCATGTTGACTGACATGATCCATATCTTTAGAGTCTTCAAAACAAGGAATGGCAGCACCCCTGTTTGACAAAGTGCTGAAAAAGCCCCCGGTCAGCAAGTGGTGTTGCAATTCAGGGCAGTCATTTTTAGGAATCCTGCGCTTTGACTGCTCTTTAATATACATGGGGGGTTCAGTCATTGGTTTTATAACATCATTATGGTGGTGTTTTGGATCTTCATATATAATCTCATGGGAAACTATTTTTAATGGTTGGTTTTCTTCTGGTTTAACCTCTTTCTCACAGTGATGCAATTCATTCTCAGAGATATCCTTGACGTATTTGTTATTTGGCGCAAAGACAGATTCAAAATACTTTGGGCCCTCTACCCCAGAGACAGATTTCCATGAATTACCTGAAAGGGGGTGCTTTTCCACCCTGTCGGTCACCCGCTTCTCTATCTTATGCTCACAGGTCTCAAGCTCTCCATCGCTTACCACTTGCAGACGTGTATCGTCATCAGAACTGGCAACATCACTACTTTCATTAGGCGTCTCAACAGCTTCTTTCTCTATCTTAATAGGCATACTTGATTTACGAGATTTCTTCTTGGGTAGCATGTCAAATGGCAATTCGTTTGAAACAAGCTGCTCTGGTATTGAGGAAGAAACAAGAGGCAGAGAAGGAAGAGTACCTGGAGTATTAGCAAGCTCAGCTGGTGTGACTGGACTACGATAAAAAGGAAGAACAGGTTGCACTGTCTTCAAGTTTGGAAAGAGAACTCCATTCTGTCCAATACTGGGAAACCCAGCCTGCCCCTTGGAATCTGTACAAGAGCTGGCATAGCTGGTAATAGTTCTGCTATCGGGAGTTAAAATGGCAAATTCTGTCCTTTTACTATCTCCAGGTCCAGCGATGGTCAAACCATTCCTCAGATCTTTATCCCTGTTGTTTCTGTTCATCGGCATATGGAGTCTGGGGTTCGGATTTGCACTATGACGATTTCGACTACGCAAAGAGCTAAACACCATATTGCAGCCCTCAATGGTGCATTTGTGCTTTATCTTCAGGTGAACAGCATTGTAGTGTATTTTCAAAGTACCTTTGTCATAAAATGTCTTTTCACAGGCAGTGCAGAAAACACGCCCTTTCCTCGGCGCAGCACCATTTTTTTCAACAGACTTAATTTTGTTTTCTGAAGATAGTGCTGTCATTTCAAGCTTTGCTGCTGTATTATGTGAACTGGAATCACTTAAAAGGGCATCATCTTCTGTTTTAGTGGTGACATCTGGACCATTTATGCTCCTCTCATTTTCAACTTGAAATGGTGCAGAACTAGAAGTTAAGAAGCTGCTTTCAGAAAATGGTATCTGAACATCTTGTTTAGTTTCATTGCTGTGGTCTTGACCTTGCTCAATCAAATGTCTTTCTGGTGGTGAACCTATCAAAGGTGGAGGCACTGGGCTGAAAAACTGAAACGGCAGCATGAAAGCCATGTTATTTACAATATTTTCAAAGGGATGAATGTTGTTGGGACTCATTTTGTCCAAGGAAGCAGAAAAATTTGGACTGTGTTGATTGCAGCTCTCAATGAATGCCCTAATATCCAAATTGACAGTTGGTGGTGGTATTATAATTGACTGCCCTTCTTTCTCTTGAATTGCCATTAACTCTACAATGGACTTAGTTTCTCCAAACCGAAGAAACTGCTGCAAAGTAGCCAGTTCTTCTTCAGTGGTCATTATGCTCCAGTGATCCAGCACCTTTCCCGAAGCATCCTAAAGCCAAAAATATTTAAACTAGTCAGATAACAGTTAAGACAAACAAAAAAATCCCTCTCCCAGTCTCTCATTTTTTCAGTGACTAAAAATTCCTTTCTAGTGAAATGATAAAATCATTCTATTTATTGAGAGATTAATGCCAATTCTGTGATACTTGCTTCCAAATTCTAGCATGCTAGTGATATCATTTCTTTCTGAACTGACAGTAATGCTTTCCAATAAACTATTTTTTTTCCCCACAAAAATTAAGACACGTCACTTGAACAACAGTTAGTGTCATGTACGTACAGACAGCAGAGATGGAGCAATCAGGCCAAGATTTAGCTCCTCATTTAAGTCAAGTATTCTTTCATTGCAAGTTTAATAATCTTCCAAGCAACTAAGATCAGAGAACAAATGAACCTGTATTGATCTATTGCCAGTGTTCACAGAGCACAGCTGTAATTACACTAGAGTGTTGGAGTTCTTTCAAACTCTAGCTATGCCTAACTTTTCCCAATAACTACAATAAATATTTTATCACAGAACATGTATTTGATGGCCTACTGAGATTTTTCACAGTGCATGTAAGAGTTTCTAAGATGATGAAGAACGTAACATTATAAATTTTTCATGTGGTAGAGGTTCAAGGTAATTGATTCCATATTTTTAATCCTAACACTAAAAAGCAAGATTATCAAGACCATTAAATATTGATTCATGTCATAATGTAAGATCATAATGTTACTTTACATAAAAGGTAACTTCCACAGTAGCAAGGACTAACATCAGTGTAGGAACTAAGGGCCAAATTTATCCCTGATGTAGCTCTAGTAAGGTCAGTAGCTCTACACCAGAGATTATTATTGTCCCTGGTGTTTAAAATGATAGCAAGTTTATTTCTCAACATATTATTTTCCTGTATAAAACTAAACCAACTGTGTAAATAATGCTAGAGCCAATTCTGAAACCTTTACTTTGATATATTCCCAGTAACATTTCTTTTGATCTTGCCTTACCTTTGTTGACAGATTTGACCAACGTAGGAAGATTTCAGTTAAGTTTGACTAAAAAGGGAGCAATGACCAAAAACCCACCTTTGCTTTTCTGGTGCCAAGCTTCTACAAGTCTATTGCTGCCTTTCAGATATACCACACTGTTAATGCATTCTGAACCACCACGATTAAGCTAGAAAATTTTATGAAATACTACTTATATATTTTAAAAAGCCTCTCTAAATACCTGCAGCACATATCCACGTATGTAATCCTGCAGTGTCCAATCCAGAGCATGGAGAATCTGTATCACCTCTTCCTGCTTCAGAACACTGAAAAGCCGATCTAGCAGAATTTTAAGGCGCACAGGGATGGCTTGGGTTCCATACAACATGAGGCTACTGATGTCAAAGACAACATTGGATTGAACTATTTCTACCTGGCTTGATGGATAGAGGTTGGGAATCCTTAATTTGCTCAGGGCTGAAAATAAAATCACAAAATGTAAATAAACTTGAGTCACGAGAGTTAGATACAATAGAATGCAGATAGTATTGGGGGTGGGTGGGTGAGGGGTGAGACAAAAAGCAAGCTATAGTGAGGAGGTTCCTTAAAGGTTTTTACATAGTTCTTAAGAAAAGCATTACCATGTGCTACCCATCCATGCCGGCATTGGTCACATTGTCGCTGATTTATTTTCCCAGGTTTGAAACACTGACAGCTACAGTTCACCAGAGTGCACCGGATAGCCTGGAAATCAATGGCAAGGATGACAGGTAATATATAAGCACCATCTAGACTGGACAGATTATACATATACAATACACCCATAAAATCCATATGAAGACAGAGTTAACATGCCAGCACATACACATCAATGTGCAATATAAGTAATGCAGGCAAGACCTGAGTTATGCAACACTACCTCTGTTTTAAAGAGAATCAGTCACCAGCTAGAACACTGGAATATTACAGAAGCAAGATATTTAATGACATGTGTAGCAACACTTCTGTGGATTTATTTAGGCCAAAGCACCTTTATAACAATAATAAATTGTTCTTGCACATTCACCTAAACTATGATCTTCATGTAAAATCACTTTTTTTAAGGAAGTCTTCAAAACAAAGACAAACTGATCAAAGTTCCACTCTCAGAGTTTTGCTGGAACTCCAAACTGCAATATAGGAAGTTCTAGTGAACAGTGGGTTAGGTCTGCATAGATGCCATCCCTCAGGTACAGCAGTATCCACACAGAGGATGAGTATGCTGTCGAAGGTATGGGAGTTCACAAAGCTCACCAAAAAAACTACTCCAACTCCTCAAAGACTACAGCAGTCACATGCTGTAAGGGAAATGCTTGAAAGATAATAGACAAGATAGAGCACATGAACAGACAGCAACCAGTTGCACAGTTCAATTTGTGCGTCACTTTACTCTCACCAAGGTCATCTATAATGCAAATCAAATTAGTATTCAGATATTCCTAATCAACAGGGTACTACAAAGTTGCTTCCTGGAATACATGCTTCCTTCTGCATGTGCCCATCTGCTGCAGAAGGCAGACAGATAACTTTGAGGTCCTAGTGAAAGCTCCATAGGGATTGCTATAGAGCAAAGCATTTGTAGGATTCTGCATTGCTTAGATCCGATGCTGAGAACAGTTTCTGCATAAATGGAATATTTAGCAAGGGAGGGAAAGGGAAGAAACGTATGTGCAGAGAATCTGCACTGGAATTAAAAAAAAATTATGCAATTATAGCACATCTGCACTTCTCTGGTTTTAAACCAAAATATTTTACATTGTAAACCAAAGAGGCAAACATGAAAAAAGGCAAAGTCATGCCCACTACTGGCTGCTACGCCTGCTCCTCAGGCAAAACAGGGACTTCCCTACTTATTAATACCCACAGAAAAGCAAGACAAGAATTGAAGAATGGAATGTCTTTTCAGTGCTGGCATCCCCACAATGGCACTTTTGGAAAACATACAAAGAAACCAGTTTGGACAATCAGGCTACGATGGAAGCAGGAAATGCTTGAAGTGAAAAGGACATGGGAGAAAGATTCATTTCACTGGGGATGCAACAGGCATTTTCTGAGGCTCAAAGAACTTGACTGACTCAAGGCAGAAGAGGACACTACATAGAGCTGTCTACTGCAAACAAGCACACGCAGGACATCTGAAAGACAAGTGCTTCGTGTTACTGAGTTTGGACCGAGACTTTAAAATCTCGGTAGGTGGTTTATCAAGGAGGTAGCTTACATGTATATCTCCAGACTGCAGGGACTTGATGCTGAGATTCGTCTTTATTTGAAGGATCAGAGCAAGAGGCAACAGGACTATTGAAATCTCTGAATCACTTTGCCTTTAATCTTTTAAAGGAGCCATTGCAAAATACAGAATGCTTGAGAAAAGCTCTGAGCTCCCCATAAGTCGTAAAATACACATCAATACCCCATGCTGTGTGAATTGCGTCACTTTAATGGAGAATATATTTTCACTTAGATGCTAAAATACTTTCATATAACAATAAAATGCCAGAAGTTTCATATGGAAAGGTCGGGGAAAAGGTGTAGTTGGCTAATGATTCATTTCTATCACAAGATACCAAACAATAGCACAGTTCAAGTATTCTACCTCTGTATATACAAAATATTCTGTGACTTGCACAGACTGAAAAACTTCTGTAGGACCCTGCTAGGTTTGGTAATCTACAGTGCATTCCATGAATGCATCTTTTGCAGCCCTTCCAGACAAAATTACAAAAGAGTACTTCCTTTTTCTGCAAGAAGTAACATAAATATGCACAATTAAAAAAGCTGTCATGATGATAAGTTAATTGATATTTCAAAATTTTTCTCATTCCTTTTCCTTTGGACACATTCCACAAACCACTGACCTTTAAATCTATTTTTTATTCTTAATTTCTCTACTTAGACAAGAAAGATATACCACACAAAATTCTGCATTTCATAGCTTTGTGTAAGATCTTTCTTCTATATGGTATATGTATTTAATTTGTCTTCCTGTAGGATTGTACAAAACTGCACATGCAAAACACAGAAAAAAAATAAAACAACATAATTTTGGTTTACAGATACCAAATTTTGGTTTACATGTGTGAAAGCACCTATTGGAAAGGGAGTAGAGACCCTCTTCTAAATATGGAATTGATTCCTTCTCAGGTCAATTCGCTACACTTCTGGACACCCGTCTTAGGTGTATAGTTAGCTTGCATGCTGCTAACATATCAAAGCTACACCCCCAAGTTATGGCTCTGTCACTAACTTAAAAAATTCATTGTAAGGGTCCCTGAGGAGAAACAAGTGTGCTTTTTCTGATTGGCAGCACTTCACTTCTGCTTGTCGGACTCTGTGTCTCCTCTAAAACTTTTCTAGCAACATTGGCATTAATACAGACACAGAGAATATATAACATGGCAAAATTAACTTTTAAAATAATCAGAGAGTCACAATTTTCAATCTTCATTCATTGTTCAACTTAAAAAGGCACTTGTAAAATATGCACTTTCATTATCTCCCAAATTAACTTGTATCAGAATTTAATGAAAAGAAACTTCACAAAACTTTATGAGATTAATATGCTTGTAGTTTGCCTGTTAATCTTACTCTCCTTAATATGCCTATTCTAAGGTAGTGTAATTACATCAAGTCTTTTAATGAGCTTTATTTTCCCAATAAGTGGAATGTACACACAATTTGATTCTACAGAACAAAGGAATAACTTTCTATATTGCATACATTTCAAGCTTCAAAATCATAATTAAAGGATTGGAAATGTAGATGGAAATTAAAGTGGAAATTTTTCTAAGTGCAATCCTTTCATTCAGGTCTATTATTTACCTTCATCTTCCAGAAACATAAGGCAGATGTTTAAAAAAATAAGTCTTACGCTATCATCAAGGAACTTGCTTTTGCTTTCCAGTCACTCTCTCCCTTACAAATGGATCTTTCCAAATCCATTATCAGCAATGCCTTCTTAATTTTTTTTTTTAAAACAGAGTTGAAAATTCTGATCCAATTTTTCTGTGGTTTTACCAGCATGACTGTGGGAATTTGAACATCAGATTTTTAATACAAATGATTCCTCAGTATGAGATAAATTAACCGTTAAACTGACCACTGAAAAAAGTCTCACTACTAATCACTGAAAATGACATCTTAACATCTGTTGCCTGAAAGTCAGGACTGCTGACATCTTTTATGCCAAATATTGATGTGGCTTCAGCTACATTTCACAAGTTACTGAATGTTTCTTTGCAACCCACTTGCAGCCTTCCCAGCTAAAGAAAAGCACAGCTAATGGGACAAGCTCATTCTGATTCTGGGTATATAATCAGGCTTTGTTTCATAAGGCATGTTTGAGATCGTCTGTGCTCTCCTGAAGCCTCCTGAAACCTATGCTCACTTGCAATGCACTAACAGCTGGTTTAAAAAAATGCAGGCAGAGAGGAAGGGCAGTATTAACTGTATCAAATCTTGTTCAGTGCTAAGTGGATTCTGGTTTGACAGCACTTTGGCTTGGGAAATAAATTAAAAAGTAAGTAAATATTGGAAGACCTTGTCAGGATGGAGTTAGAGATCTCTGCTCACGGTAGAAAGTCGGTCTGACTCTGCAGGCAGCAAGAGATCCAAGTGCAGACACCAGTAAAATGGAAGAGCAAGCCCCAGATCACCCTGGTAGCATTTAGCATCAGTAATGCACAGGTCAGCACCCTTACTTCTTTCTGGAAGCCCTTGTCTTCTTTGCACAACACTACACCTCACATTAGAAACTGCTTTACCTTAACCTACCGCCATCGCACGAAGAGCGTGAGAGCTTCACTGCTCTATGTGGATGATTGACAAAATGGTGTCACTGATGCAGTGTTACAGCAACATCATTTGCAAGCAGGGATTAAAAACACAAGTTGGAAGAAAAAATAGGAGTTACGTGAAATAAATGTGCAAGAGAAACTTAGTGAGGGTTTCCAGCAACCAGTTGCATCTCCTATGGCCATCTCACCTTCATTTCCCAGAAAAGGTAACCCCTCTGAAAAGATGTAACCCTCCAAGATATGTGCTGTGGTGAGCACATACTGGATGGGAAAGGACTGGGATGAGCCCCATTTCGGCAGAATAGGCTTGTACTGGCTCTGCAGTAAGAACACTGGTGGAGGAGGTGAGATTTATAACAGGGGAAGCAGATCAATTTGTAAAGCATTAGGATTTTCTTTTTGTCTGCCAATCAGCTGAAACATGAAAGCAGGTTACAATTTTTTCACATATTAAGCTTGATCCAAGAAAATTAAGCTCTTTTTTGGTTTGTAGAAATAAAATTAAACATGAGACATATACCTGGTTATTAGGAAATATTTTTCTTGCTTGCACTTTGTAAAAAATTTGCAAATCATATAGAGGGATACATTTACCATCTCTTAGATTAAAAGTGTAGTCCACAGCTAAATCAAAGACCAGCTCCAAATATGTGTGCATCTTTCAGTAAAAAAACAGTAACCATATGTGACTGCAAAGCTGCCTTCCTGTCTAATGCTTTCTTTCCTGTTTCTACTGTTATCCATTTGGCTTCTAGAATTTAAACCTTTAAGTAAGTTTTCCTTTTTCACCACCCAGTTACATTTGATGCACCAAAAAAGGAGGGACAAATTTGAAAACCCCCACACTTATCTGAAGCATCTCTGTCAACCCCGTACTTTTCTACATCATACAATGAGCAAACCTTTGCTTGTCCATTCTTTGCCAAGCAACGTTTGCCACTTCCTCATGGGATATATTCCACTGATAAATAATACTGTTTGTCAGTTTTGTCATTATTTAAAACAAGTCCTCAATTTACATTTGTCCGCCTTACTTTCACTGTATCACAACCCAACTCTGCCCATGTGTGTCACATCAATAATACTGAGTCTTTTCAGCTATCCCACATGTACTTGCAGAGTCCCGCCCTGCCCACTCAATAGTACGTATTTAGCCCTTGTGACTGTTCTTCCTGAACACAGACTTTGGCTTTTGGTTCTCCAGTGAGCTTCCTGGAGTTTATTGGAACTAAAACCTATACCAGTGTATTCTAATTGCAGTCACCAAAGGTGTTAGGCTGCTCCCGATGATGTAAGTACTTGATGAAGACATAGCCCAACAATTAAGCCTAAATAGAGTGACATCATATCTGTTAGATTTTACATTAAGCATCTTGTATCTCTATTGTTTCTTGAAAGTTTCAACCTTTTCCAAGTTTAGTAAGGCTATGAATCCCATCTGCCTGTAGAGAACGTTAGGGGTACCCCTACAGCATCTTCCAGGAAATGCTCCAGGCCATTTTCTTATTCCCAACACGCTCACTTCAAAGAGGAAATGGGATGGATGCCTCCAGGATGGACAGAATATGGAAACCCTTTACTGGCCGTAATTAGAGCTGGGAGGACAGGCAGGGAATGGGATAAAGGGAGACACTCAACCAGCCAGAGTCCACTGACATGCACTTACACGTGTGTATGTCTGATGGCAAGGCCAACAGAAGTTACTCAGCACAGAGTAGACCTGGCCCACACTACAGGTTGCACATGTTCAGCTCAGTGCAGTTTAAGGTTCTCAGTTACAGCTGAGGTCAAAACTGTGCTGGTAAATTACACACCACAGATAGTATCCATACACTGCCTGCTTCTGCCATCCTCAGCCCAAGAAACAGCAGGGTTTCCAGTCATGGACATTTATGCCTACTCAGTTGCATTTGATTGTTGCAAATTCTCATGTTTCTACACTAACTAGACTAACATAAACAATTCTATAAAAATATTGAAACAAAGAAAAGGTCCTTGTAAGGTTTCTAATTATACTGGTCTGAATGCTGTGCACACTGTTTCTTACGAAGTAACAGCTGCCATTAGCACAGTTATTTAATAACCAGAAATAACAACAAACATCTTTCATGAGAAGCAAACAAGCCTTACAGTTTGTTGTACCCAGCAACCAGTCTGATATTTCCGTATTTTGAGCTGTGAATTAAGTAGAGAAGTTGCACATGGGTGCAACAGAGCAAACAGCACTGACCACATAGCTCCAGCACTCTCCATTAACAAGCATCTCTAAAACACTACCTCTAGATGATTCATCTGGCAAACTGCTTATTAGTAAAATAATTTAGCAAAATTCTTGTCTGCTAAGAGACAAACTAAGAGAGATGGGAAAGATGGAGATGGGTCACAACTTGCCTATTGCAGTGCCACTAAACACAAAGTTACTCTCACAACTCAATTCCTACATCCACGACGGCTCCTCAATAACCAGACTGGTTTTCATGCACACTGACCACATTCGCTCCAACCAACCTCAGGAGGTGCAAGAACCTTTGAAAAACCCAGACAAAAATCTTTTGTTTCAGGGGCCAAACAAGGATTTAGGCCTTGAACTTGACACCTATCATGCTGAATATTTTGGCTAGTGCTGATACCACTCAACTCCCACTTACTCATGTCAGTGGGGAAATTATGTTATGATTTTTACTGCTAAAAGAACACAAAGGCCACAAGTTGAATATATTTTCTAGATAAGACCACAAAATACATCCCATTAATTATTTGGCTCCTTACGTATATATTCCTATTGTTTATTTGGGGTCAGATACCAAAACCTGACCTTCTTTTAAACAGCCACAGACTGAGAATAGACATAAACAGATTATTTACAACCCAGGTCCTGCAGCAAGTTGCATTACCCCATTACCCTCTTCCTCAGCGGGGTGCAAAGTCAGTTTTGGCCTAGAACTTAACGAAATGGAGTTGCAGTTAATTGGTGCAGTTGAGCACCTTGAGCTGAAAATGTTTAACTCTTGTTGTACTAATTGACTAAAACTTCTACAAAAACAGGCAAAAGGGGGGAGGGTCAGCAAAATGAAATCAGGTAATACCTTTATGTGATGACACCACCCCATCAAACCAATCATACTTATGGATTTAACACCAGTTTTAGCTGGCTACTGAATTATGGACCACCAGTCCAGTTTTTCTGAGAGCAGTCCTGAGAGCAAGGAGCTGAGATAAGAGACAGCTAAGTACAGACTCACAACCCTCCAGCCAACTTGGGCTCAGCGGCAGCTTTCGCAGCTAACGGAGAGGAGCTCTGGGCAGTCTCGGGCAACGCAGCTGGGCGAGGAAGCAGAAGGGAGCCTTTTTGGAGAAAGGAGCACACTGCAAGGCCAAGCTTTAATCACAGCATAACTCGTGGGATGAAAATCACTCCTCATGCATGTCACTTACCCTATAGGGCCCCTTAGGGCAACTCTTGTTAACGGCACTGTCAAAATAATTATAAAGAGAAGAGAAAGTGTGAGTGCGTGTCTTTGTGTGTGTGTGTGTGTGTGTGTGTGTGTGTGAGCACACACGCTCTGACTGCTACTCTTCAGACAAAAACCACTCGACAGTAAAACTTAATTTTGCTGTTCAGCAACATGCTGGTAGATACGTGGGCTCAGGCTGCAGTTAATCTGCAGGTGTGCGCCAACTGATAGGTTGGTCCAACGCAGGAGTGTGTGGAGATGCTCTTTTACCAGCCCATTTGGAAAAGAAAACCACAAATACAGATTGAGGAATGAAAAATACCACGTTCTCATTATCTCACAGTTGTTATTTAGTTTTGATTCTGAAGCAGACTGCAGTGCTACGGTTCCCATGGCCTGCCTGCCCCAGCCTGCGTAGGTCAGAAAGACTCTGCTCAACGCCCAGCAAAACCTATCACAAGGCATTGAAGTAACTTCCCTTTCTCTTAAACCTACCGGACAATTTTTTTCACATGCACTAATACGAACAAGTACCAGATCACTGCCTATTGATGAGAAAAACTTCTCAGGGTTCAGGGGTAAAGACAAGTCACTGAATAGAAATGGCTTGAAATTTCTAGCAATAAAGCAATAGATACTATTTAAGCCAGCAAATAAACTGCACACATACTCTTTATCCACACTGACATGCTTTGCATGCCACCTCAAATGGTGAAACTACAGACCTATCCATGCACTGAGGCTTAATTAAATATTTAACTCCGAGCCCTACATTACCAAGAAACAAGTGTTATAAATGTAAATACATATGTATCAGGCAAAAGAAGAGTCTTAGTAGAAATTATCTGCAAGCCCTTTAAAATATGCCTTTAACTCTCTACCTACTTTGTAATGCGGATGAGTTAAGGTCTCAAAGACAATCCTAACTTTTTAGCTTCTCAAGTCTCAAAGCCATAAAATATGCAGGTCCCTGTCACCCCCATCCCCGTTTTTCCTGTTACGGAGCAAAGACATGAAGAATAAAAGAAAAATCACAGCATCCTGAAATATTTGGCGTTACGCAATTTCATTTATTGCGATTTCATAAATTTTAAACCCAAACAGTATTTGTACACATACACATGATACTATCTATGGTGGTGCAGTTACGCAATATTTTACGCAACAGTGTACCTCCATTGGTAATTTCACAATTTAAAAGTTAGTATTCCCTTTTTATTGAACCCAGGTGAGGAAATTTTTAACTGGCTTTCAGACATCAGCTACTCTCAAATGAAAAACGAAACCCTCAAAACCATTTCTCACTGATAATCATCTACATTTGAATTTTGAAGTGAAAAGTTTACATTTGGCACTTTTTTCCTCCTTTTGTTTGTTTAAAGAAACAATCCTACCCTGGTTTTAAAATGTGGAATGAAAAATGCCATGATTCTTTATTCTAAAATGACTGAAGTCTGGTAGAAAACATCACTTTTCCTTATCCCTCAATATTTTTTTGTCTCAACACTGAAATTTCAGTCCCTACGCAGATTTTTTGGAGAGCAATTAGCAACAAAATATTAAGAAATAAGTAATAAAAAAAAAGAAGGTGGTGATGCTCACTGTAAAACTTGAACGGTAGCATCTGCTAGGACAAGACCTGCTGCTGCCCAGTGCGTAGGAACTGTGAGAACCACTGGAGCCAGGAAGGGCAGGAGATGACCCAGAGGGCCAAAGCAAGAGTTTTGCTTCCCCTGTATTTGGTGGATGGTTTTCTAGAATAATTAATTAAATTTCTATTTCTAAATTTTAGTTTAAATCTCTATCAAAAATATTTACTAAATGTCAAATCATACAAATTGTGCTTTTAAAACATCAAAAAACTGATCGAATATAACATGAAAACATTTCTGTTCTTATTGCAAGTATATTTCATATTATCATAGCAAAGGCTGTATTACTGAAAACAAATTGCCTGCTTGTTTGATAGGAAATGGAATGACACGCTCAGTGTTGTATGAATAGATTTTTTAACAATGTCATGAACAGGCAGAGAGGCTGGAAGTCAAGACATTTGGTATGAAGACGCCAAACCTTGTTGCACCTAAGGAGGCAGAATTTCATCTCGGCTTTAGTAAAGCCCACAAAGTGGCCCAACATTTGTAAGAATTTTTCCTGTTTCTGTGAAGATTTAGCTCTCTTGCAGGTTTGGATGTGTTTGCAGATAGAATTAGTTTTAGGTTTCGGAAATGGATTCAGTGGTTCAAAGATTAAGCAGAACAGTTACTTTTTAAAAAAATCAATCAAGAAAAAATCTGTATAGTAAGTATAACAACAATGTGGTTTCCATAACATAAGATTGGTTACTTTTTGCACCCTTACCTATTGTTAAAAGGAAAGTCCGATTAAGCTGCAAACTGCTAAAAACTTTAGAGCTTAATTCAAACAGAAATGCACAATTATACTGGTTATAAAGAAGACTTACAAGCATTGTACACATAATGGTATATATAGAAATGGAATGTACATGATACACCTTTTGGAAATTCGTATTTTTCCCCTTTTCTGTAAGAGAAAAATTAGAAAGGTATTCTTCAGTGGATGTTATGTGCACTAGAACAAAGAAAACCAACATGCACTGTTGCTACTAGTTAAAAATAATGCTGGTCCTACTTTGCACCATGACCCGCAGTGGCGTGGGGCTCCCCACCTCCCACTCCCCCAGCACCGAGTGCTGAGCCACAGTTTCAGTATTTTAAAACCAAAGTACAGAAACAGAGACTCTCATCTAACATAAGGCTTGAACATTTTTCAGCAAACTGCAGTAAACAGAGCTGTATTTTCCAAAAGGATGTTAAAAATAGAAGCATATGATCTTTTCCCACCTAGAATTGTATCCTTACAATTAAAGACTATTAGCTGGCATCCCTTTTAACCGTCAAACTCAGACAGTGGCAGTTCTACAGCCACAAAGAGAAGCAGTAAATGAGAAGAACATGTTACTACACTGCATTTGAGAAAGTTTGGCTCCAAGCTATGCACTGATTAATATCAGATCTCCTTCTTTACTTGCCTCTTGACAATCTTGTCACATCTGGCTGACAAATCCTTACAAGCTTATCCAAACCAAGGCAGCCCAGATCATGCTCCGGGAGTAGCTTGAAGGAAGCGGCAACACCAGCCATGCACTGATGTGCCATCATGAAACTAATGAAGCTGACTTCACTTGCAGACTGCAGGAACACGAAGAAACACAACATGCCTCAAGGTTTTTCAACATAACGCAGAGTTAGCTCACCAAGAGATAAGACAAACAATCAGCTCCTGAGGTTCAAGAAGCCAAGTAGTTACATGAATTACAAAAATTTATATAGAAATCACTTGAACAACAAATCTCAACTAAATGAGCACAATAAACTCCCAACTTCAGATCAGATGTGAAAATTGACTGCTAAATGCCTTTCAAACAATGGGTTTTTTTTTTTTTAAATTACAACAAACCCAGTTCATTTCATTTTCTCTCCCCCACATCCCCAAAATAACAGAGTGTTGCCTGGCTCCCAGGTTCTTCAAACAGAAAAACATTTAAAAATACGTAAACAAAAAGAAAGAGGAGAAAAAAACCAACCCCAGTGTCACTTTTTATCCCTAGGATTTTACAGAAGGATAAACCACAGCCTGAGTATATCAGTAGTCCTCCCCTGGGTTAGCGATCTGCCCTCTCCTCATTTTTAAACCAAGGATTCATTACACAGAGGACTAGGAGTATTTGACCAATTAACAAACCAGAAAGTAAAATGCTGTATCTTAAACACATCTAACAAATCCTCATTATGTACAAGCTGACAATTAAACCATGTTTATTTCTCTATGTAATGAAAATAAAAAACAACCCAAACAACAAAATGAATTAAATAAGCGTTTTGTATTCTGATGCATTTAACCTCTAAATTAGCACAGTCTATTTCAAACCCCAGACACCCCTCCATACACACACAAACACACACTCATTCCTGCCCCCCCCGCCCTCTTCCTTCCCCCCCGAAATACAGAGAGACTGATCCTAAGAAAAGAATTACTGGCCTTATTTTCTGGATGCTAAATAGTCATAGAAATTGTATATAAAGGGCATACATTAAACTCCACTTTAGTGGTAATTTCTAAAGAACTTCGTAGTGAAATTACATTGTTGTCTGTTCTCCAGTGCATTTATACGTCACAATAATGATAATGTATCTGCTTAAAGCACTTGACTCAGAAAACATGAGTCACAAATCACAGATTTTATTGCTATGAATGTATATTGAGGACTCGTACAATTAAACATGGTCAAGTATTTATGATTTACATGCTACTACTTCAATTGGAAAACAATTACACAAGTGATGCCTCTGCTATTATAATCAGCCTGTAATTCTGCATTACTTACTGTAGAACAGAAAAGTCATACAGTTGTTTACAGTGCACAGCAGAGAGAAAACCAGGATTTTTTACATGAACTAGTTTTCTACTTTCACAGTATCCTCCTCGTAATTAAGAAAAGGAGAGTACAGCTCCCCACAGCTCTCATCTCCATTGTTCATTACCCAAAACACCACCATCGCAAGATCTTTTTATATCTCCACAGTGCATATCCACAAGTAAAAGTTGCACAGTAAAAATACACATTCATATAGAACTGCAAAGAACTTTCCTTACCTCAGACATTCTTACTGTGCTTATGTTTCCAGAGCTATAAAACAGTTTCCCATTCCCTCAGTGAGTTGTACAAAGAAGTACTGGAAACACTCCTGCCTGTACAAGTACTAAGGCAGAACCATCACACGCCTCTTTACTCTTGTCTGACTCTGAGCACCTCAAGGTCTGATGTATGCTCAGGCTGTGCACAGGGGAGTGAAATAAGATCCTCCCCCTTGGTGTTCTCCAGACCTACAGTACGAAGTTGTGTCTGCCTCTCACCTCTGCAGCCAGCTCTCACCTCGCTGCCCCGGAGTGGTGTGCTCCAGCGTGCTCCTCCAGTCGCAGGGCAGTCCCCTCACAGCTGGCTTGAAGAGGGCATGACACTCATCTTTCACAGAGATTTGATCAAAAGGAGTCACGGAGGCTTGAGGCGCTCCTAATGCAGTGCGAGGAGATTCTACCTCTGCTCTGGCAGCCTAAGTAATGCATTAAATCAATGCAGCTGACCTAAGGCCTATTACAGGGGATTTTTTTCTTTTTTTTTTCCCCTTCTCAGAGTGTACAACTATCTGCAAATAAGCTATGAGGTACTTATGATTAAAATTACTTATTTTTAGCAACAGAGTGTTGTTTTTCAAACTGCAGCTGCTGTGTTGGCTTTGTTTTTTTTTTTTTTTTTTTCCCCTTTTAAACATTTGCAGGTCTCAGAGGTTTACCAAGTGGGGTGGGTATTTTTTAAAAGTTAAAACATTTCCACCTATCAACTTACTTTTTGAGTTAGAGCTGAATTTTATTTCTTTTTATGAAGTTGAAGCTTCCTATTAACAGAAGTACAGGTCATAAAGACAGGAGAAAGCTTGCTTTCTGGTAATTGGGCCAAAATCTGGTTTCAGTTATTCAGGTGTTGGGTTGCATTCATGAGTTAGAGCAGGATTTTTGTTATAGTCATTTCTCACCTATTAAAAAAAACAAAACAAAACAAAGCCCCGAACAAAACACTTCTCTTCCCCCTCTGCTCTACTTTTGACTCCTGTAGATAATTTATTGGCACTCCACTAACCCAGGAATACACTGTACTAAATCCAGAGATAGACATGAGCAGGTCACATTGAACTCAGTGGGAATCCTTGTAGGAACATACCAGGACAATATCAAAACAGATGAATACCCGTAATCCCATAGGAAAGGCAGCAGGAATAAGATGGCTGTAGGGAGAAAACAGCTAATGTGTTACTATTGCTGGTTAATTTGTTGCCTCCTAATCCTATTTACTATTTGCTAGATATATGCACAATGCTTAAGGAGAGAACTTAATTTGCATTTCAGTAAATACTGCAACACAGTTAATGTTAAGTCCATGGCAATGGCTGGAACCAGGCCAGGATGAAGCTATGAGGTACCAGAATCTGGTACCACGAAGTGTGCACTCTCCCTAAATCCCTGTGCCACTCCACCCTGTACCTTATTTCTCCCACTGAGCTATTGAACAAGACGGAAGAACAGAGAGGGGAATGTGGTTACATAGTACAGTCTGGCAGATGCTTCTGCCAGAAATCATTGGTGTCTGAGAAGAGTCAACCACCGGCACAGCTTGGTCCTTTCCAGCAGGGCTCTACATGGGTCTCCAGTGCCACCTCTATCCCTGCAACATGCCCGGGGCACATCTTTCTCGGGGTGCCAGGACAGTTACACATGGATTATCAGTGGTGTGAAGCTGTAGGGAAAAGCACTCAAGAAGTCAAGACCAAGATCATACTATTTGAGGTGATTCTGAACAGTAATGTTTTAAAAGCTTATGTTCTGTGATGAGGACAAAACCTTATTGCTCTCTCCTGATGGTAACTCAAAGGCAAAGGCACACCTTGTTACTAAAATCCTATTTCCTTCTTAATGAAATAAGCAGCAAGGTAACTAGAAAGGACTCTACCTGATTGAGAATTCTGCAACAAAAGTGGGAAGACTGGCTTAAGATTACATAAATTGCCAGAAGCTCTGAATTGACTTCAAAATGATAAGTGACTAAAACTTAGATGTGTGCAGAGCTGCTCTCCCCTCTAGCCAGTTCCCAGGAAAAAACTTATTTACCAGCTATCTGCCATTTACCTGGAAGGTTATAAATTTTTATTAAATGGACCAACTCTCCATAACAAACGATTTAAGACCAATTTACTTTTTTCTTAATTAATTATCTACTAACAGACTTTTATTTTAAGCATTATTTTCATTATTCAAGCTTTTTCAATGAATATTTTATGGGAACATATTCATGCCTTGCTCTTTTTAAACTATTTACTATTATGACTAGCAATTTTCCAGCTGTTCACTATCTGGGCACCTTTTAGTAAAATCCAACGATCTCCAGCATAACATGACACACGCAAGGCAGGGTTTCTACCTACAGGTCAACTGTCGAAGAAATACTGGCACTTTAACAGCGATTTTAGTAATTTCAGCTAATTTGTAGTTCAAGCTTGTTTGTACAGAACAGTTATCAGGATGTCACTTGAATAATGACCAACATTGAAACCAGAGGGTGACTCCCATCACTCCTCTTCCAGCAGTAGAATCTAATAGGAAACCAGCTTTTTGTGGAATGAAACCAGCATCAGGACAGGGCACCAGGGTTGGACAGAAGTCTTGGGCTTTATTTTGGGCTCTGCTACTGAGTTGCTATTTGACCTTGAGCAAATGATTTCAATTCTGGTTTCTATTTCCTTGCTTCTGAACTATTATTTAAAGAAAAAAAAAATCTATGAGTTGTATGCTCCTTGAGGAGACCATGACACCCTACTGTGTGCTCAGGGACAGTGCTGAGGGGAAAGGAAAAGGTCCCCTGGTCTGAACCCCATGTCAGTCACAACATAAGTACCTAACATAATGGTGTAACAATGCAGTCCAAGGTAAACTACTTTCTCCTCCCACCTGTCCCAGCCTGTTTCTTCTTCTCCATGTTTCAGCCTGTGTGTTCAAACCAGCTTGAACATCAGGGGATGTAGAGCAGACTGTGAAGTGCTAAAACTACTTAATAACACTCTGAATACTCTTGTATTTGAAGGGCTCCAACACAGGGAACTAGCTATAGACACAAAGCTGCTGCTCATACCTGAATTTACTAACTAGGATGCTTAAAAAAATGGACATTAATCCTAGGGAATCACTACAATTGAATCAGTGTGATACAGCCCTAAAGCTCAATACAATCCCCAGGAAAGATTTCTTCTGACTTTTGATTCCAGAAAAGAAAAATAAAGTCTTCTCTGAAGAATATTGAGAATCTAACCAGGGACTGACTAAACATTAGAAGTAGGTTTGTGTTCTCTAGGTGCATGGGCAAGTAACTTCCCCAACTGCATGCTGCCTGTTTCACACTGTTTCTACCAGAGTTAGCTGCAAAACAGCATTAACCACAGTGTTCTGTCTGCTTGGCCTCAATTCCAAACACATAATACACTATGTCCCTCTTAAATCAGTGCTGGCAAAGATCTCACTGCTAATTTAGTGCTCAGCTCGCTTAGTGCCTTGGAGAGACATGTGGATTAAACATTTCACCTCTCAGAAGACATGTAAAGGAATGGTCAGCCCCATGATCATACTGATGGGCATTGGGTCACCTTCCAGGGAAGAAAGCCAGCAGGACTAAGAATTGCTGTCCAGGACTAATGGGACACAAGATTTTGGTGAGATAGGAGAAGAAAAAGGAAACAGACCTTGAAAATGAGGAGGCTTGGAGCACTAGTCAAACTACAAATAGGCTTGCTAAAGCCATAAAGTACTTGATAAACTTTAAGATCTGTGGAAGGTCAGTTAGGACATTGCACTTCTTATCACACCAGCAGAAAAACCGAAATCTCTTATTCAGGACTTCCAAGGAGGCTGACTTTGTGGTCCAAGCAGATAATAGTGAGCTATAAAGTGTCCAAACTTTTTCCACAAAACAGTTTAAGCAGAATTAAACGTCCATCTCTGTCTGGCTATTTACATCCCATTTAGTGCAATTAGACAAAAAGAAGCCAACGAAAATAAGAAATTCATGCTATCTGCATTTACACCCCTGCTTCAGCACTGATTTTCATGTAATTGTTCTCAGCATTACTTGTCTTCTGTAGTTATATATTTTATAATCACCAGTGCTCACTTAATATTTAAAGTAGTGTATATGGGAGACCCATAAAGACATCACCACTACCAGTTCAACCACTGATTCATCCCTGTGAAACAGTGCCTCTTTGCCAAAATGGTCCCTAGGATCAATAAACCCTGCAGTCAACAATTATGAAAAGACCTGCCTGAATAGGACATTTTAAAAAAACATTCATTAATTATTCCTCTATGCCACAATGTCTTAGAAAAATGTGATTCTATAACTGTTTGCCATCTAACATTTACAAGGTCAATTTCTCAATGTGTGGTACCATATTTATACAACATAATTAGGCATTGCACAACAAAAGCTTTTTAATATACTGGTTTTAAAGGACTTTTTAAAAAATGTGAAACAGAATAAACAAAAGGACTTGTTTTGAATTCTTTGTGCTAATCACTACATTTGTTCATGTCACATCTTCTGAATCTTTTTGCTATCCTGCTGATGATCCTCCTACCCAAGCCTTCCCCTGCTGCCAATGATTTCTCTAACCGTGTATTTTGATTTTGCAGTTTTCCTTCTTTGCTTAAATCTCTTTGGACATGTCTTAGGATGACCAGAAGGGATACCCTGCCCCACTTGATTATTTTGATAGCATTACTGTACTTTAAATATTACTGTATTCCACTCTTCTGCTTTTGAGCATTTTAGTTCCCTCCCTTTCATACTTTTTTGCACCAAGCAGAAGAGACACAACTTTCAGCATATCCTTGATGACAAACAGATAAACACAGCATTTTCTTCTCTACTAATGAAAGCACTAGAGTTAATCCATTGTTCATATATGCCATAGCCCTGAGTTCACCCACTTGTCTGATAACTGGACCTTTCTTTTGAACGCTTGCCATTTCATTCCAGAACCCGACAGCGTTTATAAAAACTCCAATTACTTATTTCCAGCATTCTCTACTTCACATTTTTCAACAGTTTTATCTGCTCTTTAGGTAGGTTTATGAGATCATTTCAGAGTGTCTTACAATTCAGAGTCTTAACGAGTCTAAAACATGTATCTTCTCTGCAAGCAGCATTCCTTTTGTACTCTCTCCACCCTCCCCAGCTGTTTAATAAATACCATCTGACCCAGTGTGGAGCCTAGAGCATCCAGCTAAACTATTAGACCTTTGGTAACTTCCTGGTTCTTCCTGTTGTTTGTTCTCTTTCTTTTTGCCAGTTTATAGTGTTAAACTAAATATATTAGCTTTCATCCCCTTGCTTAGTAATTTTCTATACTTGGATTTCCATATGTACAAGTGTACAAGGAAAGAAATTATAAAGAGCTTACGTAGTGACATTGCCATCTAACAGTTTTTGTAAAGCAGATCAACCTCCACAAAATTCAAACTTTAAGGAAAAGTGGGCTTCAGAGTCCAAATTTACATTTGCAACTAAATCCTGCAAATAGGCCATAAAAGCACCAATTTTGAACTTATCTAACCCCTAGAAATATTTTTTCATTTAAAAACATGGAAACATTGTGTATACATATGCAGTGAATATCAAGATTTGAAAAGTTATTATAAAAATATGCTATTTTGTAAGCATAAGCAGCAAGCATAATTAAAGTGTTGCAATTCTAAGTGACTTGCCTGAATCAGAACTGCTTTGGACATACGCTAAAAAAATACTTTGCCCTTGCTCATCCCACTCCCCCCCAGCCCAGGCTGTGAGAAGGAAAACTGGCTGACCCATTAGTGCTGTTCTCTACCTTTCTAGACTTTTTTTTTTTCCAACTACAATGAAGTACACAGCTTCCATCTAAATAGATGGCAAAAGACTGCATCATTTTGTCAGATACGAGCACCATATATATGGGATACCTACCCAACTAGAGATACCACTCAAGAGTGAGGTGGGAAAGCTGCCATAAGAAGATATCCAAGTGTTCTTGGCAGCTTTGCCCACATTTCTTCATATAGTCAATCTAGTTTGGGGTGGGCCCACACAAAAATGCTAGCAGAGAATATGAACCTGCAAACCTTTGGGCTAGATGAGAAAGTTGTTATCCACTGAAATGTAATTTTCAAATATCTAGTAACCAAACAATAACGGGAGTTGAAGTGTTTCAGTGTTAGGGATTAAGGTGGGAGCTGTATTGGCTACATATTTCCCTTTCTGCATAATTCTACCGACTGCCCTCTCATCTTGCAAATCCTGTGAGGAGTTTTAAACATTTAATTGCTAACTCTATTATTAAGGAATCTACTTTGTCAAACTGCAGCTCCTAACAACGTTAAGTCTCTTAGAGCAAATCAGTTTTGATACTGATGTTTCTCAGAGGTGCAGCATTTAATCCTCAAATTACAACACAAGTTTTAACAGGCAGATTCAGTCTGTCACCAAGATGTAGCAATTAACGTAAAAAATTTCAACCCCCTTCCTAACACTAATGGTTTATCAAAAGAATACCAGTAATTTCAGTTAAGATATACTGATGAAGCAGGCAGGAATACAATGGGGAGACAGACGTGTTTATGCTATCTGATTGAAAGGGCTGAGACAGAATTCCAGAGACTTTGTGTTGTCGTAAGAGGAACAGTCAGGAACCACGTTTGTGCCCCTGGGCCAAAGGGTGTGACATTGGACCAGAGGTGTGCCAAAGTCAGAGTAAAATCCCTGCCATAAACTGGTAGCCACTCATATTCACATGGTAAAAGGAAGGGAGAAGCAGCAGTATGATTCCTGGAATGGTAATGTTGTTGGGTTTTCTACCAAAGACAATCGAGTCCTACCAATACAGGACACACTTCACCTACCTTATGGAGCTTTGTGTATATTTTCACAGCCTCCAGCATTCTCCTTGCTCTTGGCTGTGGTTTGTTGGTTGGTTTTATTTTTTTTTCCCCTTCATTTTTTTCCCCTGTCCTTCTTGTTCCTTAATACCAGGTAGTGGTTTTCAACCATTTAAATTATGCCATATAATAACCGATGACTAACATAGCAGTAATACCAGTGGTGGCAATTTTGCTTTGTTTCATGGGAGTGTCAGAGTATTAGAGAGATGACTAGGACATGTCTCAGTGGCAGACTGATAAAATGAAAAATGAATTTTCCCTGCCTACAAGTGTTGTCAAGTTTTAATCATAAACATCCACATGGTACAGGACACCTTTTTTCCCCAGGTAATGAAATAAAAAGCAAACATTCTATATTTTTAAACGAACTTTTAGGTAAAAAAGAATTACTGCAAAAAACCTCCAAACCTACATTTTTTCTGTGTAAGAATTTTTTTTCCAAGCTCATAAGGTACAAACTTTTGGCCAAACAGCTGATTTTAACTGTGTCTAAAGTACTGTTACTACTGGGTCAATTAGCATTTCTTGTGGGGGCATATTTACCAGCCCTCCCACGCTGCTGAAGACTTTTCTTACAACTGTATGCTTTAGACAAAACTTTTATTCTCCATAGTCTTTTCCCATCTACATCCTCTTCTTAGTGACTGGGAGGAAGAAATGTCAGTTCTATTTTACAGTGACATTCCAAGAAAGCTTCCTTGAAAGGGTCACCCATCCTCCACTTAGTAGATTCCTTTAAAACTGCCTCTTTTATTAACTTACTCCAGACATGTGCCTATTCTTTTTATGTCTAAAATATGTGTTGAACTTTTGAAGTTTACCCAAGAGTGAAAGCAGAAGGTATAGCAATGTCCTGCAGAAGCATCTGACTACCCCTTCAACCGGGATAGCACATCGATACCAGGATGGTTTGCAGGGAGCTGTTTTTAATGGACAGCTCCCAGGTGACCCCAGACACTGCTGCTGCAGCCGCCGCAATATCATACATCCTTGATTGAACTTTGATTAATTTTCCAGACTTTCAGAGCCTGTGGCAAAAGGATCCACAGCGGTAGCTGCAGCCATTAACTCCATCTTTTGTGATTTCTCCTTCTTCATTATGTTTGGGTCTTGATTGAACTTTGTTCCAAGTTAGTAGCTTTTGGCTACGGACAAGGGAGATAAGACTTTAGAAATGGAGTACAGAAGGATAATATGTGAGAGCTGCCTGGCTAGTTGGTGATAGCTTTGGATATACCTTGATGATGTGAGTGGTGTTAGCAAAAATATCCGAGTTCCAGCTAACACCAGTCTTAACAACACAAACTCTTTATGCAGCCATAGTCTAAATATCTCACTATTTTATTATGCTGAACAAATCCAAAGTGGCTGCGCTCATCTAAATGAATAAAATGACCGTTCCTGGGCAAGGCCAGAACTTTACAGAAGCACTTGTTTAACATACATGAATAGTCTCAGTAGCTTCCAAAGATTATTTGCAGACTGTGCTGCTAAATGGTGCGATCAGCTCAACAGGACAACTTTATACTGTAGAGTCAACCTAGTGTCTGTTATATTATCTTATCCTAACCTAACCCACAGTTTATCAACAGCAAGGACAGATCTTACAGTTCTTGGGGAAAAAGAACTAAGCCTGATAACACTTCAATGAAAATGTTATGCTGAATTTTTCTGAGTAGTCCTTCAGTGTTTTCATTACCTTACTCTTGCCTTCATTTTTGGTCACAGAAAGTCTAAATCACTTGCTAGTAAAAGAAGATTTCAATTTTAAGATTACTTCACAAAAAAAAAAAAAAGCAAAAAAAAAGAGCTGGTTTTCCTACTCTATTTTTCACACTTGGATCTGGAACTCTGATAGGTTCTCAGAATCACTTACATCTAGTTTTCCTGCCTGCTGTTGGTATTTGCCAATGGTGGTGTATAGCAATGGTATGCAGAGGTGGCTGTAGCCATCTGTAGAAATTTTTGCCAGAACCTACAAATGCTGTGTAAAAGCCCCTTTCAGAGCTGGAAAACTGAAATTAACTGATGGGAAAAAATATTAAATTATTAAGGGTGATTCAAAATCCACTATGAATCAAAGATATACATGATGTTTCCATAACGTCTGACACAATGAGGCTTTGTCCCTACAAGAGGCCTCCAGGCATTCCTGCGATATAAGCAATAATAGGTTCGTCTCCGTGAAGCTTTGAGTGGCACCTCCAATACAGGCAACCTTTGAAATAATTAAAAACCTGGAAATAAAAGCCACCTTTTAAAAATAAAGTACGTACATACATATATACATACACATATATAAATAAATATAACTCTTCCTTGCTTTAACCTTTTAATTCATTGCCAAGAATAGCTGGCCCAGGAATCGGCATCTGCCGTGAGCTCTCATTTATTTTCCGATGCTGCCTTGCCCCATTGCCCAGGCAGTCTCCGCAGTTCCCCTCTCATCCTCTCACTGCTCTGCCTTCCTCTGAACCCAGGATACAGAGCAGCCTTCCAGCACAGAGCCCTTCTCTGCTTACAGACACCCAGGCTTTCCAGCCCCGTTCCTCCTCCTGCCTTATGGAGTTTCTGCTGGGAGACCGCTCGTACAGGAAAACCAGAAACTTTCTGCTATCTGATATTTTTTCAGCAATATTAACAACAGACTTTTATACTGGAAATTGTTAGCTTAAATACGTTCAGACTGGAACTAAACTCTTTGGCAGCTCAAGCTGTATCTATCTAGGTGATCTGGACGCTAGGCTTGGGTGAAGTGGCTAGGATGCCTATTTAGACTGCTATCAAGTTTGGAAACTAACTTGTGGGAATGTTTGAATGTTGCAAGAGGTAGAAGCAATTCCAAAACCACGAAGTTACTACGAACAAGCATTGTTACCCTCAAACTCCCTTAAATTTTAGTATCAGAGTGGCTTGAAACACACTTGAACAAGCACAAGCCTATTTTAAGGTGAGACAAGAGCCGCTTTCTTAATAGTTTTGAAGCACTGGACTGGGTACCAGGGCTTTCCCTCTTTTAATACCCTGGTTTAAAATAATAAGGGGGCATGCATTGCATGAAAAGTAGAAAAGAAGAAAAATGCTTCAAGACCAACCACTTTTTAGTGGATGCTTGGGAATTGCTTGGAGGAGCGCCAGGCCTAGAACAAGGTGCGAAATCATACAATTAAAAGAAGGATGGCAGGTGTAAAACAGAAGTCTCTTATGGAGCAGTGGTTTGGGGTAGAGTATCTGCAGGAAGCTGACTGCCAGACCGACACAGAAGGGATTGAAGAAGGAGGTCTGGCAGGATTACCACAAGGAAGTAACGAGCCTTCAGGTATACTAAACACACACACGGTTTGTGTGACTTTTCACAAACCTCCTTTTCTCTTTTATGTTGTCCTAATGCTAAAATAAACCATACAGTGGTTGTAAGAAGGAGCCTGAGGCTCCTGTAGAGAAGTGCTGAGTGGCCATTGCCCGATAGGATGCAAAGGCAGCTATACTGCAACAGGCTGTATTGGAGCAGCATGGGGCTAATGGGAGTTCAGCATTAGTTTTGATGCCTTTTTCAGTGGCTGGGACAGGTGTCCCCTCCTGCTGGGTGTCTCCACAAGCTAAAGGACTTTATCCTGCCTTTGCACAGCCAATGTAACTTGTGCCGCTTGCTTCAAGGGAAGCAGGAACAAGCCCTCCAGCAGTAACTCTGAGACGTTTTTATTAGTCCGGCCACATGCCTTGTTCCAAAGCCCCTGGCTTGTCATAAATTTTTCTGCATTAAACTCTTCACCCAGATATGGCTCCACCATACGTGGCTTGCCCAACAGATTAGCAAGGGAATATTCTTTTTGAACTGACTCCTCCACGAGCAGGAGATGCAGGTGGCATCCAGCCTCTGTGACACTCTAGCAAAAGGAGCACTAAACCTCTACATCAATTAGACAAAAACCTGCATAGGGAAAAACACTAAGCTCAACATAAGCATTTTGTGGTCTCTTCTTTTGAAATCACTCATATATTAAAATGATATTGTTGGCACAATCTTTATTTAAAAAACCTGTTGAAATTTTAAATAGGAATTAAATACTGAGTGTTATCTTTCATTCTCTCTCTAGTAAAGGACATGCCTTTTCGAACTCCAAATACATTCAAATCCTCATTGGTACAAATCAGTTTAGTTCCAAAAATACAATTTATACCAGATCTGTAATAGATTCTGTATACTTGTGAGGCCATTCTTTTCAAGTAATTTCAAGACATTTTATTTAAAAGACCACCAATAAGACATCACTACCCTCACTGTAAGCTTAGCATTATCTCCCTTTTACAAACCGGTACATTTGCGATTTACCCAAAGTATAATAAGCCTGTGACAGAGCCAGCCTGTCATTCAGCCAGTCCTGCAGCTTCATCCTCCTCCCAAGAATAACACTTTCTCCTGACCACCATTTTCACAAGCGAGTGACAATTGCTGTTTATAAAAATAGCAGAGTATAGGTACAATCCCTGCTTTTACAAACTCTTCCTCTATAGACTTACAAAAAGATGTCTTTGTGCAGAACCATCATATTATACTGGCCAGTAAAGAGAAATAGCAGAGCCTTTGCAATACATCTATTAAAAAAATTGGCTTCTTTAGAAAGCTTTAAAAACTCATTTCTAGCCATACAAATTGTGCATTCTGTTTATCAAGATGCTTTCTACATACTCCCAACTACATTATCTAGATGACATTCATTGTAAAGCATCAGCCTCACCGAACGTGAAACATGTTTACAGGGGAGGAGGGATGCAAGCTACTTGTATATACGGATTTTGTGATGTAAATAAGCTATTGGAAAGGCAGTTTATGAAAATGCCAGTATTTGGTGCTTTAGTCTAATTAGAAACTGCTCTGTGCAGCCAGCCATTAGCAGTTGCTTATTTTACTTACCAATTAAAGCATTGCATCGCACCTAGCCAGTCATAATTAGAAAAACCGGCACAATGAGCATAAGCAAATGACAGTTGCAATAAGGAGTACAGCAGATATTTACTAGAGAGATAATGAAGTAGGTAAGTGCAGTTTGAAACATGAGTTTTTAATCAAGATTTGCAGTTTGCAAAACACAGGTGACTAACAACTGTATCCAGGACTGGAAATTACTCACCGCTTTCCCCTATACTAAGCTCTGAACAGCCAGGTAACTGATCAAGGCAGAGAATTTAAACAAGCCAATACCAGTAATCTTGGGAAAAGACAGCCATCCATCTTAAAGAGTGTTTGCTCCTCTCTAGGATCGTACATTTCCTTACCAGGAAGCAGAAACACCTCTCAGGCATACACCTAGGGAACACAGAGAGGACACAAGGTCCTGCATCCTGCTGCAGCGCTTTAGGCGAAAATACACCCAATTACCAATGCCAGTACCTCGCACCAAGAAGTTAGAGCTGCATAGCAGAATTCACATTTGCACTGACTTCCTTTTAACTGACTTATAAGTATACATGCTATTTTTTCCCCCCTTAATTTATAATTGCATTTTTTTAACCCCGAGTTTCATGTAATATCAACAGAAGAAAGACTGTGAAGTTATTTTCCAAGTACAATGCGGTAAAAAATATTTAAGCAGCTCTTCATAATTTTATTTTGGGTCAAACTGCTCAATCTGTGTCAGAAGTATTTTATATCAGATTCAGATGGTTTCTTCAAAGTTAAATTTAAGCATAGTGTTAATATGTAATGTTTTAAAAATACTTAAGTGACTTGTGTGTCACTTAAATTTTCACCCTACAGATGAAACTGCACAAAGGATGTCACTGAACTTGCAATTAAAAAGTCAAATGAACAAACCTCAACCACATGAATGAAGGGTTTTCTCTAAAAATTCTCTGGCTCCTCAGATAAAATCCACAGGCCCCATGACAGCACATGCAGGTATTTAGAACTAGGTCTTGTTTTAGCTGTTGAGGAAAACATCAAACAGACATTTGAGGGCCTTCAGATGCATTCCCACCCTGTCCCACCTACCATCCAAATCTAGCTCCCGAGAGACCAACTCTAGAAAAACAGATTCTCTTTTCACAACTCATTCAAATCCTTGCTTTCACTGATCCTGCTAAACACGATCTCATTCACCAAAAAAAGAGCAGAAAAAAAAGATGGTAGTTTCAGTGATGTGTGCACCTTCCCACGTGAGAACTAAACTGCATCCATATGGGAGCTGAGCAGAGACCTATCAACTTGCACTTCCGCATGGTGGAACGGTTTCCAGTCATTATTACTGAGGTTAAAGCAAGACAGTAATCTATCCTGGTTCAAAATTATCTGTACTATGTTTTGTGAAATTCATTCTGCTGTGCAAGGATCTCATGTAGAAGGGTGATGAGCCACAGGTTACGTTCTACATACCAGCAGTTCCTCTCTGGGCAACAATGATGGTTTTTATTTCTAGAAGATATACTTCGTCCCTTTGTGTACAGCAACACCAATACACTGTTGGGACAAACGTCATATGTTTCTTTTTCCACTTACATGGCCATGCAAGTGATTTTAGGCACTTCTTTCAATCACACCTGGGGTACCTACGGTCTATGAAAAACAGGCGAGAACAACAGGAGGCTGAACTTGAAAGTGAAACAAGGCACGTTTTGGTGAACTTTTAAATACCTTTGTGCTTATGCTCACTTATTTTACCATCTCTAAAAGAAACCAAGGACCTCTCCGGCTGTAACCACTGCTTTTCACATTTCTATTAGTAATAAGGGCAGAACACCAGCTTTTTAATGTCTGAAAATGATAACTGAGTCCAACTACAAACGTACACTGGGAAAGGGACACAAAGCACTGAAGAAAAGGAATTACACCAGTGATGTATTTGACTTACAGGTTTCCTTTATTTATTTATGAGGTTTTTTTGGAAGTTCACTTCCTGCATGCCTCTCAGCCAAAGTTCTTTTTGGTTTTATTTATGTGCTAAAATGCACACACACACTCCCCTTTTAAAATGAATGGATGTGCTCCAAAGCACACCCCTGGGCAGCTGTTTGTACCCCAGAAGTCTGCATTCTTCTGTCCTCACTACTGTGTCTGTAAAGGCTGCTGGAAGGCATGGGCACCTATTTTGATCTGCAGTGTCACATTAACAGGCTGATAACATTCAACCACAGATCCATTTCTCGGTGCCTGACAAAGACAGGGGACTTGATTCATAAACAATCTGACTGTGACTCATTACAGATTAGCTAGACGAGATCAGGGGTTTTGGCTGGAGAGGTATTTGGAGGAGGAAGTCGGAGCAGTGCTGGCTCTGCCTATGCGCTGCCTATTCTTGGCTTATAGGTTTATAGACAACAGTGCTCATCCAGCGAGCTGCCTGCTTATGGCTGGGGAAGAGACCATGCAGATTCACCTTGCTATGGTCACCTCTGTACAAGATTAATGCAGTGCATTCTTCTTAGCTGGGCTGAAAGCAGAGCAGGTGCAGAAAAGCATCTGTTTTCCCTAGAGCAGACAGAACCTATGTGAGCAGGCAACACCTGCATGCAGGCCGTTCCCAGCGTACAGGTGACTTCCTGGAGCCACTCATTGTGCTAGAAAAGTTTCTTCCAAGTCCTGTGTAGCTCTAGACTCAGTCGTAAGTCTTATCCTCGCACTGAAAGTACTGTCACAGCTATTAAGATCTGCCAGGAAGCTCTTGCTCTAAGACTGAGGTAAGATCTCCTGGGACTGGCAGGCTCTCAACTAATAGTCTCAGCCTTTGAAATTCATTCCTTCTGGCAGCTTCCCAAAGCCAGATGCTAATGACCTTAGGCATGATGCAAGACCTTTTTATTGGTGTAATTTTAAATTATTTTTTTTTTTAATTCCTGAGGTAGCAGTGAAGCCTGACATCTCTTATCTTTGGAGAAATTGTCCCGTTTAGCGCTGCAAGTAACCACCTAACTTTTGCAGAAACATTGTTTGAATCAATCTCACATGTGAAATGTTCATTCACTCAGTTGCATTCAACAACAAAAGTTTCTGAATAGTTCTTTACATAACAAAGCAAGACCTTACAATGCTCAAATGCCTTTGGACTTACACATATTTGTTACAGTTTTTCAGGGAATTTGGCCTGATGAGTTAAATGTGGACTTTGGATTTGAGAGACCTAGTCTGCATTCCCAATCTTCTGTCAGACAACTGTGCACCTATAGGCTGGTCATTCCATCTCTCCCCCAGCTATTACCTGTGCAATGGGGTTTGCCCTAGTCATAGAAGCAGGAGAGTGCTTCACACCACTAGTACATCACTTTCAAAACCAATGGATGGAAACAAAAATATGCTTAAAACCCCTCATCCCAAGAGCTTTTCACCTGCTGATAAAACCCTGCTGAATGAGCAAATAATTCATTCAGATACCTCTCTCTAAAATTCACTGGACTGCATCTGTCCATTTGCCCCACAAACTTACACAGGTATCAGCACTGAGCTTCAGGTAAAGGTTTGGAAAAGAGTTACCACATTAGCTGTTATCTGGAAATGAGGTAAGAGCATGAGCTCTACTACGGGAGCCAAAGGATGGAGCCTCACTGCATTTCAGTGGCTGACTCCCGCTTTCCGTGCATTAAAGAAATGTAACCTCAGCTGAGCAGTGGGGCTAGACTGGGCTTCCTGTACTTGACTGTGAGAAGTACCCAGCACAGTTTGCCACGCTAATGGTATTGAGGCTCTTTGCAAAGATTGTCCCTAAAGACGTGACTGGGGACTTGTCCCACCCTGCTTTTACACTGGCTGAAGGAGCTGATGTAGCGGAGGCAGGCAAGCACTTGCTCTTAAATATTCCTTCTCTGACAGGCGCTGCTACAGTACTCTGTAGTCACACCACTTACTGTACAATTGTGGATACTTTCAGAATATTTCTAATGATCTATTATTAATTGCTAAGAACTACATTTCAGTCTTAAATTCAGAAGGAAGAGAAACTGCGGCTTCAGCTGTCAAGGACAGTAATTCAGTACTTAATCATAAGCATCAGAAGTTCTAAGTGGACTCATTTATACTAATTTGCATAACCTTGTTCATCTAGGTGAAATCTGTAAATAATGAAAGAAAAAACAGGGAAAGGGCATTTGAGTAAGCTGATATCACTAAACCAGCATGCAAGTGATTAAAGCAATGAAATAAAGATGTGCTGGTGTTAGTATTTTAGTGAGAAGTGAAGATTACAAGCTCACCACAAAGTACAAATGACTATTTAGAAAGGTCAAATAAAGGGGAAAAAAAATCAGATTTGCAAGCCAGATCCTTACCATAGCTCAGAGTGGTCTAAGACCACTTGGGAGTTTGTCCTGTGTTTATGCAAAAGAAGATGGCAACGCTAACTAGTTTGTAAAGTAAAGATCTGGTGGATCTGCAAAATAGCCTGCTGCTTGACTATTTGGTTAGGGTATGCATTCCATGGCTGCATAAAAAGAAGGGGAAGGAAAGAAAAAAAAAAAAGAAAAGAGGACTGGAAACTCCACCTGGATGCTATCAGTCTTGCCCAAGTAAACAGTACTGACATTAGTGCTAGCCTGCTGAGTGGTACAGGTTAGGAAGGGTCACAAAGGCAAAATGGTGACCAAACGTGCCTTGAGGTAGAGATGCTCTGGAATCTGTCACAGAAGGAGAGAGCTGAAAGCTCATTTTATCTAGAAGTCATTTCATTTTAGAGTTCAAAACAATTAAAGACATTGAAAGAATTGTACAAACATGGATTATAGCAAGACAGAAACAATCTCCCTTTTCGTATAAACATGCGCTCAGCTACATGCATACGGCGTGATGTGTATTGTTCTTGAGATAACAGTGCACCACACTCATAGGTTGGCAAAGGGATGTATGAGAGGTATAGCAAGAAAGCAAACCCAGGAAGTTTTCCTTATAATATGAAAAAAATACACCCATGTATAATAAAACTATTTTTTTTCTTAAAAAGAAGAAAAGAAAAAGAAAAGCCTTGAAGAAGCAAGTGCCATAAAGGAATTTCATCATTATGTCCCAATAGCTAAACAGTTTTTGCTGCAGCCCCTTCAGATAAACCTTTTGACACTCAACTTGTTAAATTGCACCTAAATCGGCAAACCAGAGAAATATCTATTTGTATGTATTAATCACTGGGTTCTAACAACTGTGTCATGAGGATTTTTTCACATGGCTTTAAATTCCTTTGAAAACTTTATTAAGGCAAACAGCTTACAATAATTACTCACTAGTTTGTTTTCTTTTTCTTGTCTACTAAAGCAACCCTGAAATTATGCCTGAAAACCCCAACTCCTGAAAAATAAATTTTACCACTAATACTTTTTTGTAAGAAAAGCCACATAGATGTAATATTTTCCCTAGTATCACTTTCAGCTCCCTCCCAACACTTTACTCCACAGCAAGGAAACAGAACAAAGCACGAGTGTTACTTGCATATGGCATTAGGCAGCAAGCCTCCAAGTGTTTGCATATTTGGACAATCTACAACCAGGGTGGAAGGCTATGGCTAACTCAGAAAGGAAATGGTTAATAAATCTTAAACACTGATCCTTTTCCAGGCATGTTCAAATAAGACAGTAAAAAAAAAAAAAGCCTGAACTGTAAAGTGAAGTTCTGAACTAATTTTACTTCTCCTACAGCATGCCAGGAAGTGTATTACATGCCATTGGCGAGATACCAAACCTGTGACTCTAGGGGGATGGCTGAAGGAATCCTCACAATTCTACATCTTGGAAATAAATTCTATGCTAGCAGGGAAAGCTCTGTAGCACGTGCCACCTGGTACCCTTTGCCTTCTTTTTATGAGAAAGGAGAAAAGTGAGAGGCCACTTCTTCATATAGAGACCAACACACAGTGGGCCAAAACCAACAGCAGGTCAGCTGGCGTTTTTCTCTCCCAGTTGCACCTCCGTAGAACACTGACATTTCCATAAGTATTAGTATCAATCTGAGTTCTCAGATTTATATCAGGAAGCCTATTGTAATAACTGGGAGCGTCATTTGGTCCATTAATTGCAGGAGAATAGCATCTAATTGCGTTGTAAATGGAAGGGGTTATGCTGAAGCCACTGTGCTGCATTGAACTCTGCTCTCAGCTATAGTATGATTTTTCCTTTAAAACAGGATTCGTAATGTCTTAAGCAAAAATCAAAACCAGTTAAAAATTGAAAATCAAGTATCTTATTTAACCTTAATTAAGTAAATAAAAGCTTATCTGAAATGAATATTATATGATATACAGAAAATCCGGACGAGAAGCAATTACTACTTCAGGATTACTTGGAAGGATGTTTCAGTGATTTTTTTGCTAAACACTTTAAGATGAGAAAAATTCAAATACAAGTAAGAATCTTATCTAGACAGGTAAAGAACCATCTACCATTCATTGCCACTGCCCCAATAAGCTGTCCTACCTATTTTTTTATCCTGCTAGGAGTTGAAGTGGATATGGCTATGAGCCAGCGTGTGTTAGCCCCAAGGAAATTCCTGCAGAGGAGCAGGAGGCATGTTGGGGACGTGGCTTGAGCATTTCTGCATTCCAGCTCTCTCCAGTGGCTGTAATGACCTAGCAGGCCCATCTGCAGCCACACTTCAGTTTGGGCAACACCCAGGCTGCCGTAGCCTGGGGTACAGACCAAAGTGCCTCACTTGGCCAAGGATACAGATACTGAAGTGATATAAAGCTCCGTTCTTTGTATATGAAGTACTGCACTGATACAGTGATTTATTTGGGTCATTCATTAAACTGTTGAAGGACTTGGCCCACATAAGTTAAATTTAGTACTCAAATCTCACGAGACAAGGAACACCTCATTTATATATTTATAATGATAGCAAATCGCCAGCACAATAAAAATCAATGATTTGTATTGTAAGGCCTTGCAATACTATTGTGACAGTTTGTCCCATAATAAGGCAGTACAAGTCATTAAACAAGCAATGTTTATTTATATTATATAACATAACTATAGTTTGTATCATGACTGGGGTCTATTTTCCTCTGAGTGCAAATATTTAACTCCCACTAACGTTAACAAGAGGTTACCTAGAATATACTTTGGCAAGAGAATAAAACCTGAATTTTAGCATTAATCTTACACAAGCTTTCAACTTGAAAGAATCTTGAGAGTACCTTGTATTAACACTATCTTAATTGCTTCGAAATCTGGATTTTGTGTGAAGCATATACACAGATAAAAACAACTCCTGTTAACTTTAAACTGCACGTTTTAGGATAATGGGAAATAATTGTGTGTCACCTTTCTGTAAGCTGCATAGCTCGCTCTGTGAATGCGCTGTTAGCAGAGACAGTGATAAAATCTTTGAAGAATTCTCTCCATTTCTAAGAACAACTTTTCCCTAGCCTTGCTTCACAGAAGAAAATTAACTCGCAGTATTTTTCACAATAAGAACGGTGGAGGAAATTTCTATTATATTTGCAAAAGAAACAACTTTTTGGCATTCTGGGTTTACAGTTTGGGGAATGCCCGTGTTCAGATGGCTGCTCTCACTGAGGACAGTGAGGTAGCATAGATACATAGTGCAAGTGGAATCTGGCCCTCTTCATTTTGTGAAACTGCTTTGATCATGACTCTCTCAAGACATTATTTTAAACTAGAATGCAATTGACCGCTATTGCACCATATGTTCCTTATGTGTGAGCTCTGTCTTGTTCATTAATTTTTATGCCACTACTGTTGGAATTCAGCCAGTGTAATGTGGAGGCAATTAGCAATGTCAGAGTGTTCATGCCAGCATATAATGAGAGAGAAAAAGAGAGAGAAAGAGAAACGGGGAGATTATACTTTCTGCTACAGGCAAGGGTCCTCTTCAGAGGGCTTGCTTTCTTTCTTTTAAATAGTATTTCAAAACTGAAAAAAAAAAATCTAATACAGACAGGTGATAAGAAAGAAAAATCCTGTTACAGAAGTCAGATTTACTCATAAAAACTCTCCCATAGCTTTTTAATATGTTCACCTATTTTCAGAGGATGAAATTGAAGATACCCTGTGGCCTGACGACCTTCTAATCTTGCCAACACTGAAGTCTGCTTTAGCTCTGTATCGAAATGCTTAATTTTAGCCCACAAAAGATGCATGCATATGCTAGAACAGCAGTGTACATTAAATATGTTCCTATGATACAGCGTTTACTGACCAAATCTATGACTTCTTGTTTTCTTAAAAGAAGAACTACTATTGCAAATCTTGTGATACGAGATCCAAGATATTAGCCATTCTTGTAACTGTTTGTGCTTTTTAAGTCTTCTAGATTAAAAAAAGATACATGTCTGAAGTTCCAAGGATTACCTGAGACCTCCCTAAAGGATCCACCTCTTCCCAATCTAAGCACACACAGAGAGACACCCCCTTTCCCCTCCTGTGAGGAACTAAGCCAGGTTTAGAATAGAGCTTCTGCCTTATGTCTGGAGAGAACCAAACCTAACATAAATGCTGCAAAAATGCTGAAGTATTAGAAAGTCTGACCATAAATCCACAAGTAGAAGTCTTCTAAAATTGTATCTCTCACAGTATCTTCCTATTGAACTCCATAGGATTTTCCCATGAGACAGAAGATAAAAAAACCCACTACATACAGACACCCCATCATAGTTAAAGACTTGATAGAATTTTGTTGTTCTTGTGTAAGCATTTATGTGTAGAAAGCATATGTGTACAAAGTAGATAGCTCAGAAAAACCTGACTACTCAGAAGAATGGCTCAAACTGCTAAAGCCATATTCTCCTATGCTTCCTTCCATTTCACATCATGATTCAGACCCAGGCTTGGGTTTCACAGTCCATTAAGGAGACAGACAACTTTGAAGTTCGCTGGGGACACAGTTTTCAGTTCTATAGTGTTTAATGGTTTAATTATCTATTCGCCAGTGAAGTCATTAAGCAGCTCTGCACTAGTAATATGGTTATTAAGAGATACCTCTCACTGCAGTCATTTAAATACCAGTTACAGTAGTGTGGTGCTGCTTGTGCTAAGGGTCTTGTGGCTTAGTGGCAGCATTTCAACCTTTCACTTTGGAAAGCTTGGCAAGTATATAAAGGTAGTTTGACTAATCCAACTTAATTCCTACTGGATATTTACCCTCATCACCAAAATCACAGCATCTGGCCAGCTTTGTAGTCTACAATTGTCATTAAAGAATCCCACTCAGAGGTTAGCAAAGACATTGCTGCACTGATGTAACCTGCATAAAGGGCCTGATCCAAAGCCCACTGAGGCCAAAGTCATGGCTCATCAGGCTGAGAAGAAATCTATGCAGCTTGGCAGTACGGGCAGCCTAAGATCCAGCTACTGTCATTTGTTCAAATTTCACATGCAATAGAATGCAGTCAGAGATTTTTACAAGTTTCTAAAGCAGCTCAAAGAAGTGTCAAAAACTTTACAAATTGGAAGAGTTTTAGTGAAACCTAGTCAATACTGAATGATTTTGTAGCAAGACGTTAGAGTGTTTCATTGAGAAGTTGGAATTAATCACTTGGTTTGAATTCAATAATGAAATGTTCCGTTTTGAAAGTACATTTCTTTTTGTCCAATTCACTTGGACTTTTCCACTTAATATTGAGAAATGAATGTGGAAGAAAGCTAGGAACTTCCAAAAGGACACATTTCTGTAGCTTAGGAACTTCCGCAAGTCTGTTTGTGTCTTCTTCAGTGGATGCAGTAAGAAACCTGCACGGCTATCAATCAAGAGCAATCCCCAACTCTATATCAGAGACAAACAAAATCACATTCAGTTATTACTTAATATTTACTTCTACTGGTAAAGGGACATATCACGTGCTGTCGTAAGTCCAATGAAGTCAACTAAACCATCAGAGCAATACAGCTTTACTGATAGGAGAGAGCAAAGCATTGACATTTGAAAGGCATGTGCTTCACTTACTTTCAATGTGGCTTTTAGCAATAATATAGGAGACTTGCACTTTAATTGCATGTTCAGAAGAGAAAGGAAAGGAGGCGGCTTAGAGAGCAGTCATGAAGTGATTGGATTAAGAAACAAAACCCAGTGCCACCGAGTATCAGGGTCATTCTGTAGTCAAATGTTATTAGAACAATTAATATACTCCCTCCACCGCAAACTAATCCAGTGATTTTAGTGTCCTCTGTTAAGCCTGTTTATGGGTTTGGTTTTTTTTAAAGTTGATATATTTGCATGTAGCAAATATATCTAGCCAATCTAGAAAAAATACCTTTTATAGCTACAGCAAAATCTCACATTAGTAGCTGGATTTCATTCACAGATCACGCTAACAAATGGTGTCTCTCAGCTATTTGCATCACAGTTTCAATTGCCTGTCCTCCACCTTTTGTGATCATCCAAGAAGAGCAGCAGTGAACTCTGCTCACCGAGTCTGTGCAGTCATCTGCCCTGTGGCTTCCCTCCTCTGGCACTCGCTTCCGAGGCCCTCCTCCCCACAACGTACTTAATGTGTTCAGACACCCGGGACACTGGGAGAGGTTGTTCATTCAGCATGAGGCATGACAGAAATGCCAGCTACAATCACAAACTTGCCCCAACCAATTCTGCTTCCGATATAAATTGTGTGTCAGACAGTTGGCAGGGAGCAGTTTCATGGGCAAATGGCGACAAGGGCAGCAGGATTTTATTTCTTAAGCAGACCTCTATGTTTCCTTCCATCCTTGTCTAGAGCTCTCTCTAAGGCTAAAGTATTCACACAGGATGAAAGACAAGCTCCAATTTTTATGCCTCAAATTCTAAGGCATGTGCTGCATGCTGTAAAAATGCAAGTGAGTGGAAACAGTAGAAGGAGTCAGCCTTTATGAAGTCCTAGGCACTGCTAGTGCTTGGTTGCTGAAGAGATATCTCCTAATGTGGAAAGTGTAAGCCTTCCAACATGCATATGGTGCCACCCTGTCACATACTTGAGACAGTACAAGTTTCCATCAGCTTAAACTCTTGGGCAGTTGATATTTAACCAGTGATTCCCTTGTCGCTGTAGATTTGGCCCCAGGGATTCTTTTCTCCTCCTTGAGAGCCCCAACACACCCACACCCAGCAGATACCCGGTATCTCTTCAGACTGTCTGTCTGAACTCTGATCATTTCTTCCCACTATAGGATTTGGTGTATCAGGGCCCAAGCAGCACTGGACATCAGCCATAGCGCTTCAAGCAGTGTAGTTACATTGCCAGAACTACTACTTCCAAGTCCATAATCTGCCTTTCAAGCTTACCGCCTCGAAGCAAAGGCCAGAAGGATGCTCAGTTCAAAATACGAGCTGAAGCACTGAGGTAATCAATCAATTTCAAAAGATGTCCAATACCCAAACTGATGTAGCTATGCCTTAATGTGATCCACAGCAGCTGCCAGCAGAAGAAAAGAAATCGTGACTCCATAGGTCATCCTTCTGCCCACAGTTTTCAGAGGAAGGAACTGTGATATTTACCTTCTATGCCAGTTCTGAAATGGATCTGCCACACACTTTTGAGCACATCACTGAAAATTTCCCTACCTTCCTTTCTCATATAAGAGTTAAACAACATTAACTGTCTGCTGGCCCGGTGATCAGGCAGAATTTATTTTTTGTGTAGGGCCCGAGGTCCTTTGGGATAAGGTGCTGCGTATACGTGAAAACTATTATCACTCCATTACTCCAGAACATCACAGGGAGCCCCAACAACAAATCTCTCCCACTGAACACAAAAGGAGTTCTATAAAAAGTAAAAATTGAAATAATAGTAAAAAAATACTGAACATTTGGGAGAATTAAATAAGAGACCAGCTTGTAGTTTTCATGTGCAGTCATCTGAGTCAGCTCTCCAAGGAGTGCCAAAGGCTAAATTCATCCTTGAGCTATGCTGGCTTCTGCCAACGTAAACCAGGACACGCGGCCTCTGCCAGCAAAGCAGGGAGAGGCTGCAGCGGTGGAAAGCACCCACAGCCTTCCTCTTTGTTGGGGGTCTAAATGCACCAGCAGCACTAAGAGAGAACAGCCTGGCCTGGGCAGGTTCATAGCTATGGCAACCCAAGGTGCTGTGGTGTAAGCATCTTTTACCACGGGCTCTATTACAGAGGTTAAAGCAGTCTGAGACAGAGCCTACTGCAATGAGGCGGAATGGAGACCAAACCTCTTGGCAAACCAAGGCAGGATGACCTTATAATGGAAGGGCCACTTGCACAAAGAGAAGTAAACCCACCTCAAGGGATTTTGTTCATCTTCAGATTTTTCTGTGCAGTTTGTAGCACTGGCCAAGTTTGGCAGCCTGTGTTGCGTAACACAAGTTAATATACAGTCAGTTTGAGCCTGTGATTTAACTGGGAAACAGCTGTGTGACTCAGATGTTTTAAGGGGAGGGCAGAATACTGTGTACAGAAAACTGTCCTCATTCTACCATGAACAAAGAGTGGCAAAAACACAGGTACCTCCACTATGCCAGCTATATTGCTGCAGTGTAGCAGTCCTCACTTGGCAAGATATAAAAAAGGAGATTAGCAAGTATAATAGCATTTTACTGTGCTCTTTAGAATGAAAAATCATTTGTATGTTACCACTACTGATGGTCCAAAACCACAATGCTGAAACTAAACAGGCAATCCAGATCTGAACCTTCATCCAAACCCCACCCTCTGGGTTCAGTTGTTTGTTAGATCCAGGACTGGAAGGTACCTATTTTCTGTCTTCTGGGAGGCTGCCATTTTACAAGGCCTCACCAAATTCATACACTTCACAGCTGAAAAATCTCAGGAGTATCTCAATTTTGATTGCCACAAACCAGACCTGACAACCTAACTGGCAACCCCCAAACGAAGTCTGAACCAGAAGCATACACCACTGCCCAGTTTTTCCCAGGGTGGAGCTCTGCTAGAGCAGAGGCCAGCAGCCACCCAGGTATAGCTCTATTACATTATGAGGATGGCTCCAAGTTTAATCCAGAGGAATACACAAAGATTTGGCTTTATGTAAAGGCTAAGTTGTGACTGTGTGTCTCATCTTGGTCCCCGTTGGAGCAGAGCCCAAAACCACCACACGCTTTGGCACTGTTTGTTGTACTTGGCAATCTTTGCTCAAGCTAGGTGGGTGCATTGGCAGGACTTGTGAGGAACCCCTCCTCTTTAATTGGTGGGAATGTACCTGTAAGGCTGAGCTGTGTTTGGTAAGGCTAAGTGTTCCCGCAAGGGAAAACGACTCGAGACAATGCAGTTGGTGTTTAGAGTAACAAGACAGAGGATGACTGAGGCAGTCTTTCATGTTACCTGGAGGGCCCTGTTAAGCTCTCTTGCTGCTTTCTCTTTCACCATGAGACTGTGTCCCTTGCTTTGGATAAAGGGAAGGCTGATGAAATAGTGAGACAACCTGGAAGAGGTTTTGGGTAGGTTTTTTTTTTTTTTCCCAGTAATTGAGAGAAACCTATAGACCATATCTATGTCCAGTCACTATTTCGTTAAAAATAACAGAAATACATTTTTTTGCCATGAAAAATTAAAAGCTACAACTGGTGCTCCTTTTCATTTACGGACCTCAATTTCTTAGAGATGGGAAGAATACAAGAAAATTAAACTTTGTTTTACTTACAGACTGCTCAGTACTTTTTTCGGGGGGGATTTGTTTGTATGTGACAGGAGTTGGTGAGGACCATACATTTCCTGAAGTTAGGTATACCTATTTCATTCATTGACTTGAGAGCTATTAATCCTACAAGCACGTAATACAAGGGGTTTAACATTAGTAGGAGTGTTTTCTCCAAGCCCCATACCTTTGCATTAGATGACAGAAGGCTGTATATCACTTCCTGCACAAAATTAAAGATGTTCAGAGGTATGTGACCTCTACTGTCTGAGCTAATGGAGACTCAGATACCTCAGGACCGAAATTATTACAAACAGATAGCTGAAATATCATATCTCATATACTATTCAGTAGAGGGCAGTGGTAGATAAAAGCCATGCACACCTATTAACCTATTGAAAGTCCCGTCTCCAAACCAGTTGGCTGTCATGAATCTAATGGCACCAAACACACTGGACAGACAGAAACAAGAATGATGGATTCAGTGCTTTTGGTCATGCTCTTCTGCTTGCTCTCTCCCATCTCCCCACCTACTCCCACCCCTGTTCATTTTTCTGCAATAGATATATGATCAAGGCTGAATGCCTTCTACAAGGTGCTCCCCCTGAAAAGCCAGCAGGAAATAAAAATGTTCAAAACCTTGTGGGATCAAGTTCTTAATGGCTTTAAATGAGAGTAAAGTAAACACATGCACATGTGCATGCATGCACAACACCCCCACCCAGCATCTATTTGTCAGACCGTTTTACCAGACAAGAACTCAAGCTGGAAAAGACTGTTGCCTAGTGGCAAGGGCACACAGAGGCAAGGGGGTTGTTTGTGTGTAAATTTTAGTGCAGTCCCCACACTAAGTAAATTAAATCAATCAATTGATTATACAGTGTTATGGTTACAATTAAATATAAGTGCCAAGAAACACAGCAAGAATGTTATAATTTGCTACATTAGGTCACAGATATGCATGCTGTGTCACTTCATGAACACAGATTTCTCTATTTGTGCAACTGTGTAGGAAGATGATATACAGTTGGACTTAAGGATCTTAAAAGGTCTTTTCCAACCTAAATGATTCTACGATTACTAAACTATGTAGTGTTATACATTTAAATTTATGTACATGAATATATATTAACAACAGTGCATATTCTAACTTTTCCTGATCTAGAATATCTTATCTTGGCAATCTTAAAGCATACAAAAGAGGAAGGAAAATTCTACTGAAAAATGGAGAGATTCCAAGTGGGGGGCAGGAATACTAGAAACAGGAATTCTGAAACAATTCTTTCTGGAATTGTTTTCAGGGCTAAAAAAGAGCCAAACCTGACACCCCACTTTTATTAAAGGTCAATGATAATTCTGCCACAATGGAGTATATTTTTATACCTTAGTATAATTCTCTTCAAAGAGAATTACTGTTGAATGCAAGAAGCCTGGTGGATGTATACATGGTGGATGTCTACATACTTACACAAGCTCCTAAACAATCAATGGCAAGACATACTAATTCATTAAAAAAAAAATCCCCTGCCCTTTAACTGGTGTGTGAGAGAAGAGGCAATGAGTACTGCATGCACAGTTATTGTAAATTATTGCAGCATTTCTAGAGATCAGAGAGTTTTCCCTGCCTGGCGGCAGAGCGGACAAGATACACACGTGACACACAGGCCGGACTGACACGTACTGTCCTGCAAGGCTCTGCCGCCACCCGCCTACACCTGTACCCCCTCCTCGGCCTGCAGGCTTCAGGTTCAGTTTGGTCTGCAGCCTTTCCAGAGACCTGTCTGCAACTGTCAGCTGTTGAATGACACTTCCTATCAGCAGTCACTTAATGAAAGAGGCTTTCCAAGAGAAGGATCAAGCGTCAGTCTACTTTGCGCTTTGTTTGTAGAAAACCATGCAGGCCCAAATGAAAAAAAATCTTTAGCTATGTATTTTAGCTGCCATCTCACAGGATTCCACTGCAGAGCTTTAAACGTGGCCCAATTTCATCACTGGGCTGTTACCTCTTCAGCTGGAATGGATTCACTGGAGGAAAGCACAATAGCCTTTCCTCCAACCCTGGGATACAAGGAGAAGTGTGGCTGAGTAGCTCTTCCAGCCCACATCCAAGGGATGGCTGCAGCTAGCCCTGCTCTTGGGAGCCTCATTCTATTGCCTTTACCAACAGATTTCTTGAATCAAGAATTATGGTTGGAAGAGATCTCAACTGTGTAATGACTTTTTAAAGAAATGCAGATTATGCTTCACTATCTTAACAATGAAGCATGGCTTTATTCTGCTCTCATTTAAAGTATTCAGCTAAATTTAGATCAAAACATTGAAGAACCTCATTTGTATTGAGGAACAAACCCCATATTCACTGTGCTAAATGATGCATTCTGCTTACATATGTGTTTGTATGCAAGTAGTAACGTCACTGACATGCAATTCCCTTTATCTTCAATAAACTTTAAAAGAAAAAATAATAACAAATGCACATTTGTAGAATCTACTGAATGACATGCTGAAGTAAAGTAACTTATACAAACAGTGAAAAATAAAAATCACAAAACCAATGCTGAACAGGTAGAATGAAACATTTGGTTCTTAATAAGATATAACTGTTCCCTTTACCAAAGGAGTTTCTTGTTAGCAAGTTGGCAACATCTGAAGTTATTATTTCCTGATTAAGTTGATAGCTGGCATTCATTGCAATCATTTGAGGATATCTCAGTATCCTGTGCAATTTTAACTCCTCTGTAAAATACCTGGAAGGAAGCCTTGCAGGCTATCTAACACTGACTCAGCTACGTGGTGACCAGCTGCTTTGCTGTGGTAGCTGTAAACTGCAAAGTCCTGTACTTACACAGCACTAAACACCAAACCTTTCTAAGTACAGAAACAATATGCTCAGCAACTATTTATTTGCTGCCTTGTCTCTCTGGGAAAGCTCTGCAACTTTCTCATAGCCTGCCTAACAAAAGCCCTGCATGGATTTCCTCCTACTTTCTCAGAAAGAGCCATTAACTTGTCATGTTTGCCCAGATTCATACATCCAGCCATGGGGCTGAGGCTTGGCAGCGGTCAGTATCCAAAATGCTCCCACACACAACTAACTTCACAAAGAAAATTTGTAGAGAATCCACCCCCATGTAGACTGCAGAGGCAACGCGCAGCTGTCTGCAGCTATCCAAATGTCTCAGGCTTGGTCATCTTGATCTTTTTAATGACCTCGCATATCAGTAGAATACAGGCATCTGTTCAAAAGAACCTAGCAGCTCCTGACAGAGCAGAGCACACATCAAAGCAGGGTGGGTCAGATTCTGCCCTAGCTAGATACATTAATTCAGAGTAACTGAGACGAAATCAACAGAATTATCCCTCATTAACACTACAGTAACCAAGAGCTACGTTTGCACTGTTTGCTTTTCACACTAACTTACACAGATGTGCCACTTTTTGTATTTCAAAATATCTATATGCTTTATGGCCTATTTCTCAGTTTCTTTTGGCAAAATCAAGAGTAGATTCTAAAGAAGGCAAGAGACTATCTATCAGAACCTTTTGTCACCAGCATTACTGAAAGGCCAGCAAATGCAACAGATCTGCAACACATCTCAGGGTGCAAAGAGTTAATCTCCTTTCTTGCAGATCATCTATGTCAGTCCAGATGCTTGGTTGTGAGGAAATATAACCCAAGTGCCTGGACTAGTGCAGCAGACTAAAGAACAAAAATATTTTTATGTACTGTGCTTATAAAATATTCTATTTGCTGTGTGGTACCAGTTATGTTTAGAACCTTCCTTCAAGGATTTTCTTTTCATATTGAGAAAAATAGATCCATACACTCCTTGTTAAAAAACACCCCTGCCTAAATGTCTAACCTCCTCTGTGAAAACTGATCCTTTGCAGTTGGTCTGCATCTTTATTGTGCCTCCAAACTTATATGTTAAAATAAAACCAGGACAATGGAAATCACAGTAAAGTGCCACTTGAAGTCAATGTAAAGTTTATAATCTTTTGCAGTCCATTCTTCTATTATGCTGATGACAAGTTAATTTGGGTGATAAAATGGAAACAAAAAGCCAGGAAGGAATCCTGTTTTACAGAATATTATTCAAACAATAATAGCTTCCTTCGCATAACACTTATTTCATTCCATCATTATTACTATTATTACTACTATCTTAAGCTATGACAGATTGTGAAGGGTCAAAGATAATTTTTATCAATCAGCCTCCCTTTGTCTTTGGCAGGTTTAATCATGTCACTTGGAATGTAGCATGAGGGGCCTGATGAAATTGGAAAAGCATGTGAAGATAAAAATCACTCTCAGATGAATTCAGACACTTCCTGCCACTCTGCAGATGCCACAGTGCTGCAAGCCACCCTCCCAGGAGAGATGATTCACCTGGAAGGAGGGCCAGGCTCTGCCAGATGTGTAGGAGGCTGCCTGAGACCCACATGCTAACACTGTCTCAATTGTATGAAGCATATGCTTTCAGTCAAGGGTGAAAAATGCAGGCACCAGCACATGCCAAAAGTCTTTCAAGCATGGCCCACCAGTCAGCCTGAAGCTTAATGCACTGATCCATCGAGTCAGCAGATGTGTGTCACCACAGTACAAGTTGAAGCTGGTTAAAGCTATAAAAGAGCGAAGTGACCTAATCCAGACATTCAAATCTCACAAAGAAAACCATATTGTTGTCACTTTAGGGGGCTTAATGTGGGACTTTAAGCACAAACACTGAAAGCCTTCTTGGAGTGAAAAGATATGTTGCTGCGAAAGCATAAATCCCAACCCAGAGCTACACTTGTACTGATTTCAAGTTGATCTGATAAAAGCATAGCATGGCTTTCCTTTTTAGTACTGCACACACAAAAAAGAACATCTGCAGAATTTTATTGCTAGAGCCATAAATGCTCCTTATCCACTTGGTTTGAGGCAGAAGTCCAAAAATACCTGGATAGAAAGTTTATTTGCAGAGTACCACTACGTACTTGGTAGAGCCAGTGAATTATACAACATATTCTTTCACCCTTGGCAGAGAGCTGTTGGTGTCAACTAAGAGTCCAGCAGCAGAACCTGGCTCCGTAATGCCTGGGAACTCCTCCCTCCTTTCCATTTAATAATCATTTAGTGGGTACAGTATTTCCCGGCACACTCAAAGTCAAAGCACACTTTACAATGAAAATATTCACCTTGTTCACATGCAGAATGATTTGTTTAAAGAAACTAGATCTCCTTAGCACTCAAAGATCGAGCCAACCCTGTGTGCAAGCCCACTTCACTGTCAACAGCAGTTGTTTCAAATAGCTTGTTCAGAGGTGGGTGATAAGATGTAGTTCTCACTGGGCAAACACAATTAGGCAGATGTAAAGATTTTTCTTGAAGTCTTTTCTGTCTATCACCTGGAATCCAGTTCACAGAGCTTTCTTAAGTATTCCTGTCTGTAATAGCCAGGTCTCTGGAAGAATACTGATGTTTCACAATGACCTCATTGTGCTTTGACACAGCTTTCCCGAGCTGTGGCCTGTGGCAAACGCACACCTGTTCCATTTATGCCCAAGAGGCCAAAAAAAAAAAAAAAAAGAGAAGAGAAGTAACTTCAAATAATACTCAAGTTCAAACAACAAGCAGGGCTCTTCTGCCTTAAGAAGAGTCCATCCTGCAACCCATTTTGCAAAAACCGAAACCTGGCCACTGAAAGGTTAACTCTTTCAGTAACCACCATGGACCAGAGCAAAGAAAACCCATGCCAGCTCAGAGGGGGGAACCCCCACTGCATCAGAAGGGCTTTTCCCTCCACTTGTTCATTTATAAGCATTGACTACTAACAGTGCTTCATTACTGAGGCTTTCTGTAGCCTAATATCTGGACTATGTTTGTAACTGTGCTGAGACATACGTATTATGAAAGGAAGGTCAGGAGACCACACTCTATACAAGTTAAGCACAGCCTGAGAGGCAACCAAGACACAGACACTACCACCAGAAATACAAAGTATTGTGTGTACACAAATAGACATGTATGCACACACATACACACACACACACACACACACACACATATACACGTTTCCTGTGTTACTCCTATCTAGATACTGAATGAAGTTTTAAACTAAGTTGATCAAAAGGTTTTTAAATTAATTGGGTTGGGTTTTGGTTTTGTTGTTCTGTTGGTTTTTTTTTTTTTTTTTTAGTTCTCTCCTGATCTTCCATTGCCCTGCTCACCTGCAATTTACAGTTGGTCAAAAAAATTTTTGGGAACTGTCTTTTTACCAAAAGCCTTTTGTGTGTCAGCTATACAATACTTTGCATCATCTACAGGCTCCATTAGCAAATTCGCCCTTTCACCCCAATAGGACATATTTGCCATTTCCACAGGTTCAGAGGCTTTTCCTCCTCCTCCAAAGAACATTTGGGGGGTGGTTTCAGGGCAAATTCTTTGATTCTACCACTGGAGAATTAGTGAGAAGAAAAAAAGAAAGAACAGTTAAGATGTTTCAAAAGAAAATGCATGAGACAAGTAGAATCCCATAACTATCATAACCATGACTTTTTTTCCCACATCTCCTCTCATCCATCTTTTTGAAAGATTTGCTGAATGCTACTTTCCCTACCTAAACAATTTTTGTTCCTTAGAGGGGTAAAGAATATATATGGCTCCCACAGAAGAATAACAGGAGCCTAGTAGAATAATGGAAGAGAAAAGGTCCTCAAGACATCCCCTATGGTGCCTGAAGGCTTTGTCTTTGACTGTCGTGACAAGATTGGTTTCAGCAGGAGCCAAAATAACACTATTAATACTTGTGCCAGATACTAAAAGTGTAAACAGAGATGGGAAGGAAAAGATAACTGTGAAATAAGAGAAGAAAAAAAACCCAGCAGGTATCAAGTTGAGTTTTCTTATAGTACAAGACAAAACATGGCTTTACATTATCCAAATGCCATTGACACCTCATGCTAGCCTTTGTTTTCATGGGCTTATATATGCTGCCTCAGTATTAGCTATGGTAAAATTAAATTAATCTTCATTCAGTAGATAGGAATCAATTTTCTGTACTATGCACTACAGAATCATTTATTGCTTATTTCTTTTTTGGGACTAATACAGAAAAAATATACTAAGAGCTCTTCAGGCTTACTACTTTTTCCCCCTCAAGTGCACGGACACTAGTGAGCACAGTAGATGTACTGCTGTGACACTGCTGTCAGCTCGTGCTCCTGAAGGGTTTAAGGAAATACGAAATTCTGCAGCACAACAAAAAAGCATTCAGTGACTGAGATATGATTCTGCTATTTTGCAAAAATAAAATGTTATTAAAGAGTTAAGCCACTGTATGTGTGGGCGAACAGCTTTCTGTAATTGCTATCTCTATACAGATCTTGAGAGTGATGTTGATCTTCTGAAATGAAGGGTGCAGACACAAGTCTTTTTTAACCAATAAAAACCCCAACGTTTAAACGGGGTTTTTTGCCATAGATCCTTAGTATGCAAATCTCTCAGGTTAGATAGTAATTCTCCTTGGACAAAACATTGTCATTTGAACTTAGGAAAATACATGTCTGCCAACAGAAATCCAATCTGTATTTGACAAAGTGCTCCCACTTTCCATTGGAGAGTCTCATAATAAGATTTACATTGGGAATGTACCCACAATGACATTCAAAAAATAATCAAGGCTATCCTTCAGGTGCTTCGATACATCTACCACCAACATCCTCTGGCTTTGCACTGAGAAAAATCTCCCAATCTACCAGGAAATAAAGAACAACTTCAAAACCTTTGCCCCCTTGAGTCCCAGTCACAACATTTGTTGTGCGTATACCAGCTCAGAATTACTTCAGATGGCTCTGAAATACCCTAAATAAGTATTTTGAGGGCTTGTCCTAGTTACAGATATCAAGCAGTACTTCTACCTTGCGGTGGAGTAAGAATGTGGAAAGATGTTAAAGCCCGAAAACTAGACCTGACTGCTGCCAATGTTGGAACCTCTTTTATTGCTGTTTTCCAGAGCTTTCCTTGTGTGTAATACCTTATTCAATACAACTTCAGCTTGACACATGTATGCCTTATCTTATATTCAGTGTGACCACATATTTTCCTTTCTTTGATCTTGCAAACCTTTTTCTTCCACGAGTAACCCCCTCTCACAACAGGCTGTATCGTGGCGGTCTGTACTCAAGCAGGAGAAACGTGTTATAATTCCATCCTCAGAAGAAGTCGGTGCCAAACAAACAGCTGGTGGCCTTACCTAGACTGAAAAATCTCTCCTGGCCCATGGACTCCCCATGAGTGTTGGCTCATTCCAAAACTGCATAGCAGTGCATAGGGCAGAGTGCTGACTCACACCATAGGATTTCATGAAGATCTGCAGACCTGTCTGATCGTACCAGTTCAAGCCTGGAAGCAGTACAATCACATTTGCATTGAATCTTCCTGGTAGAGGTTTAGGCTTGGAAGAAACACTATGTAAGGGTAGCTATGCCATTTCCCCAAAGCAAATCAGTCCCAAACTGGTTCAGACAGTGCCAAATACCAAGGAGCAGCATATTGATATTCAAATTTAGATTTTATCATACATAACTGTGCAGAATTCAGTATCTTTCCTGTAAGTGGCCCTTCTACGTGGCAGAAGATAAAGTAGATTTGGCATCTTTGGACTACAGACTGGTGGCTACAGCTTGTAATTTCAGGGTTTGCTATGAAGCTTCAGGTTTTTTTCCTTGCAGTGATTTGATAGTGTCATGATTCAGTGTACGCAACACACTTGGATCCAGTTGGCTTTTCCTTTATCATTTGGAACTGAAGGAAAACAGCACGGACTAACTCTAACTCTTTACACTGCGGTAACGGACCAGTTAGATTTCAGTCCTTGCCCTCTTCTGAGGGCACAAACTAATTCCTGCTCCTTCCTTGCAACCTTGCACTCCTAGGAGTGTTGCAATCAGATGTAAAGACATTTCATTTTTCATCCCACCAGAACTATGGCAATAGTCACAAGATGGAGCACTACTTGTGCTCCCCAGGAATGCCAGTCAGTATTCAAACAACACTCAGCAGAACTACCCTGAGGCCTATTTGCTCCATATTGTTCTGTAGCAGCAGACAGGCCCCCAAATTAACTGTGATACATTATTTTATTGAGTTTGAATATGAGGTCAGGATCAGACTTCCTAAATTTTTGAAAGAAAATATTTGGTTTTCGTTAATATTTCTGGCCTATTCTACCTGTAGGCATAATGTTTGTTACAGGTTCAATCAATTAATTGGAATATTTCTCTTAAAACCCACGTTAATTCACTTACTTGACTCTCTTAATTTTCCAAATACTGTACTTGTTACTCCCTTTGTGTCTGACTCGTTAGTCCTACACAGTGATCTAGGTGCATGTTTATAGTTTTCTAACATTAATTCACCCCAGAAAGGGTACTCTATCCCCAAGCGTGACTGATGACAACTAGTACAATTGGATCCTTTCACTTCAAACAGTGAGAAATGTAAAGATGGACATGCTTCACATTTTAAAAAGGACTGTTTATGGCACAACACATACATTACATTGATTCCCATAAACTCCTTCTTATTTTACTGGCTTATTTTAAGGGAACCTTCTAAACTTTTGAATGTGAGGGCTGCATTTAGGTCTAATACAGATTCTGGTGTTTCTAAGAAAGTATTTGCATCCCTATACATATACTACTCCTACAGTAGGTCACAAAACTGGTATATGTGCAGCGAAGAAGCAATGCTGCTAGGGTTCTTCTCAGGTGCAGGACAGTTACTTAGAAATGCCCTTGTAACTAGAAAGAATACCTGGGATGAGACAACCCAGGGAGCAGTTAAGGGTTTGGGGGTTTTTACAGTGGTCTTGGGGATGAACGTTTCAGTTTGAGTTGCATTTCACTTAAGCCTTTGCAATATCCTTCACTGTACAACTGCAAAACAAGTCCTTACAGCTATGCTGGTCCCACAGCCAGACAAGCTATCCCAGTTTCAATAGAAAAGTCACTTTTTCCACATATACTATGATGAGGTACAAATTCTGAAGTCGAAGTATTAGTAGAGAGATGCCAAAATTGACTTCACTCCCTGCTGAATGTTGACCCTCCAGGTACATACAGCAACTGCTATAACTAAATGCAACTGGCCATAGTTGGCATGCCCCGATACTACATTTGTTCAAACAGATATTCCATGTAGACTGATGCCAGAACACACGCATGTTCCAACAGTGAAGGCTGTGAAACATCAGGTTGTGACAGCTGGCTTTAAAATGAAAACTGTCCAATGAAATATATGAAAACATAAACAAGAGGACTCTTGTTAGCTCAGGGGATTCAGTCATTTTCTCAATGCTAGTTTTAACTTTGCTGTGTTTATCAAATTTATACCTTAAATTCATACACAGTTCCACCTACTTATAAAGTGAACCACTGAGTACAAACTGAAGAGTACCTTCTGTGCAGAGAAATAAAAGATGACATCTCAGTTTCTCCATTACTTTGATCGTTACAACTTGCACAAAGCAAGTAAAGGGGTTGCAGTGCCCCATGTTCATGTCACAAAACCAGAATCAAGAGATTCAAGGTCACAGTGTTTGCTGTATTGCTGCTTTTCTCACAGATATCCCCGTGCAAAAACCAGATAGGGTACAAAACATACAATCATCAACAAGTTTAGAGCTACAAGACAGTAAGGAATGTCACAAAGAACTGCAATTCCTAGAAACAGTTCACTTGCAGACAACCTAGTCTCAACTGCTCATCTGATACTGAAGAATCCACAAGTCCTGTTGCTTTCACTCTAAACAACTCTACTTACTAATCAGAAAAAGGCAGGTAGCTTGAAAGCTCCTGCCAACGAGTTTATCATGACTGAAGTTTGGAAACTCATGACACATCTATAGTTTTCTTCAGGGAAAAGAGCTCAGTTAGGTGTCCAGTTTTCCATTTCAATCTGTGAAATGAATCCCATTTATCCAGGGAACACCAATGCATCGTTTCTTCATTTTGCTATATTTTCCCTGCCATTTAATAATTCAGCGTGACACTGAAAGTAAGGCTTTAATTTCTATTATATGCCAAAATTACCTTTATGTTTTTATCTAACTTAATCCTTCCTGTGCACCTTGTATACTATGTAGTGCTACAAAAATTCCCAAACAAGGTATTCCCCCAGGGTGGAAAAGACCAAAGGAAAAAACCCAACATACATCTGTACCTCTTAGAATGCATAATTATTGAAAAAGGACACTCTTAAGCTTATGAAGAATGGTAGTTTCAAAGGATAAAATTATATAAATTACAATCTTTTCATGATTGTTTTTGTCTAAAGGTGGAGTTCCTCCAGGAAGAATGGTGATTATTAAAGGTAGAATTGAGACAACTCTGCATAATTATTTTTTCTGTACCATGAGCCGCTTCAGTACTCATTCTTCCAGTCATGAAACATCTATTTGATGATTTTTTTCATGTGACATGCAAGAGTGCTTTTTCTTGCCTTACAGCATCTTCCTAAATGAACCACCCAGCACTATTTGATTCTTCACCTTACACAAGAATCATATTCATCTCAGGCTATTTCAACCCACGAAAACACTTATTACACAGTATCCTGCTAAACATGATCCAGAGAAATATATAAAAGTCGTTATTTCCCATCTTTCCCTTTCCAGTTATCCCTACTTCCCTGCTGTCATCTCCTCAATTTGCACTCTGAAAACACAAATATCTACTTTTAAAGGTTATTAAATCATTTTTTTTGCTAAAGAAAAGGGAATCTTGAGATGAAACTTCACCTTCCTTCATCAGGAAATTAAAAGAAAAACCTACAGCTTGTGAGTTTTCATAAGGGTAAGTCACATGAACTATCAGTTTAAAGCATAGAAATGGTTTATATTTTTAAAAGGGAACAAAACCACTATGTCCTAGCTAACAATTTATTCTATGAGTTGATCCAAAATTATGATCTATTAAATGATAACATTTCTTCTAATAAATATTCTATGAGCTTAAAAGGTCTGTTCTGTATACACAACTAATGATTATCCTTGTGTCCTGTATGATGATCTACTGGAAAAGTTATAGGCTACAGTTTGAAAAGGAAAGAATGTCACCCCAGAGAAAAATGCAGTTGCAACTGTGAATGTATTAAGGATATGAATAGGGCAAATGGTCAGGTTTACTTATCTGCTTAATAGGCTTAGGGGCAAATGTTATCTGTTTGGCCTGAGTCTACAACAGCCATTGCTTTCACTGACAAAGCAAACTCCTCCAGAGCTGTTCTACCAGGGACTCCAGCAGGCCAGGGCTAAGCTGCTGTTCCCCTTTGGGTCTTAAGTATTTCCCCCACTGAGGCACTCAGGGCCACAGAAAGCTCTGTGTGAGACTCCCAGGTGGTAAGGGAGCTGTCTACAGGGTTCTCCTTACACCTCTGAAAGGTATAATCCCTGTCCAAGAAATCCCTCACTGCACTCAAGTGTGAGACACACGAACTCCAAGTTCGTGAGTTACACAGATCAACAGCTTTCATGGCAATGGAGATAGTTGGGCTTCAAACCTGAGTTTGACAGACGACCTTTACTCAGAGTAGAAAGACACAATGTATATGTTTTATGCTGCTATTGTACAGTGTATTCACTAAACAGTACACTTACAAAACCTAGTTCAGAATGATTTCTCTAACATTTAAGTAGTACCAATCACACTGTTAAGATACACACTGAAGTAAATATTAGAGGTCTGCTCATACAGACTGTATTCTTCCATTTATAAACTGCTTTTTAATATGTATTTTATAATAACCAATACATTATATTCATCTAAATATTTTAAATTCAATCAGACATCAATACAGTCCTTACAATTTATGCTTTGAACTGCACAGCCGTGGCATGGTTTTGTCATTGTTACAGTAGAGCTAGTCTGGTATTTCAGATCAAACACAGTATGTAGTCCAGATGTGTGAGCTGTCACTCCGTGAGTAAACATTTCTGATGGACAGTGTGTTAGCAACAGATTATTACTCATGATGTTGTATGATGGTTACAAAAAGTTAGCTTGAGTGTCAGAGATAACACCAGTGAGAACTGCTGGTGGAAGTGGTGCAGACTGGTATGTTTACAGGGATTTCTGTCATGTGCCTCCCCCATTTACTCTTCAAGGGAGGTTCAAATAGGATTTGAACTCCCCACAGGGACTATGGTAGAAGCTTGGTGCTGTTTGATCTGAGGGGCAGGTCTCATGCTGAAGCAACAGGTACCAAGGAACATTGGGCAATGCAATATTAAATTTGTAACTGCGCAGTTAAACTTTTAACTACATGGAGGTTTGCCTCAAGAGCTAAGCACATTAATTTATACTGCCATTTAATACCCTTTTAAAGGGACACTTGTGAGGTATCTTATAACAGACATTAAATGTCCTTACAAAGGCAGGACAAGCAATAGTATCCTCTGCACAGGCTGACCTCAGTCTGCACCAGAGGAGACCCTTCCAAGACAGGACCACCATTTGTCTTCTATAAACACTCACCCTTTGGTTTCCCTTCTGTCACAGGGAGAGAGGATACACAACTGCTAAGAAGGTTTTGGGCCTTTGGCACACCTCTTGAAAACAGGATGGAGGAAAAGGGCATGGCTTTCAGATCAGCAAATTCCAGTAACCATGCAGTGCATATACAGCCCAAAACATACATGCTGGCTTCATGTAGGGTCAAACCTGGGTGCATTTAAACCTTGCTCCTCAAATTGGAAGCAGTGGCAGCAGAAGCTTTGCAGGCAGTGGTTAAAGAAGCTATATAGCAAGTGACAAAAGTCCTGAGGCAAATGCCAGTAGTCCTGGTAAGCTGTGAAAGATTGCCCCGTTCCTCTAGCTTGGTTAGACTATCAGCTAATTGAGAACTATTACTGGACATCCTTAAACTGTCCTCATGGCCAGGACTTCTGCTGGTTTTACTGAATGCAAGCTGTTTCCAACTACCTTTTTTTTCTCCCCACTTCTTGGAATATGACTGTTGTGATACTCTGCTCTATTTGTCCCTCCTGACAACTGAAAATAACAAGGAGTATCTCATATGCAATTATGTTCCTGCCAATGTCCTGGAGTCCCAAGGCTAGATGTGTTACACCATAGAGTATTACAGGTGATTATATAAAGAGTAACATATTCATATGCTTGGTAGTATCATGAGATGTACATGAGAAGAGAAGATGACACTGATCTTATTTTCTTCCCAATATCAGTCAAAGTTTACATTGTAAAGTGACAGGTAAGTTACAATGTCCTCTGGACCACCCAGCAGCAACTCAGGCACTTAGGTCTGATACAAGATCATCACCCAAATTCTTAAGGATCAGTTTTATTTTTGTTGAATTCAGCAATGTGGGGATTTTTTTTTACTGTGTTTGGTTTTGTGTGGGTTGTTTTGGTTTTTTGCACAGTGTGGTAAACGAAGCTGCCCCATTTTTTTTACAAAAGACATGCTACCTAAACCAAAATGGGTCTTGGACATTTCAGCTGTTTTCAGTATTATTGTACACAAAACCCCACCATAGTCAAACATATCCAGCTATTCTACCTGAGAAAACACAAACTTGCTACAGATTAAAAGTTTATACTTTTAAAATTTTTTATGCCACCCTATTACCCTGGGTGAATCTGCACAATATCACTGCATCCAGTTGAATCACACTGATTTATGCCAACTGGAGAAATAGCTAGTCCACCTTCAATGCTACAAATTAAAATTTTAAGATATTTATGAAAGTAGAACAAATTTAGAAAAGTGCAGAAAGCAGGGAGTCCACTGCCTAGCATACTAGGGATTAATTTTATTCTTAAAAATTGCAGCAATGTATGCTTCTGGTTATGGAGGTGTGCCAGTAGTGCTACAATTAGGGTTGTGCTGTCACTTCAATTATAAACCCAACTTTTTGAGGGTTTACTAAAACTTCAGATTAAAAAGAAAAGCTTGCTGCAGGCTAAAATGTTTTGTACAAGATCTCAGCCAGGGGATAACTTGTTTCCAACATTCTGAAAAAATTCATCAGGTGCTTCAAATGTTAGACTTTAAATGTGCTTGAAGGGACAAAACATTCAAAAAAGGAACATTTAGTTATGAATTCTCATTGCAGAGCAATTTACTTCCTGGTTCCTATCAGAAATACTACAGAGAGGCAGGACTGCAGATCATGCAAGTAGAGAGGTGGAAAAAGGAAAACAAAATTCCAAGTGTTTGGGGTTTGTGTGGTTCTTTTCAAACAGGCACCAAGTGATTTTGTAACTTGGATTGGATAGGGAAAAAAAATAAGAGGGAAAAAAAGAATGAGTTGAGCAGCTTGTAGGAGAGAAGAACAATCCAATTTTTTAGAAAGTGAAAAGCAGGGCAAAGAGCTCACAGATAACTCGGCTTCCCTCACTTGAGGAACAGTGAGCCAGCAGTGTGACAGTTTTCACACACGCACGCTGCAGTCCAGGATACTGGCAGCCAGAGTCCACATGCCTCAGATTAAGTTTGAACCAAAAATAACGCCATGAAAGATGCAGAAAACTGAGTGTGGGCTGCACAGTTCCAGCCAGCAAACAGTTTTATGCTGAGATGATTATCTTGCCATGAGCTCTTTGTTGAAAACACTATCTGAGCAAGACAGTTCTTTAAAACTCTCACAGTTAAATTTGCATTTGCACTTCTGACTGCAGTGTGGGGGCATCCTGTCCAAGGCTGAAGACCATTAGTTAAACAGAGAAATGGTACCACACATTGCATAGTAGTGTTTTTTTCAGACTGTCTTTGCCTTCTTCTACAAACACTTCTTACACAGGAGGGATATCTTTTGCCCTGAGAATTTATTCCTTGATCTCTCATGCTGGCAGGCTGGTGACACTGACACCTCCTTGCTATTGAAACTACTATAAAACATATCTATGCAATACAAACAGGCCCTTGTTTCTGCATCTCTTGCAACTTACAAAGTTCCAGGTCCCACACATTGATTTTTGCCAAATTGGCAGTTGCTGGGAAGCAAAAGAAAAATGCTGGCAATGGTTCTGTGAGGCTGGGGAACATGCAGGCAGTTTTCCTGCAGCTCAGGAAACAGACAGGAGTTTTCAAACGACTTTCCAGGCCAAAGACATCCCAGGATGTGTACTAATAAGGAAACCAAAGTAACTGCAAGGGCATGATGGGAATGGGCTAAGCAATAATGACACAGCTTTTGTAATGAATTTAAATTGGACACCTTGATTTACTTACCTGCTCTAGTTGGAGTTTCTATAGAGGCAGAGAAGTTAAATACCGACTGCATAGGAGAAGCAAGCTTTTAAATGGGAAGTAGCCAGCCTGAGCTGAGACAGAAAGAGATAAATTGTGACTGATAATTTAAATTAAAGACTTATTTATCTTATTATTTAAGAAGCAGTTCAATAACTGTTGAGAAAACAACCCAACACTTCATTGCTGCCACAGCAGCAGTTTTTCTTCTTTTGAGGAGGAGAATAGCACCAAGCAGAAAGACTGTGAGAAACCTGCAAGGGTAAAGGTACACCTATAAATGGAAGGGTCAAAAGCCTGTTTTTACAGAGCATCAAGCCTAGTTTGTTCACTGCTGTATATTTTTGGGAGAGGTAAAGAAAAAAATCTGATACCAAGACAGAAGATCAAGCAACTCTATCTAGACTGATGTTTTCAAAAATATTCTTCCCATGCACAAAAAAATCACAGGGGCAATTGCACTTGGTAGCAAATGAAGTGCAACTGAATTGTGCCCAGTGAAGCTAACAGCAATGCATCACAGTCGTGAACACCTGTCATTTAAAATATAAAAGTTTTAAACATGTTAAAAACTATTCAAAGTTCCCATTTGACATGCTGTATATAATGTACTTTTAACTTTGATCACACAAAACCAATTACACCCAGTCCCCTACCATCAGGAACCTTCCTGCAAGGAGGTCCATCAGCGTGTTAAGACAACCATAAGCTTCAGACTCTGCAACAGCAGAGATTTTGCTCACGGTGTTCAAGGATCTGCAGGATTTTTTCCCCAACTCCACTTCCTCCACAGTACTCATTTATAGTAAAATAGGGAAAATGCTGTTGGCAAGAAGATATAGGAAAGATTTCCTTCTCTTGCTGCTTTGATGATTCCCCTTAGGGGACACAGAGCAAAGAAAAGCAACACTGGCAGTAGTGGGGAAGATCCAAAAGTCTCTTTTAGGGCAAAGGACACAGGTTGTGAAACAGCTCTCTTCTTCTGGATCTATTCAATGCAGTTCAATTGTAAACTCCATGTACCTGAATGCACCTTCTTTTATGCTGCTGCAGTGCCTGATGCCTTGTGCAACAGGGCACCACATGACCTCTGCTCCTGACAGACAACACTGAAGAAAATAAAAAGTAATCCACCCTCCAACAAATAGAATTACTACAAAAGGCAATTAGAGGAATTTTCTTCCTTCAAGAAATAGCAATATTTTCTCAAATTCAGGGGTGTTTATAGAAATTGACCAAGAATTACTGTCTCTTAAACCATTTTAATACTACAAATCTTGAATACCTTCCTTAATACAGTCACGAGCTGAGAAAATATAGACAAGAAATATTTAGAATTTTGCAAAAAGAAGCAAATATTTGAAGTATGCACTGTTTCCTTGTTAGCTCTTGAGAAGAAGACACCAACTGTCCAGCACATAACACACGGCAAGTTAATCAGGGATGGAGTCATTCATGGGACCTCTGAGCTTGCAGAGTTTTTTTTATCTGTGACATTTTAGGAACAGTAAAGCCTGGAAGCTTAGGGAGACTGCTTGCTGTGACTTGTATGCAGAAATACTGTACCACATCTGACTTATAAAAAACCTGTGATTATTTACTAGACACACTGTACAAGTCCCTTCCAAAAACATATGAAAAAATTCATTTGGAAAGTCTGTCAGCTCTTTAAACTGAGAGCACCAACATCATCAGCACATACTTCTCAGTCAACTAATTGCACGAGGAAAGGCCAGGCTGGGGTGGAATACATTGCGCAGTTGCTAATTCTTTTTGGTCCTCAGTGAGACATACTGACATAATTTAAAGGAGATACCTGTAAGGTCATAAATGGATAAAATATTTCCTATCATTTTTCAAAAGCAAAGATGCCTGATTCATGTCTTTTCACAAGTTAAAAGGTTGATCAATACAACAGTGTTGAGTCAGAAATCCTAATTAATTTACAGTGGTATAAATGCAGAAAGAATAATTCAACGTGTGAACTCATCTCCTCGTGTCTGTTTGTATGGGCACATATATACACAAGCATGCTTACACACAGGAAAAATAAGTCAGAGACACAGGGCTACTTGAAAAACAAAACAATATTCATGTTTTGGCAAATACTATTTTGCTTTTACTGGGATGTAAGACCAGGCTGCACTAGGCATATTTTAGCAATAATGATCAAAGCACAGCCTTTCCCTGAAGATTAATGACTGGCTAAGAGGATAGTTTGAGGTCTGTTTACCCCAGCTGGTCCTTAATTCCCAGGAAAAGCATCTGCAAAGCTTATTATTGCTATAAACTTAAGATGGAGGGAGGGGCTATGCTGTTTCGAATGGTACATACAAGGACTTTTTAGAGACTTAACGTCTTGTATATTAGCCAGATTGTTTAAACCATCTCTTAAAGAACTATTCATCTTGAAAGTAAATAACTTCATACTTCCGTAGCAGCACACTTCATGTAAGCACTGCAACTCCTTTACAACCAATTCATTAGCCCCCCCAGCCCCAGCCTGACTCTATGGCAAGTGAGGGAAGAGATACATAAGGATCATTTCACTCTTCATTGAAATACAGCTACATCTGGGTGGAGAATAAAACCTATTTAACAGCAGAGAGAACTCCTACGTAATATTTAGGACACAAAGCAAAGAATATAATATTTACTTTAAACTGAAGAGGATTTAGCTACATAGAAAGCAACTCCTGACCTAACAGAAGCTAATGTGTAACACTCTTGGAAAATATGCATGTGGTTTTTCAAACAGATTGTGAATCTCTTATCCACGCTGCTGAGCAGCTACTCAAAGGAATAATTTCACTGATTTAATGGAGGAACAGTTCCAGTGTGAATAAGTAGTTTCCAACCTGAACCTTATTTATCACAGTGGTCAAGAATGTCATGGCTCACTGTAAGTTCCTAAACGGCTGTATTTAGGACAGAAATGTTATTCCTTAATATATATGGGATACTCGGTTATGATGAACTCGCATCTTAAAGTACAAAAAAAACCCTAACAAAGATAATAGGATAAGCCTAAATTCACATCAAATTCTGACCCAAGGAAGGGCTATGGATTTTAAGTTATTGTGATGTGGCAACCAACTGACAGGTTAGATTCAAATCTTGAAGGAATTTAATTTAATTGTATATACGTTAGCAATCATGTTTAGACTTGAAGTAGGCTATATACTATACTTTCCTGTATATTTTCCCACAGACATAATCTAAACAACAACAAAACAAGTTGTTTTTAGCATCATTATGAAAAAACTCAAAACCTGGATGTTCCAAATTAAGCATGTGATTCAAACAGTCTCTTTATAAAGGATGAATAAACCAAACAGGATTAATTTATTAAGACTCCAATGATTGAAAGTGTATTCAGGGCTAGCAAAAATATTCATGGCTGTGAATGGGATTTACATAAGACACTTATGTTCTAAAAAAATCTTTACTTGCACAAATACAGCTGCCTTAGTATGCAGAGCAAGATTCAAAAAAAGTGCGTGATAGTTTTACCACCTAAAAGCTTTTTTCTCCCCAAATCCTACTAAATTTTCTGTAGCTGTCAGTCTATTTCAAAAAGACAGGTATAATAATACAAATTCAATTTAGGCCTCTAGATTCTTCATTATCAGTTTGTAAGGTAGAGAGTAGATTAAACAATCAAAAACATCCCAGTGGGAGATGATGTAAAAATATATTTCTAATTATCTATTCTCATGATCTGAAATAGAACTCTTGAAAAATTGCATTAAATGTCCTCAAGTGCTGCACTCCGGAAAGATCCAAAATTTTTAGAAAACCATCTTCCAACATGTTTGGATTTATGTGTGTGCCTAGATCCCTTCCTATAATTAAAGGGGCCTTTCAAACCACAAGCCCATGGGCTTTCTGTAGCTAGTCGGAATGATCCTTTTCTCTATGACAACTTCTAGCTTGTTCCAACATATCTCCTAAATGAAGGCATCCATAAATGGAAAAGCAGCTGATCTCATTTTTGCAGGTAGGTGTGATGCAAAACAACAGAGTAGCCTGGTTGTTAGACACACGTACCTATACTTACCAGGAAAATACTCTTTCAACATTAAAAAGGGACACTGCCTGATCATGACAAGACATGAGTAACATAATTCGTAAGCAGAGCAACACATGGTATTTCTTCACTCAACTGTGAAGACACCAAAGGAAGCAGAACTCCTCTGCTAGCACATGCTTTCTCAAACCTTTTACTTTCATGCATATAGCAGGGTGGCAGTATCACAAAAGTAAAGCTTTTGTTTATGAAAAATTCAATTTTTATGTTTTATAAACATACCACCTTTATGAAAGATGCTGGGTAGGCTGATATTTATTCACACATCATTGTGTGATCTTACACTTCATCACTTTGTTCATTTCCTGTTTTATGCATATATAATGAATCCATGTAGCTGCCTTTTTTTAATTTGGCATTGTATAGCTGAGCCTTTTTGACTGGCTTCAGGCTGCCTCCAGATGTCCTGACTAGTCCAAATCTACATAACTGTGAGAGAGAATACCTATGATGCTGTGATCCACTTTTTTTTTCTTTGTTTGTTTGGTGTTTTGGAGTTTTTTCCCTCCATTTTTACTACTTGTGTGCTGTTTTAATAAAGTCTTACTTGCTCCATATTCCACTATTTCAGACTGCTTCAGATAGTTACAGCATCTGAGCTCTGATGGTACTATGTGAGGACATAAGAAAACAAAAAGATTGTACAGAGATCCCAACAAATATGACTGAAATCGAATGACCTGGTAATCCAAACAAGGTTCAGACAGCAAAGATAATCGGAAAGATAATCCACTGAGTAATGCATATTTGATACCTAAGTCTTCATTGCTCTTCAGCTTCTATTGCATCAGGTACATCACCTAGACCTGTGCAAAGTTAATAGAAAGCGATGCTAAGACCAACTTCAGCGTACAAAGAAGGGTACCAGAAAAGCAGCTACTTCTCTGTTTTGAAGCCAGTTAACATGGAGTCCCACCACAATTCTAGCTGCAGACATCTTAGGGAACACGTTAATGTCAGCAAGTTTTCTAAACACAATCCCACCCTAAATTTCAGAAATGACTGCAAATTTCTAAACACATTCGACAAAGCATCTCTAAAACCAGTAGTTTCACAGATGTTTCTGAGTGTGTGAACTGATTTGTAGCATTCCTATCATACATCTGGGTGCATTAAGATGAAAAGAACTACCCGGCTATCACTGTGAGTAACAGGCAAAAATGTTTCCAACTCAAAATACTTCAACACAGCACAACACTTTTTTCTTTTTCTCTTTAAAATAACCGCCAAAAATCAACAAATCAGATCACACACACAAAACCAAAACAGGTAAAATAATTTAAATTTAATGTACATACTCTCTTATATGTTAAGTGTAATATTAAATAAGTGTTTTTCCTCAATAAGGATTTAGCACTGCTTTTGCTCCACATCTTTTACTGTAATGATAAGGAAGGCAGGATTGCTTCTTCAGGTTCTGTTATAGCATTTATCCTAATATAAACTAAAAAGAAAAATACCCCATCCCTGACTTGAAGACAAATACTTTTTATTCCTTGGAATATCATTCATACTGAAATCCACCAAAACGTGTTTCCCAATTTGGAACTTCTTTATTGTGAATGAGGCTCCAATTTCAGCATCAACTGGATAAGTTAGAACTTATTCAAGCATAGATATTACATTGAGCTCTTACGGTATTTTTAAAGCAAGCAGTATTGTAGACAACTGCATTGTAGAGAGCAATTTAATTCACTTTGAAAATACCTTATTTTTGTTGAAAAAAAATGAAATTATCGTCCAAATAATATATATATAATAGAACTTTACCCATAAGACTTTATATAGATATCGTTATGTAAGTTTTTTAGATATCAGATACGATGTTGATAGTTAAGTGCTAACAGCTTCTATGACTACACATGTATTCTACTGTCATGAGACTACAATCACATTTATCATTGTGCTTAAGAAAGTGAAGCAGAAAACCAATTTTATGCTATGAATTAGACTACTGCTTTTGTACGCCTTAACTCAGTTCTTGAGAAAATGAAGAGTACCGGGAAAGCCAACAATGTTCAGTGAGTTGCTTCCAATAAGAATAAATATTGCTTCAAGAAACAAAATATAACTTCCTGTCAAAGAAACAATCAACTTGATTTACATAGTTAACATTTATTATTTGTGTATGTTCTGATAAAAATCCATGGTACTAATTTTGTTCCAACTACTGTAATTATTGCATATTTATCTGTGTGCAAATAGAAGAAAGTGAAGAATAAACTTAATATTATGAAAAAATGCTTGTAAACCTATACTAAAGTTTAACTTCCTATAAATGCCAGATTCTAAAAGATGCCAAACTATGAAAATAATATGCTTACGTTTAAGCTCTGTTAACATATCAGTTTATTACTAAAGAAGACAGTTTGGATAAAAGACAGCTAATTTCTTACTTTCTTCACCGACTGTACCCGTTATATTTATTTGCAAACGAAGGACCAGAAAGCAAATTTATTTAAATACTATTTACAAGCACCTTGAATACGCCACCAATGCAATATATCATCAAGGCAGCCTTTGATTTAACTGGTGCCGTCACTCATTTTTGTGCACTAACACATGTAGGAGTTCCAAACGCCAAAATACTCCTGCCTTTTTTTTTGAGCTACATTCCAGATTTTGTAACCTGTGTCAAGCTACCTCCGATGCTTACAACTTGTGAACAGAGGCCAACAATGAGCCTCCCCAGACACTAAATCATAATCTTCATGTTTTTCGTATTTCACATTCTAGCCACAGTTTCAACATCCATACCCCGTGACATTAGGGAAGGATAAATCAAGGAGGATGACAGCTCCCTTGTAGAGACTGGTACGGCCCTGGGATCTGCCACACCCAACACCCACAGCTTCTGCCAGATGTCTTGAAGAGTTTTGCAGTATTAACCCCTTCAGGAGTAACTACAGGGTTTGTGCTGAACCCTTATTAAGGAATGGCTTTTGTTTTTCTTGTAGGAAGGAGAGGAAAAAACAACTAAACCATCTCTGATCCAGCTTAGTAAAACTCTGACTAACTAAAAGGTGGACAGTGGGCTATGAGTGATAATTAGCAAATGAATCCTTGTGTTTCCTTAAAGACAGGAGTTAGTTGCGAGCTAGCATTATACAACATGCCTTCTTTCACACCATGTTTAGCTGAAACAACACAGTAAAAATTTCATTCATGTTCACTTTTTCAGACCTAGGACACTGCTTTATCTTCTTGGAATCAGAATGCCCATTAACTGCCCTTCAGCCAAACAGACTATTCAGGCCTTAAATCAACAGGATTTCTAATCCAAAATCCGTAAGGTAAACTCTACAACTGTTTCTCTGGGATCCGTCTGGCCCCAGGGACATAAATTTGCATGCAACTTCTAAGTTTGTGAGTAGTCCCTGGGCTTAAAGTTGCACATGTGCTTAAGTACTTTGTTCAGTCAGGGTCTAAGGCAGTTACTTTAAAATGAAAAGAGAAGCCATGGGAAGAATAACACTGTTAAAAACAATTTTCCTCTGTAAATATTGTACCGAAGGAAGAGAGGTAACAAAATAAACATCGGGATTCCTAGAGCAGATTCTGACCAAAGACTAGATAAACAGTAGTTAAAAAGCTATCAGCATATATTTATAATTTTAAAAAGACTTCTAATTTTAAAAGTACAGATTAAATTAATATTTATATTTTAAAATAATAATAATAAATTCCAACTGTATCCAAGATTCTTTGTACAGTAGTAAAGGAAAAAGTAACTGTAAAAATAGCAAGCAAGTGGTCACATTTCTCAGACCGGCCACTATTCTTCACCTGTTTTATTTTGTGGCTTTGAAAGTGACAATATCACTTGTCTCTCCTGTACCAGTTGCGTTCACCTCTTCTGTTTGTGTGTTGCTTTTCATAATAAAAAGTACTTGGTAGGAAATACTTCAAGCCAGGCACTAATGACAAACGTGTTTATGAATACTTGACTTCCTAAAAACTATTTCTGATATGATTTCCAATGGGCTTGGGTTCAAGATGAACATCAGAATTTCTTTAAAAAGTTTTAAGGAACACAGTCAGGTTTTCATCACTTGCTGAAGAAATTATCCTGAACATAATGGCTGTTTCAGCTCTCGTTGAAAACAAACATACAATAATCAGTGTTGAACTTGGTCAGAAAAAAACCTCAACATGCCTGCAGCTATTTGTTAGGGGAAAATGTTACCGTTTGGGGAAATGTTTACTACTAAATGTTTAAAAACACTTAAAGTAACTATACAGTTCACAAGAAACACACTCAGATGCAGTTTTTATAATTCAAATGAATTGCTTAGAAACATCAGCACTGATGGGCTAAGGGCTTGTTCTCATTTACTGACATTTCAAGACGGAGAACTAATATGTCACAGTATGGTTTGCACCAATATCTGCAGAAGAATTTTTTTCCCCGAGTTTCTTCTTTATACATGTGTTATACAAGTTAAAGGGTTAAGCAACCATTATATTCTAAAGAGCAAACTGTTTGCCTTAGGGCCATCTCCTCCTTACTCCTGACGAATTGCCTGACACTTCATGTATCATACATTACTTTTCACTAGGAAGTAACATTTGGTTCCAGTCATGGTGTAAGACTTGACTTTGGAAGTATGAAGCAATATGGGATAGATAAAAAAAGTTTAAGTACATCATAATCTGCTAAATAGTCTCTATGTAAATATAGATACACTTATAAATAGGTATGTTTGTACTTGGAAAATGAGCATAGACTTAGAGGAAAAAATTATATCCCTACTAATATGAATAAAAGACCAATTCTGAGAATCAATTTTTCTGAGTGACAAGATGCGTTTCTGGAGTAAAATGGAAAAAAAAAAAAAGCTAATGCTATTGAGGGCTTTTCTCTAAAAATGTTTGTTTGATATAAGGTAAACATAAACATAACACTAAAAGCCATTTTTAAAAAGAAGAACCATTACGAACAAGATATAGCAGGCACAGCCAAACAAGTAGGTGGCAGAAACCGACCTCGGTTTCAGCACAAGGGCTCAGTATTGATTCTTTTCCATGTATTCTGATGAAGAAAGGAGGTAAAACTCCTGCTTGGAACAACAGCAGGAAAATAAAAGCAAAAACAGTGGCATCAAGTTCTGGTTTAGATTTTTTTGTCACAAAATATTTATATACTTATACAACCCTAGATGTGTTGTCACTAGTATGTGTCAGAACTTGCTCAGAAAGTACAAAGGAAATAAAAAACCCATCTACTTGCCAGTGCTCAAATTTTCCAGGCTATTCAAAAGCCAAATTAATGACTTCCGCAAAGATCTCTCTAAAACTGTACTATCCAAAGATACTATATCAACTTTGTGAACTAAAGTACTTCAATAAGTACTTCAGAACAGTTTACAAAGCCTTGCAAATACTATAGGAGACAGCAATCTTTCATAATTAAAAAGGGTTTGAAGTTTTTATTGGGCAGAAATTGAACTTGAAGGGCTAGGCTTTCAGTTTTCTCTTAATTTTAAATACACTTTCTCTTGCTCTTCCTTGTAAAACCTATGCTTAATAGATAAGATTTCTATAATCCTGCATGACATTTCTTATCAAGCTCTGTTTTTCAGGATGTAGATGTCCCCCAGTAAAATGATTCAAGCTACAGAGACTAAATGCAGGTGACCAGACCTGGAACTGTGTGCTGTCCCTTTGGGAAGGGCAGTTCCTTCTATCAACCATGCCTCTGATCCTTCTGTGATGGAGTACCAAAGAAAGAATGTCATTAAAAAAATAAATAGAATATCAGCAGACAAGGTCTGTCCACTGAGGAAGGAGGACCAGGTGGTGAAAGCACAGCTCTAGGGTAGAAATTCTGCTCCTGGGCTTGGCCCAATCCCCTCTGTGATCTTAGGTAAACTGATCCCAAGGCAGCAAGTGTTTCATGTGCAGCTCCCAGTGCCAGTGCTTCACACCACTGAGTCATCAGCGCACCTTTCTCCCTCTCTTTAGTAGGTGGGAAAATGAATGCTTCCTTACTGCAGTGGCATGGAAAGAGTTAATTCATAAACATTTATAAAGCACTTGAGACTGCAGCTCTGGCCTGCAGGGTATGCAAGGGCTGAACATGAATTTTAATCAAAATACCTCTATTAGATGAAGGAAGTGGCCAGAGTAAGAACAGGTACCAGAACTGAGAGGAGACAGGATGCCTTTTTGAACATGCTGTGTTCAAAACATTCAGTGTAGAAGAAAGAAAAATTAAAAATTGCTCCTGTGGTGGGGAACAGGACAATATGCCTGCTTAGGTCACAGACTTCAGGAGAGTAAAGGGGAATAGGCATAGATGTACCAATTCATAAGGACACAGAGCTCAGGAATGTAGATTTCTGAAACAGCTGTCAGCAAACAGCTACAAAATATATTTCCAAAACAGAAGTCAGATATCCCCTAGTTAGCTTATTTAACAGCCTGTTTATTGTTACCAATAAGACCAGCGAGGTGAAGATCTGACCTGTGAAGTTCCTTCTACAGACTCTGCCCTTTAAATCCTATGGGATGGCAAATTCACATGGTTCTATGGGGTTTGCTGAAGAGCTTTCTGCCTAAGTGAAAACTCACATTAAAATACAAGTTGAAAAAAAATAATAACACAGGTTAAAAAGTTGAAACTTCCCCCAGTAATAAATGCCAAAGGCCTTGCATGTATGTGTGTGCAATTCAGTTTTATGTCTTCCAGTATGGTTACCTGATTATTCCATTAAAAAGTACACAAGACATATCAATGATCCCCAGTCAGTACTATCTTTTATGTGTGCTGAGTGAACCATACCCCTGAAAGGCACATAATGATAAATAATTAAATGACCACCATAAATGAGCCACAGAAGGTGGCTGGATTAAGATTGTCCATTCTTGTCCAGCTATAGCTGACATTGCTATGTTAACTAAAATCATCAAATCCTGTGCATATTTGTATTTTTGGTTTGCTATCCCAACCAGAATTAATACCAGCACTCTTTTTCCAATTACAATGCTGTAAAAATACAGGACAGGATGGAAAAAGCTACAATAGGGACAGCCAGTATAAACACCAATAGCTGAAGGAGTATCTTTTATCCCCTTCTTCATTCACGTGAGACCATAGATGAGCCAGAAGACTGATGTGGGCTGTTTTTCTGGTTGCCTTTTAAAAATAAATAAAAATAGAAGCATTCCTGAAAGGTTTACAAACTCACAACCCTCACTAATTCAAAACTGCCCTTCAAAGCAGTCATACAGCAACTGAAGAAGTGACCAGCTGAAGACACATGAAATGAAACGGTGTAATTAAGACAATCTATTTCACAGATAAGTAGTTCAGTCTTCTGAAGGTAATACATGTGCTGATTTAGCCACAGGAACTGCGAAAGGATTGCACGACAAAGGGTATTCGGATGTAATGGAGAAAAAAAAGGGATAAAAGCATTTTTGTACTTCTCTTAGAGTTGCCTTTTTGGTTTGTGGAGACCTGTACACATGAAAAGGTCATGGTCACCTATGAGTAGTAACTGCAGTCAGGTGGTTTGCTCACAAGAGAGCTCAGCCTGGTTCCAGCCTCGCCATGTCCGAGAAGGAAAAGGCACTTCCAAAATGCAAGATGAAATGTTTGAATGCAGGAGGAAGGAAACCTTAAAAATTAACTCACAGCACAAAATCATACTGTTTCTATAATTCATTAAAACTTGAGTGTCAAAGCTAAACCTGAGACTTCACCTGTACGAGCAGGACGAGTAAAACAAAGCCAGGGGTGTTCTGGAAGATTCCTGACGGAAAGCCTCTCACCCTGCTGTCAGGTTTGCAGTGATTTCACATACCTACACGTGTATTTAGAACTAATTTCCTACAGCCACGGAAGCACTTCCTTTACCGAAGCTGTTCCTTTACTGTCTTTACAAGGCAGCAATTAACCGTTCTCTAAACGCATAACCCCTCGGTGGCCTAACACCAAAGAAGCCGTGTCCTCTCCCAGGTAGGAAACTCAAAAGCAAGTCAAATAAAGGAGGCCAAACTTAACCTCGTCCTTTCTCACGGCACGGCTCCGGGGAGGAGCCCTGTGTGCCCCCTCAGGCGTTTCTCCCGGCGCTGTGAGGGACGCGACGGGACGCGGTAGCGTCTGTCTTCCCGCCGAGCCGCCCACGGGGCCCTGCGCCGTTTGCGCTCACGGAGCCGCCGCCGCTCCGTCCTCCGCCGCCTCACGAAGCCACCGCGGCGTCGCGGGCACTGCCACGTGTGGGGCCGCCCTGCCAGCCCAGAGCTCCCTCCCGCCCAGGCCCAGGCGGCCACCTCTCAGTGGGGTCCGTCCTGACGTCTCCAGTCGGCACGTCCCGGTCAGGGACCAGGCGACCTTCCTGAACGGGACGTTTCAGCCGCTGGCTCTCCTGAGAGGCTCCGGCGGGGTTTTCCCCCTTCCCAACTCCGCATAACCCCGAGGTCGCCTGAGGCCGCCGCTGGTGGAGAAGCCGCCCGACCGCTCCCGCTAACTCGCGCGGAAGGTACTTACGGACTCCATGTCCGACGGGGCCATGAAGCACACCCGGTTCCAGGAGCTGGTTCTGAGAAGCCCGAGCGCGACGGCAGCGTCCTCGCGTCTCCCAGGAAGGGCGAGTTTGTCCCCCTCACGATTTAACGCCCTCTCCCCCGGCGGGGGAGGGTGACAGGCTAATTGTCACCTGCGCGGCTGTCGCCCCCCCGCTGGGCGGCCCCGCTCCGCCCTACCACACCTGGGAGCACTTTGCAGCCCCGGCCCGCCTCGGCCCGGGCGAAGGAGAGCCACAGCTCGGGTATGGTGAAGAGCGTCGTCCTTGACTCCTCCAGGGAGACTGTGGTGGGGACGAGCCACCTGTGGGGCAAGTTCCTCTCCAGACCCCCGCACCCACTACTAAGGGAAGGTGCTCAGGCCCCTTTGGCAAAAGATGGCCTTTCCTTTCCTGTCTGTGTCCACACAGAAGGAGTTTCAGGAAAAGATGTAATTCACCTTCTAAACTGGTGCGAAGAGGGAGTGATGCCACATCAGTGTGCGAAGTTACATCAGTGTAAAGCTTGAGCAAGTAATAAGAGATTTAACCTTTGCCCCCTCTTCTTCTAGAGGCTTCCACAGCTAAGAGGGTCCGTCATTGTGGTCAGGAACAGAAAAGTGAATAGCTACCTGAATTCCATTTATCTTCCCAAGAAGCTATACTCATTTAGAAATGGTGCCTCCAAGGTATGGATCCTATGGATCACTATGTGTATAAAATAGAGACTAGTGCATATACATTGATGTATAAAAATTGTATTTGTGCATACTTTATGCACAGAACATAGGGGGAAAATATCTTAGCAACTTCTTTCCAAAATAAGTACTCTCTTTTTAACGAGGATAAAAGGCTATTCAGTTCTGCAAGACCGGTTTGCATGGACATAGTTATATCTTTACAATTTGTTAAATAATCTGTACTTAACAAGGACCTCTGTACATGACTTCCTGTAGCAACAGGCAAAGAAGTGTTAGATGCTCATATGATGCACAAAATTCGAACCCTTTAATCACTTTACGTCCTCTACAATCTCATTGAGCCTTAGTGAAAACACTAACTGAAGTCAACCAATTACCCACAGTTAATCACATGAGAGTTTACAGAATAAACTTACTAATCAAACAAAAAAGTTCAAATAATGAAATAAATTAACCATATTACAGCAGGGGAACTGAGAAGATAATATGAGGATTTTGATCTGTGCTACAGATCTGTATCTGTGGTGACATTCCTTAATGCCATGTGTTATAATAACTATTCAGAAAGCAAGCAGTTTTATTGATTTGATGCTACAAGTGAAGATCCTACTACTCCTCTTCATTTGGTCTTGCAATAAAATGTGGGATATTCACAACAGAAAAAAATTTCTTAAATTAATCCTTTGAAAATGACTAGCATATGATCACCAAAATAGTGTTCACTAAGCCTTATTGTTTCTTCTTCAAGTAAATGGGTCTTTTCAAATTTAGAAGGTTTAAAATGCAAGTGAATAATAAAGATCTTATAGACAACTTATTCTACACACAACTCTTCTGTTTTATGTCATGATCATCATGATTCTGAAACAGAATCAAAGAATCTTCAATTCTATAAACAGGAGTTTAAAGACTCATTTTCTTTGAAATGAGTTGATGCTCTAAAAGCATAGTGCTGAAAGGCTGCCAAGCTAATAGTCTAGCGAGCACTAGGAAGAGATTAATTTTGTACCTGGAATGAGTGTATACAATTTCCATTCCATTCAGTGAAGGGGCTGGAATGTGAATTAGTGTTGCCTTCATGGTACAGTGTTGTGTTAAACCCTGCAGCAGCGTAAGTCTCTACAAGAGACAGAGTCTGAATTCAGCACTGTGACCAGCTATGGATGTTAGACCACAAGAAGTAAATCAAAACGGGATGTTTGAGGTGCTTACTTGCATTTTATGCCCAGTGTTTTGTTGAATACTAGTACTGTGAAATCAACATGAATATTTGGGAATGCAAATATGTTATGAACACTTCTGTTTACTTTGAAACCTGCATATATTAAAATGGAGAGGTGTGTGCTAGCAAGCTCTCTCACTAGAGAGCTCTGCCTGAGGTGTAGCCAGAGTTATAATCTCCAGGTGTGTTCTTTCTACTTTTCAAAGCATGCTTGATCAATAAAAAGAGACAGAGTGAAAGCAAGGCAATGGATCTACTTCCACAAACAAGGTTAGCTAGCAGTATTTTTCGGAGGACATTCAGAGTTCCAGACCAGTTTTGGAAACTGTGCCTTTGTTTTTTTGTATTAAATTTTCTTCTGTTTTTCTGTTGCTTGCTATTGACTGTTCAGAAGCTCAGGAGTGGATTTCTGGAAAAAAAAATCTAACCCCAAACCAAGTAACAAACTGACCCAACATAGGCCTTCCTGATTATTAATCACATGAAGATATTTGGTCCAACATATTAGATCATACTACCAGGACCCATATGTTAGGTCACCCCACTGGGAATATTAACCTTTTGTCATTCAGAGTGAAGAAATGTATAAGGAATGAGAGGATGACATCTCCTCCATACCTTTTCCAGGGCAGCTGGAAAAAAAGGCAAGAATTTCTTGGAGAAGTACAGTCATTTACCAAGCAGAAAGGAAGGATTTGTTCCCAAGCAAAACTGTAAGTTGCATTCCTGAGAAAAATATCAGTTCTTAAATTATGTTCTTGGTCAGAAGTAAGTGACATAGGACATCGTGAATATTTGAAATGTTAAAGAATGATCAGAAGGAGGAGAAGTATTACAAGAGTTGTTCTTCTATGCTGCATGTCATGTGAGGTTGCTGTTCCAGAGAGAATAGCAGGGGTAGGTAACCACACCTCAAATTTTTGTGACAAGAAGAGGCATTGAGTCATCTGTTTTGCCCAAAAAAATCTCCACAGGCAACAGTTACAGCTGTTTGATAGAACAGGGTCCTACACCTAGACGCTTGCACAAGAAAATGAATTGACTGCTAAATCAGGAAAATGGTAAGCCAGGGAAAGCCCATTTAAAAGTATTTGAGAGAATGCCTGGGCCTAGATGAGTGCTTCACACTACATTTTATCATGACTATTTTTTTTTTATATGGGGCCAAGGGAGAAATGTGAGGAGCTGTACCTGTAGAAGATTTTGTCAAGAATCACTTGGAACTCTTTTCAGTTGTGTAGACATCTGTATTACAATATTACATCTGAATACAAACCTGGATAAAGTGTTCTTTATTCAGGTTCTTTGAATCTTAAGTATGACTAAATAAAACTTTGAAGTAAAAACACATAGATACACAAAACTTAAGACCAGAGGTTTCGTTAACCTATATTGTCCAACTTCTTAAATACCAGAGATCTTTACCTTTTATTCTCCCTCTTGTGTTTAATTCATTAATACACAACTACTGCAGATGCCAGCAGCTGAGGAGAAATTCTGAACCCCAGATTATTTTCTTACTCCCTTCACCCTCTGGTTATTTTCTCTTCTCCATCTGTGACGACTTCACTCCATCATAGTCACTCAGATACTATTACATACTGTATGTGGGAGAAGCAACATTCACTCATAATTTGTTTAGAACTCTATTAGAGAAAAGTTGTACTTAGAAGAATAAAGGGTACAGGGTAGCTCTGTTGTTAATTAGTTGGCCTCGTTATATAATACTTACTGTATCATAACTTCTTAATAAGCATTAGCTATAATGTTTGATAAACAAAACTTGTAAATTATTTGCATTCTGAAATCTTTGGAAAATGCATCTAAGAGTAATCATGGTTCTAACCACTGGGAAAAAAAATCATGTGATGCATGCCAGCGGCACATTTTTGTTGAGCCACTGAACAATCTCAGCATGAAACTTTGATAGAAGTAGGATTTTTATCATGTATCTGGGTATAAATTCAGTAGAACGAACAGTATCTCGAATTTATTTTTATTTGTCTTAGTAAAAAAATCTGACTAATGCCACAGTGACCTCATACAGCTATGTTTTGTGCTTTTGGCATTTTGGCTCACCACAGCTACCAGATAAGAAAGATGTGTGTCCAGCTGTAAAGAAATAAACAGTCTAATCATACTGCTGAAAATGATACGGTGCTGTTTCACTTCTGGTTCATCTTGTTTCCTCTTGTACCTTTACTGTGGGTGAATGTGCAAGGTTATGCTAAGCAACTGGTTAGCAATGCCACGCCAGCTACAGAGTCTGTATTAAGCCAGCTGAGTGATTCTTCTCTGTGTGGGGCCATGACTGTGAGTGACAATGGTGAAACTGGGAGTTCAATAAAAAAAAATTATTGTTTTGTTATTCTGTGTTTGGACCATATAAAATGCAGAAAAAGAGGTGGCATAAGGAAGTATTAATAAATCCTACTTTTCAGTAAGTATATGAATACATTCTTTTCAAGGATATTATTTTGTTTTGGTCAATCTCAAAGTGTATCAATCCAGAGGAAGTAGCAGGTGGGATTTTACAGGTCCACTGCTATGTACATGTGATTATCCTGACCAGTTTGTGGCAATCAGGTCCAGGGCTGTCATCCTTTCTACTGACTATTTCTGTAACAAACGTAGCAAGAAATTAATCTGCAATTCTGCTTTCTTGAGGTTATACAAAAGAGGAATGAGGCTCCTTGTGGGCTCCTCTCTTCCCAGACAGTGAGACAGCTCTTTCAGAGCTGTCCAGTGGTCAGTGTAATTCCAGTGGTGAAAAAGAAGAAAGAAAGTTTGACTCATCATGACATAATAACTCATGTAGCACTTTGTGAGGCAAACCAGGAGTTTCCTGACTGTGCAAGAGCAGCATTTATCAAGGCCTCACAAATTATATGTTCTTCCATATCATTGTTTTCTTTCAATTTGAGTTTTCTTTAATAAAGGTCAGTTGAGTTTTCTTTAATTACAGACCAGTTAGGTTAATTGCATCTGTAGGGAAGATATTTGAAAGATTTTTAACAGATTAGTGGAAGGAGTATCTAGTAAAAGCATCCTTCAGCCTGATTAGTTGTATACACGCCGTTTAGGAAAAAAGAAGTCATGCTTCACTAGCCTTCTGGAACTCTTTGAAGATAACACTGCCAAGATAGGGTATACAGTGGACATTATATTTTTAGATTTTCAGGAGTCATTTGACAATGTTTTACCCACGGGATTAATGCTTAAAGGGAGGGGAGCGAAGGGGCAAGGGAAAAGTTCACTCATTAAATTGAAAAGTGGGTCTAATCAAGAACAATGAGGAGCTAAAAATGTCATTTTTACAGGCTAGGGAAACAAAATTTGTAAGGCTGCAGCACTTCTGTGTATCAAGATAACTTATTTACATAAATGGCTTAGATGGGTGTACTCGTTTGAAACTAAAATAGGCTCATTATCATTTATTTGTAGTGCTAAAAAGCCCTAACAGGATTTGTAATCCCAGGGTACTGAGCCCTGGATATGTTGAGATTGTCCCTGCAGCCAAGTAGACCTATAGTAAGTAGAAAGGAAGTGTTATTTTCCTGATTAACTAGAGGAGGTTCTGAGTCCTGAGTAGACTTGATCCCAGTCACAGAGTATCTGATGAATGAACACATTTCCTTAGACAGGAGACCAGATTTCTGATTTGCAGATGATAACTTCACAGGAAACGACAATACATTCCAAAGAACAGTGAAGTACTTAAGACCAGAAAAGCAAATATTGCCAGCCCAACAAATGTCAGATGCATTTCCAAATAAATACACATTCTAACCAGAAAAGAGATTTAAAGTTTATTGTAAAAGTATATCTCTCAGCATAATTTACACATATGTAAGAAATGTAATTTTTATGTATAAATGACTTTGAAGAACACATGTAGAAGAGTATCTCTCCATGATGTAAAAAATCTTGCACTTCCTAGTGAAACTTCCTTGGTTCAAATACAATTTTCTAAGTTAAAGCCATATCTTGATTATTTCTATATATAGAAATAGATAGAGATAATGGGACACAAGTGACAAATTGAGCATGTGTGAGAACCACTACTTGGGTTTGAAATATTAAACTTTGCAAGATGTGAACATGACCACACACATTAAAAGGATGTTCCAAGATGCTGGCTGCCTCTTTCTGTGCATCCACTTCCAGGAATACTAAACTTAAAATCATAAGTGGTAGATGAAATTTTAAAATGAATTGCCTGTATTGTAAAAAACTAATAAAAATATCTTTTTAGGCTAGAGATCAGTCTTGTCTTGCGTTCCTATATGCTTTTACCATATACCTGTTTTAAATAACCTTCTTTTGAAAAATGAGACCCCACCACCTTCTTTGCTGTTGAATGCCTAAGAATCCTGCCTGAGTACAGTTCTGATACAGGATCCAAATTTATTCTTGCAAAGGAGACTTTGTAAGACTTCAGCATAGATAATCCTGATTTACTGTGCTATGAAATGGATGAGATTCAGATCTGTCATCTTAAAAAATGTTACTACTCTTCCCATTCTGCTTATCTTCCCCATACTTATACTGAGAGTTCTTGGAACTACTCAATGCTCCTCTCTGTCTGTCTGTAGGCATATAGACACATAACTGGCATGTAACTGTAGGAACAAATCCCTGTGAAGCAATGTGGGGTGGTAGTTGCTAGTATTTGGTACTGCATGGTTATTGTTTAGGGTATATGCTCTTACATCTTGGTAGACATAAGGTAATTTTAGGTGGCTTGCTGCTCAATGAAAACGGGTTAAGCAACTTTGTACCCACCACAGGAAAAGAATGCACTCATGAAAGTTACCATGGATTAGCTAATACATTGTAAATTCTTACCTTTTTTTACTTCACAGTTAATGCCTGGAAATTACTTGTTCTGGTTGCTATGCCTCATGACTGAGTGATTGTCGGAACTAATCCATTCATTACCTAAAAAAGCTCTTCTTCAGCTTTAGGTGCAGGTTAAGGATTTTGGTTTTAAAGACAACGGTTCTAATCCTAGTTCTTTATCGATGTGATTAATATAATTATGTATGCTTGAGACCATCATATTCTTTATGCAAGATGACTGCACTAGGGGCTTTTATAATGACTCCAGTAAAGATCTTAGCCATGTTTAGGTTGGAAATGCCACACCTCTTATGTGGCATAAATAGGTATCTAAGTTAGAAAAGCTGCTCCATGTGCTGTTATTGCCTGTGTTATGTCCTAAAGGAACATGAGTCAATCAATAATTAAGCCACAAAGTACTGCCTGTTGACATGGCAACATGTTCACAGATGTGACGTGAACTTAATGTCCTTCTTTCATGTCTCCTGTGAAAGTAAAAGTCTCCTAAGCTCAGTAACAAAGAAATGGAGCAGGCATTGCCAGGGGAAAGGGAGAAAATGGAAAAAATAGATGATTTATTTTATAAAAATGGATGTCTTTGAACTTTCTCTCTCTAAAATCTACTGTATAACATGTCTTTCTTTTTTTAAGTACAAGGACCTTTTTCCCAATCAAAAAAATCCCCAATCACTTATTGCCAAATCCTTTTTAGAAGCATGAAATGAACTTCCTTATGGATCATTTTCATGATTGCTTCTTTCCCATGTACTTCACCCCACCCACAATTTCTAATGGAGCTGAAGTGAACAAAACCCTTTTAGGTTACTTCTGTTTAGGCAAGACTCTCTCTAGCTCCAAGAATAACATCAGCTTCTGCACCACAGGTTAGGTGTTGGCATGAAGGTCCAAATATGAAGTTGTCATCGTTGGGTGATGCCTGTTGTGAACACGAAAGAAGCAGCACGAGTTTGTGTGACATCAACTTCCGTACGTTGGGATCATTTTCCCTGGCTGTTTCTGCAGCTTCTCTGCACGTGCTCCCAGTCTCACATTCTCTCTGCTTGCCAGTTACCCTACCCTCCTCTTGGCTTGCATGTCTTTCTTCCAAGCTTTCTGCAGCAGATGTTAATGGGCTTCGCCAACATGTTTGCTTTGCCATGTGTGTTGCTGCCTGTGTCACAATGGGTGAGGTTCTTTTTTCTTTTTTTTCCAAGGCATCTTTTTACTTCTGCCTCAGTCGGTCTCTTGATCTTTCACACATTAAAAGTTTACTGCTCGTTTTTTCCTTTGGGAGCTCAGTGTCCTCCATGCAGAGGACATGTCGAGTCCAGCAGAACTGCGCTTTTATAAGATTGCTTCAGCACTGTTTGTGCAACCACTTTGCAGAACTTTGTTATTCATGATTTTATCTTGCCACTTGATATGCATAATAGCTTGAAGGTGCCGTTGATTAAATTTTTCCAATGCTTTGATGTACCAGTACTAGCATTTCCATGTTTCTCAGCTCTAGAGTGAGCTAAAAATGAATACAGAAAAGCTAGGGTTTGGTCTTATGTCTAATGGTGTGTTAGTTTCAGAGTTATTGGACCTAATTCTCCATCTCGGTCCATCTAAATATACAAAACCAAATTGATGTATAAAAGCCAACTGTTTTGAAACTCACATTAGGAAGAAACATTAGATGCAGGGGTTAAATTTCTCATGTCTCATTCTCCTTGCCCTTTAAGAAATCAGGTAGCAGTTTTGATAGATTAAATTTTATAAAAGTACAAATCTCAGCTGCAGGCTACTGCACAGTTGGGCAGTCTGAATGTCGTTTGGACCATATACCCTTCAGCAAGTACTAATCCTACCCTACCAGACGTAAGATATGTGCAAAACTAATACACAAGTTCAGTGATAAAAAGACAGAGATTGCTGAGACAGCAGGATGACCTCATATTTTATCAAATCTGTCCCATCTCTTCTCCTTTGCCGTTTTCTTTTTAATGCATTTTCTCCAGTGTCCTGTGTGAATTCAGTTCTCTGGCGCATGAACTTTTATTTTTAAACAAGAAATCTCTTTCTGCTTGTATCACTTTTCAGATGAACTTTGAAAATGAAACATCTCCAGCAGTATATTTTGGGTAGGATCAGGAGCAACTGAAGAATTTAAGGTCCTTAACAGCAATTTTTGGGTTTAAGTCTGGGCAAAATGTGCAGTTGAATGACATGTCTGTTGTGCCCTTAATAAATAAATTGCTCACTGGCTGTGTTGCTTGCAAACTGACAGCCCTTAGGCAATGCCCAGTTGTCCTTTGTAATATTTGAAAGGCAGGTTTGGTTAAGCTGGAGAAAAGGGCCCAGATCTCCATTTTAAAATTCTGACATGGCTTCTACAATTCCTATTTTTATTTACTGAAAAAAAAAATATTCTAAGGCTCTTTACTTGGAATTCTTCTGTGAATTTTTAACACACAAATCAGTTCATAAACCTTGCGATACATATAATTTACAAACAAAAGCGAGACATTTAATGGGATTTCTGCAGGCACATTATAATTATACCTGAACAATAGTCAACAGGGAAGGGAGTGATGGTAGCACCATTAGGAAAAGAGAAGCATGACTGCTACCTATGCAAGACTTAACTTGATGGGAACTCAGCTATTCCCATGGCAATTCAAAACACTGAAATTATACTGATTTAGTACTCGGTGTGCAATCATGACACCTGTACTTTTTTTTTTCCTTTCTTTTTAATCTTACTTGAAAAGTATCACATTGACATAAGTGGGTCTCATTTCTGGAAGAGATTTATCTGAGGCAATAAAATTGGAAAGAACAACCCCTTACAAAAGAAATGAACATGTGCAATACCTTTAGTTCACTGTCCAGAACATGCACGTTATTTAAAAGGAAAGAAAAGAAAAAAAAATACAGGGAACTATTGAATGCATCCAAATCTCTCCTAAGCTGTAAAGTATACTTTACTCTGTCCTCTATTATTTAGAAAGTTTCATTAATTTTGCAAATTGCACTCTTTCCTGTTTCATACACATGGCTTCAATAGCCCCATCTGCTGGCTAAGCACCAGGCAGGAGACAGCACGGGCCTTGGAAGGGCTCTTGTTCTAACAGGGCTTCCATGGGCTTCTACTGATATGTTCAGGTTTTTTCCTAAGTGAGAAAATACGGAAAGTTGGAAAACTGCATTTTTTAGGTGCATATTATCTCACAATGCTGTGGAGTTTGTCTTGTGTTTACAAAGTTCTTGGTTTCTGCCAGTGTCGTCTTTGTTAAAGCTAAATATGCACTTTTATAAAAAAAAAATGTTGGTAGGATCTTAATTTTCTAAAATACTTGACAGTTTGCCAAAGTTAAAAAGCATGAAACAGTAGAAACTGGAATAAAATGTCAGATTAAATGTAAATGGTAATGCTACATGAAAAAGGAACTAGGCAAAGGTTTTCTTTCAGATGCAGTGCCTCTGTAGTACTGAGACTATGTTGAGTTCTGCAGCATTTGTCTTACTGCTACTTTTCCTGAGGCATCCATCTGTGTTGAAGATAGGGTACAGGACAGGAGAGACTCTTGCCAGGATTCAGTAGGCTCATTTTCCTGTTCTAATATTCTTTTAACTGAAATAGAAGCCACAGATCTTCTAGCAGTAATGAATGGGGCTTCATTCCCCCCCTCATTCTTTAAATGTAACTACAGTGCACTGCTTTTTGAGGGGAACCTACACTTGATACATGTGCAGACACGGTCCCACTAATTCTGCATGGATTAAAGCAGTAGCTTGTCAGATAGTTAAGGAGTATGAGCATGTGTTTCTTGTGCATCATTGAAACTGAACACAACTTGTTATTACATTTGTAAGTTGTCCTGAATAAGTTTTCTTATTATAAACCTGTGATTTATCTATGTATTAATACCACAAAAACACATTAATAAACTTGAATATGTTAAAGAATTGAAAAATATCTTTACTTAAAACAACATATTCTTTACAAAAACTGTCAAGTGACATGGGAAAGGAAAAATCTTGAAAAAAACAGTGTTGGGAGAGGATGTTTGTTGGAAGAATGTCCTGGGATGCAGACATCTGATGTGGCCACTCTGAAGAAACAAAAACTTGAGGAGAAAGGGAAAAGAATTAATGAATGTCCCTTCGCTACAGTCAATAAGAGAGCCTAAACTGCATTATAATATCTGATGCTGTCCATTGCAGTAAAGATCACCTTAATTCTTTTTGCAATGTGCAGCAAAGAGGACTTTGCTGAATAAGAGTAAAATTTACCTTTTCCCAAAGTTTACTCCAGTGATTCAAGACAGAGAGAATGATTTAACAGAGCTTAAACAAGGGCTAGCAGAAGAACAAGTTACTGCAGCCATCCTATTAATATGTGGATACTGGTCTGTTAAGATACTTGGATGTGTTTTAGGGTAGTGAAGTCCATAAAAGCAAGACCAGTCAAAATTGCTTATGATACGTTGGGCTCACAAATATAGTAATCTGCATTTTTTTTATGACTGTGAAGATGTTGAGTCAATCTTTGCAAGTAAATACCAGTGAAACTATTACTCTGTTATTAAATTAATGTTTACAAAGCCTTGTGAGTGCAAATTGGTAAGTAAATGTTATCTTTGCTTGTAGCCTAGTATAAAGATACGGAGGAAATTAGTATTGAAAAGAAAGAAAAGATTTCTTTCACAAGAGGTGTAGTACAGGATTGTGTTCCTGCTTTTCAAAAGCTCTTTCAAAACTCAGTTGCTGACATTTTCAAAATACCTAAATGTTTCAGGTGAATTTTTCTGAAAGTCAAAATGGCTTGTGGTCCCCATTCACATAATTGCTTTTGAAAACAGCAGCTGCCATCCTAGTTCTGTAATAAATAGCACATGACTTGGAGGACCAAAGGATAGCTTCCTGCTGAAGATCATGCACAAATACTAGCATACCATGGAAAATTTTCTGCTGATGTCAGTGCAGAAGATACAACACAGGATGCCCTTAACTGCATTTAAACAACACAGATGATTTTCAAAGGAAACCTGGGAAATACATTAATCGTATGTTCAAGTTCAGCATTTTCCAGTTAGTAGGAGTTTTCCTGTACTATCTTTCTTATTGTGCAAGAAGCTGCTCTTTTTCCTTTCCAAATGCATTTAACACAGTGACCCAAGGAAATCCACATTGATGCAGCTTTACCAGCTGCTGTACTGTTTCCCTCCTGCAGAGGTGTTCTCTAATGAACACATGTTTCTTGGTCACAGGTAGTTCTCTTTATGCCTGACTGCATTTCTTGATGGCTTTAAAACGCAAAGCCTCAAGGCACAAGTGCCATATGTACACGGGAGGGAAACCTGATCCTCCAACGGACAGCTCAAGTGATTATGAATTACTCACTTGTGAAGTCCTGAAGCGATATCACCCAAAGGACTGGTGGGTCACAAACCCACTGATTTCTGTCAAAAAACCAATGTAGTCAATTGTTAATCACACAGTTTTAAAGTTAACTGAGATTTGTACCACATTCTCCTGCGTACCTTGAGAAATAGATAGATACATAAAGATCTTACATAAATAATTGTTAATTTTTAAATATCACATAAAGACACATAGAGAGGCAAGCATCAAAGAAAGTGTTACAAACAGCAGGCCCTAAACTTTGTTTTGGTAGGATTGGCAGCTAACACTGACCATTTCTTCTCAGCAAAGATCTGGATTTGTCTTTTCCTAAGACTAGCTAATCCTTGCTCTCTTCTTCAGGAACCGTATCCACATCTTTTTGCATTCACTTGAAGAACAGGTGGCTCAGATCAGCCAAACCTTAATCCTAGCAGGCCTTGAACTTACTGGAACACTATTGCTCTTCCAGGGGGCTTAGAAGTTTTCTTTCTTTTTCCTGCCATCACTATGATTAATAATGATCTTGACACATAGACACAGATGCGCATATATATATATATATGCACACACACTAATAAGCCTGATAAACACAAATAGTAAACATAGTAGGTTAAGATGTTAAAACCAGAAATCAGTCAGAAAGGCATAAAACAGCAGGTTTTTTAATCTGGTAAAGTAAACCATTGTATTTTCACTAAAAATAGGCAGAGTTTGTATTTTGGATACTGTTACAAGTCAGAAACAAATGCTCTTCATTATCCATTGATTAAAGGAAAGACAATTTCCTAATCTACATTAATTTACTGAGCAGCTGGACAAATCTCCAAAACTTTAAAAAAATTATTACCAAATGTTTTGAAATACACTGTGCTTTGCCTGTCCTGAGCCTGAATGCTGTATGATTTGATTATCTGAGATAACCAATTTGTACTCAGAGTAGCTCAGAGCCTATGACAACAAATCTCTTGTGACTGTCCATACTCAGTAACTGTTTCTAAAATCCTAAACTGCCCACTATGAATTTTGAGTACCGAGACCACTTACAGACACTTTTCCAAATTATGACTCATTACATTAAGCCTTCTTTTCATGAAACTCTGCTTAACTGTGCATGTGCTGATTGTTTTCTTTGTCATCTGACTTTCAGACTGGTTACTGATCTCCTTTGATATACTGTACATGACATCCTAACAAAACCAAGTCTTTAATCAAAATGATGAGGATTCAAATGTGTGCCACTGTCAGACAGCAGGGTAAGGCTAACATGCAGCAGATGTGTACTTGCAGGTCAGATGGAATGAATGGATTTAAGTCATACAGTTGGTACAATCTTTAGTTTAATCCTAGATCTGATTTTAAAACCCAGGCAGAACATTTCCACAATGAGCTGTGTTGGTCTTAACTGTCAGCTGGCAAATGACAGGAGCAAATATTTTATACATAGTATAGACCTGACAAGCCTTGGAAGTCACAGTCTGCAAAGCAACAGGAATTCATTGCAGGGATAGAGACAAATGTGTTTTTTTTTTTTTTTTTTTTTATTTATGACTAAAGTCACCTGCATTAGCAGTTCTGTGTAAATATTTTCTATCATGCTGCTAATCTACAAGATGTGGAAAAGCCAGAGACACAGACACAGACAATTGCCTCTAACAGATTTCATTAATGCAAGTGCAAAACACTGAGATTGCACAAACGAAATCTGCAGCTGTGAATCAGAAATAACACTCCCAGGTTAGTCGCTTAAGGATCAGGAAGCACCAAGAACAAATATGTCAGAATATGATCTGTTTTAATATAGTTTAGAAAGGAGCTTGTGTATTTAAACATTTAATTGTGTAAGCTGAACTGTTCTCAAGAAAACAATTTATAAACTGTGGGATAGACTGACATATTTCCTCCTACACATATGCAAAAGTTTTAATCTTAAAACATAGTGCCAGTCTCACTGAGCTCAATGGGATTTAAGAGATACTTTGTTGCAAACCAGTTTCAAAGTGTCTGATGCCACTAGTGTTTGAGCTACAGCATGATTAATTTTCTCAGATTTGTTAAAGGCATTGAAGTTATGGTAGTAAAGACTGTTCAGGGCATTGCTATTTGTTAGGGAAAGTGTTACCAGAGAGCGTTTTGAATTCATTATAGGAAAGTACAGTAGATGTAATTTAATGGACTGTAAAAAGAAAGAGGCAGGTTACACTTTTTGTTCTGCTCTGGGAAAATAGAGATTTTTATGCACTGTAGTGATATTTCTTTAATGCTGTTGATCATGAACTGAAGAGTCTTATGCCCCTATTGCTATTGGCACACTCTGAGAATTTGTGGATTCAAGCTGTGCACTGGTTAATTGTAAATTCACTGAAAGATCCCCAAGAAATGGTGATGGCAATAATAATGCTCAAGTGAATAAGCAGTTAAGCACATCTTAACAAGTTATCATGTGGATGAGCCCAGTAGAAATCTGAGATGGAGAAATTAATCAGGGGCTAATTCCTGAGTCCTGCTCAAGAGCTCTGAGCAGAATGTCTCATTCCAGGGATACAAAGGAACCAGAAAGCTAGTAGGTACCTCCAGATGTTGATTCCTCTTGAGTAAGAACTTTTCCAAAACAGCATTTCCAATAGTGTCACTGGTGTGTATGTCTGCTGATCCCCAGCTGAAGCATCAGTCCTTTGATGATTATAAGTAGAGGGATTTAATTCACAGCAACCCTAAGAGTGCTCTAACATATACCAGACAATGAAATGGCTTTTGTCAGCCACGAGTTTGGGTAAATGTTACCATTTGCAGCTTAATCTTTCACTGAGAATAGTTTTTACTCTTGGACAGAGGTGAATGAGTCCACCGAGGTTAATGAATTCATGAGTCAGAGATGCAGATCAAAACTCTTGCCTTTATTCTCTTACCATATATTGGATTATTTGTACAGTCATTACTTTCCTTTTACTTGGACAGAATAGCATAATGAGGGCTTTTTTTTAAGGCACTGTTAGAAAAGTATCCATATTGTTTAGTCCTATAGCATAATGAGTCTTCCAAAGCATGAAATACTTATCAAAAATGTCTTTCAAGAGCACACAGAGACTACAGGGCCCAGTTTTGTACTTGAGGGCCACACTCAAAATCAGTATAATTATTTTCAGAAGAAAGTCCATGTGTGATCAGTACCGTTTCCATCACAATGGCAACGCTCCATACATTGCAGTTCAGCTGTACCCTGGGATCTTTGGGCAAAGAAAACAATTCAGTTCTGCATTTTTCCTTATGCTATTGAGAAGAATTTTATTAAAGTTTTGTATGAGAAAGGGTTACTGCTCAAAATATAACTTCACCTTTGTGTTCCTAGAACAGTTTCTTCAGTTTTGTACAGCACACTGAAAACAACTGGAGGTCATGGTGACAATATGCAACATTATCAGAGAGTAAAGCATAATGTGTGAATGCACAGTACCATGATATTGAGGATGGGGAATTTATTTCTGCCTTTGAGAATTGTAGTTTGGTTATACAACATATACTCTAAAAAGACAACATCTTTACATGTTGCTACAGTGGTATTTTGTTACAAGCTATTTATATATATATTATCATAGAAGATTATAGCACATCCCCAGGTAGTCCCTATTTTATGCTATTAATATACCCTGATATGTGACATACTCTAACTTCAAGCAGCTGAAAGTAACTTATGCTAACTGTGTATATATTGTCCAACAGCAGTTTAATGTCTGTCAAAACTCCTTATTTTATTATTGCAAATATTCTAAACCCAAATGCTGTTCTTGATGGCACCTATGGAATGGGACAGTTTGTAGCAGGGTTGACCAAGTGTGGTCAAGGTAGGATTTGCCTTTATATTGCACTGTTGAAAATTTCTGGTTTAGGCTATTGTTGTTTTACAGAGAATATTGTCTTTGCTCTCACTTGTGCCATGTTTGCTTTCTAAATCTGAGTATAGGTCCGCTGACTTCTGACAGAACATCTAACCTAGATAGCGAATTTTAAGTTACATGTACTCTTAAAACAAAAAGGAAGAGCTGCCCGTTATTGATAACCCCAAATACACACCTTTCCTGTGACAGAATATCGTCGTTAGTTGACATGTACACTTTGGCCTTTTCATCTTATGTCCCCAGGCAGTCCCACGACAGTAGTATCAGCTACCTCCTCTCATGTACATTATGATTCTTCCATCCAGGAGCTCATGCCCTCCCCATATGCTTTCTTGTCCTCTCTTGCTCTCCATACACTGTATCCTGAAGTCTCATTGCTCTACCTAATTACTAGCTGGGCGAGAGGCAGCATGTCCTGTGGCTGGTTCTGAGCTGTATGTGTGTTGATTGTCCAGCTGGTAAGCCAGACTAAACAGAACTTTTGAGTTCACATTGCAGTTTTTCCTTTAATGAGGCCAGTCATCTGTCTAGTCATCAGTTTTCATGTAGCTTTGTATCTTTGAGATCGCTGCTCTTGTATCAAATTTGTTTGAGATTGACCAATAGATTCAAAACTTAGTGGGAAAGACAGAAAACACAGTTGCATAAGCTTGGGATGGTCAAGTTAGGAACACAGTAATGCTTTCTGAATACTAGACTAGGCTAGTGTACCACTTAGGTGTGTACCCACTAGACTAAACTAGACAAACAGATTCAGAGATCAGATAGTTTCCTAAACACTGTAAATAACGCTATCCCAGGAATGGGTCCAAGGAGACCTGCTTATGTCAGCATACTCACGTCGCCTCTCCTTCCACATTTTGTATCATGGAAATAATTTTGAATCTAGGACAGTTTCTAAGGCTAATAATCCTTGCATCTAGGGGAAAATTTTGGCATTGTGAAAATGTGCAGTGAAATCCCCATGTGCTGCATTTGGGAAAGGATTTTTGAAGATACTGTAATACATTCAGTTGTTTCATTTTGTTCTTTGTTGAATGTGAACTACCTACAGAGTGCTGGGTGTTCAGCTGGTACATATTTATCCTTCAAGTAGGCAAAATACATAACTGAATTTTATTTGAGGTTTGAATGCTCCTTCCTACATGCTCTGTAAAGAATCACCATCTTTAAATGACTTCTGTTCTGCAAAAGGGAACAGGCCAATCTGTGTGTACAAAGTGTGTCATATGAGTCCTTTCTACAAATTCAGTGCAATGAGTGGAGTCAACAGTGGGTACAAGTTTAACTAACAAAATTATTTTTATTCCCCTTTGGATTCTGTAAAGATCTTGGAAATACTCTTTAGACTTCTCGCTATTTATACAGCAATGTAACATCTCATGTTTGAACTTATTCTCTGTAAGTTGATTCATATAAAGATTTTGTCTGTGAATTTCTTTATGAAACAAGTATTTGATGCCTTGATATTCACCAATGTAGGGGTTCCAGTCTCCATGCTGTTCAGAACTTCTTTTTTTCCATTTTGGATTGTCAGACTTAAAAATTATAGGATTTCTCACTAAATAATTGTGTTGTGCTAGATGTGGAGATATGTAAGTATAGATACATATATGAATGCATACATGCATCATCAGTTAACAGTAGGATCAAATGTTTGTTCAGTTTTGAGAATAGCATGTCCTGTCTGCAAAGAGGCCACAGACTCAAGTTCTTTGATACAATATTTCTAATGTCTTTGTAATGACTGTATATGTACAACTTTTCATTGAAAATCATAATCTTTACTTCACAAGAAGAGCTCTTACCAAAGAGCCTCTTATGCTGAAAAATTTGTGAAGATGCAAATTAGCTAAAGCAAAATGAATGAATGAATGCCTGCTTGCTTTAATGAACAGCTAATTCAGCTCATTTGAATTTGATGTTATTGAGCTGCCTCTCTCCAGTCTTACACGATTCGTATTAGGTGATTTGAAACAACATGAATATACAGACATGTTTACAGGACTGTTCCTGTAGCAGCAGGTAACTATGGTTAGTTTAGTTGGAACCAGTGTCTTTAATGCACTGTTTTAACTCGATTAACTTGCTTATGCTCTTACCTAAAATCTCAGGTAGGGCTTGCTGGTACGTTCACTTGACTAAATTTGTCTTTCAAATTGAAAACTTTTAAGTTGGGGATTTATATTCATTTATAGAAGTGGTAGACTTCTGTTTACTTTACACAGTAATTAATTAGCCTGATTATAAGTAGGAGACATTTATTAGTCTTCTGTTATCATAAAGCAGTTTGCAAAGTCAGCATTACATAGTATAAAAATGTCAAACAGAAATCCATCTGTCTTTTGTAGTTCCCTGATCACCAGATGTGCCTGTTTCCCTGATTTTATTCTGAAAAAAACCCCCCAAGAAACCCAAACCAAAAAAAAGAATTTGTGACCTTCTTTTGTTCTAAAATATTTCATTGCTCAATTCCTATTTTTTTTTTCTTTTTTAGGAAATAATCATAGGCAGATGATGCACTTGAAGGTGCATATACTGAACCCACATAGAGCTCCTGCAGCAAAATGCACCTATCTCTTCAGCTTAGTTTATGTACAGGCAAATTAAGTCAAATGTGTGAAATTTTGATTCAGCATTCACAGATTGTCCTTTACAGAAGAAATCTAATGCAAACTCCCTACATAACACGAATAATCAAACTTATTTGGTAGCAGATGTCCTGAATTTAGCTAGAAAAGTTAGCAGATTGTGTTGGGGTCTGGTTTATATTAGTGTAGATAGAAGGCCGCTGTCCTAGAAATGTCTTCCTGTAACAACAGCAGGATTTCTTTGGGTAACCTATTCTATGCTGTGGGCCTTTAGAGTAATTGATTTCTGAGATCAACGCCACAAATATTTCTAGTGCAATTCCAGTGTAGCAGTCCTCTTGAACAACTAAGGACAAAACCTTCACTGAAATTGAAGAATATTTTACAGACACCAGTGACAATTCTTTTGCAGGAGTTTCCAGGGGATGCTGAGCAATGCTTGTAAATCCCCACCATATTTTTAAGATGCAGGAAGATGTGCCTTTGTTTAGTGCAACCAAGAAGTAAAGCTGATACTGCTACTGGATTCCAATTTAGGACCAAATTCCCCAGGCCATTTGTTTTGCTTTGCATCACTTCCTCAACACAAAGTGGACTTAATGCTACATTAACTGGCAGCCCATGGTTCACAGTGTGCTGGAGAATCCAGGTGGTGCAGCTCTGGTGAAATGGCTTGCATAGCCCCTTCCTCTCAGTTTCAGTGTAGATGTTGAGCTATAGAGGGTGGGCAAAAGCAGGGGCAGATGAAGGTTTCAGTATAATAAGCTCACAGCTTCCAAAATTCTGTGGTTAGGTAAGAATCTCAGCTTTCATTTGAAAATGAAGTCTCAGAAGCTATAAAATAAATCAAAAGTAAACCAGATATTAATCTTGTGATGTTTGATCCAATTTTGTGTTTTGGGGAACTGTCTTCTGGTTTTTGAACACCTGGATTTGGCAAGGCTGCTACCATGCCTGGAACAACCTACCCAAAGACTTTTCTTACTATCACTATTCTCTTCCCGCTCCCTTTCAGACAAATGAACTAATTGAACAGAATATTTCAACACATTTTTTACATTGACAGTAGCTAATAGCCTACTCTAGGCAGAAAGAATATCTCTAGAAGCCCAAACAAATAATTGAATAATGTGCTTTTTCCAAACTAAATCATCCAAATCTATAGTAAAACAAAATATCAAAAATTAATTCCTCTACCCGTTCAAGCCCTAGTTTAGGATTCGGTGTTTTGAGATACAAGGACAGCATAACTGCTATTCTAGTGGCTATCTGAGTGCCAGGACAACATCAGGATATTTGCAGGAGAAATATTTGATATGGTAGTGCAGACAATGTGGGGAAAAAACTTACAGTTCATTATTTTGTACTGCTCATCAGAGAGTAAAAAGCAGAGTGTATACATTTATTTAAATCAGTTAGGCTTTAAAGACTCTGAATTCCCCGATCCGTTAGAAGTAAGTCCTGAAATGTTTTCTGCCAATCAGCAGTTTAACTGAAGTAAAGCACACATCTGCAGGTTTGTGCTGGATCAGTATCACATTAGAGGCATCTTGCAGATTTGAATCCTTCATGTCTAAATGTCCTGAAACTTTACAGCAGCTACTTATAAGCTCAAAACAGAAAAAAAAATGTATAAGAACTTAAAATGGAGAAAAATATTTTAAAATCCTAAGTTCTTTTTGAATAATCAGATCCTATTTTGATATTTGCAAATACACTTCAATTATGACAGGATTTAAGAAAAGAAATTCCTTTAAAGCTTTATAGTTTATCATAGCATGAATTAAGGAGCATTTTGAAATACCTATTCTTTCATTAAAATGCACTCTAGAGGCTTCTGTGAATCTTATTATTTACTGAACAGACCAAAGCACTCAGAAAATTTAAGAGCTATCAAGTAACGAGTATTTTGGGATTTCTTTAATTGTCTGTTATTCATTCAACAACCCAGAACTGCTTCTCCATCACACGAATACATAGGGACCTCTGTCTAGAGTTACTTGGCTGTTTTGAATAAGAACATATCTGTATGGTAAGAATGTACTATCAGATTATGAGTGGAAGAAATTCATGTGCTCTGAATGGCTTTTAATGTGGTGATATACTATGCATGTCTTTTACTGAAATATCTGGTTTAGTTTCCCAATTTTTATTATATTTTTACCTAAGTGCAGTAGTTGGTAGGACTAAAGAGTCAGAATGTTAGAACTGAGATATGGAGCCCTTTTCTTCCAGGTCAGTGGCATGAATTTGACCCTGGTTAGTAATAACGAAGAGTCATTATCAGCTGGTGACTGTTTGGTGGCCTACAATGTGCAAGCTGGTGGTTTCACTTTGGGTAATGACCCATGGCTGCATACACATACACACAGTCTTCATGTGCAAATAGCTTGGAAAATACCATATATCTCATGATTGAACTTCAAAACTCAGGCTGAAAGGTCATCTGTGGTGGCAATTAAGAGTGACAGGCTTTATACCCGGTCACCCACAGAAAGCAAGGCACTCGCCAGCATTCACACAGATTATTTGCTCCTGTTTGGACACTGGTACATATGCATTCAAGGCAGAATAACACAAAATAATGGGAAAGTACTAAATTAATTCTATACCAGACAAAGTTATAAAGCAAAGTTCTTACAGGTGTGGAGCCTGAGGAAAAAGGAGGGAAGCAGAAAATGCAGGGGAAGAAAACCTGGAAAAAAGTTGTGGAAAGGGAAGTTATGGAATTGTAGAATAGAGATATAGAGAAATGTAAAACAGCAAGTAGACTGCTGGCTTGTGCTTCCTAAAAGACCTGACCTCTCCTCCCACTTGATTCTCAGAAATAATGTATTTCCTGTGAAAAAAAGGGCTTGTTACATAAGAGAAAAAAAAAACAAAACAAAAAACAAACCAGCAAAGTATTTAAGCATATTTTTCACTTTTGGCATGTGAAACATCCTGCTTGTTTCAGCAGAGTGACTGTTATCCCTTACATTAAGTGTTTGCCTCACCAAAGTGATGTTGTGTAGATTAAGCGAAAGGGCTTGGTTATGATGATGGATGGTGGCTTTACTACATCATCATCAAGCAGCATGGTGACCAGGAAATTAACAAAGAGTAACAAAGAAATAAGAAGATCCCCACTGATGTGAGATGAACTTCAGAGAGGGTTGGAAGGGCTTTTGGAGCAAATACATGCTGGGTCAGGATTTTCCACAAGTTGGTTCACCCATCTCTATGGTTACTGTTAAATATCTGTGACATACATGAGTTGATTCAATGGTGAAAGGCTTAAAGATCAGGCTGGGCTGACATTTTTCTTGTAAGGCTCAATATCATGAAAACATTCGAAGTGTAAAGAGCTGCAGAACTGGCTAGTTTCACATGTCATGCTGATGCTGTGTGGCTTTGTAAAAGAACTGATACACTTTGACGCTCTAGGCCTGAAGCAAATACAGAGCATAGGACTTTCTGAGCATGGTAAGAGAGCGTGAAGCAGCAGCATAGAGCACCAGGTAAGATCAAATTCCTGGCTGTCTTCCATTTCCCTGTCACACTGTGTATGCTTAATAAACTGTTTTTACAATAGTGATAGGATATGACTGCCACCTGCATGCTATGTAATATGTGTACTCTACACTAAGAACATTTAGCAGCTGCAAGATATAACTAGTTTAAGCCTAGAATGCCTGGATGTTCTTAGGTGAGCTCACTACTTTCTAAGCTGTAAAAATGCTTAATCCCTGTGTCACTTTATATTATTTTATAGTTAATATTGTCAGTGAGTTGACAAAGGCACATAACCAGGGGCAGAATCTGGCCTATCATATGATTCCTCAACCTGAGAAACTACAGCCTCATGAGGGCACATATTCTGCTTTGTTTTCACATCTGAAATGTGAGAGAGTAGATCTTGTCTTACAGAGCTGTAATTGCAACTCAGCTCCAAACATATGTTAGCTCTCTGCTGATACATGATAACCCACAGATGCTAAGACCACATTTTGGTTTAAGAACTTTAAACAAAATAACTGACTGACAGTTTAGCAACACATTCTTGTCAGATGCTTTTGACTAGTGCTTGGGTTGTAAGCTCTTTGGAGCAGGAGATCATCTTTTACTTGATAATTATGTGAGGCTCTGTTCCTAACTATAGTTCTACTGAAAAATTATTATTATTATATTGTTTATTATTTTTTAATCTTAAAATACAAACACCATGCTTATATTAAGTTCCAAGACTAATTAAGACGTTGTATAACAGTACCTTTCTCCTCTTCTGCTTTGCCATTTTGGGTCTGTAGTCACTTTTCATTAAGCTTCAGTTATATTACCTCAATAACTTTGTCTCAGCTCAAAGGCAAATCTACATGAGGTACTTAGCAGGGGACTGTTTGTATGTAGGTTTTCACTTCCTACTCATTGTGTCTTGTGGTCCTTCTCACAATCAACTTGGCAAACTAAGGCTTATTATGTATCAACTATATTTTTGTCTTTTACAGTCCTCCACTGCTAAATAAGAAAATCTTTCACAAATAGAGGAAGCATCTTGCTGCTTTCCAATAGGTAACCACAGATTCTTCATACGTAACCATTGATTTTCTATCCAGGGATATGCAGGAAATCTTACAAAGAGCATGAGTAAGGACGCATCTAATAACGTGTCAGACTTTTCCTGTTTCCACACTTGAATGCTCAGTCCAGAATACTGATCCCTGCACCAGAGAACAACCACAGTTTACAAAGTCAATATATACTGTATGAAGTAGCTGTATAGTTATGATAGTTACCACAGGGAATGAAACCTAAAATTTTTAGATGCAAGCAGAGGGCATAGGCAGGATCTGACTTTTCTCTGAAGTAGGCTCAGCTAGAGGAAAAATATTGATTTTCACCACAGCCATCCTTCCTTCAAAAGTTATTTCATGTTTGAAAGGAATGCATGATGCTACAGAGGCAAAAGAAAAGGGATGATATTTTATCTTAATTTATAATTTTATCTTATTTACAAGATTCAGTTATTTTATGTTTTTTCTTCCTTAAACAAAAGAAAACAGAAGATTTTCTTTAACTGCAACATTTGATGCATACTGCATTGCAAGTTATTAATTAGTGTCAGTGGTCAGTCGTGGCAATCACACTTTCTTCCAAATAGCTCTTGCAGGCATCAAACAAAAAAAGTAAAAAAATAAATTAAACTTGTAAGGTTTCATTTGTTTGTGTAAAGCACCCAAATGTTAACAAACTTCTCTGAACCAGCTGCCAAGTCTTAAATCTGCAAAGTCTGAAAATAACTTTTCTAAGACTACGTGCAAACTGCCAGCTTCAGTTCATGAGGATTTTGCAGGGTGAAATCAATTGCTTGGTTTCAAAACCCTGTAGTCAATACTAGTTTTTACGAGGAGAAGTGCTGCTGGGCTTTGTGGGTTACCAGTCAGGTGCAGAATGAGGTTGCTATTGGGGTTGGGTGTTTTTTCAAAGAACACCTTTATGCAGAAATGCAGGTGCTCTCCTTTCAGATGGGGCAAATGAGAAGTGGAGGAGGACACTGGAGAAGTAGACATGTAGGTTGCATTCTCTAAGCCCCCTGGAAAATCTGGTTTTGCCTGTGTTCCTACACTCACTTTTTTTTTTCGATAGGAGCAATTGGCAGCTTGATACTCATGAGCATTATCAAAAAATCAAATAAAATCAGTTAAAAAAGAGCATGTGCTATAATCCTCATGTTATGCCATTTACTTGAGATTTTTTCCTCTTTTAGAAATGAGGGATAGAGTCATTGTGTAATAAAAGCAAAATCAGACACCGCACCCATAATAAAATATACCTGTGTTATTCTATTTCGCCCATACGAATTCTAGTATTCTTCCTGTCCCTTTTGAAAGAAAATATAACCTTTTTTTTTAATTTAAACAGTTCCACTTGGTGTTCTTTCTGCTCATTCTTCTGAAGAATTTCTGCCTGAAGCACAGCAACAGTACACTCATAAAACATATCAAGGTATCAGCATTCTCCAGTACTCCAAACACTCCAAACACTGCTGTGTGAACAGCTGAGAGTGCATTTTTTTTAAAATTCACAACTAAAAATACTTTGGCACTTAAAAGTGCCCAGTTCTGCAAGCCTTTCTTGGCCAGGACACTTCTCAAAAGTTCAGTGAAATTCTAAACCTAGTGAGATTGCAGATTCAAAATAAAATCTCAGAGATGTACTTCAGGGGAGTAAAAAATCAAAGCAATAAATGAACTCTGAGGAAAAAAAAAAGAAACCTTTTTGATTTAGAAGGCAAAAAATCACAATGATAAAAAAACCCTAACTCAAAAATACCATCACAACACAATTCTGTATTTCTAAGACAGAAGTTTTTTATGCAGGAAATACCTGCATAATTAATATTTACTAAAGCAAAAGCCCAAACCTGCATTCTTTGCCCATTCCAAACTTATCCTGTCTTCATGCAACATAAGTGCTCTAAAAATGTTCAACTTTCTTATAAAAAGCAAATGTAGAATTTAGAATAATGCAAGGAAGCATGAACATTACTAATACAGCACCTATGTAAAATTACACTCATGTGAGCATAGATAGTTTGAAATATGCAACAAAAGGTCATGGCTGTTAACAGAAATTAAAATGTGATTTCAGCGATGAACTTTGGCAGCTCCTGCTAAAGAAGGCAGGCTGTAAACCAACTGAGCCCAGCAGAGGGTATTTGAGGAACTAAACGTGGTTATTCATTCCTCAGTTGACTCTGAAGTAAAACAATTCTACATTAATTGAATATAGTAATGTTTTCAGCAACTGATACTTAGAACACTTAATGCTTAATATTTAGAATATTAAATATTTGTGTATTAAGTGGTTGAATAGTTTTCTGCTTGTTCAGCTATTAATGGTAATTACTGATCCTTAGAAACAAACAAGCCAAAGAATATATATGTTGAGACTGCCTCACAGAGCACTGTCACAGTAGGAAGTACACAAGGCGAATATTAGGCACAAGATTTGTTAATCCTTAAATGAAACTGTATGGAACACTAGGGGGGAAATCTAGACATTTAATTATCTCATAAATTGAAATGCCTTTTTTTATCATTTGTGCAATTTATATGAAAAACCACTTTTAAATTAGGTGGGTTTATGTGTAGTTCATCTATACTTACTGAACTTACCAACACAAGAGGTTTGTAAAAGACAATGAGAAAAAAGCCTTCCTCTTTGTTCTCAGCTCTTTTTGTTTTATGCTCACCACTGCAGTCTCGTTCGAACTGTAGAACTGAAGGATGAATAGGTAATAAAGTATGAGCTATAGAATGAGATTTTGTATTTTCTACATCTCACAACAGTCAATCGAATCACTAAACCAGATTGTGAAAGAAAATAATTCTGTTACTCTACTCTCAGCACACAGGGTAAAACTGGGTCCAAAATTTTAGGTTTCAATTTTTTTTTTCAACTTTTGAAGTCAATCTACCCAAATGAAAAAATGCCAGAGGAATGAGCCTTCAAATTGAACTCTCAGTTCTTCAGAGAAGTTCATCACTGGAGCAGTGCTGGTCCGTACGGTGCTAGGGTCTTACTATGCATTACTTCTTGTTTACTCAGTTGTTCATTACTCCACAAAATCCACCTCATATCTCTTGGTTCAGCAGCTCCTGTGTTAAACACGTGTGCATAGTCGGGGGTTTAGAGTTCCTTCTTAAAACTGGCTCACTAAATATCTGTGATTGCATCTCATCCATCAAATAATGAGCAGTAAAAATTCATTGTGAGAAACTGGACTTTGTGAAACTTAGTGGAGGCAAAGAACTGAAATCGGAGAGGAAAGGAGCAGTTTCATTATTAAAATAATTGGAGTAACTAGTCTGGTCTTAAGATCCTCAACCTAGTCATAAGATACTGTTTCTATTCCAACATAAAACGTTAAAAGCCCACTGTTCTAGGAACAAATGTGTTCCAGATTCACATGGCAGTGTGTTCAGTTGTAGGGTAGGTTTCTGAGCCACAGTAATTTCAATGCACAAGGAACATGGACTATTAAGTAAGCAGCAGAACCCGGCTATTTCACATCAGTGGTTCAAAGCACCGATGTCTATGACTAAAATTTGTAAATTAGTCAGTTATCAAGCAGCATGGCCCATTTCTACAATTTTCCCATGAGTGTTAATGATATTTGATGTTTTCCTAAAGTCTGTTCCTGCAGGCTAGTGTGTAGATGCAAACTCCAGCTTCCATCAAAAAAAAAGTTCTAGCCTTTATGGTTAGAGATAAAACATGAAAACATGAGCCAACTAAACCCTAGAGTATCAAAAACCAGAAGGCAAATAAGCAGAGCCCCAACATTATTTATTTAATTGTTAAAGATTTGGCAAGCACCAGGCTAATCTTTTGATATTTGATGGACCACTTTATGCTTTTTAAACACCTGTAGTTAGCAATATTGAACTGGCACAGTATGAAACAGAAGAGCATTCCAAATATCATTGTACCCGATCCTGATTTTGCGAGTCGATAAACACCATCCAGTGGGAGCTTAAGGCACTGTGCAAGTTTGAACCTTTATTTAATAGATGCAGTTTAATATTAATTATTTATTAAAATACAGCGTAAAATATTCCTTTTTTCCCCTGTATAAAATTAAAGTAGTCCTTGCAATATGAAACCTGAGCACAGCTCTCTAATTTAGCACAGCATACAATTATAGAGTTAAGCACGTGTGAAAATGCTGAATCAGGTTTTTTCTTCTGAGTGTGCTGAGAAATAGGGAGGAATTTCAAGATTACTTTAAGTTCCATTTTATTATTCATTTAAGAATAAAACCAAATTAAAAAGGACAGTGGGGTCCAAAAACGTTGGAGCCACAGATCTTCAAAGCCTGTGACTCATTTTATTGCATGTGAGACATCGTCAAGCTCAGAATACATCCATAAAAATAATTATGAAATAATTTTCTGTATGTGGATTCCAATTTGTGCAAATAATGATGTAACATTTGTAACAGATTTGGTTTTCTGAGTCTTGTTGACCTCGTAGAATATGGCTCATTTTCCTCCAGGATCATTGCAGGAATCTCAGCTAAAACCTTACATCTGCCAGAATACAGGATTAGACAAATTGGCAGGTGGTAATAGATTCAGAAGTTAAAAGGAAACAAACTGAGCAGCAGGATAAAATCAGGGCAAGGTAATTAACATTCTGTTTATATTTTCAAAGAAGAAACAACAGGAAAAGAACAGATGCCGGTTCAGATTTGTGGACACTCCCAGGAATTTTTTGCTTTAGGTAAAACAGTAAGAACTGCCCAGAAGCTGTGGGACTCAACTGGCCATTCTGGTGAAAGAGGTCAGATTGCACCAAGAAGCAAGAGGCAGGGAAGGGTATCATTTAATACACATGGCTGCTTCCTGCACAGAACTGCTTCTCAGCTCCAGATGTGCTTGTGGAAAAAAAAATTACCAAGGAGCAACTAGAATTTAGAAATTATAATATAAATTAAAAGTGATATCAGAGCTATTGGGAGTTTGTTTAATAAAGCAGATTTTAGTCTGGCATCATACCTTAACACACCCGAAGATATATAGTCAGCCCAAGAGCTACAGGGAAGAGCACAATAATCATGCAGCCATCAGTCATTTTTGAAAATACCACATGGGGCATATGGCAGAGATCTGAAATTATTCTGTCTGCAGTACACACTGTTCTTTTAAAGGCTGATTCAGAAGTCAGTTTGATGGGAAGGGGATTGGGTTGATATCAAAATATGTAAGGTCTTGGGGAAAGAGAAACCAAATATAAAATGCTGGCCCCAGCGAGGGCTATTGCCAAACTCCCAACCGTCCAACATGGAACAGTTCATTAGTGATTAAGTGCCCCTGTAGCTTTGCAGAAGACAAGCTTTAATGCCACCCTCTTGGCCATGGGCTTGAGCTAGGGACTGTTGAAATCTTTGTAAGTTTATTTCAATAAACTCAGTGAGCATTAAGGCATACCCCTGTTCATGGGACCTGTAGCCTTTCACCTCTAGTGACCACAAGAAATACCTGTGCATCTGGTTTGCACTGCTACACAATATTAAAATAATTTTGCCAGTTTGTTTAAATTATATCAGTAGTTTTATTTAAGCCTGTAAATAAATTGCAATTGCATCTGAATAACAGAGTTGAGGTGATTTCATGCAGACAGAAAGGTAAATTCTTATGGCTTTTGTCCTGTGTAGCTATTTTCTACTAAGCAGGATTGTCTTCCATTCCAATGGGGAAAAAAAAAAAAAGATTAGATGTCAGTGAAAGGAACTGTTGAGGCAAAACGCCTTCTAGAATTCTCTGCAGACTCAAAAGGTCAGAATTTAATCTCTAATTTCACATATATTTAGAGTGAAGCAGTGGACAAAAGTACTGTGACAGACTTTCAGTGAGGTGTCTAGTGAAGCACAAGGTAGGGCCTAAGGCATTTGTCTGGTTAAAGCACAACTATGGAACCTGAGAGAGATGTTCAATACCAATTTTTGATATCACTTTCTTGGTCAAAGCCATTAGCCAGTCTGTAACCAACCTCTCACTGGAAAAATGTGGATCCTATTGCCCTATTGCATGTTGAGTTAAATATCACATAATCCTTAACATTTGTAAATGCATTGTAATCATTCAGTGTGTGAGCATACCAAAATGCAAGGTAAAACATAATCCAAATACAAGGTGAGAAAAGTCAAGCTTTTCACACAGGGATACCCAACATGGCTCATGTCTGAAGAGGGACCTGTTGATTTTCACATATATTATTCCAGAGTAGCATTCATGGCAAGGGTTCACTTTACATGAACAGATTTGGTTATTAAGGCAGCAGTGTTTGTTTGCTGTTGTCTTTCTGTGGTTTTTTCTATGTTAGGTGGTAAAATACATAAAATATTTCAGGACTAGAACTTTTAGCTATATACTCTGAAGTTTTACTGATAATATTTTATTTAAGGCTGAACACTGATTTTTAAAAGTATTACATTTTTCATTTTATTTTTTAAAATATGGAATATAAAGGGATATTAAAAGTAAGTATCATTTGTACAATTGATTTTAATTTATTGTTTCTGTTTGGTGCTTTTGCAGAGAGTGCAAATAGATACATTTTGCATATTATATTCTTCCAGACTTACCACTGTGTGGGTACATAGGGAGAAGAAAGTGGGGAATATAGGGTGGACTTACATTTCCACCTCTTTATTTTGACAATTCCATCCATTTATTTTTAGCTGCAGTGTGCATAACTCTATGTCCTATAAAGTCATAAACATTTTGCTGAAATCAAATTTGTGTAGTATACTAAATTTAGAAAGACAGTAATCTTTCTTTCACTAACTCAGCTCTTTCTAACGCAGTGACCCAGATCCCAGTGAGTTTCCTTGAGTTCAGAAGTACTATTTCACAGAAAACTGTACATTTGTGCTAATTCTACCTTTTATTTATTATTTTCCTTGTGGAAGAAATTTTCATCTGGTTGTTTATATATTCTTTTTGTTAGTTTGCTCCTGTTCTAAAGCAAAAGTAAAATAATAATAATTCCTGGATTATCAACGTGCCTTAGCTGACTTGTCATCTTCCTTTTACTAAAGTTTTCAAAGGAATTTTAAAATAAAAAATTTTACTGAAAGATGAAGTATTAGGGCATCATCCTACAGCATAAGCAGCAGATTTAAAAGATATTTACCCAACTTAAATAGGCAGTGTAACAACAGGCAGAAGATATTTCACTCTGTAAATTGGAAGGAAATCAGTGGAAGCTAATTGATTTATAAAATAAATTATTATAATGATTATAAATAAATTATGAGCAGATATACTGGAGCTTGTAAATAAATCCCATATCCCTCTAGATAGTTCTAACAGGCTCATCTTAGGAATCTATGTATCAGCCAACAAGAGTAAGGATGCTGTAACATTAGATGGGAGGAAATCACCTGATCTTCTTGGCATTTACCAAATGGTATTTAAATTATGGAAACAAAATTTCAGCACAGACAGGACTGTACTTCCTGCAGTGACAAAATTCTCAATATGCCATTTCAAAAAGATGCATTTTACACGTCCAGGGAAGCTGCAATGAGCCTCCATCTTGCTGGAGGTCAGGAAATCTAAAGCTTGTGGAAGTACTACAAAGCAGATTTGTATTGAATCAACCTTTCATGGAAAGTTGAAACAGCAGGTGGTATCAGGGAGATTTGAAGCCCCCTTTGAATCAGATGTTACTGTACTCGTTTGCTGAACAAATTTTCACCAGTTTATCTGGAATTCTATGTATTGATTTAAGTCATGCTTCAGTAAATGTTCAACATGACTTCAATGGATGAGTGAGTTTACATTTATGGTTGCTCAGTTTAGTAGCAGGCAGTGCTTCTAATCCCTGTGGAGTTGCTATTAGCCATTGGTTGACCTGAAATTCACATGAGTTGGCTTTAATTCAGACCTTGGTTTGCTCTGCATGGTTTGCTGCTTTGGGGTGGTTTTTGACCACTGACTTTAGCCAGTTTTTCTAGAGTTTTTCTTCTTATTCTTGAGAATATGTTTTTAAAAAAGGAGAACAGATTACTTCATAATGACTGTCAGCTTGTCGAAATAGTATTTAAAGAAGCTTTTCTGACATAAATAGATTGGACACTTTTGTCTTCAGACTCACAAGGTCTTACTACAACTAACCTTCATTCTTTCTGTATGATTTCTGTTTTGAAACTACTAACAGTTGTCATGATGACGACCTGAGAAAAAAGCAATGGGAAAATAAGAATGATCATAAATTGGAATAAAAATAACAGGAGCTACTTATGTGTGGAGACCTCAATGTCCAATGCCAGTGCTAGCTTTCTCATTTATGTTCTTTTGTCATTGGACCCTAGAAGACAAAGCCAGCACAGCTCTTCAGAAAAAACACTCTCTAAATCCCTGAGCTGTACTGACTGTATCCAACATTTGAGTTTCCCCTCTGAGGGCATACATCTTTTCACCTTATGCAGTTATCGTAGCTGAAAGTTTGCTAACTGGGAATCTGAGGTAACTGGAAAGTAACAATGATTTTGAAAGAAAAATTATATTAATATGAAAGGAATTTTTTCCTAAAATATATAGAGTTCCTTTTTTGTGAGGCCTTCTTAGCTTAATGACAGGCATATCTTACATCTTTTGAAATCCTTTGCTATTTTCCCCTAACCCTTGTAGTCTGCCTTTTGCTTTTGCAGGGATACCTGGATACCAATCCTTTTCCTGGCCTGTGGGTGTCTTAGTACCCTTTATGGATTGGTGGAATCACATGTACAGGTTTATCTCCTCCAGTGGTTTTCAGTAGCTATACCCAAATTTTCAAAGCCTTTGCAGTAAGGGAATGTTATGATTTGCTAGTCTACCTGCAGGATTGATCACCAGACCCTTTAGTCATGATCAATAAGTGCCTTTTAAAAAATTTAACTGCTTAGCTGAGACATAACATGTTGCAGACCATGACTCGTCATCTTTGTCTCAGGTGTCTCCAAGCCATGTCTACTACTAAACTGTTTTTCCATCTCAAAAGATAATTGAATTATGCACCAACTCCAGAGCCTGTATTTACAGTCAAGTAACCATCAGGTAACGACTGACAAATATGCTGCTGCACTGTTAACTGTACGCAAAGCCCTCTCCAGCCAAATGAGAACAACAGCAGAGATGGGAACTCATTGTAGTGGGATGACCTTTGAAATTTAATTGAGACCATTTATATGAGTGATGTGGAACCTTACTCTCACATTATTTTAGCTCCCACATAAACCAGCATCTATATGGGCATTCTTTGCTCTTCCCTGCTTCCCACCTTCCAGACTTCCCTCCCAGTCTTTACTAAATGTCCACATACCCAGGACCCTGCCCTTGGGGCTCTTTTCTGCTTGTTGCTAGCTATGACATGCTTGGTATTGCTTGCCTGTTTATGACAGTACTTTCCAGCACTCCTTGGATGATTACACTATTTTTTATGCTTACTGTCTTGACACTTTGGCCAGAGTGGTAGTGAGGGCTAGGAACAAGAAGAGGGTGAGCAGAGAAGCAAGAGAATGCTTTCTGTGTGGCCTCTAACGTGAGCTTATTTTGTTCTTTGACTATGAGGAATAGTCCAAGTGTCTGCACCGTGTGCAGTCCTCAGTAAAGGAAATTTTCTTTTTTTTGTGCTATGTTTAACAAGCAAACACATTTCCTCCACTTTTCTAACAAGGAAATGCTGCTGTTGAGTTGAAAGCCTGAGATATTTTCTGGAATAGGGAATATTTCTCTATGCTTCTTTTGACTATTTCTTTGTATTTATCTTATCAAAAACTATTGGTGATGGGACAAAACGGTGATTTGCAAGACTTTTTAGCTTTAGAAGATCCTAGTCTGTATTCCTCATGTGTGAAAGACTCACTAGCTGGCACTACAAGGGCAGCATCTTAATGTACTTCTACAGGTTTCTTCTGTACCGCATCGGCTTGCTGTGGTCTCTGCCTTTTATACCAGCTAATCAAAGTCCACAGGGACTGAAGATGGGTAAGTAGCTATTCCACTTATCGTGTACATGTCCATATAGAAAGATACATGGTTACTCACCATGGAGATGGACAGGAAATAACAGTGAGGGGGAAGATCTTTACCTCATTAGTAACATTACATTTCCTATAGTGCATATTTTTAATATATTAAAAGTTAATAAGGCAGTGTTGGCTTTCAAGATTTAAAAAGACATGTGATCATAGTTAGATGCCTCTACAGGTTCAGAAAATATTACAAAGATATTTAAACCATATCCAGAACTCTTTCCTTCATATTCTTTATATGTCAAACAACAGTAATTTTTTGTTCCTAGTTTAAATTCTTTAGGGTTGCAGGTAACATAAGAAAATAAATGCTTCACATTCTATTTGTTATTACAGTTGTACTTTGACACCCTGGTCTTACCTGGGGCTTTGGGCTAGCACTTGGGCTAGTACAACATGCTTAGCAGGATCACATCTGCTAAAAGGAATTGAAATGTGTCTCGACGAGACCCACAGAAGTCCTAATGCATCCCTTTTACAGATCAGGAGTTGATAGATGAAATTATGCACTAAGTTAGTAACCAAGATGCAATAGAAGTGAATAAAATCTTCATTGGGGAAGGCTCTGTTTATCGTTCCTATAAGTAATGTGTATGTTTTGCAGTGGGCACACTGTCAACCAAAGCTAAGTTTAACATGCACATAAAAGGTACTTTGTTGGCATGTTTTCCTTGCCATTTTATCAAAATTACTGTAGCTCAGCTGCCATGGCTTCAAGTTGTTTCTTCCATGTGTGAACAAAGTGCTGCTTGTAAGAACAGATAAGAACCAAGAATACATTTGGCACTATATAAATAAAACTTAATGTTTTCATCCTCTTATAAATAACTCTTTTGCATTCTTCTCTCAAGTTTACACATATACCTGGATGGCATTCTGATTAACATATATATTTTCTCTTTTGTTTAGAGAAAATACAGAGAGGAGAACTTTTCAATTAACTGCACATACTCCAAGAGTTATAAAGGTCAGTAACTTCTCAGGCAGATTTGGAACGCTTGGAAAATGCTTCCATGTATTTATGTATCTGGAAATATGAAGCAAAAACCAGAATAACAGTGATGTTGAGAATGTGGATCCCTCAGAGAGTGAAAATGTAAGGGAATGTCGTCTCAAGACGAGCCCCATGCGGTAGACTCACTGCCTAAAGTAAAACATCGATTGCACTGCAGTCTTCCTCTGTGCCAAAAGTAATTTTTAGGGAAGTTTTCAAGGAAAATCCAGCAAGGTGCAATGCCATTTGTGTTATATTCAGTCTGATCAGCTGATCCTATTTATTTTTTGGCAGCTCTCAGCAGTAAACACACTTCTTGAAACTAGCTGAACTATGCTCCTTGCATGGCACTTAACTGTCCAGTAGGCAGCTGTAATTACTGTGAGGGTGGAGAAGATGATTATATTCTCTAACTGTCTCTCTTGCATAAAACATTGAGTAGAGACTAAGTTAAATTTTTAGTTAGGTGGGTGATTTTAGATAGCTGGACATTGAAGCCAAAGACCCAATTTCTGCAGAACTTCAGTTGACAGATTAAGTCCTCTGATCAGATTTCTTGTGGGACTTAAGATATTTATTGTAGCCTGATTTGATGCTACCTTCACTTTTTTCTGATAGATATAGAAACTTTTGAGTCGACTGCAATGTTTCTAATACGGAACAGGTTATGCAATACCTATGAACTATATAAAGATTGTAATTTAACCTTTTCTTCTCAGTGTTGACATGATCTCTTGCCTTATTTTTACACCATTCACTGGAAGATGTGCTTGCAACAGACTACAGACTTTTTTGTGTGTCAGTTTTGAAACATTTTTACTAGGCTAAGCACTTTGAATCCTGAGAATATGAGATATGGGCTCACTACCAGAGTAGTTTTTCACAAACACAAACACTTCATTAAGTTATTGTCCTTTTTTTTAATTTTATTTTTTTACTTTATTTGTAATGACTGTATTGGTCTGCATAAAAAAGCAGAAGTGGTTGGAATGTTTATTTTATCACTAAGTTTATATAACTTTTGCTATAAACCACTTTTTTCCCCTTTTTTTAAGGTTCCAAGAGAGCACAATTGATTAGACACATATTTTCTGCCTTATACAACAGATCGCACCCAGCTGCAAAGCTTTTCTCAGGTAAGTGAACTATTATATATTCCCCTTTCTCTTCCCTTGCCCAAGTCCCTTAACTAAGAAGGAAAACCAGACTTCTATCTGGATGAGGCTTGGTTTAAAGTCTGTACATAAGTCCATGGAAAATACATATCTAGTTACGAGGCTTTATCCGCTGGGGCTAGACAGCACAGATAGCTCTAATAGTGAATTTGAAATAGGATTTTCTTACTACACTGAAAAAAAAATATAAAAATTCCTCAGACTCAAAGATATCAAAGGCCAGTGGCACCCTGGTGCACCAGACAGCCTGTTGGCAGCCCAGTCACATGAGAGCCTCAGAGGTCACTACCTCAGTATCAGCAGAGCTGGTTGTAGAGGTCACTGTGGAGTTTCACATCACAGCTAAATCAGAATTCTTAATAACCTGGCACCCAAATTTCACATGCTGCCAGCCTCAGCCCTTGTATGAGTCTTCCTTTCACTTCTTTGCAAGGTATCCCTTTGAGCTCTAAAACATGCACACACATTCCTATGTTTTGACAAGCCTTCCCAAATTAATTTAGAACCAACATTAAGAGACTGTTCTAAGTGTGCTGATGTACAGGTAGGTGAATTTTATTGCCAAAAAAAGCATGCTGCCCTCACAGCAGATACTCTGAAATAAGGAAGGATTAACTCCAGTGAGATCCTCATTAGTTATGTGCTCTCTCTTTCTTCCAGTCTATGGTACAACAAGGGCAATTACAGAACTTTTTTCAGATTTTTAAATCATTAACTGTTTTTGAGTAAAGTATCTGCTTTGCATGTTTTTTTTTTTCTTTTTAATTTTTTAGGATGCTTTGATTTCCTGTGGGGGAATGGAAATGTAGGTCAGATGCTTGAACCAATTCCCACACACATTCCCCTTTCTTCCCATCTACAAATTTGGTTTTTGAAAAGTCACAATAGGTTTTTCTGAAATTTTGGATTTGTGTCTCATGTCCCTGTTCTGATTTTAAAAAAATCTCCCCAGCCAGTCCATATCTCTCAGAGGTCTCTGAAGGAAAAAAGGCTGGAGTGATGGCCAGTCCTCACTGCTAAAGGAGACTGGTGCATTGCAGGAGATGTAGTTCGACAGGAATGTTCAATCTATACAGGAGATCAGGAGCCAAGAAATACTTGAATACAGCTCCCACGGCTAAGCAGGGCTCTGAGCACCTCACTTAATCTACAGTGTGACCACTCCCCATCTGTAAATTGACATATACTTCCTTGTTTCACAAAGGCTTCAAGAGGATAAAAATCTGTGAAAGTTGTGAGATTCTCAGATACTGTGATAAGTCCCAGGATAAGCAAATACTGAATGCAAAACAGCACCCTACATGGTACATATTCAAGGGCATGTGGAATGCATTAGAAAGATGAAGAAAGGGAGCAGAACAGTGAGACTGGGAAGATGCAGAAGGGAGGAAGGACAGACAGTAACTGTGCAATTCAGGCAGCATGACTGGAAGCTATGGGAGAGTTACACAGAGTCCTAGCACGCTTCTGAGTTCATGTTGCAATCTTCTAAGTCTATCTAAAGCAAACTGAGCCAATCACTTACTAAACAGACTTTTTTGCAAAATTCTAATGTTGACATTTTTGTGAAGGAGCCAAGAGTAACTCCCAAAGAAGGGATCTTGCTGAGCTCATTTAGAGCATGAGTGGATATATTAAATCTAGGTTTTATTTAATACATGATAATAGTATTGGGGAGTGGGGTTGGGAGGGGTGGCAACAGGTTAAAAAAATTAATTTTCAGTACTATGACCTATTTTCTCTGCCAGTAGTGTGAAGGAAAAGAGAAAGTCTGGATATATACACATGCACTTGTGTAAATAAACAGGGAATAAGGCTGTACATCCTCCCTTAGCTGCTGTTTCTCATCCTTTTTTTTGGGGTGAGAGTGCATATTATGAAACTGTGTACTGCATACTGGGAACAGATTAATGGATTACTTTTCTGACAACAGAATATAAAAGATTAAACATTCACTAATTAAAAAAAAAAGGTTTTTTTAGAACTGAAGGTTAAGCAATGTGGATAGATTAGATAGAAACTGCTGCTGGTTTTTTTAAGAACTAGAATTTGGTTGATAAAGAAAAGCTATATGGCATTGCAAAAGAGAGGGGACGAAATTCAGAGGAGAAAATGTAGGATACATATAGAGAAAGCTCTCAAGACAGTGATGTCAGGTAGATGGTTTTATCTTCCTACTGGAATGGGTGTTGGAATGAAGAGTTTATGTCCCTTTTGTTCCAGAACATACTGGACGAGATACATTCTGTGCAAAAGGAGATAACTCCCAGCTAAGCTTTCCAAAAAGGATTTAAGTGTTGCACAGTAATTTATAGTGGCTTTCTGTATTAGAGGTTGTCAAAATTGCCACTGGTCATACCAATGACAAGACTCCACTCGACTGCAGTGAAACAACAGTGGCGGCAAATTAGGTGTACTGATGTTACGAAACATCTTTCAGCAGCAGGGAGCCAAATGGCTTAATGTTAAATGGAAGAACATGACACAAATGATTTCTCAGGATTTGCTGAGGAAAGTCTCGACTTGGAGTTGCTCTAAGGTATCTAATGCTCATGGAGTTGCTCTATGGTATCTAATGCTCATACCATTTAAAGTACTCTGGGCTGCCATAGGAGCAGATTAGTAGTTTTGTATTTTCTACTCTTTGCAGTGATATACTTTCTACTGGTAAAAAAAAAAAAAGGTATTAAAAATTAAGTGGCTGAGGTACCTCACTGTGTCTCACTTTGCATATACATGCATTGTAGGCATCTTCCTCTCCACAAACCCTAAAATCTCATTGATATTTATAATATTCAGAAATAAATCTTAAAATGCTATTTAGGTGCTGTTTGAAATCGTATTAGGCTCCTCATCTGCATTATTTGTGTGTCTAGGTACCATTTAAAATCTGACACTAGAAGCCTTTGTGACACTTAAAATACAAGTTCAAGAATGTTGTATTTTTTTATAGTCTGATCTTCATGAAAAGTATTCTATTTTAAAATCCTATAGGGAGAATCATTAATAAAAATCCAATCCACAACTGAAAATAGTGACAAAAGGGGAAGGTTACACTTTGTGTTATACTTAAAAAACTCTTTCTCAAAGACACCAAGCAAGGTAGATTTGGGGGGGCAAGATCCTAAGTCCATGGAAATTGGTAGAAGTACTCTCATTGATTTCAGTGGACTTCACATCACACCCTGCACTGAAGTATACTCTGATTGATTTACACGCTCTGTTTACTGCATTTTGTTTGAATGAATGGGAAAAGTAATGCAACTGTCAAGAGAAAACCAGCTAAAAATTAAACAGGTGATAAAGACCTGCTGAACAACTGACAAAGGAGGTAGCAAAGTACCCACAGGGATTTGGGAGGAAAAATGCAGATATTATTGGAATAAATGTGTTTAAAATAATGAAATGTATCAAAGGTATGTATCAGATGTCCAGAACGCCACTGATCATAGATAAATTCCAAAACACAGCATTCTGAAATTTGTCATCAAAATCCTTCAATATAGACATGTTATACCCTCTAAAGGTATCTGTTTTGCATAGTCATTTTAACTGTAGGATTCCCCCCTTTCCTCCTGAAGCAGGCTGTGGAAGATCACTGCCATCTACAGATTGGAGATAGTATCACTAATGTTAAATTGCTGGAACAGTTTATCTCCTATTGGAACATTTTTCTCTCTTTGCCTTGATCATGTATCTCCTCAACCCCTCTTCCCCCCTTAAAAAAATCCCACGGGGTCTTCCAACACACCCTATTGTCTCTGTAGCACCCTGATAATAATCACCCTCTATAAAGTAAAAGCACAATACTTGGAGGATCATAGACTTATAGAATCATAGAATGGCATGGGTTGGAAGGGACCCCAAGGATCATAGAACTCCAACCCCGCTGCCACAGGGGCATCCAGGGATGGGGCATCCACCACCTCTCTGGGCAGCCTGTTCCAGCACCTCACCACTCTCTCTGTAAAATCTTCCCTCTAATATCTAATCTAAACCTTCCTTCCTTTAGTTTTAATCCATTCCTGGTTGTCCTGCCATCATCTACCCTTTTAAAAAGTTGATTCCCCTCCTGATCTTAGAAGCCCTGTAATGTTTTAAGTCAAAGTTGAAAGGAAAAAAAAAATCACAAGTATGCTCTCTGTTACCTGGTATATATGTCAAAACTCAGTGTACATGTCAAAATTATAAATGGCTTCTTACAGATTTCTCAGCAGCTGAGAAAAATAACAAACTGCCATCTGTATAGATGGATTGAGTACCTGCTTTCCATATATCAGTGCCTAGGTCATAGTTGCAAGATGACCTATTGGGAAAGACAAGAAGGTATGGCACTGTGGGAAGTGCAGAGCTGTAGTTTGAGCTCAATTTAAATCCCATCTTTTATTTTCTTCCTCCAAAGAAGGGAGAAAACCAAAAATCTGATAAAGCTTCATGCTATTTTTCTTCATTGAAGAACCACTCATTAGCACCAGATAGAAACCCAGTATGTTTAACATAACTTTAAAAAGGAAAAATAATAAAAGTCATAATTTCTCTCCTGATCTTCCATGTTCAGATAGAATTTTTTTAATTGGAAAAAATGCTTTTATCAAACAAGTCAGACCTCATTTATTAATATATAACAGCTGTCACTATTTTTTAATCTCTTCCAATGTATGCTGTTTCACCAAATCCCTGAAATCAGTGCATATCTGACACCATTTAAAATATTAGAATTATAGATTGAGTGAATTAAAAGTAGTTCAGTGTCTACATTAAGGTTAATTTATTTGTCACCTTGCATACAATGTCTATCCTGTTATACTTGACACAGTAAAGAAACTGATAGGCAGCAGGACCAAAAAGAAGCTAAGAGGGCAGGACTGATTTCCCACTGGTGTATCTAAGTGTAGGGTTGGGCTCAATTAAATTATTTTTAAATATGACTTGAAAATTTAAGTCTGCCAGAGATCACACAACAGGAGTAGCTAGTTTGAAAAAAAAAAGGGTGGGAGTGTAAGTTAAATGAGTAAAGCAATCTGTAACTGCAGGGGATTTCAAGTACTGTCTGCCCAAATATTCTTCATGCACTGGAAACTTGCTTCTTATTTGCTTCCCCAGGTGAAAATTTCCCTGGCTTGTTTCCCCTGCTGTCTGTATATCATGCTAGCAGCCAGAGTAGAATTTTGCTTTGATTTGGGAGTCCATTACACCATGATAATATGATTGCTTCAAGGAACATGTTCTGGTACGTACAACATGCTTTTACCTGTACTAGCAACACAAAACAACTGTTAAGCCTATTGCTGGAGAAGTTCAAGCAATAAAAGCATCTGGTTTGATCGTAGGGAACAAGAGGTCTTTGACCCTGAAAACCTTTGCCATCGTTGTTTTGCAGGATCAGTTTCCACTTTAAAATTCTGTGCCCACTGAATTGCAGAAGAATATACTCCTGGCTTCCTTAAGATCTTTCAAAAACTCAAACCTCAGTTCACAAGAGCAGCTTTCAAAAAATACAGTCTGAAAATTTGAGCTCCACTGAAGTCGCTGGAAAAAGTCCTGTCAGCCTCAGTAAGGTCAGAATTTCATTCACAGTATTGATTCAGCTGTTACCTTTAAATACAACAGTTTTCATGTTGTTACTACCCAACGTCAATGTCAGGTTTGTTTATTATTTTAAACTGCATGATTTCTTTAGAAAAGTAAATATCTGAGTACCTTTGCATTTCAGTGAGCAAGGTAGGAAGTCTGTCAGGAGGCAGGTCTGTATTTCACACATTTTTAACACAGAATTAACTGAAATAGTTACCTGGTAACTACAGCATGAGAGCTGTGCTTTCTTGCCCTATGGCTCTCAAAGGGCATTTCTGTACATAGCCAGGAGGTGGCATTCATGGTTAACTGTTACAGGAATTGATGCAGGCTATTTCTTCTTTGCATCTGAGGGGAGGAAAAAGGTTTTCAGTACAGTGGCAGTTACTCAATTAACCGTGTTGCTTAAACTAATGCAATAAATTTGGTTTATCTATGTTCTGTTTTACAAGGAGTGGCAGAGTTACCCAGTAGTAGACATTAATCATCATGACAAGACAGCAGGGCAACTTGGCAAGTTGCATTCACCTTCCTGTGGAGTATTTGATAGCAAAAGTCCTTGTCTTTGGTTACGTCATTTTATTCCTCCAAATAACCAGCTTCCACTATAATACCCTCTTATCAGAACACTTAGGAAATTCAAGGAAAAAGAAAATTAATTTTATCCAGTCAATGAATCTTAATCAGATTTTTGGAAGTCTGATCATTCCCATTTGCGATCCAGTCGGTCTATGGAGCATTGCCACATTTAACATCTGTGTCACATCATGCCTTTCCTGTTGCCTCATTGATCAACAGACAACATGAGATGATTCCCAGATGTTCAAACATGACAGATCCCAAAAGACCGATTAAATTACACCGAAAGCAAAACAACATCCACGCTTTAAAAGTTTTGTTAAAGTCAGGTATGTCTGAATATTCACAAACTTGCTACAAGACACTTACTGATATTCAAATCAGCCACATTCTTTGAAATGTGTTACTACATTGTGTATTATGTGAGGACACTCGCTCACAAAGTTGATGTGACTTTCTGTCCTGTAATATGAAGCAAGTTAAAATGGAATCAGGCATATATTTATAGATTGAGAAGATAAACTACTGCATTTTTTACTTTTATTTTTTTACTATTTCTCTCCTATTACATAAAGTCCATGTTCTTTCAGATATTTACTCAAGATTTCTTGCTGATTCTATGTTTTTCCCCAATAAAGCTGAATAAATTATTATTGAAGAAGCTTGTGTATTGCATTCTCTAAGCAAGGCAAGGTGGCAGGTGGTGTTCTTCAGTGTGTCCTTTTCCCACTGAAAAGGATTAAAGTTTTGTTCTATAGCTGAAGAACAGTTAGTGAAATTCTAAATCTGATTTCAAACAGTAAATGTGATCCAGTTACAACATTCTGCTTCAAAACAGTCTGCACCATTTGTGATACAGTAGTTTTAATGGGAAGATGAATATCCCTTACACCATTGCTCTTCCAGCAACATTTCAATTTCTAATTTGTTGAGATCTCTAATTTGTTGAGATCCGTGGCCTTGCCATCAATGAGAATGTCATCATTTGTGATGAACACAGGCAGATATAAGCAGAAAGTGCGTTGCTCTATTTTGTCACCAGTGAAATAGCAGTTTGGAACTCAGGTGCATTTTTTTTTAAGCCAGAGCAACATTTCTGCACATTGACCCTTTTTTTTAGCCTTACTCTAATAAGGAGTAATACAGCTGCTTTAGAAAGGCCAGGGATGTTCCTTATGTGGTTGTTTTTGATACACCAACACTTGGTTTTAACCTTAACGAAAAGAAGTTTTCAAAACTTATTTTCAATCAACTCAAGGTTGATTTTTCTTTCCAAGAAAAGAGGTTAAAAATTTTGCTTCAGAAATGGCTACATATTTCTTTATGGTATTTTCCAAGAGAAAACCTTTGTTTTTTCTTAGCTTTGATGATAGAAGTTGTGGATCCATTCCACAACCCAACTTTTTTCTCATGGATTTTGCTACCAACTTGCTGCTGTACACCCCTCACTAAGTGGGCTCCTGCTTAGACTGTATCTCCCACAGTGCCATACCCTACTGCCCTGACCAAATCCATGCAGGGAGACCCACCTTGGCACGCACATGACCACACACCATTAGGGAAGATTAGTCCCACTGGGAATACAGCCTGAAAGGGAGGCTTAAGCAGGCAAACCAGGTGCTTGTGTGAAGTAATGCTGCTGCACTGAAAACAAAGAGATCTGAAGTTAAAACAGAAGGGTTTTTTTCTCATTTAGGAGGAAACCAAAAATATTTCCATTTAGGACAAACAGACCTTCTGGAAAGAAAACCTTTTTTTTTTTCAGTGGTTTATCAAGTTAGAAATCTCAAGCATGGTGAAAATAAAAATGCTCTGGGTATCTAGGATTAGTACTAACACTCTATTATTTCCAGATTTGTTTCCACTGTGAAGCAATTTTGGACATTCACAACTTTATTCTAATTTATACGGGTAACTCATTTTTGTTGAATGGTCTAGAGTTGTCTGTGAGCACTGAGTGCCTAGCTATAGGTTAATGGCAAACACTAACTTTTTTTTTACTGCTATCAGAAACAACACAGGCACCTAAAAATTATAAGATCTCCAAGCAGGAGCTGTGTAGGAATCCATCCCCTAGTATAATCTGCAAGATTAGAATTGTAAACTTTTTGTAAGCAGCAGTGTGACTGTGCTGCATATGCAAAATGCAGGGTGTTGGTACTCAGGGTATACACACATCTAACTGTTCATCGAAAATGTTTGTATGTCTTTTCAAAAGAAACATGTAATTAGAACCATATTTATTAATTAATGGCCTAAAAAGCCCTAACAAGCTTTTGTTTTGCTGTTGGCACTTGCAGAACAACAGCCAGAGATTTAGGAAATTAAGTGAGGATAGAAGATGTCTGCAGGATCATGGAGAAGCATGTGGAATACAAACACAGGAAGGAGACGAGAAGAGAAGCAAAGATCTGGATAAGTAAAGGAACACATATGGAAAGTCAGCTTGAGAAGAGCAATCACATAAGCCAAAAATAATTCACTAGCTACATTTAGTTAGAAGATCTGGGGAGCAGACATAAGCATCCTAAACAAATGAAGTAGGTTAGCCAGAGTGTCTACCGGCCCCAGGGTCACATATTCCTGCTCTAACTGCCAGCAGCGTCCGAGTGGAATGGGGAGCTTTCCAAGTGCTGGCTGTGTAAAGAATACTGACTGTTCTTTTCCCTTTCGTATGAAATGTATACTGCAATGCAAAGCTGTGTCAGAAGTACCTGGGCTAGTTTATCTGCACAGAAAGTGCTGAGGTGCAAAATTGCTTGTTTGTGTTCTAGAAGAAAAACTATAGAGTTAGCCTCCTCCTGTAAATTAACATACTTTCATATCACCATCTTAAAAAAAATCAAAATAATTGTATTGTTTGTGTATATAGAAATTCTGCTAAAACTGGCTCATGGCACAGGCATTATTTGGGACAGGAATCTCTTCTTTGTTATTGGGGTAGTTTGCTGTTGGCATTATTTTCCCAGTGTCAGCTCTCAGGTTTGTCCTGCAATGTCAAACCTGGAAGCTGACACCAGAAAAATAATGATGAAATGGATTAAATTTGGGACCAATGTAATCTGGTATTGTAGCCTCTTGGATTTCACTCTGGAGTGCTACGTTACACACTAATTCATTTACTCAATACTCAAGTATCACTAGAACATCTGATTCAATAACAACATGTTGGAGCCATCATTCATTGTACTTTAAGATTTCCTGAGCAGAGGGATTATAATAGTTGTTTAAGTACTCAGACATGTAGAACTTTCGCCTGAAAGCCCCATCCTTCCCAGACTGTGAAGCACTTTTCACTATGCCCATGTAGGAGTGTGGCCTAGCCTGTCTTCTGCTTGTAATGGTTATTTTTAATAGAAGCCCTTTTTCCATCATGTCAGCATTTATCTGAACCACTTCCCATAATTTTTGTACTGTTTCTAAATTCCTTAATTTTACAGACTGAATTTGTAACTTTTCATAAAACTATCATCCAGGAAATCACAATCCCTTTTTTCCCCAGAGATATAAGTACACCTGTGACTACAGAGCTCTTAGATATTGCTTAGCCAGCATGTTTTACCAGCTACCAGATTAAAATTTTTGCTTATATCTGAACTGAATACCAGTCTCTTTTTCACGGTGTCTCTACCAAACCACTTACACCTGGACCTTTCAGCTGGCCCACTAATTAGGTTTACACCTTGTCTGTATTACTGAGCAATTAGGCTGTGCAGTTGGATTTCCACAGGGCATTTCTCAGCAAATTCTTGTACCACTGCAGCAGATAGAACATGGCTGCTGCCCTCTGGTTACAAGCAGGAGGAAAAAAAAAAAAGGAAGTTCCAGACATGCAGCCTTACTCAAGTTCTTTATCTAATCCAATTTTACAGCTAACAGCCACAATGACTCCATAATCCATCAATTCCCATCCACAGTGACTTGCTTCAAACGCCTTTCTTCGCTTCTGGCCCACCCTTTCTTAAAGCTGGAGATTAGCCAGAGCCTTCTCTCCCTAATTCCATGGTACACTAAGAGGTTGCTTTAATACCTTTTACAGAACTCCAATTCCTTATTTTCTTACCTGAGATCTCAACAAATGCATCACTAATTTAAGCCATACCCAGTCTGCCCTGAACATCTTGCTGCCTGTTTCAATTAGGAGGAGAAATTGGTGCTGAAATGAGTGCCTGTGGTGTAATCATGTTTACTTGTGAAGAGGCTGAAAATCCTCTTTCCTTAAACACAGGTTGCACCAGATAGCATGGTGACTGCAGGTCCACTTCAAGCATTACTCAGTCCAAAAGCCTGATGGGACTTCACAGTTGGTCTGTTCAGAGCACATGCAGACTGGTACTACCTTCTTTGCCTCCTGTTTTCTCTCTTCTGTGCAGACTAGAAGTAGCCATGGAAGTCCTGAATACGTCTGGCTTCACACTTTGTTTTACAGCGTTGCATAATTCTTTCTAACAGATGGGACAGGGATTCTTTTCTCCCAATTTATAACATGACAATTGCTCTCAAAGTTCTTGTATTTTTTGCCATTGTCCTCTTTGTTATTATAGAGAAGTAACTGAAAATGCCTTTCTCTCTCAACCCAATAAAAATGCAGTAAGCATGACAGTGAATAACACAGAGAGCCCTGCCGCAGGCTGCAAAGGTCCCCTCCACACTGCTCCCCAGCTCCATGCATCAGTTTCAGCTGAATCATAACTCCCAAGTCATCTTACGGCCAGGATGGTGCAGCATATCGCAGAGCATCTCTTCCCCAGGGTCTCAGTGTGGTCTGGAAGGGCCTTACCAGTACAGGCAAAGCTACATCTTGTATTTGTGTCAGCCCCTGGCTGACACACAGTCATTTTTCAGCATTTAGCAGATCCATCCTATCCTGGCCAAGCAAACAGGAGAGCCACTCTCCCAGCCTCGCCACTCTTCCAGCCTAGCCCTTTCCCATACACCTGCTCCAGGGGTGAGGTGGTCGTCGGGAGACTGTGCCTGTCAAACTTCCGAGTGGGGTTTGTTCCAAGCAGTCACGCTCTGGACTGCCGCAAGAGCTTTCAGGTGTTAAACGCTACAGGGGAGCGCACAATAACCGATAGAGACGCATGAGCGCCGCTGGGGATGTGCAGGGAAACACCAGGAACAAGCCCTGTGAAAAGCGGAGCCTTACTTAAATGAGGCAAGCCCTAGGGAACCAGCGAGCTGACAGACAGCTCTGGCGCTTAAGCAAGCCCCGTGCAATCGGAAGGATGCCCCGCTCGCGGTGCTGCGACCTGCCCGCAGAGACCCGCCCGGCCCGGCCTCCCCCCCCGCCCCAGGTTCCTTCCCGCCGGGCGGGGCTCGGCCCGGCACAGCCCGCCCGCTCCCCGCCGTCTCCATGCGACATCCCAGCGTGGGCGTCCTCTAGCGTCCTTGTTTGCATATCCCCGGCAAGTAGCCAATGGGCAGGCGGCTATGGCAGCGTCATTTGCATGAGCGCCGCCGGCGGCCAATGGCGAGGCGGTAGCCGAGCCCGCTCGCAAGGCGATGTTTCCATCTGCGCGGCGCGGCGGGGCTGTAGGTGTGGGTGACACAGCGAGAGGCCGGGTCGGCTGCTGGAGCAGCGGGGACCTGCCGGCCGCTCGGCCTGGGCAGCGCTGCTGCCTCGGGCAGTCGCGGGGGAAAGATGTCGGTTGCGGGGCTCAAGAAGCAGTTTCACAAAGCCAGCCAGGTAAGGGCAGCGGCTCCCAGGGCCGGAGTGGTGGCGGGGCTCCAGAGGGGGCTTCGCCGTTGGCGGGTGGTTCGCCCTGCGCCCGCTCCTGCCCGCCCGCCCGCCGCAGGGCGCAGCGGGTGCCTCGACCTTCTCCGCCCAGGCGGCGGCATCCCTCTGGCACCTGGGGACCCTTTCCTTCGGCTGTGCCTCCGGGTCCTGCCCTGGCGTACCGCCTCCTAGCCTCTCGCCGTGGCTTTCGCAGGAGAGGGCTGCCTCTCGCCTCCTGCCTGGGGCCTCGGGGCTTTCTCGTAGTTGTTAGTGTTTGTTATTTAGTGCCGGGCTGGCGGCCGTACTCTGAGGCCTCAGCTGAAGGGACAGGCGGTAGGTTACTAGTCTTCCCCTGAAGTCTTCATTGTGTTGTTATTCCACGAACTACTGGTTTACCATGCTTCCTGGCACACCACATACTTGTCCTGTCGAGGGTATCGTATGGTTCTAGTGTTTTCCCTCTTCTTCTAGATGCTGTATGTTTTCCTGGGCGAACCTTCCATCTTCTCCTGCTCTCTTTTCTCTCCTGTTCTGTTTATAAAACGTGCTGATCTCTCAGTGATAGGAGAGAAACCCTCTTCCGTCAGGCAGGTGTGCTGGGTGCACCACATAGCACAGCCCTGCCGACCCGAAGCCCCACGTACCTCCAGGAAGTGGCAGCAGTGGGATTCTTCTCACCCAAGGTGTTAGAAGTCTCAGCTGCTTTGCTTGCCTGTTCCAAGCCTGAGAGGTCTGCATTTCTGTTGGCTCTCGTTAATGGCAGTGGCCATACTGACATTGGTGTCTGTAACCTGTCCAGTCAAACCAGACAGCTGCTTGTCTTGGTGACAGTCGAGAGCATGAAGGTTCATTCAGTGGCTGTCATCTTTCTAAGGCCTCCTTCAGATATTTGGCTTGTCAGCAGCACAACACAGCATCTCCATTTGGATACGGAGATGCCAAATATTTGTATCTAATGTTTATTTTCAGTAGCATTCTTTTCTTTTATGTTACATACTGATCTTGAAAAATGTGATGAATCTGTGTCTTTTAGTTAAATTTCACTGTTTCTTTGAGGAAATGTGGGGCTTTGAGGGCAAACAAATCCAAGGACGATTTCCTTGTTATGCAACTAACTTACTCTGGCTTTCTTATGGTGAGTTTGTAACTCATGAAGCAGAAGCTTTTTAACTGAGGAAGTTCAAGAGGTAACCACAACAAGTACCGTCTTGTCTAGAAACTGGTAACAGGCAAGTTACCAAGATGTCAGGTAAACATAAAAAAAAAGGGAGGAGGCCTGATAAAGGTGGTGGCAAAGGGGAACAATAGAAGATATTGAAGTTGTCTGTACTGTTACTGAAAAGTTGTGGTATGAATTCCAGTATTCATTACAATAAGGAACGTGATGCATAGCTCAGATAATTTTCTTCTTAGGGTGGGTCAAAGGTAAAGTTTCCACTTAGTTTAAATTCCTTGCTCACTCCTGCATTTGAAAATTAGATGACTGAAAAATTTCTTCAGGGAAAGAAATACAGTTAAATAGGAAATTAATGTGCAGAAAATATACTGGAAGTTGGGGTTTTTTTTTTTTTCAGTGCTTGAGGAAACAGGAGGCACTTCTTCAGAGCTTGTTTTAAAGAGTTCTGATAAGATTGGGCAAAGTAGCAGTGGAAAAAATAACAGAAGAAATAGCACACATAGTTAGACCTTGATGTTTTGATCAACTGTATAACGGCTCTATTTCTCTCTGACACAGAGAGACACAGTCATGCCCGTACCTGTAAAGGTACAAACTAAATGGTTGTTGAGACAAAACCAAAGTGGAACGTGCAAAATGGAAGTATTGGCACTCCATCTTTCAGCTAAATACTTTTACAAAATGCTAAGCCAAGCAAATACGAGCATGAAGGAGTTATTTCTCAACAAACATCTGTTAAATCTCTTAAGTACTATAGGATCACTTAAGGAGATGTGTACCTTTGCATATTGAATGGCTGAGAGATGCCAAGGGTGACTGTTAACAGCAGAGACAGGCATTGCTTGGGGAAAGAATGAAATTAATTCCTTTAGTGTTCCCAAAGGAGAATGGGGGCAGATGACAAAACCTGGCAAATTTCCCAGAGGACATTGAGGAATACTGAAGGGAATGAGCCTGGTGCCAGGACATGTGATTAAGGGATAATACTTGAAGGCTGACAGAACCTAAAGACAAAAGAAACCTGAAGGGTGAAGCAAGTGGACAAGACAGTCTGTATTTAACAATTCGTTCAGAAATGTGTGTAAATGTCAGAGGCGTGACAAGATCCATATCATTTCAAAAGATACCATTTCCATACTGACATAGCCTTCTACTCAACTGAAATAAACTGAAATATAGAGTAATAGCACAGAATTTTAGGCGTTGGAAGGGACCTCAAAAGATCATTGAGTCCAACCCCCCTGTCAAAGCAGGTTCCTTAGGACAAATTGTGTATCAATATGTAGTTATAGAAGTATTAAGTAAAATAAAATCTGTAACTCTGTATAGTCTATGATCCACTTAACTGTTGCAGAACTATTTTGGTTTTAGTTTTAGGTGGGGTCTTTTTTGTCAAAAGAAATGCATTTCAGTGTTGCTTTTGTAAAAAGCCTGCCTTTCCTGCGTGCCTGTACAGTTCTTGTGTTAACTAGTGGCAGTCACCTCTGTGTAAGCTTCCAGTCTAAGTTTAGAAAGTCCAGGAAAAATAATCAAACAATACTTACAATTTGATACGTAGAGTTGAGGTTTCTTGTATGTTTGTCTGGTGCATGTCAGCTTGGTTTATCTAAAGGTATAGCTAAATAAACAAGTGTTTGCTTTATGAAAGGCCAGCAGCTAATTTACAATTTCCAATGCTCTCACAAACATCAGGCATGACACGCTATTGCAGATGTGGTTCACGTAGTCATCACATTTTGGTTTGCAACCCATTAATTCATGGTATGTGTTCTTGATGGTTTTGTTCTAAAATTTCTACTCAATTATATTTTTTTTTTACCTCCCCACTGAATATATAGTGCATGTGTACAGGTTTTCACCTGAGCGTCTGGTAGTGAGGTTAAGAAGACAACTCTTGAATTATAATGAGTATATGTTGGAATTCCTGCAGTAAATTCTGCACCTGAGAGTCAATGGCTTTTTAACTATTTTTCTATATATTCTGATTCATGACGCTGCAATTCTGCTCTGTTATCTGTACCTTAATAATTGCTTCCTCTCTTATCTCAGAACTGATGGACCCAAAGCTTATATATACCCCAAAGGTTATATATCTGTTATGTAATAGATAATAGCTTTGAGCTACATTAGAATTTTCTTTATTATGCTTCGTATTTAGGCTGTAAATTGAAATTAAAGCACTCAGGTGGGCTGGAATGAGGCTGATCCCTTGAGCAGAACTCATTTGACTAATGAAGTACCAAGCAGAACCTGTGTGGCCTCTGGCTGCCTGGTAAGGGTGGGCAGGCTGCTTCTCAGTGCTGTTTAGCTTGTGTGTGGGTCTCATGGATTTCAGCCTTTTTTCCTCTGTTTTCAAAGTATTTTCAAATAGACTTTTTTTTTTTTTGTTACCCTTCAGGGAGGTCTGTTGGTGATGAAAATATGCCTGCTGCCACTTTGAGCCTCTGACATCCCTTATCTGTTTTCCTGTTTTCAGTTTGAAACCCTTTGATGTAGGTGGGTGTATCTCTGCCTACTGCTCTGTAGGCCTCGTGCGTGTGGGGTAGCCCAGATGGTGGGAGGACCGCATCTTCTGGTGTGTACTGGGGGTATTTTTAGAGTGGTGCTTCTGTTTAGGAAAGCAGTAAGCACAGGGAGTGAATAAGAAAGCCTTAATAGGCAGCAGATGCTATTATAATTTCTGCTGTGCTCAATCTGCAGCCAGCCTAGTATCCTGGTGTAAAGAGATGTGATTTTTCAGAGTAGTTGAAGGCTAGTGAGCAGAGTTCCTCCCTCAGGGTGTTTTGAAAGCTCAGCCGTGATGCTGGCATTGGAAATCTGCTATTGACCTTGAATTCACATGGCCTGTGTTTTTTACTTATTATTGAATTGATTAATTATAGCTAAAATCCATGTATAGCAGCCGTCTCACTATCAACATCTTATGCATAGTGTATTTCTTAGGCTTAGCTTCTCAGCAGTAGGAGAAATTCATACTTCCTTGAGGAAACACATGACTGGATTATTGTGAATATCTTATTTGCAACGTGGCATCAGCAGTTACTGTCAGCCTACGCAGGCTGGTTTCTTAAACCTTCTCCTATTGTCAGTGAAGAAAGAGAGGCTCCAGGAGAGTGGGAATCAGGAGCTGGCTCTCTTGTCCATCCATGGAGCCTAATGCAGAGCAGATTTTTCTAACCAAAGTCTGTTACAACTTTTGGGCTTTCTGAATCTGATTTAACATAGCATAACAAAGTATGCACTCTGCTCTCATCTCTTGTGTACCCTGAATGGCATTTGTTGTCTTCAAGCCATGCATCTTTTTTAAGCAATGTTTTTCAAGGCCTTTTTCTATTTTTTTAACTTGTTTTTTAACTTTTGGCCATCACCAGCAGTTGCAGGGTCACTGCTGCTTCTCTTCCAGATTTCTGCATTTACTCCACTGATTTATGTGGCATTTTGATCCAGTCTGTTGGAAAGAAGACCAGTTCAAAATCAAGACCACCTCGTTTCCCAAACAGGGTAATTTTTGTGGTTGGGTTTTGTTGTGTGGTTGTTTTTGTTGTCCTGGCTATTTTTCTGTTCTGTTACGTTGTATCTGAATGATACTGGCCTAGACATAATATTTAAGGCTTTTTTAAAGTCTATGTTGATATTGAGTTATAAACAAAACCTTTATTTGCACAAGTTCTTGCTAGCAGAGGAAGTACTTTAGTAAACTGAGGAAGAGACAGGCCTTATAGAAAGAGAACCTGAACTTGCCAGTGAGATATGAAGACAAACTATTAAGTGCAGATATGTTTCTTTCCCAGTTAAAGATACTGTCTTTTCACATCCAGCTTGAATTAGGCAAGGTGAATCCAAGGCCTTAGAAGAGAAAGTTTCTATCCCATTCTACATTTTTATTAGATAATTGTGTGTATTCTTTTGCAAATCTTAGAGTTGTGAGGGTAGGACAGTGGTAAAAAGTCCATTAGAATTTAGTTTATTGCCTGGGACATTTTGAAATGGGTAACTATTCTTCTAAGACATGTTACAGAAAGGAGAGTAAACACTCAGCCACTGGCAAGGACAAAAATAACATTCCTCTAGTATTTTTTTATATATATGTGTGTGTGTAGATATCTAATAGACAGTATTCTTTGTGATACCTGTGTCATGACTGGAGTCTGTTGTTATGCAATCCAGTAATTATAGAACTATCATGCAGATGATACACTGTTCATCTTAAATTCCAAAGATTATGTGCAGAGAGGCTGAGGGTTTGTGAAAACCTTTTGAAGACTTGTCAGCTCATGGAGTATTTGTTGGGGTTGATTGGTTTGTTTCTTGTTTTTGGTGGAAAACTTAGCCCTTGAAAAAAGAAGACCTTGTTTTGCAGCTTCTTTCAAAGCAAAATTATTAATAAATGGTCCTGTGGATAAGCATGGATTTTTGAGGGGTGAGGGTGCAGTAAGGAGACAGTAATGTGGACTTCATCTCTCTCTTTGGCATTAGTAAGGCTAACTCACTTTGGAAGTACATGGCTGACTTGGTTGTGCAGCCCAGCCTGCTCACACTGAAACTTCCTTCCTGGGACCAAAGCAGGATGGAATAGGAAGGCAGTTCCTTGTGGGATAAATGTGATTTTCAATATTAAAGTGTATCTGATGGAGTTGGGAGGAGGGGGAAACTAGCTCTCAAGGTTTAGGTTCATAGCTCTATTTATAGTTGTATTTATTGCTGCCAAAGAAGCTGCCAGTGAGGCATAACTATAGGAAAAAGAAAATTTGCTGTCATATGCCTCTGCAGCCTTCAACAGTTCAGCTCTCAAAGCTTGCCATAGATGGATCCTGATGCTGTAAATTGGGAACCCAGCAGACATGCAGCTACAATTTGGAAGATTAGTTGTATTTTACGCATAAAATACTTATATATGAAAATCTGAGTGGAGTTGCAATAGGAAATAGTATAGTGGAGTGGAATGGAAGCTGAACTTTCTCCCTGAGCATATCTCCTTTTATAGATTCTTGGCTATGCTGAGGAGCTTTGCACAGGCATCCTGAAAGTTCAAGTGAGAGCTGGCGCTCCGTCCTTAACTCCTGCTGGGGCCTGAGTCACTGCGGCACATGCTGGGTAATATATTGCAGTGCAGTCTCCTGAGCATCCTGCAATGCTGAAAAACAAATAGACAAGTGAAGCACAGCAGCAGCATTGCATTAAGATTTTCATTAGCATCATTACTAAGTGTTGCTTGAAGTTGCTTAATTATCTTGCACAGATATGCTTCTACCAAGAAGTTCTCTTCCTATACAGAATTTGGGTCAGATTTTGTAATAAACATAGAGGAGGACAAATTTGGGATGATGCAATGAAGGCTGCCTTATAGAGGAATGTGCAGCATAACTGTCTAAGTGAGGGCAGAATCTCCTACAAAACCTCAGTCCAAGAGCTTGCTTTCTATGAAGATAAAGTTGTGTACATTCAGTGGCACAGTACAGCAGCAGTTCCAGAACTATTGCTGAAGAACACAAGTGGGTTTTATATAACATTTTGCCTGTTGTGCCATCTGAACACCAACACTTTCTGTAAGCATACATGTAACAATTCAAGTTGCAAGATATGTTCTGTTCTTCATATCTTCTGTTAGAACCCTATAAACCCAAACTTTTAGTGATACTGTTAAGAACAACTTGCTTCTCTTTATGTTAATGCTGCTTCCACCCCAGAGTACTGTGACAGTTTGATTCTTTCTGTGCTGCGTTCTCACTGTGGGAGGTTGATGACTAGTTGAGAGTTGAAGTTGCAGGTTTCAACAGTGCTTTTAGGAAGTCCATTTAGAAAAGGCTAAGCAAATGTTAGATTGCACCTTGAATTTTCTTTTCTAGAGCCCTCCTGTCCTATCATTGCGTAGTTGTTTCTTTATTAAAGTTATTAGCATACTGGAAGAACATACCAGTTAGTTAACTTCTTGCAACATCTGAAATGGCAGCAGCTCCGTGTGACGCACAAAAATAACTTGGTCTTGCATGCTTTTGATTCAAAGGACAATGCTAAACCTCTGATGAGAATTAATTCTGATTCTGTACTACCCTAATTAAATTATGGTTTTGATAATGTACCTGTTTAATGAACTGCACCAACTGCAGTGAAGTCAGCCTGGTTAGGAACTGAACGTGACGATAAGAATCTAGGACTCGGGAGAAAACAAGGGCTTCTATCCATTTTCTATGCTCCTTGCTGTTTCTGTTCCTGGACAGGCAGGTCACAGACCTAAAGGGAAAAAGTGGGAAAAATTAAAAACAAAACAAAAAAAACAGCCAAACAAAAAACAACCAACACCCCCCTCCCCCAGCCCCAACTAAGCAAATAATAAAATCTTAAACCTGTAATAAATAGTCCTGAGTAGTAACATCTCCTTTATTCCCTTGTGAGCATTTTGCAAATGCAGCTAGGTCTTGCTGCTCCCATTCTTTTTTTAACAGATGCAAATAAATAAGGTACTTGAAGGTGACACAATTTCAAGGTTAAGGAGCTGGTCAGTGGCAGAAAGAAAAGTAGGTTATGTTTTATCAGACTATAGATGCAATATCCAGTCATTAGGAATTCTGCTTTCAAACTCTGGGGTTTGAAAAGGTGTATGGAAGAACCATGTCACATTTCACTGAGGGGTTTTAAAAATTCTCTTCTATTTGGCATAAGATGTGTATAAATATAATATAGATAGGAGTTTGGATTAACGTTTCTGTGTAGATGTAGTGCAATTCCACTGACTCAAAGTTCAGCAGGGCTGAGCACAGTATTTTCACTTCACTGTTTTTCATACTCCTCTGGAACTGGCAAGCAATGTTTTATTTTCAGATGATGATGCCTTCCCAGCACAGGGTAAATTTGCTTAGTGCTGTAAATGAGACATGGGATTGGAGGTCAGAAAGTCATTGTTTTGATTCAAAATTGTGAATTTTGTTTTTGCAGTGAGAGAGTAGAAATTGAAATTTGGCACTTGTGCTGTCTGCATGGTCAGAGAATGTCACAAACAGGGGAATACTTTGTTTTCCTTGCAGAGAATGCAGCACCTGTCAGCTTGGCTTCTGGGTCATGGTAGGTGTGTGCAAGGTAGGAGGGTAAGAAACTCCTCTGAAGTAAGTTATTGATCAAAGGCTGTAACTTCTCATCAATTCAGACCCAGCAGTCCCAATCTGCTGTCTAGAAATTCCTTCTGAAGAAAGTAAGATTTTTAAAGAGGTCAGGATGAATTCTGCTTTTGGTGTAAGGTGCTTGGATGTCTGCCTGGAGGCACTGGAGCATAGCAACTGTTACCTTTATCTGTTTATCATTTTATGGCTTTAGTATCTGGATACTCCTTACGTGGTTTTTCCCCTGTACTTTGCAGTGACCACCTAATATTATTTAGTGTTGGATGTGGGGCTTTTCTTTTAGCTTTTGCTGGAGGATGGGGAGACCAAGCAAAACTTCTTCACTTCTCTGGCCTGCCTACAGCTCTCCACATGCTCAAAAACCACTGACATTATTCCTCAGCAGAACTTTCCTTTCCTTGTATTGTTTAATGTAAGTTTGTGGCACTGTCTGTCACAGCATTTTAATGGGAAGGAAAACTGTGGTGAACAGCAGGAGAGAGGCACACAAACACAGGTGAGTGTAAGCTTAGGCAGGGAGTTACTTGCAGAGATACCTTCATGTTGGAGGTTGCAAAAGAGACTCCAAGTTAAATGAGTCTTCAGTGGATACTCTCATCAGTAGTCATGCTCTGTAGGTTTTCTCAGCCTTTGCTACTGCATTGGCTCATGCTGAGCGAGCCAGGTACAGGAGCACTACTCACAGAGGGGCTGGAGGCACTGATAAACCCCACAGCTGCTCACCTGTCAGACTTGTAAGTAGGAATATGTAAAATGAGGAGGTAAATAAGGTAGTGGAAAGGCACTCAGAAGCATCCACAATTACAGATTTGGCCCAGCCTGAATGCCTGTGCTAGTGCAAGGTGATCTGTTTCCCAAACTCAATGCATTCTTCATTATTGTGTGATGAAATCTGTAATCTGTGTTCCAATCTACATTCAAAACTCAAAATTGCATGCATTTATCTACTATAGGGTCAGGAAATTACAGCTGTGGCCATCTGGCTCAAGAGCTGTGGGCTGTGCAGGTCAGAAAGCAGGTGTTTGCAATGTTCTATTGCCATTTGTGGGTAAATGTGAGGTCATTAGGCTTCCGCAGGTGTTTTGGATGTGGTGTCTTCTTTGTGGTAGAAGAGTATTTTTCTTGTTTCTGGCTTCTTTCCAAAGGACTTTTTTCAAGGTGGTTTTATTTTTACACGAAATCTGTTCAGCAGTTTGAAGTATGCATATATTTTCACAGTTAATACAGTATCAGTAAGATCTTGAAACCCACTGAAATTTAAAAATCTCTAAAGCTCATATGTGTTTAATGCCTTACCCCTTTCTGTCTCTGAAATTGCTGAGCCCTGGTTTTACTGTGGGTACATGGAAATTGGTAATGGTAGCCTTATTATATAAAAAGATAGTGTGTGTGTATATATGTGTGTGTGTGTATATATATATATATAAAAACCCTTTATTTCTCCTCCCTCTATCTTTAAGCCTTTGGAGAGAGAGACTCCTCACAGATAGCCCCTGCCCAAAATGTATTTGCAGGATGTTCTTAGAAGGCAGCAAACCTTCAGTTTCCAGACGTAGATACCTGAGCAAACATTGCTTACAGAAGAGCTGAAGATTCCTGTGTGGAATGATGCTTGCCCTGAGCAGTGCTGCCCCAGGTCCTGGCTCTGTCAAAGGTGGAGGCTGCAGTACAAGGTTTCTTTATCAGATATATAATATATCCCTTGCTTCTTATTTTGCCTCTCTTGATGCAACCATTATGGGAAGACTTTTTAGGGCTTTGCCACTGGTTTTGGTCGTACTTGTGAGTTCTGGTCAGATCAGTGTGGGGTTGCAGAAATCAAGCCTTTCTCTGTGGGGCTGGGCTCTGCTGCAAAGAACAAGTTCAGACCAAGAAGTCTCTATCTCATTGATAGCTTGCATAACAGATTTGTGACTTTGTGCTTAGCACCTCTTTGTCTATCGGCGCACTTGGGAAGCAGCCAGGGCACTAGTACAGCTCACGATCTCTGATGAACAACAAGTTCATTTGTACAAGGGGAAGAGATGCACATAAAGATAGCTGCACTTGCACAGAAGTGTTAATGCTGCTGGGAATTGTCTTTTTGGGGATTATATAAAAATGGGGATTATATAAAAATTATATAAAAAATTCTTTAAAAAAAAGTAATTATTACAAAGCAAAACTTTATTAAATCATCTTGCCAAATGTCAATTAATGTGATACTCTATTCAAACTTATGCAGAATTGGAAAAATTACAGGTTTTGACAAGCCTAATTTCAGGTGGCAGAAGTTTGTTTATGAAGTTGTATAAATATTTGGCACATGGCTTTTTTTTTTGTGTCACCCCAAATAGTAACTGCTTGCCTTGTTAGTTACTTTTCATAGTGTGTCATCAAAGTTTTTCCTTCAGCAGATGTTCTGTTGTTGCCAGTGTATGTGAGAGTGAGTACTCTTTATGTTTTGTTTATCACTTGCAACATGTAGAACAGACCCAGTGGACTATCTTTGCATCAGCACTTTGGCATAGGTAAAGCACTGATACTAATCCTAGTAATGCATATTATTGTTCTAGTGGTTGACTGAAGGAAATACGTGATCTGGCCAAGATGACTGTGCTAGATTTGTGCAAAAAAACCCCTTGTTTTTTGTCAACCTGCCAGTTATCTCTATCTTTTGGTGTCTTACTAACACTTGCAATTTCTGTACATGTATGCCAGTTGCCATTACTGCTCATGGAATACTGTGTGACAAAGCCTCTCCGTAATTCTTTTCCTCTTCTAGTTTTCCGTGAAGCTTTTAACTTCTCTGTGTTTAAATCAATGCAGTTCTAAAGATGCATTCAGTGCATTGACAAGGATTGCACAAAATTGTGTTCAAATGTTAAAAAACCGAATAAACTACTCAATTGCTGTATGTCCATAATCCAAAAAGTAACTGTAAAGTGAATTAGGTGCTGCAGACATTGTTGGAACTCCTGTCAAGGCTTTGGCTCATGCACATCATTCTACGTGGCACATCTTAAAGGAGCTGAAAATAGTGAAACTTGCTTTTTTTATACTTTTTCAAGTGGCTATTTCAAATTTTGCAGTACTGTGGTTCTGTAGAATATGCAATTTAGAGTTGACTTATTAATAATGCAGAGTGTGTTTCTGTGTGTATATTCTTAAACCTTGATCAAAGTTGTATGATAATTAAACCAGCTCATCTCCTGCTTTGCTATGAAGAAGGCAAGAAGTGTGAGATTTTTTATTGCAACCGAGTTTTAGTGATGGAGGTTTGCCCTTCAGTGATCTCTTCAGCTGTGGCTAGAGGTTCTTGTTCCAGGGACTTGGCATGATTTGCTGCTGCTGGATGGCCTGCTGCCTTTGCAGGAATTTCTTGCTACAAAGCCATATGCTGGTGCAGAGGAGGATGGTGCCTTTTGAGGTCTCTTGCACTGGTGCTTCAGAGCTCCTTGGGGATTCGTGTGGGTTTTTGTGCACAAATTATGCTTGGGAAATTCTTCCAGTTTTCTCTGTCATTTGTTTAAAGGTGGAATCTGCTTAAGTGTGATAAGGATGAAATACAGGCAATTCCATGGGCATGCTGAGGGAAGTTCTCTGTTCCCATGGATGAAGTCAGCGATCTGTTTCTGCAGTGCTGCTGTTGCCACTAGAAGGAATTAATTGTGCCTCATAGAGATCCAGGGCAGTGTGTGTCTGCCTTAGCAGTGTGGGACTGCATGTAACAGTGTGGTGCTGCCTAAATCCACTAGCCTGTTTTGAAATGGAGTTGTGAAAATAAAAGCAAAAACGTACAGTGACTTCCTTTCCAGGCCACTCACAGCGAACACAGCGATGGAAATGATGAGTTAGTTATTTTTTACTCTTCACTACTATACTTGGAGTTTTTAATTTTCTCTTCAGTGAATGAAGAAATCGTGGATTATTAAAAACTTTCAGATACACAAGAGCATTTGAGACTTGTTTGTTCCATTTGAATTTTGCAGCTCTCAATCAGCTCAGGTTGCATTAGCAAAGGGAAGGTAGTGTAAGGCCTTTTGTTTTCCCCCTGGGTATCGTTGCCAAGGACCTCACAAGAATCCCAGAGAAGCCACCAGTGTGACAGAGCTGCTGGGAGTGTATTTTTTAAATTTTTTTTTCAAAATATTTGAGCTAGTGAGACTGTAAAACCATTAAAACCTCAGTTGCCTTTGTAGTGGACCCAGGAACAGGAAGGCTGTTACTTCACAGTGTTCTAATGCTCAACGTGAACTTCAGGGTTGTGAAAACTGCAAACTGAAATGACCTTAAAATGAGCAAAAAAGAAAAAAGGAGACAACCAAGTGATTCAAAGGTAAAGGGTGTGATCTCTGTACAGCAGGAACCACTGGGTTCCCTTGAATAGGGACAGGCTTGGAGCAGAAGAATTGTGGGTGTTTCACAAGGTACTAAGAGCAGTGGAGACTGCAGAACTGGCTGCACAAAAGAGTAGGGATGATGCCACTTAAAATACTGTGCAGTCAAAAGTGAGGGTAAAAGGAGGGGATATCAGTCCATTTTACAGTGACTTAAATCCATGAGGCTAGTGTGAGCTCTAAAAAATGTCAGCAGTAATTTAATAACACTGAAGGACCAATCTGTGCTGCAGCAGTGACACAGTTAATGTGAGCTTCCGCGGGAGGCAGTGGGAGCCGTCCTGCCTGGCTGAGGTAGGGAAGTCTAACCTGAGAAAAGAGTGAAGGATCTGTTTTCTGGGCTTAATTCCAGGGCATTGTGCTGGAACTAGTCAGAAAACATTCTGGGAATGCGAGGTGCCGTAGATTACTCTTAGAAGCTGTGGCTCAGAGCAGCGTGTGCTCCCAGAGCTGTGGCTGCCAGTGTTTGCTAGGAAAAGGCAAAGCATGGCTTTTCACTAGACTGAGTGACGATTGCTAGGTGTCATGTGAACAGGGCAGAAACGAAGAGGAATTGAATGGACAATGTATAGCTGCTGTAGTTTAAGACAGAGAAGTCACTAAACAAGGCTGCCTCAGTGGCGGGTTAGGTTGGTGTTTATACCTGTACCTGCACTGCATGCTCAGGAACTGTGTTTATGGAATTGGCTCTAACAGCTGGATGGCATTGGGCTGGGCATGCAGTTGCATGGCAGCTTATATCACCCTAAATCTAGGCTGTTGTAGCCTCACTCTACCCTCAGAGTAAGGCCCTTCCTAGAGCCAGCTTTGAGTACTGGCACGATCACACACTAAGCTGATAGAGGCAGCTTATCCCTCTGAAAACTGGCCCTGCTCGGAAGTGTGATAAGCTTCGGGTAGATGAATTCACTGGAGCAGCTCGCACGAGAGCCAGTACCAGTGCAAGGGAAGTGATGGGAATGTCTGATAGGGATGAAAAGGATTTAGAGAAGGAAAAATACCTCAGTGAATATTAGACTGATTTCTTCACATTCAGAGTTTTGCACCTCACTGTCGTTCTGAATGATTAGCCAACAAAAGATCTCTGCTACCAGTTCGCCCTTGGATAAGGTTATGATAATAATCATCTCAGGGCAAACAAAGGAGACAAAGACACCTGTCCACATTCCAGCAAGCCTGTAGTCCAAGCAGGGCAAAGGAGTGCTTTAAGTGAAAGAGCAGTCAGCCTGACTAGGTAGAAGGAACGTTCCTGGTGAAAGCAGCACCTCAAGCCATACGACCTACACATCCTTTGAGTGATAGGGCTTACACAAGGAGAACTGAGAGTCTTTGGTCCAATTTCAGTGAAAAACCAAGAATGCTGTTGAAGGAAGGGGGAGTGGAGGAAAGACAGCTCTTATTTCAGCTGTGAGTAGCATCGGGGGAAGGAATTTCTGCTCAATTAGAATCAGGACTAATGTGACAAATGATGTAGAACAGAGTTACATGTTAGGGTAAAGTTGTAAAAAGATGTTTGAGATAGCAAGAAGCAAGGTAACTATTAAAAAAAATAACCATGGTATAACTTTTCATGTTGTCCCGATACTCTTTGGGCCAGAAGGTCGTAAGGGACCACTTCAACAATAACATGTTAGCATCTGTAAAAGCAATCTTTAAATTCAGTCATGGGAGACAGCTAATGTAGAAACATCTTAAATCACGCAGGAGTTGGAGTAAGAAAGAAGATAATATGAAAGGTCCTCATATTACTTGGAAAGAAAGTGTGTAAAGGAGGTGTTTTAAAACTCTGAGGGTTTTGTTTTATAGCATAATCACCCATTCTCATCTTCACAGTGGGCATATATGAGTTTGTCAAAAGGAAGCCACACCTTCCCTGGGAGCACAGAGAACAGCTTCAGAAAGGAGGATTGTTTTAAGGCCAGTGTAGGGTTGTACTGCTGCCAAGGGAGTTTTTGCACCCAGAGCTGGTGGAGGGAGGAAGAAGTGTTAATGTGCTAACAGCCAGTGGAACTCGCTGTGTGTGACTTGTCATTCACAGCTCTAGCTCCTCTCCAGGCAGAGGAAAGGGTTGAAATACTGCTGGTTGTTACACCTGAAATGAGATGCCTGAACGGAGGCAGGAAGCGGTGCTGGCAGGGTACATACCCAGCACTGAGACTTGCTGCTTGTCCTTTGCCACCCTGCAGAAGGACTGCCTTTGTGCAGGGCACCCACCACCACCTGTCTGCAGTGCACATGCACAGGTTGGCTTGGTATCTTCCAGCTGGAAACTCCAGGTGCCAAACAGATCACTGTTTGGGGAAAAAAATCCAAGAATCTCACTTTAAGTAGATGAGGGAACAGTATTTTAGATTTGTAGAATTATGTAGTAAAGTAAAATAATGATTCTGTCAGCGTGGAGCTTTTTGGTTTCATGTATGTCATTGTTCTTGGATACAGGAAATCTCAGATCAGTGAATTTGGATTTTTTGTCAGAGCCCTCAGTGTAAACATGTTTTCTCACTGAAATCACTCATATCTTCCGAGAAGTAGGCTTTCATCTCACGATGTTAACGTAGTCTTTGAAGTAGGGTTGCAGGGCAAATAACCTGTCTGCATCTAAAAGTTTAGATAGGTTATTACATTAGAATTCTTAGGAAGAGGCTTTCCTTTTGAGATGTGTACAATAACGATAGCGTTCAGTTTACCAATTTATAAATGCGTGTGTAGGCATCAGTGTTGAGTTCTTTGGGGAACAGTGGAGGTTTGTCAGGAAAGTGCTCAAGGTTTTGCAGTACAAAGTAGTTTTTGTTGTACAATGTGTGTGCTAAAGAATAGCTTTAGCAGGCAAGTTTGACTAAAGTGCTCAGTGATGCTGTGACGTGTCACTGCCTGGTGCGAAATGAGTCACTGTCTATAGAAATGCAGAGTTGCATTATAGACTCCAGAGTCTTGGACTCCATTCATATATGGACAAGAATGTCCTTTGTGTACAATGCTGTTTTTCTTCATTATCTGCATGTATTTAATTTAAGCTCATGGACACCATGCTGAGTATTAGGGGGTATTCACCACCTCATGCTAATGAGCTGCTTGATTTGTATGGTTTGCCTCCGGTTTCTGTGGGTTCAGTATCTTACAGTCCGGAATGATTGCTCATGTTCAGTGGGAACAGTTGCAATGAGTAGGAAAGGACCTTTGGAAAGACCATAGCTAGACCATCAAAGGGCAGTTTGACACCTTTGTCCAGAGATCTGGACAAGTTTGAGGAAAGCATGAGTGATAGTTACTGGAGCTCCGTAATGTGTACAGTGGCATGGGGATGAAAGCTTTATTTAGGAACAAGATTTTGCTCATTGGGAAAAGAGCTGGATTTTGCCACAATAAGTTGGATTTATTGGCAAGAAGGAGTAGGAGGCATGTAGAAATCTCATAGAAAACTATGAGTTTGCAATGGGATGGACTTGTTTTCTGGAATGTACTTCTCAGTGGTTTTGCTGCCTCCAAAGTTCAGTAGCTGTCAAGGGCATTGAGAACAAAAATGCCATGGTGTAAAAATTCCTGGTGAAGCCTGCGTGGCTTGCTCTTTCTTCCTGCTGGCACAATCAAACAGTTAAAGTGGAATCAGTGTTAGTGGGGTGCATTGAGCCTGGCTTGGTACCTGGGAAGGATGTCAAGTCTGATAGGGATTTCAAGTTTAAAGCATTTGATATGGTGGCTCACCATGTCCATGAGATGTGCCTCAGAATTGTAGCGCCAGAAGCAGTGGCTATGCCCAAGTTCAGCTGGGTTAAGAGCCTGTAGGACCCAAAGGTAAAGTGCATCTTCAGCTGATTGCCCGGGTAAGTTAGTAAGAAGCTCCATTAAACACTGGGTGGTCCAGCCCATTTGTGGGGGTCTGTGGGGAAACACGATGGGGGGGGCAAGACTCGTGTTTGCATTGTTCTGTTTTGGACTCAAACTCTCATGTCCAGCCTGGCTCGGAATAGCACCAGGCGTCCAATGTGGTGCTAGCTTGCTGTGCCTGGAATCAAGCTCTGCTTTGTCACAGCTGCTCTTTTTTCCTTTCAGTGTGCAACATGCATTTCTCTTCACATTATTCAGCAGCTAGTGTTTACACTCTGTGCTAATGGTTAAAAAAGAATAAAGAATGTGTGTAATTAGGAAGCTGAGAAAGCTGCTGCATGTTATGGGAAAGAAATAAAAGGCAGCGGTTTTATAACCCCAATTGAGGGTCTTGCCAAAATTATTTGCATATGGTTACTGACTGCTTAATATTTCCTGTCAAAGCTCAGTAAAGAAAGCCACTTTAGTGGGCCCCTCACTACAGGAAAGGCACCGAGGCCCTGGAACATGTCCAGAGAAGGGCAATGCAGCTGGTGCAGGGTCTGGAACACAGGTCTTAGGAGCAGCTGAGGAAACTGGGACTGTTCAGTCTGGAGAAAAGGATGCTCAGGGAAGACCTTATGGCTCTCAAAAACTACCTGACAGGAGGTTGTGGTGAGCTGGGGGTCAGCCTTTTCTCATGGATAATTAGTGATAAGACAAAAGGGAATGGCTGCAAGTTGCGCCAGGGGAGGTTCAGGTTAGAAATGAGGAGAAATTTCTTCTCAGAAGGAGTGGTTGGGCATTGGAACAGGCTGCCCAGGGAGGTGGTAGAGTCACCGTCCCTGGGGTGTTTAAGGAAAGGTTGGATGAGGTACTTAGGACATGGTTTACCGAGTAATATATGTTGTATGGAGATGGTTGGACTTGATGATCTTGGAGGTCTTTTCCAACCTTTATGACTCTCTGATTCTATGAAAATCACCTTAAACAAGTACCGTGTGCTCTGTAGGAGACATAGAAGTGGTGTAATCCCTTCCTGTAAATGTTTCCTGCTAGAGTAATGTTAAACAGTTTGCATGCTTCTAGCTTGTGTTATTTATCTAGTAATCTTACGTTGGAGACATTCAGGGTCTGCTCTGGATGTTAAATAAGAAGCTGTTTTTGCTGCTGACAGATCTGAAGGTAGGAGCAGACTGAAGTCATGTTTAAACATGGAAGGATTTAATGCACACTGATGATATCCTGTCCAGTGACAGACTTCTGACTGGACACCTTTACTCTTGCCCATGGTTCAGAACTCATGGTGTGCTGCAGTGTTTGAATCTGGCATTGCAGTATTTTTAAGCCTGTTGGCAAGTAGCTGTTCACAGTTAATGGAAGTGGTGATGCTTATCTGGTGTGTTCTTAAGTTCAAGTGTCCACGCATGTGTGGGAAAGTGCTTCTGCAATTTAAAGGCAGAAGGTCAGATTTAATGAAACAGAGTCATAAACTGTGTATCTTTGTAACAGAAAGCAAAGCTGATAGGAAGTAGCTTTCCAAGCAGAGCTTTATTGCAACACTCCTTGAAAGCAAAGGAGGTTACGTCACTTTCTAGCTTTCATTGTTATCTGTTTCTTGAAGTAACAGCAAGTACATGATCTCTGGGGCGTTCGCTACAGTATTTCCATCCTGGGACTCTTCTTTCAGCCTTGAGTTAGGGACTATGAACCAGTCTTGTGCCTTGGTAAAAGAACATGAGAGGGTACCCAAAACTGGCTCCTGAGCAGAGTACTGCAAAGAACAGAAGTGTATGCAGCTCTTGCTGGGGACAGAGACCAGAGGCTGGCAGGAAAAATAAAAAGGGAGGAGGTTGGCTTCCAAGAGAATTTTTAGGGTGAAAGGTTGGTGTGCATCTGTAGATGCACAAAGCAACTGATCATTCTAAAATGTTTCATTTTCTGCTCAAGTGTAATTTTTCTGAACAATTTATGAAGCTTCTGCTCATGGCTGTGGGAATTTATTATTTTTTCCTGGAAATTTGTGCAGCAAACGAACCAGCTGGACAGTTCTTCAGTCCTCTGAGTTGGGTTTAACATCGGAACTAACATCATAATTAGGCCTTTAACTGGTAAATTTTATCTTTAAGTGATAGAGTTATGAATTGTTTCATAGGACTGATGTATACTGATGACAAGGCCAGAGGGGACACAAGTCAAGGCATCTGGAACAACTCCAGGAGGACCCATTCATGAGTATCTAGATGAGAAACTTGGCGACAGTCCTGTCAATAGCTTTTCTTTCATGAGCAATCAATTTGTTTTCAAATGGCAAAGAAATTCTGTTCCTCAATGCAAAGCGCAACAAACTCACAGTATGACTGTAAATCTTGAGGTATGAAACTAGTGATGTAGTACATACACAATTTACAAGCTGTGGAACAAACCTCTAGAGCTGCCCTGTCTGATGGATGTGGCACTGCATCAATGGGTGCCCTGATTTCAGATTGACAAAGCTGTATCAGTCCATATCAAATTCCAAGGTGGGAGAGAGCTTGAGGATAAAAGCTAAGTTCATCTTCTCTGTTGTTTGGATGCGAGCTGACTGACACAGACAGAGTGAACTCATGTTAAAAATAGACTTAACTGCAATGAAATGTGCTCTAAATGAGTTTAGCTTGTGTCGAGATATATAAATATTAAAAAAGCTATTAAAAAAGACATATATACACTACAGATTCCCTGGGTTCTTTTGATTTATGTACATTCATTGTAATTTAAAAAAGAAAACAAACCATATACTCTCTGTTTATATTCAGGTTACCCATGGAAAACTTACATCATGCTAGTGGGAAAGCGAATGGAATGCTTGAAGGTACTGTCAAATGTAGAATATAACCCCCTGAAGAAGGAAAAGCTTCTTTTGCTGTCTACTCCTAGTTGGACTTTAAATCTCTTTAGGAGAGATCCTTCCTAATCATAGGAGAAACTTGTGTATAATTATTTAAATAATAACACTTCCTTTAGTTTTTACTTTCCTGTTAAATGGAACCCAGCCCTGCTCTCCAGGCTCCTTGAGATAGTAGTTAAATTACTGTTTTCACCTGCTGGTAAATGAATAGCCTGCCTGGGCCTTAGCTTTCATTTCTATACGTGTGCAGATGCAAGCTGATATCCACAGGGTCGGTAATAACAGGGTCTGCAGAGTCAGTTCAGTTCCTCTCTGGTTACAGTATGTCAGGGAAATGACACGAAGAGCAGTATTTTCTATGGCAGGGGTGCTGCTGTAGGGTATGCAGGACGTCAGAAGTCACAAAGGCATTTGTCTGCCTGGACGTGAATGTACCTCTGAGGAAGACGTGAACAATGGGCAATCTGCTACCCCAATCAAGGGGCAATTAGGAAATGTTACAAACCCTGTAATAGTGACAGCATAATAACAGTATGGAGGCGCTTGCCTTCCTGCATCACCCTCCCTGGTGTGACTGACTGCAGCTGTAGGAAGTGCTGTGCTTGCACTGGCAATACCCTGTGTAGGAAGAAGATACAGAAAAAGGAACTTAGAAAGGAATTTAGAAATAGTAATTGACACTCTTCCTGCTTACCATAGCTGAGCAGTACGTGGTTTGATCCCAGTTCACCGTGAATGCGCGTGCATCCCAAACTGAAATGGGGCCAGTTAGAAAAAACACAAACATACTTCCCTGCACTGGCTTTAATCTCCAGTTGTTTTTGGAAGGTTAATGGAAAATATAAGCCGTATGAAAACATAAGGCCTATGCAGAGGCAGTGAGGCTTTCCTCATTTATCTGCAAGGGGGAAAACCAGCTTTGTTTGTCTAGGCTTTGACTCTTGGTCTGAAGAGGCAGTGAAGTACTTCCCCTCACATCCAGACTTGCACATTGCAGAACTGCTTTCATCTGACATCTGAAACCTCAACTCCCATAGCAGGGCGTATGGCTCGAGTGCCATGATGGGGAGTTTGGCCTTTGCTGTGCTGATAATTCTGGCTTTGCAGAATCTAAGATGGAGATGATAAATGTACAGTAATAAGATGAAATGCCTTGCTGTGATCAGAGCTGGCGTTTGTGTTTCACACCACTGCCTCTTTATTCCATCACTCTCCCACTGACTCTATTAGATGAAACTTTTTTGTTTCATCTGTGGTTCAGCAGTGTCATTTTGTGTGTGAGGGGTGCTTTAGCATCAGCACAAGATGGACTCTAGTTGCATTTAATCTAAACCCACAATATCCTGAAATCTGTTCCATGAAACTACATGTTTGAAGAGCTGTTCATGGGAGAAAATCAATAGGGAGCATTGATGGAAGAAAATGGAAGAAATTGCCCCTCTTTTTGCTCCCTCTGAGGAGCTCTGAGCTACTTGCTGGCAGCTACCAGAGACTGCCAGCTCAATTGCTGCTGCTCTTCTTTTCCTTTTCTGTTTTTGTCTTTTTCCTTTGTGTGTTTTATTGGCTCAGGTTTGGAGCAGGGTTTTTAAGCAGCATAGGTTGAGAGAAGTATGTGTCAGAAGAAAATAAAGAAAAGAGGAAGAAATGTATGGCAAAGAGAGGTAAGTTGTAAGGAAGGGTGAGGCAATGGTGAGGAAAGCAAGCTGAAGGAAGCAGTGGTGGTGAAAAGAGATGGAATGGAATTGACTGGATTGAAAAGAAGTGCAGAGGTACCAGTGATGAGTGGGTGCAAGGGGAGAAAACGTGTCTTCGGATGCATGGTTGGCTTAATGTTTCTGTGAGATAGAAAACCTACAAAGCTTAATAGAAGTCCTCAAGAGATGGGAGAAAGTGACAGCTCTGCACTTCTGTGCTGTAAGGTGAGGTAAGCATGCAAATGGGACTGCCAGGAAAACCTGACGCAGGGGTTTAGTGCCTTAATAGAGCTGCCTGCCCCTGGCACAGAGCTCTGTGTAATACAATAGCTGTCAGTGGTGAAGTGATTTTCTTGCTCTCCCCTTCCCTGCCTCTTGTTACAGTTGTGGGGCACTGAGCCAAACTCTTTATTTTCCCAATTTCATTAAGATGATGATACTCTAACAAAGACCAGACTTTGTCCCTGTTGTTTGAGCTTGTGGCATTGATTTAACCTTGATGGTGCAGAGGAGCTGTCATTTTGCTCTGTCTTTCCCAGGAAGGCAAGCAGTGTTTATACATCAGCCTTGCACAGAGAGCTGCAGTGAGCTTTTAATTGTCACTAGGGCTCTGCAAACCCAGCAGTAGTGGTTGCCCAGGGAATACACTGAATTTCTACACCCCTTCTTGCCAGGGACATGTTTCATTCCTGCACCTCTCCTCCAGTATCAGAAGTCAGCTGTCAGCGCTGCAAGACACCTCTCACCAAAGGCTCAGGCTGGGATCCTCTGGCTCAAAGGAGAATTTGCAGGAAACCTCCATGGAGACCAGAGCTAAATTCTCACAGATTCACAAATGCATGTTACATGCTGATGTTTTGAATAGGATTGGAAAGGAAATTCTTATGAAGCATTAGATATGCTACCCTTTCAAAAGTATTAATTTCTGCCAGGGTTTCCTTTAAAAATTCATTTTTGCAACCTCTGGCACTAGTGATACAGGTGGGAGTTGTTTCAATTTGAGCCAATCTTACTAGCACAAAAGACTGGGATTTGAGAAGTGACAAAAGGATCAGGGTGGGGGACTCCCTGAAGAAATCACTGAATCCATAGCAGAAAAAGAAATAATGTAGAAAGGACTTCTGTTTATAATTTGATGTTATTACATGTGCCTTTTGGGTAGGTAAGATCCCTGTTTCTTCAAAGACAGTCCCATGTTTCTTTGCAAAGAGTGTGTCTGTTGGTATGAGCTGGCAGAGAGCTTCCCAGCCAGGAGCCATTGCTCAGAGCTTTGTTGTGCAAGTCTGCCTTCTTTCTGTGTGAGTTTTAAACACATAGTTTTTAAATACATTGTTTTTGAGGAGAAGTATTTGCTGATTGTCACAACTTGTAATGCCATTTGAAATGTATTAGACCACAGTGCTGTGGAGATAGATATATAGATAGATAGATATTAGTTTGCAAATAAATATTGGGTCTAGACATACACTCTGTAGTCATTAGTTTAAATATTGGTAATTTCTGCAGTGTTTCCTATGTAATTGTAGACCAGACACAATCCTAAACTGTATGTATGCCCTGAGGCATGTGCTGGTGGTTCTGCATTGTGGATGCATAGATTGTTCAAGGAAATAACCCACCACCAATCCAGCCATTATTTATGAACGTAAACAAGAAAAATCATTGCTGTGCTTTGCTAGAACAAACACAAGGACAAAATACTGCTTGAAAAGAAGGCATTAAGTAATGGTAATGTAGTAGTAGTTAGTTTAGCTGCTGTCGGCTGCCTGTGACTAGAATCTGATATGAAACAGAGCTTGGATTTTGGCAGCGTTGAGTCCTGTGCGCTTCTCTGAGGAGTCTCTTGGGCAGGACTCTTAAGAAGTATTTACATGCCTCAAGATTTAGCTGAGCACTTGGTGGGGTTTTCCAATGCACCCAAGTCCTTAATACCTCTTGGGTTTCTTGGGGGGAAATGAGTGTGTGTGTGTGGGGGGGGTTGTACACACATGTGTGCACGTGTGGAAGCTGTTGCACTGTGTGATTCTTTTCAAGCAAAAGCATATTCCACTGAGTAGGGAGTAGCATTCCCTCCCAGTCTGCTGAGCCACTGCGTTATTTCACAGGTAGAGTTTTGCATGTATCTGCCTTCCCCATCATCTCTTAGTTTATTCTTGTTTTCCCTCACTTTGCTGTATGTGGGAAGCTCGTTAATCTGGGTACCTTCTGACTTGCTTGGAAAAGGGTGTCCTCTGACATCTGTCAGAGGTTTAATGGCACGATGTTGTTACGTGGCATGTTCATTGCTAAGACATCAATTTTGCAAATTCTGGCTTAGCATGGTTTTCTTGCTGAGCTTGGACTGAATTACATTAAGAGAAAAAATAAAAGTGCAAAGAGACTGGAAAAAGGTGTAAAAGTGACCAAACTAAGGAATATTTTGTAAAATATTGCCCTTATGTTTCTGCTTGCATGATCACTATTTTAAGGTTTGGCTACTGATGTATTTTGAAATGTTGCCTCACTGTACCTGTATGTGATGTGATTTATCATTCTTGTGGAGGCTGTCAATAATACTCCTCTGGAAAGTTACTTCTGCTGAGCCAGGGCTGCAACTGGATGCTGTCCTACCCTGCTGTTTTCCTGAAATTTAGTTTCAGCAGAATGTGTTTGGTTAGTCCAGGATCTGTTATTTAAACAAACAAACAAACAAGTGAATCCTGTAACTGCAGAGTCAGTTAAACTTCTGTTAGTGTCATGTTCCTTGATTTGTGTGGAATTGCAGGTAGCTTTGATGCTGTGTTTTCTGAAGTTTGGTCCTAAGACAAAGGTGTTCAGCTGGACAGCATGGGGTTTATTCTGTTCCTGATTGGGGTCTGAACTGTCTTATGTCATCTTGAGCAAACTGTCAACTTGCTGCTGACCAAGTGATTACATGTGAGGACCTGGTGCAGGTTTTGGTATGCTTTCCCTTTTGTATGGCTGCAATTGTTTACATAGTAGAGCAGTCTATGATTGCCTAGATCAGCTGGAAACCAACATAGTTTTGTAGATTTTAAGGGTTATCACTCAATATCTGAAAATTTCAACCACCTAGACATACCAGCTTGAACATGGACAAGAGCTGTAAACACTTTTCAGTTTTTAGCAGACTGCCTACAATAACAGTATCTTTCTTGCACAGTTTGTACCCTCATTTTTTAAAATTCTTCTCTCTGAGAAATTCTGAAATCTCATTCTTGTAATAAATTTAATGATTGTGCAGTAATTGACAACTCACAAGTTGTATCCTGCAAACAACTTTGACTGGGTTTGCCTGTTCAGAAGTATATCTGGAATATTTTATGTGAGACAGCATTCTTCAGGGCAAAGAGCTGAGATCTGGGACTCTGGCTTTCTAATTTCAGAGTTTCCACTTGTTAACTGTGCGGCCAAGGACAAGTCAGTATAACCCAAATACAGTTCCACACACACACCCCCAAATTAATGGGATATCAGGAGCTTGGATGTGTGGTTCAATCTGTACCAATTTGTTCCTCATTTTTCCTGAAGCATCAAAAGCTACAGCAGTGGCTAATAAGTAGCTCCTGTTGAGAGCACAGTCTGGAATGCTGACCTGTGAACAAGCAGTATCAGCAGCACAAGGAGCAAGGGCTTTCTTTCGATGGGAGACTCCAGACCTTCGGAGTGTCACAGAAGGCGTCAAACTCATTACAAAATGAACATAAAATGTACTGAAATATGTTAAGAACTTGAAAAGAGCATGCTTTCTTAGAGGCACAGAGAGCACCCTTCTCAATGTGCAGACATCTTTATAAATCTAGATTACACGGTCTATGTTTACACATACTTTGGCTGGACTTCGTTAATGAGGCTAATTTAAAGGGTTGCCAGATTGTGTACTGGCCGGATCAGCTGGCCACAGGATTATGAGTGTTGACCAAGTAACAGCAAGTGTCCAGCATTCCTGACCCTGCTGAGCTGGCACAGATTTCCTGCATCTAGTTTTCTGGAGAAAAAACTTTAAGGAGTATCAGAGCTATAATGTGATGTCTGATATTTCCATAACTAATTTAGTAAAAAACATTACCAAGCCATAAATTCTGGCAAAACACTGAAAGAGCATAGGAATCATATGGGATAAGTGCTGAGTCTTGCTGTCAAAGAAAGGAGATTTAATTGGTATTTTTTTCCCCACAGATGTAGCAAATAGTTAATGGAGTCATAAACCCTTTCACTAGGTGTTATTACTGGCTTTCATAAACTGCAGACCATGACTGGCACATAGTCCTGTTTTTACAGGTGACTTAATTGTTTAATGTCAGACACTTACCTTACTTTGTCAGCTATAGATCTTGGAGCACAAGGTGTTACTCCATCGTTTGCTGCTTATATTAGAGATGATGAGTTTCTGAAGCACACACGGACTCCTACAGGTCTGCCAAGACCTTTGATATATGTGTGTTTCTTTCCTGTTTTCTTTTTTCTTTTTTTGAAAGAGAGGGAATAAAAAAAAATACTTCCTGCATTCCAGAGTTAGGTCAGGAGAAAGAATTGCAAGGATGCTAAGAACGTGCATAGATGGTCTGACACCCACATCATACATACATTGTGTGGTAGATCTTACGTAAAGCACTCATCAGCTTTGTCAAAATGGCATGTCCTTCTCTTTTGAAAAATTTCTGTTATCTGGCAGAATCTTTTGTTTGGACTGTGCAAAATCATACAGCTTGTTCAAGTAGAGCACGGTCTCACAGTCTCAGTCTGGTTTTTCTCTTCCATCTTTTTGGGGGTTTTTTTTGATTCTATAAGCCCTTCCTGAAGAAAAGAAGGTACTCATCAGGCAGTAACCTTGTTTATGTCACCTTTCTGGGAGCTGGGCCTTTTCTTTCAATGTGGTTTGCCAGGAAAGGCTGTTAAATGGGTTAAATACCTTTTCATGTGTACCTAGGTGCCTTCAGCAGTCCTACGTACAAGTCGATTTAAGTTAGGAGAGATGGCACAAAGTGGTACAGAGGAACTGTATCTAATAGAATTGAAGTCAGTGGAAATTCTTGTCTCTAACACCATTATTGTGAGAGCAGAACCTCTGCTTGGTCAGCTGCTGAGACTTTTTACTGAAAGACAGGTCTTGGATTGTCTTTGTGGGATGTGTCTAGAGGACCTGCTGAAACCCCTACATCAGCAGGGCGTTCTGTCATTGCTGAAACGTTCCTGCATGTACCAGTGCTTGGAAGGGCTTTCTTGATGCTGGAATACATGGCCTGCACTATTTGAGCTTCCTTCCTGAATAAAACTAAGCTGCCACTTCTGAGTCTCTGCCAGAACTGCGCTGCTGCAGCTCGACAGCTGCGGCTGTTCATTGATTCGGCGGCGGCGCTGCAGACCTTACGTTCCACCATGTGAATGGGTATTTTTTTCTTTAGGAGCATATGGGGAGTTTTGATGGACTGGGTCCATGCTTGTTGATGCTGGCAGCTGTGGAGCTGCCTGCAGCAGTCTCAGCTGACTGCCTGGCTGGACTTCTCTACACGTTGGGTCATGCTCAGCTGTGAAAGATTTGCTCCATGTTAGAAGGTAGGCTTAAGAGTAATGCTTCACCTCGATCTGTGTGCAACCCATTAACAGGGAAGTGCTTCAAGCTGAGTTAACGTTACACCAACAGCTCACAGAACATCATCACCACGCAGGGAGTGTGTGTGTGGGGACACCCTCAGATCCCTGCTTCCCAGGCAGGTCACATTGCACACATATTTCTCTTCTGTTCCTCCGTATCTGGCGTGTCCTTTTATAACTCAGTTCATCTGTCTTCCTAAAAATAATCCACTGTGATCTTATTGCTCCTGTTTGTCTGAGAAGTTACAAGTAATGTAATAAAAGTTCATAAATATTAGCAGGGTAAGAATGTTCAGAACATAAACACTCTGGCAGTGCTTTTGTGCATTTCATTAACTTGGTGTGATTTGGAGATCTCTTAGTAGAAAAAGTAAGTTTTGCTTCATGGGAAACAGGCCCTTGAGATTCCTGGTGTCCTTTAGATGGCCTGGGGTTTTTTTTTCATTTTGCAAATGGAATTTCTTACCTAAATCTGCCCTCTGGAAATGGAGTGGGGCTCAGTTTTACTTTCTCATGTGTCTTTTGTCTTTTGTTTAAATCTGTTTCAAAACGCACAGTTTAGTTTCCTGGCGTAGAGAACTACTTTGTCTTCTGAGCACTCAGACCTTCAGTAGATCTCTCAAAGTCAGTCACAGGGGTGTCTACAAGCTGCCCATTTATTTCTGATGCTCACCTAGTCAATAAAGCAGATTTAAAAATATATATATTTTTCTATGACAGTGGCTAACAGTTTGCTCTGCCAGTGGGTACTCCTCCATGTTATTAGAGATGCACTAAGATGCAAGACATTAAGCTGATTTGTAGGTTCAAGGTCGTGGTAGTCTACACTATATGAACTAGTAGTAACCTTCTTTTTGAGTGTGGGGATTTACAAGTGGAAAAGAGGAAAACCAGGTCATATACATAGCATTGCAGTAGAACTTGAAATAACAAGTCAGGGAGTTACTGATAGTTGAAGTTAAACCACTTTTCACCTAGAAGACAGGCTGACATCTTGGTTCTGTCATCTACTGGAGCCTTCTGGAAAAGAACACAGAAAATCTCCCCTCTCAGGAAGTTGAACCCTGCATGGACATTCTACCATAGCCTGAAGACATCTTGCCAACCACCTTATTCTTCCCATTATTTTTGATGGCCTTTAATGTGATTCTTCAGAAAGCTATTAGGATTGTCACATTGCATTAAATCCTCTTCGCATAATAATTTCATACCAAACAAAACAATAGCATGCTTCTTGGGCAATAACTGGAAGTTTTAATGATTTAAGACGAGCGTAAGTATTATGTATTAAGGATACTGGAATATAGTATTTTGTATGAGCACTGTATTTAAAGATACATCTTAATGTCTCCGTGTGGTTTGGCCCAGTTACATGTGTCTGTGGGAAATGTAGCTGTACAGTTATATTATTTCCTGGCTTTCTATGTGTTAACTTTGGGATGAATCTATTAGTTTTCCCAGTTGATTGCTTACTTCCTTTTTAGAGAGGAGGAAAAAAAATTTCAAAGTATTTTCATAGCTTTGGCTTTTTTTTGTTAGAAGGTTTTTCCTAAAATCTAGGTTTGGTCTCATGGGTTTGACAGCGTGCATATTCATGACAAATGTAGAAACTTTCCATCCCATTAAAGTTTCAACAGATAATTTCAGCAGATACTCCTGCAGAACCAAATAAATGCAGTTACTTGGTGAAGAGTCATTAAAAGTTCTGAAGTCTTTAATAGAATACGATGGCTTTCGTTCAGTCATTAAGGAGTATTTGATGGTTTCTTGGCCAGTTATACACTGGAGAGTTTTGCTGGCTTGTTAGGACTTCTTCAGCTCCACTTGTTTCAACAGTAGCTGAATAACAAGAAGAAACTGTGATGGTTCAATCCCAGTTAAGGACGGATGCAAAAAGAAAGGCAAAACCAGTGAAACACAAGGTCACAGCACGTGTGCAAGTATTGGCTGGCAAGAGTCCTATTGACTTGTACTATAAAACACCCAGTGGATATATAAAAAAAATAGGGTAATTGTTTTGAGGGTTTTATCAGCTCTCTGTTGATCTGGGATATTTTTGGCAGTTTCTCATGTTCAGTAACCTTCCTTAGTGAAATATGAAAACGTATTGTAATTTAGTGGATGTGATGCATAAAACATTAGTAAAAGCAGTTTTCTGAAGCTCATTTTTATAAGCCATATAAGAATGAGGAAACGTACTATTCCTGTGCAGTAAGAAGGATAAATCTCAACATGCTTAAAATAAGACCTGAAAAATTACCTGAAAGCTGGGGGCTTTTTTACTTGAGAGTGTTGGTGAGCCATAGATTTTAGTTGAAACTGTAGGCAGTTGATGTGCTGTGTTCATGCTTCATTACAACAGAACAAATCGAAAGAGAATTACATTATCTCAAAGAAATTAGACTAACAAAGAACTAGTGTGAGAGCACTTGTAGGAAAAAAAAGATGTTTCCTTGGAGAATTTCTTGGAATATAAATTCTTTAGCAGATAAACATTTAGTCTTTTAAGACTGTATAGGAAAATTGCAATTTGCATTTTGAACAGGAGCTGGATATAAACAACTTAAATAGAATTCACAGTATCTGGAGGGGTTTCTTTTAAAGCTGGTTTGGTTTTTTTCTAGAGTGGTCTTCCCAGAAGATTCTCAGAAGCCCACTGGAGACTTTTAGATTGTCTATAATATTTAATTTTTCAATATTAAAAAGAAGAGTAGGATCTAGGAAGACTTTACGAGAGTGGTTGTGTACAAACTACAGTATTTCTTCAGGCAAAAAGGTCTTCTAATTTAAAGAGTATGCAATTCGTATGTAACTACAGATCAGAGGTGGTAATACAATGGCTAATTGGAAAGTGTTTTCGTCTTCACGTTTAGGTTGTTGGGGTTTTTTTCTCCCTTGCTAAATCCAATATGTCAAGTGTGATGGGTGGAGCAGCACAGACATCCAAGAGGAAGAAATCTTACTCATTTCACAGCTAGTCTCTTGGTGTAGATTTTGATCCAGAGGAAACCTAATTAGCTCCACCAGAAATAAGACTAATGCATGACTCTAGCTTCCTACCTGGCAGTGGAATAGTAAAGGAGTGGTGACCCCCATGGTGGAAACTGTTGGGTTGTCTTTTTTTCAGAGCCCCAAATTCTGGCTCTGGCCCTGTCTAGTGAAAAAGTGCTGAATACTTGGCACCCAGCTTCTGAATGTGGAGATGAAGGAACTTTTTTTGTACAAGTAATTCCAAGATCCTTTGGATTACATGCCTTATGTGATGGTAGCAGCTTCACCTTTGATTAGCTGACTCGTAGATGTTGCCACATGATTACACAGCCCCACAGTTGGGCATGCTTCTGTTTAAGTTCAAAGCATTTTGCAGCTTGATACAACACATGTAAATGATGCTCAGCAAATACTTGGAGAACTAAAAACTCAGCAGCTGTCTCCTTTGTGCATCCATTTTCAATAATTAATTTGGTATCCTGTGACTTTTAATTGGAAGAGTGGTGATGCCAACTTTACAACTACTAAACCCTAAGCTTCTGACATGTTCGAGGGAGGTGCGTGACTCTGTGTGGCCATCAGTAAGCCAAGGAGAGGTAAAGGATGCCCGTGGATGAATAGTGGATTCCCTAAGGCATTTGCTGAAAACAGGGTGGCTTACAGCTTATCTGATAAAGAAACAGCATTTTTCAGCCTACCAGTGAGCCAGTGGACTTGTTTTGTTGTGGTTTGTTTTTTTCCTCTCTGGCATTAATTGTTAATGTGTGAACTTTCTACTCACCCACTTGTGCTTCTTGTAACATTCAGATCTTTTCTCTCCAAGTGTGAGACACTTGATTATTTTAGTCACTTGGTGCAGTAATTTATTATTAATTATGCTTTCAGAGTCGAGCAATCATGTTACTTCATTGCATTTATCTTCTGCCAACATGTAAACAGATTATTTGTAATGAGACAGCTATGGGTCGCTACTGAATGTGGATTTTGCAACTTCAGCCTGAGAAGGATAATTCCCATGCTGCTCTCAGCCTTTGAACAGCGATCACCATGAGAGGTCTCAGGAAACCGCAGATCTGCTCATTGCCTGCTGGAGAAAGAAAACATGTGTGAGGCTGTGGAAAATGGCATTGATTATTTTAGGAATAACGTTGCACAGAAAGGAGACAGAAGCTGCCAGTGTAAAGAAGCTGCATGATTTCTGCTGGGCCTCTTTTCCTGCAGCCTTTTCATCCACCTTTCTCCACCTGTGCTCAAAGACTTCTCCAATGTACCTGCAGAGACCGGGGCAGTGTCCCCTTCTATGCAGGGCCTGGGGTTGCCTCTCTGCTGTGATGCCTTGCAGCAGCAATGTGAGAACCCACAGGAGCTGGCTGGCACTTGGGCTTCTCCATCTCAGTTTTACCTGCTTTTGTGCCTGTTCTGTCAGTGCTGTGGAAGAGAAATAATCTTGACATGTTTGTGGGCTGCTTGGCGTATTAAGCATAAAGATTGTGAGTCCTAGTGCGAAGCCAATAGCAATAATTAGCAGTGCTGCTGTCTTTGAACTCACGTTTTCCCTTAAGCAGGCCTGTTCTGGCTGTGGGGTGGCAGTGATGTTGGTGTGAGGTCAGCCACCACTGACCTCCCAACTCTGCTTCAGCAGCTCATCGCTGTGTTTCATCAAGGCAGCGTGCTCCCCCACACCTCAGCCAAGAAGAGGGGACCATTGCACTATAATGGGCTGTGACCCATTTCCAGGTCTCCAAGGCCCTTTTAGTTCAGTGAGATGAATTCCCTTGTAGTTGGTTCTGAGGACGAACGAAAGGCTTTATTGGAGGCAGGTTTGGGGAACACCAGCAGTAACTGAACTGGGCCTGGGGTTTACACTGTCCTGTTAGAGATTCCGTGATAAAAGTCAATGAAAACAGAGCAATTCATAGTAGTTTTTCAGGAATTATCCTAGGAATTTATCTTTAATATTACTTGAATATGTGTTTCTTCACGTGTCAGTGCAGTGATGCTTTCAAAGGCAGTTTTGCCCTGGGTGAGGATCTGGCTTGCTTTGCACTCTGTTGCAGGGAGGTACCGTGTCCTGCAAGAAGAAGATGATAGCTGAGTTTTGCTTGAGTGCTGATTCCTAGCCCTGATTTACGCAGTGAGAACCGAACTCGGGCCTAACAGCCTGGAGTTGTTACACAGAAGCCAGATAGCGTTTCAGCCATCCTCAGGCTTATTGGAATCCTCTATTTAAAACCGATGCTTTGAGTGTTTGACAGATCTCTGGCAGTTTTGCTTTCAGCATCACAAAGATGCTCAGTCACACAGGTGGGTCACAGGGTGGCCTTTTCCATGAGGTTGTTCCTCCTCCTGCTGAACTGGGCACAACTCCCAGCAGCGGGGATGGGAGTTGTGTCCCTGGACTGTCAGCATACAGGATCAGAAGGTTCTGAGGAGGGCAGAGCTGGAGAGGTGTATGTGGGGGTTACTCTGGATTTCCCTGCAGTCAGAGTCCTCCCTACACCTGAAGTCTGCAGGGTAGGCCGTGCCTGTAGAGTGCAAACTGTTTAAGCACGATGAACAATTTTTGCTTTGCATGCTGTCAATTCATACTGGGTATCTTTGTCTCTATCACAACCAGTGCTTCACTTCCAAGACTAAGGTTGTTCTACTCTTACGCCACTGCCTCAAATGGTTGCTGCATATTTTCGAATGTGGAGTGGATTCCTGTCATTCTGAGATATTTCTTTTGCCATTAATTAATCATGCAAAAATTTTTTTCTTAAATTTATCTTTTTACAGTTGTTCAGTGAAAAAATAAGTGGAGCAGAAGGAACGAAGCTAGATGAAGATTTTCAGGAGATGGAAAGGGTAAGGAAGGCAACCTGGTTTTCACTGTTAACCTGTTTACAGAATGAAGAGTGGTTCACATTTCAAGTGATAGAATGGTATTGTGGATTTACTGGGGGGAACACCCCACCATGTGCTGGCAAACAGAAATAGATAAGGGCATATTTATCCTTGAGCCATTTCAGCTCAGGGAAGGGAGAGGAGCCATCCCCAAAGGCTGCCTGAGCGGGAGAAGCAGGTTCCACCAACCCCTCTTGACAGTGACAAGCAACTCCTCTGAGGATGGTGCAGAGCATCAGGATGCTTCCTCCTCTGTGGGAAATTGGGGAGTGAAGTCTTTAGTGTTTAGTCTTCACAGAGTCTCCCCAGCTGCTATTATTCATGATACAATTTAACTACTAGGGTCAGATTTTTCTCTCGATACAGAATTATATTTCTTAGTTTAAATCCATGTTTGGACATCTACATGAGTTGTGGAAGTTGACATCTCTGCTATTCACTTATTAGCTGTGTTGCAAATCAAACAATGTTGCTGCCACTTCCTGCTTTTTTCAGCTTTTATATGACTTTTTAATTGCTCTTGTCTTTCTGTGTATTTTTTAATGTTCATAGTAGACCTAGGTCACAGCTTTTATTTTTGGCAGATGGAGAAAAAATATCCTGCTTGAGTTCTTTTTTTTTCCCCCAACATGCACTTTTGAATTTATGATCTAAATGGTTTTCTAGATTTCAGTTTCTTTGGCTACATAACAATAATTGCCTTTTTCTGCATTATAAGGGGAAAAATAACGTGCAGGTCCTAAGGGAGGAAAAGAGAAACAAACCAGAAGTACTATTTTTATAGCATTTTAGAAACTATTAAATGGGAAGACAGTGCAAACTACTGTTTTAAATGGCCCTGACCCCAAGATTGTGAGGGATGTGTTCAGACTTTTCCACCTGTGGAGAGAAGCAATCTTGGTAGGAAAATTGTAGTCTACAATGTGTAAGCAATACTCAAGACTAATGGGCTGGAAAGGCAAGCCCACGTTTCGATAGAAACCTTCTCTCCTTCCCAGGACTACTTGCCCGTTAATATGTTTTTGGTAAGTCCTGTCATAGCTGTGACATGGCTATTTGTTTCAAGCTACAATATTTGCTTTAGTTTCAATAGTATTTCATAATCAGAATGGTAAATTATATCTAATGGAATGACAATTTTTCTAGTAATCAATTTCCTTTTGCCAACTGCGTTACTTTTCTTTTTCAGAAAATTGATGTTACCAATAAAGCTGTAGCAGAGCTGCTGTCAAAATCCACAGAGTATCTTCAGCCAAATCCAGGTAGGATAGGAACAAGAGGTGTTGGATTTTGCTGAACATTGTCTTCTTCCTTGGAAATTCATCCTAGGTAAATAAAAGCTAACTAGGTCAGCAATGTGAGGCTTCTGTGTGTCCTGGAGACCTCTACCTGTGTGCAGTGAACAACGATGGAGTTTGTATGTGGTAAGTCTGGACACTGCTAGGTCTCAGTGGTTTTTGGATCATTTGCTAACAGAGGTTTTTCAAATCTTGTTTTAAGAAATAAGAAAGGAGACATGTTTACACTTGCAGTCACTCAGAAAGTTTGTTATGACCTTGATTCTCAGTCCAAACCAGCAGTTGGAAGAACCTTCATTCTTTGAGAGCTGGCTGGCTGAATTCCTGCTGAGTCATCTACACCAGTGCCTTCAGAGAGAGCTGCCTCTTGTGGGTAACTTAAGAGGTGCACACCCCTGAAGAAGTTTAATGGGTTATGTCTGCATAAGGATAGTAGGATCCAGACCTTTACCAAGGCCCAGCCTGTGTGTTCAGGAATGCCTGGCCCATGGCTACTACTCTGTTGAAGAAGCTGTTGAGTGATAACAGTAAGGAGCAGATTGGAAAAACTCTCCAAGAGTAAACACATGGTTTTGGCATGATGTGTGCACTGTAAAGGTAATTTAATTGGTATGTACCAGGCCACTCTGCAGAATAAATTTCTACTGTCTTGAGTACTGGAACAAAAGAAAAAAAGAGGGAGGAGTAAGTTCTGCAAAGCTCTCACAAGCGAGAGATGGAGAGAGAGAGCGTGAAGTTGGCTTTGGTGGTGCTTGTATCTGTTCTGAGTTTGTTTCTGCACAGTTTCTAATCAAGTTGTTCACAAGCAAGAATATTTGAAGGAATGTGAGTATTGGTGAAGATCCTCAGAAGATGACAAGCACTCCCCCTATATATCTGCCTGGAGAAATGATGCTTATTCACTTGAGAATAAAAGTTTTGCATGACCCATATCGTTGAGTGGAATCTTATTTCAATTTTTGGCTATGAAGTACTGACAACAGAAACTAATGGATCTAAAGACCAGCTTAGAGACTTGCCTAATGACGTTGCTTGTTAAATGATTTATTGCTTTCAGAGTGATTCGATAACTTCTGTTCTTTTTTTAATGCCCTCCCTAGCATACCGAGCCAGGCTGGGAATGCTGAACACTATGTCAAAGATCAGAGGACAAGTTAAAACCACAGGCTATCCCCAGACAGAGGGACTCCTAGGAGACTGCATGATACGGTATGGCAGAGAGCTTGGCGATGATTCTATGTTTGGTGAGTTTGTGCATCTCCTCTGGGAACATTTCAGCGTAAAGTTCTTTGCAGAATGTTACTCAGTGATGTAACCCCAGTAAATAGCTGCTGCAGGTAAGAAGGAATATTAAGTACAGTGCTCAGGGGGTAATTGATACAATTAACAAAGCACGATGCTTCTGCCTATTTGCCCACCCTGTTGCAGTTGGCCTTGGTAATACTGTTACTGATGTTGTCTGACAACTCCTGTTATTACCATGACCATTGCAGTTTCTGAGTTGCTAAACCTTGAGGGGGATTCTTAGATGCACTCTCTTACTTTTAAACTTTAGAAAAAAATGGTTACCCTATATTTAAGAAGTATTGAAGGGCAAAACTTACAGAAAAATAAAGAGTAACTGATTTTAGAAATCAGTATTATTTTATAATTATCTGGTGTTTCTGTGCTTTGGAGCAGTGCCTCTTAAACATGCATTTTCGTGTTTTCATGAAAATGAACTCTAGCCTGGCCATGCTGCAGTTCTGTGAGGGATCCATTCTTAACTACCTGTTTCCTCTCAAGACACACTGGTACTTCACAGCCAGAACCTTGATCTTGGCCTTGCCTGCTGGGCCTGCACAGGGTGGGGTGCTGGTGGGAATGAAGCTGAAGCAGCGTCACAGAGCTGCTTGGTGGCTGCTGGTTGATGTGGCTGGGGTTGAGAGACCCAAGGAGAAACACATGAGAAAAGAAGAATCCTGGTTTGGAGAAAGAGAGGACTAGAGCTAGGAGAGTCTTGACAGGCTGGGACTGTGTGCAGAAGCCAGTACAGCTCTGGCTGGCTTTGTAATGCCACTTTGTAATGCTACTTTGGACCTTGAGTCCAAGTAGGTGCTGCTTAGGCAGAGGTGCTGCAGAAAGCCAAAGACTCATTTATTCTCCTCACGAAGAGTGAAGTGGCACAGCACATCTGTGAGATGGATGTATTCATGTTTTTCAATGGCAACAGGGATGCTAAATGAAATGAGAGAAGGGAAAAACCATTTCAAACATTGTTCTGCTTGATCATACATGCTTAATAAAGTATATGGCTATGTTCAATAAGTGGCTTCAAAGAAGCAGCAACAATTTTGACCAAAAGGATGTTTGAAAAACAATCCTGCTGTATATGAGGAAGCTCTAAAACATGACTGTGTGATTTGAGTTACTAACTTTTTGTGTATTTAATAACATCACTAAAGTTGTACAAATCAGCTTGGTTTGCGGCTCTCAACATGGAGGAGGATTTTAACCAATGCAAATGCAGTAGAGAAAGTTGTATTAATTTTTTCCCTGATGCTCTTCAGGGGAAAAAAGTATATTTCAGAATAAAAATTGTCCAGTTTTCTCTAGGGGACAAGCAAGGGCATTGCTGACATTATTTTTTTTTTTACTCTTTGAGGTCCTGTGGCAGATGCAAGGATACCTATTGGAAATAGCTGTTTCATAAGACAGATTTTGTGATTTTACATATATTGAGCTATAAGTAGCCTGTTCTTTACCATAGGCCTTGCATTACTGGATGCTGGGGAGAGCATGAAGCAAATGGCAGAGGTGAAGGACTCGCTTGATATTAATGTCAAACAAAATTTTATTGATCCTCTACAGTTATTGCAGGACAAAGATTTAAAAGAGATTGGGGTAAGTGTTCCAAGGTAAAGCTTCCCTTATCAATAATCAGAGTCAATCAAACTCTGGTTCCCAGAGATATTTTTCTTGAAATCAATAAGGTAAATAAATGTCACTGCATTTAAGTTTGTGTCTCTAGCAAAACGGTGATGGAACCTGCTGAACATCAATGCCTGGCCATTTCTCACTTGTCTAACTTCCTCGATTTGCTGCATTGCTTGCACATTCAGTGCAAGAAGGATGGTGAAAAAAATTATGTTCTGTATTTTTCTGCTATTTTATTTTAACTGTGAATTTTATTAATTCTTATGAACATGTAGTGGGCTATGATTTACTGAGACTGATTATCCTACTTTGCCATCTCTGTCAGCCTAAAGCTGTTTATACCAGAGAACGAATATAACTGCTGAAAAAGGCTATTCAGGGCAGTCACAGAAAGATCTGAAAAGTGCCATAAAATGCTGAAGTGCCATATGCCACTTCAGAAAAAAAAAGACAAGAAGCTGAGAAACACATTTTTCACCTCTAGAGTTAAGTTTTTCAGTGCTTTTGTTTGCAATGTGACAATTCAAAGAAAGCCAGGCAGTGTCTGTCTGAGTCTGTTGATTCCAATAGATTTGGGTAATGAGCAAGTTAAAACCCTGATGAAATGCAGAAATGAAAGTTCTTTTATTTGTTTACACATGAATGGATGTGGGAAGCATAGCAAAAAGACAGTCAGAATGTCTCGATGTCTGTAGCTGTCTGCTGTGATACATAACTGCTTTCAGTTGTAGTTCTGAACTGATGAAAAGCAATTGTTTGGCATTGGCTTTAATGAGGGTTTTGTACTGTCACTTAGAGTCTCTTCTGTAAGTCTGCCAGTCCCGTGCTTTCAGCAGTGGAAGAGCTGGTGTAGTTACATTAGATACAAGTGTCAAGTTGACACCTAACAAAGAAAGCAAGAATACAAGATGTGATGGAGTACTGTTTATGGGATGAGAGGAGATAAAAAAACCCCCTTTAACTTTTAGCTGTTGTATTTCAAATAATTCTAGAGGGAAAATTGAATTAGAAGTAAAACACAGGGACATACACAAATTTAGTTTGGATCCTGCTTCTCTTTTAGGCAACCTGAGGTGCTGCACACTTAGTGATGTTCATGAGTTGGATGCCCAAGTTTAGCAAATCAAGGAAGCCAGTTCCCCAAGTGTTAACAAGTGGGTTTTCTTTTTTTTTTTTGAACGTCTATACAGGATAATATTTCATTCCTGTATGCTGTCCTAGACTTACCTGATGCTGCCTTAGATCAAAGGGATGGACTGGATAATCTCTGAGCCTTGCATATCTTCAATTCTGCATATATTTGCATCCATAACTGAAATTTCCTTAAATCACAGCCTGTTTGTTTGGGCATGTCCTTTTGGGACCTTCTCACAAATGTTCTGTTTTATTTTAGCATCATTTGAAGAAACTAGAAGGACGCCGTTTGGATTATGATTATAAAAAGAAGCGCCTTGGGAAGATCCCAGATGAAGAAGTTAAACAAGCAGTAGAAAAATTCGAAGAGTCAAAGGAACTGGCTGAGAGAAGCATGTTCAATTTCTTAGAAAATGATGTAAGTCTGTCCTGCATTTTTGTTTGCTGCAGTATACCCAGGAGGGCAACGTGTGTGGGATTAGATAAAGCCCGTCCCCTCCTGTGTAGAGGTAAGGTGTAAAAGCAGAGAGTGTGCCTCTAATCTCCTGTCAGAGGGGAACACAGTGCACAGCCATAAATGGGAGAGCTCAAGCATTCAGGAATTTCTTCCTGAAGAAGTGGCTCAGACAGGATTGTCACAGAGGTCTTAAATAGTTTTATAATCTATGAGCAGTGAACTATCTGAGAGCAGAATGCACGGAGAAGGTTGGGAGATGAACACTCACAGACCTGCTGCTGAAACTATGAGCAACAGTGTGTAACTGCCCTTCCCCCCCCCCCCCCCCCAAACTGGAGCTCACTTACAGTCAAACTTTTGCTGCTCAGTTCAACTCTCCAAATTATTTTACCTCTGAAAATAATTATTATTACTATTTGGCTCTGGAAATTACTCCATAGAGTTTGTTCATGGCTTGGGCTCAGGTAGCTCAGAGTCCAAGTCCATCATGAAATTATGTTTGAACACAGAGCAGCTGCAGTCAGTCAGGATGTTCCTCTCTTCTCTCCACACAGAGGAATGGCAGGATGTGCTTTCTCCCATGTCATCAGGGGACTGTAGGAAAAGAGAACAGGGCCATTGGGCCTATTCCAAAGCTTTCTCCTCTCCTGTAGATGCAGCATCACAGAGAATACACTTGGAAAGCCAGAAATGTACTGTCTTCTGTGAGCAAACTGCAACATGGAGGAGCTGTTAAGTGGGAATATTTAACTACACCTGTGTACTAGCCAGTTACAAACTAGCCTGTAGCTCCTCAACTGTTTCTGAGTGGGACACATTTGGTATGGCCGTGTGTAGGTCAGTAAGTCTCTCTCTGCTTTACCAATCCAAGTTATATGAGGGCAGCAAAAATTGTAACATCCCATCAACAGCTTCAGCATGCTGATCCCTACAGGCTCTACCAAGTGCCTGTGTTACAATTCTGCCTTGCCTAAACATCTGAGAACAGTTGCAGATACTCAGTATCGTTAGTTCAAGCCCCAGGCTGGGGATAAAACCATGCATGGATTACAATGGTTTAGCTGGGCCACTGGAGGACTGGTGGGTTATACTTTCTGCTATAACTAATTGTGTCTTTGGGAAGGGCTGCACTTGCTGTCCCTTTGAGGTTTTTCACACATGCTTTCTATTGTTTCTATTTAAATTAAGTCTGTGCTCCATCCCCTCCATTTTCCATGCTGACACTGTCTGTCTGTCCTTCTCAAACATCTCATTGCAGCCTTGTTGTCTAACCCCAGACTGACTCACTGGGTTTGCAGAGATCTTAACTGCAATCGCTTCCTTCCCATCTTTTCCAGTCCCCCAATGTCTCCCTTTCTTGCTCTCCTTGCCCTGTAATTCCTGTTCTCTGAGCTCTGGTTCCCAGCCATCTTGCCAGGTGCCTTTCCCAGAGTCAGTCTCATCCACATCTTTCTCAGGTTTTGCACAGCTAGTTCCAGACCTCCCACATAGACACTGTTGTGAGCATTTCTTATCAGATCCATCTTCCTGCCTTTCCCTCTCGGCTGGTCCCAGGCTTCTATTGCTAAGTGGCTTTTAGTCCATCAAGTTTCTCTGGCTCTTTCCCAGTCTTTCTCTCTCTCTTCTCCTAATCCACAGTTCTGTATCCCTCCTGGCTCTTAGTCATCTTGTTTGGACAGCCCTTGTCTATCCATTTTCTCTGACCACCCCATCCAAACCCCTGGTGCTTTGTGAGTTGTCCTCAGCTGGTTTACATTACTGTTTTCTGACCGTGATGGAACTGTATCAGCTGTTGGTTTGGGTCTGTGCATTTCACTCTGTATGCTGTGTGACAATGTTTGGCTCTTCTGAAGTCCAGGCAGAATTTCTAATAATCTTTTTAACCGAGTCAAAGCAGACAGAGCAAAGCACAGAATTGCCATGGGTCCATACAACGTTTGCAGCCAGTTTACTCAGATACCTTCTTGTGATCCAAGATCTGAATAAATCCTAATGGAATGGAAACATGTCAGATTTCTTGGGGTCTGTCTTCTTAATGTTGTCTTAAAGGAAGAGGACAAGTAAATATCTGTTACTGCTCCAACTCCAGTACAGCTTGAACTTTTCAGTGTGTGTTAGGGGAATGAGATTCTTTGTTACCTCATGAATAAATATATTTTGAATTTTCTTTCTCCTTCACATTCTTCCTTTCCTCAGCATTCATATTTTTGACTGATTGGCTGATACTTTGCAAATCCAAGTAGATAAATCATGTTTCATTTATTGGTTTATAAATGCTGCCATCTAGTGAGTTAAGTCCAGATCATTTTGGACCTGTAGTTTGTAAACATTGCTAATAAACACTAATGGGTCTGAGTCATAAGCTGTCAGGGTGTAATTTCTTCCAACATTGCTGATCAGAAAAGCCCCTCTTTCACCTGCTAAGGGGTCACGTCCTTTTAACTGGTTGAGGCTTGGGTGTTGACACACAGCTGGCTTGGAAGTTGAAAGCAGAAGGGATTTGCACATTGTGAAAGGAAATGACTTAAGGACCCAGCCCTGAGTTAGCGAACTAGAAGTTACACCTCAGTTTTGTTCCCTTTCCAACTGGCAATTTCTTTGATAGAATCACACATGCTCTTTTTCAATTGCCTCCACAAGGTATTGTGGACTTTTGAGATACCAGGTCTGGTTTTAATGATCTGTTGTTTATCCTTCAGCTGAATGTATTGCAGGCTCCTTTCAACTATTTTCTCCTCTATATTTCAGGTAGAACAAGTTAGCCAGTTGGCTGTGTTTGTAGAAGCAGCACTAGATTACCATAAACAATCCACAGAAATTTTGGAGGATCTGCAGAGCAAGCTGCAAAACCGGTAAGGCTGAACCCATCCGAAAATTCCAAGCCCCTTTTGCAGCTGAGATGTGTGAATGTGAGAAGGCACTGAAGCCACAGATCTCGTAGCACCATCTCACAGATGCAGGCTTGCTGTGCTCTGTGCCTTACTGCACTTCACTGCTTTAAGCTGTTGCCACCTGGCCAACCTCTTGCTGTGCTGGGAGCCTTTAATGTAGCGCTGGACCTGCCCAGAAAGCCTGGAGCGTGTGCAGAATCTCTCACTCACGTCTGCAGAGGTTAATCAGGAGTTTGTTTGTAGGTTTATCTACACTTGCATGCTTCTGAGGCTTTGCTCAGAAGTTGGCCTGTTTTCATTAAAATTGAGGGGTATAACAAATTCTGCAGCAGAGTGAGGAAATAGCCAGCTGGCTACAACCACAGCTGTGGTGTAATGTGCTTATGAAAGGCCCGGATAGTTTGTGTCATCCTGCTCAAAGAAAAAATAATGCTGCTGTCCTTTGTTTGTTACATGTCACTCAAAGAACCATCAGAGAACAGGAGACCTCAGTGACTGGAGTATCACTGTAGTACAGGGTAACGCTGCAGTCACAGAGCAGAGGTTGGGGGCTTTCCTGGGGGTGTTGTGGTAGCTGTGTTAGCGTAAGGGTGGCCCTGTCTGTAGGCACCCTGCACCATCCCAGCTGGAGGGGCTGGCAAGACAGGGAGCTCTCAGCTGGGCCACATGCACGTACAGGAAGAGGTATTGAGGCAGTTGTGCTGACTGAACAGTTGTTTCCCGCCTTCCCTAATAAAAAGGCAGCGTGTGAGACACAGTCCCTGGGCCTCTGTCCTGGCTGGGTTTCTGCATATGTCATTTGCAGTTGAGCTTTCCAGGGAGCTTGTTCCTAGAACTTCTGCTGAACTCAGTGGCAGCTGTGGATGCTCAGCACTTCTCAAGCTCAGGCTGTTAAGCTTTATGCCTTTGTCAGCAGGACCAAAGTATTAAATAAAACAGGGACTTGCTGACATTCAAATACTGCATGAGAATTGAGCAGTTTTTAGTGAAAAAACCTGCCCTCCTTCCTCCCTCATCCCCCCCAAAAAAAGCCTAAAACCAAAACCAGCAGAAGGTTTTTTTCCACCAAAGTGCTGAAGCTGAGTGGAAGCTCCCTAAGTATTTCTTCCTCCAAGTACATCTCTTGCCACTCTTCTCTCTGTGTTTCAGAATAAATGTAGCATCTAGTCGGCCTAAACGTGAATTTAAGCCAAAGCCTGTAATAACTACAACTCTGGAAGTTGGTGATAATCAGCAGCACAATGGGATTGCCTATAGCTCTTCCATTAAATCTTCAGGTAAGTCTGTGGCTGCAGAATCAGCATGGTGATAGATACTTTGCCAGATTGTTGCTTGAGGTATTTTTTGTCCTGTGAGAACGACAGATCCATGAAGCATCAGTATCCATGTGTCTGATCCCAGTTTGTTTGCCAGATTTGGAAATGGAATTGTGAAGCAGGGCTTCTCTCACCTATTTGAGATTGAAGTGGGGCATTCTGCTTGGCCTTCTGGGTTCTCGGCGTTGCCACTGGCGGTGGGAGGAGGGAGAGGCATGTGCGGAAGACAGATGCCTGTGGTGGGTGTGTTAGAACATGGTCTGGAATATCTCCAGATGCTAATTTCTTTCCACAGTCTGAGACCATAAATGATGGGTACAGGATCTTAAATATTAGACATGTAAAATTCAGAGCAATGACTCCCACCCTTGTTGATTATATTAATGTATTTTACTGTCCCTTGAAGTAGCCACCAAAGTGTGTGCATTTATGAAGTACGTAGGTACCTCTTGGAGTAGGATCCCTTCCTTTGAGTAGGTCCTGATTCCACAGGAAAAAAAGCAACAGTTGAAAGCCCTTGCAAGATGTGTGAATGATAATAATGGGTAGGATTACACTACTCATTGAAATAGCTTTTCCACATCTTAGGGCAAAATAATTTTACTCGTATCTCCTTAAAGGCCACAGAAGTGATGAGAGAAGACCAATTAAAAATGCAACACAACAAACAAAAGCCAATTAAAACCACAAAAGACAATATACAAAGAAAAGAGGTTATAAAGGCAACATTTTTTCCATAAACATTATTTGCAAGGAAAATCGAGGGGAAGCAGTGAGCCAAAGGCTCCCTTCTCTGCCTGGCATGGCATCTAGGATCTTTTTCTGAAGCTTTTTCTTTTTCTCCTCAGTCTCCAATTTCTTCTTGCCTCCAGTATGTTCTTTTTTAAGGGTTGTTGGGAGAGAAATGAGAGAACTAAAGGTGAAAGAATAAAGCTTGGAGCTGTAATTTCATGCTCCTTCTGATGTCTCTTTAATTTCCTTGCACTCTGCTACAAGATGAAGCTATTATCCGATCCATACTGAAGGGGGTTTGCAGCAGTTTGGCAGCACAGCTCCACCCGGCAAGATGTTATTCCTCCATGTGTTTCTTTTGTGCTTCAGACAACTGGAGGGTGTGTTAGTGAAGCTCCTGCGTTGCCCAAATATTCAGAGCAGTTTTGTGTTGGATTGAGGGAGACAGCCCCCTCTTTGCACACCCCCCCTCAATTCAGATCACCGGTTCCTAATGCAAGGACACATTTTGTTCAAAGCACTGGGGATGTCTACAGCCATCAGTGACTTTCAAGTTATTTTCACAACACATCTTAAGTGAAAGTAGCAACAACCATAGCAACCTTTATTAAAAATTCAGCATAAAATTTCTAGGCCCCTGTCAATTACTTGTCAAGTTACAGTGGGATTATTTTTTTCCTGCTTAGCACATGCAATGGAGAAAGGAGACTCCAATACAGCATTTCAACCAGGGTCAGAGCAGAGATAAAACAGCAGAGTTACAGTGCTTTATGAAGCAGTCTTGCTTTTGGAACAAAGATGGACTAGATGACAGCCCACTTAATTTAAAAAACAAAACTGTTTTAACGATCTAAAATTCAGTGAATGAACTGAGAAAGATATGACCACTGATCACTAAGATAAGGAAGGGGTGAGCCACTTCCATTCAGCGATTCCAGTCACAGGCTATTGCTATGCACGCATTAACTGTTTGCATATCAACAACTGATGGGCTTTCACTTAGTGCCAGAGTGGAAAAGAAATAAAACAACCAGGAAAGAGGTGAAAAGGAGAAATGGGATGTGTTTAATAATTGCTGCTATGCATAGTGTTGCTACTAATATCAAAAAGACCATCTGTCATGTTTTTTCCTCCTGAAGAAGCTCTGAGTGCTGCGCTTCTCTCGCCAGCAGGTACAGCCATCAGTGAAATCATTGTTCATTGTCTTCTTTCTCTTCCTGCTCCATATGCAAAAGTTATCCATATGGATTTCTGTGAACTGCAGTGGGGTCAATATGCCCTGCTTGTAAATGGGGAAATCTTTCTGTTCTGTTTAAAATCAGAATCATGAAGCAGATTAGATTTATGGTCTGTGTTTTAGAAATGTGAACCAGGTGGCTCTAAGCAAAACTGGTAAATGTTTTAAGGCCTCCATGTGATGGGAGATACCAATGTGATCACCCTCCTTCATTTAGAAAACTGACCTCTTCATCTGATACAAGCAAGGGCTTGTTTGTGCTTAATTCCCCCTGTTTACACATTGACCTTATCAAAGTGTAGACCTTCAATTTCCGTGACACTGTCACTCAAGGTAAGCAGTGTCTTAGTATTCTGTGACCCCATGGAAATCAACAGGACAATCTGAAGTAAGCTGTGATGTGTTCAGCACAACTGCCACAGTCTGGTTCTGAGTGTTGAAATGGCTTTTCCTGTCTCACCACAGCTTTTCAAGTATCAGCTGCTTGGAGCACAAACAGTATTTTCCGTTGTAGGGACCCTCACATGTGGGGATTATTTACTACTAAGGGCTTGCCCACATTTGCAGGGCCAATTCGCAGATACCTCATTTAATGTCATGAACGATTCAGCTGCTTTGAATAAGCACAGATATCAAATCTGCCTTTTTGCTCTAATTTATTGTTATCCTCATTAATCAGCTGAGTCTGTGAGCATCATCTGGCTGTTTGTAACTGTCTTTAAATGCTGTGTTATGTCATGCCTCCTTTCCTTTTGTTTGTCAGGTTTGATTATGATATGAAATAAATGGGTCTGGTTGCCATGTGCTGGAATTTGACATAAGCATCTAAGTGTTTACTCACTTCAGCTGTGAGGGAGACTTGGAGTGATTATCTTAGCAAGCTTCCAGTTTGTGATTATTAACGTATAATTTTGCTACCACACATATACAACATGGCATAGAGGAATGAGTAGCTCCAGGTACAGGCAGTAACTCCCTGTGGGGAAAATAAACAAACAAAAAGCCAAACTAGTATGGAATGGCATCCTGGTTTCTTTGTGTAACACTCTGGAAATCAGAGACAGCTTCTTGCTTAGCCTGGTTTTGTGATGTGTTTTTTCCATTTGTGCTGTCCAGGTTTGAGTGGTCTGGAGATTAATGACAAGTTGTCTTTGAATGTGACAGCGAAGCGTGGTAGTTTACCTCCACAACTGGGGAATTCAGGAGGCGTGCATGGTGTTGCAAATTAACATAAACCTCAGTTGGGGAAACGAGTGCCATTTCTTGAGCTTAAATCTCTGCAGCAGGAAAGGATGTGCAGTTATTGAATAGACAGGAAAAGGCTGGAATCACGTTGCCAGTTCTGTGATGTTAAACAGCATGTGTTGCAGACTGTCAGGCAGTGCTGCCCCCGTTACCTTTGTCAGGAAAGCTTTGTCTCACTGGATTATACAGTAGCAGCAGCTGCCTGACTCTAATGAAGACTTTGACTGATCCTACAGCCTGGAGTGAAACCGATCGTTCTGGCTGTGACCATTATTTAAAAATCTTTCCAGGCTGCCAGACACTTCTTTTCAGCCCTTTGCAGCTTAAAATGAACCAAATGTGATCCATCTCACATCAGGTACCTTACTGGCAGAAATGAACTGGCTTGCAGTAATGAATTAGCCCCACTGGAGCAGCCTGTGAGAGCAAGGAACTTTGTCAGGGATTCAGAGCGCTGCCTTCTGCTGTTGGGAGCTGGTACCAGTTCTACCCTGGCAAAGACTGAACAGAACAGCTAGTTTGGATCCCAATCAGACTGTTTTTGTGTGTGAAACTGTGGCTCATTTTCTTTTTTCTGCTTGGACTGTTTCAGCAACAGTCTGTTGAGAGCCAGACTTTCACCTGTGTCATTCTACTAGGCTAGTTAGTTCTTGGAAAACTTTGTCACTACGCCCACACGTTCTGCAGGCAGCGGACTAGGCTGGCCTTGTTACAGCAGTGATCTGGGGAGGTTTGCTGGGGGGATCTGTGTTGGCAGCTCTCTTCCACTGTTATAAATAAAAGCTCTCTTCTGTTATAAAGGATAAGACATAACCACAAAAATAGAAAAGTAATTCCTACTGCCCAGTTTTAACACCCCCAGCTGCAGTATTGTCCATTAAAAAGATGCTTTCACCTCTTCCCATTGACTGATGGGCAGAATAGCTGCCAGCAGGTTTCCTTAAAGAGACTTCTGATTCCTGTTACAAGAAAATGCCTGAACAGTGACTTTTCAATAGTTTCCTACACATTACTGTGATTAGCAGCTCAACATCCATTTTTGCATGCAGTTTTAACATCTTAGCTGCTGTGTCTGTATCTCATTGCTCACTGTGCAGATTTACCCAAAAAAAATTATTCTTCAAGGTGATTTTGTGATTAGCATGTGTGACAGCTGGGACAAAGAGGCAAGACTGCAGTATTTGAGAATTGTTGCAAATTGCAAAACTTTGAATAACTTAGTTTTTAAGAGGTTTAACTGCTTTAATGTAAGTACTAGAGCATTCTAGAGTTCTTTGTCAGGCTATAATGTGTTTTACTACTGTTGCACGGCAGCAGCTTGATGCTTTTTTCTCCTATTCTTCTGTAAATACATTTCAAATTACCAAACTTCTACTTGAATATGCTATATATGTGTTTTAAAAAAATCTGTTATAGCTAAAAATCAGCTGAGGCTCTGGCTAGTCCTTGGTCACAGGGCTAAGCTTTGCAATTTGAACATTACATTTTATTAGATTATTATGCAGAAATATGAATGAATATACTACATATGTGTTCATACCACAAATCCATGCCAATTAACACCCTTTCATGAGAAAATTTCTTTAAAAGATGAGTGCATTTACATGGTTAACTTGTTCTGCTGATGGTGACTCTGTTTTCTATTTGTATTTACTTATTTTTGTGTAAGTTTATGTACTTATTATGTTTGCATTACACGTGGTACCATTAGTATTTTAAGAGAGTAATTTGGAAAGATCTTTACAGCAGGGCAAGCAGCATAAGTCACAGGAACAGCCTGGTACTGTATGGGGGAAACTTGTAAACTATTTTGACAGTCACCATTGTTCCCAGCTTAACCTTTGCTTTAGTTCAGGCAGAGGATGTATGTCCTACCATGCCAGTTCCTCCAGCCACCACTCCAAGCAGAGCACACTGGTTTTGATGACAATGCTGATTACTGAAGACATGTTTTTGATATAAACATCCTCTTGAAAGGGAAGGCAGCTAGGAACAAGAAAGGAGCAGCATCTGAACTGAAGGGAGAAACAGATATATGCTTTAAACTAATTACCACTAGTATTTTTTTTATACGCAGACAGGCCAGATATTAATGGGTGAAAGCAATGGAAGAACTGGTTGGGGGTGGGCAGGGCTATGTGTGCTGACCCCGTTGTTTTATGCTTGGGGGCTGGTGGGGTGCTGTGCTGCTCTACTAATGGGGGTTTTTTCTCTGTCACTGGGGCAGGTTCTTCAATGCACATGGATCAGCCTTGCTGCCAAGCTCTCTATGACTTTGAGCCAGAAAATGAAGGCGAGCTGGGGTTTAAGGAAGGGGACATCATCACCTTGACTAATCAGATTGATGAGAATTGGTATGAGGGGATGTTAAATGGAGAGTCTGGCTTCTTCCCCATTAATTATGTTGAAGTGATGGTTCCCTTGCCTCAGTGATCATGTCATTCAAGCTGTGAACGTGATTTCATGACTGAAATGGATTCACAAGTGTTCTGTCAGTGTGGCATTCTGTGAAAGCCTTGCTATTTAACTGACTTACTGACTTTTGTACGCATCTTTTTAAAATGTATTTATTTTATATTCAAAAAAAATTTACCTTCCCTGATTCCATCAACCTGCAAAAAAACCCCATACCTAGTTTTTTTGCTTTGTGCCTTGAAAATCACAGTATGAAGTGTTTCCTGGTAGCCTACTGCTGCTCCAGAATTGCATTTCCTTGCTCTTATTGTACTTGGATTTTTTTTATCTTTGGCTGCAATGATTTTATTATTGAAAACCATTTTTAAAAAGACTGTAAGTGAAGCTAACTGTAACCAGTTACTGATGTCATTGAACTCTCCTCATCTTCCACGTTGTAATTTATTGTAAGCAACTTACCCCATATTTCACACTGTATCTTGACAAAAGGCAAAGTGGTTGTTGTCAATATTATGATGTTGTACTAAGTACAAGCTCTCAGCAGTGAAACTTGCTATAATTTACTGACCAACTGAATAAATATTTCTGTGGGTTAAGACCAGTGGTTGCTGCTTCTGTTCATGTAGTTCTGGCAGTTGTTTGAGCTGGAGGTTGCTTTCATTAAATATATTAGCTTTCAGTGATGAAAATGTTACATGAGAACTGCATGAATTCAAATACTGTTTTATGACACCTCAGCCACTGGAATGTTAATTATTTTGCTCTGTCCCTCCTGCCTGTGTAGTATTTATAACATCTATTAATTTTCTTCTAGCATGAGGATCAGAAAAAGTCCTTTGAGCTAAAGTACAAACTGATCCTCAGTTCCCAGGGTTTGTATAGCACTCCAGTAAGAGAAATGGGTGAGTATCACTGGTGACTGCTGCAAACAAAGAGTCAGTGTACTGTATCTGAAAGGGATGGAGAAAGAGAAGACTCAGTGGAGAGAAAGACATGCTGTAACTGAGATAAAACAAAAGCACCTTAGAAAGGACTTGATCATAATTTTGATGCCCAAATTATTTTGCTAGGTAAAGCAGAAGGTTAACAGAACAAAGAGACCCAGTAGTGACCAAACTATTCTGCAGCCCCAGAGGAGCAAGTAATATTTGTCAGTTGTTTTGTTTTGACTGAAAGTAGACAGGATGGTCTGAATACAAGAATCTAAGGGGCAACATTCAAAGGTTTAAATATTTGGAGTTACTAGCTGCTCTTCCTTTCCCCCCTTTTCTCACCTGCTATGGAAAGGTATTAATGGTAGAGGCATTGAAGTGAAATAGCTATTTTTACCATAGATATTTGTAGAAGGTTTCTTCAGTCTGTAGACAGTCTTCCCTAAACTCACCAGTTTTATTGTTTCAAAGTTGTTTGACTCTAAGATCAATGAACATACAGCACTTTACATTTAACCTGCAAAGAAAAAGCTTCAAGACTGCTTTTAGGTACATGAAAAATAGCTTTAATAGTTACAAAAGTTTTAAGAAACCAAGATAAAGTTACAGCAGCATCTTTTTTTTGTGGTCCTGTAAGGTACAGCAAGAATTCAGATCTGCTAAACACAAGTATCAAAGCAGCATCTAGCGTTGCTGTCTCAAAACTAGGCTTCTTAAATAACTTAAGATAGTTTAAGCTAATAGGAGGAAATCCTCATCTTATCAACTACAACTGAACACAGAACAAGTCTTAAATTCAGCACTGAATACTTTGGCAAGGCAAGAGTCAGTCCAAAAGTTATTCCAGCATTTGGAGAAATTCATAGTCTCAGCTGCTCCTCCTCTCCCTTCAGATACTCACCATCCACTCCTAAAGAGGAACAGTATGGCTCAGCAAGGCCCTTTCTTTACCACAGAGCCAGCAGGTAAGCAGTTTGCTAAAGAGAGGCTGAAAGTAATTGAACAGTGGTCCCAGAGGCTGCCTGCCTGGTTTGAGGGTTATGGATCAGTCTTTACATGGCCTGCAGAGCTATTAAAGTTACAGTAAATGACATACTGGCCAGTGGACAGTATTTCCCTAACTGACCAATTAGAAATCACAAAGTAGTACTGCAGAGATAACAGGATTTTTAACAGCAAATTCTTTTGACACACCAGTGTGTTGGTGATTTCTAGTTTTAACTTTTTTCTATCCCCTTAGAATGCTGACTGGTCAGGACCAGTGTGCTAATATTGCTAGGTGCAGTACCATCTGGTGGAATGAGATGCTTTTTCACATTTACAGGATACACTATGTCACAGCATAGCTGTCCAGACTTGGACAGATGTATCTAGGAATATATACTACTGAAACTGGTGCTGGGATACAGGAACAGTACATGTAAGTCATCTTTACAACTTGCTTTTAATCTTGATTTTTTTCCACTCTAGGATATTCTCTAGCAAGTGATCTAGAACAGTTTCATGTACTTCAGCACCAGGATCTTAGCAGGAAACCTGTCACACAACTTTAGGATAGGGTTTTGCTTCAGCCTCACTCAAGGTGCAAGTTAGGACCCATGTGGTTTCCCCAGTCAGGCTTGAAACAGAAATTATCAACTTCGGAGAAACATCATAGCAGAATACTGAGCAAGCTGAGGCTGAGCACCCTTCTAGGGCATATGTTTACAAGTTTTGTAAACTGTGTACCCTCCACTGTTTCAGCAGGTCCTGGAAACCAGATCCTTGCCTTTAAGTAAAAAATAACTTCACATAGAGCTTGTATTCCAGTGCTTTTTATATCAGTGAATCCAAGAACAGGATCCAGTATCAGAAGGTAGGAAATTTCATCATGTTACAGACAATGCTTTCTACAAAGAGGTCAGATAGGAGATGTTAATTCCAAGTTTCATATATTGCAGAAGATACCAAAGCCCACGTAGTCTGTGTCACCTGGGATAATTGAGAAGTGTTCTCTGATGGTCATCTGTGTCCACACTACATGACAGAACAGCTAGCATCCTCATTTTGCTGTAGAAATAAAACATCAAGGCATTGGGTTAATTAGCATGTGTACAAGCAGGTATTTACTGCTGTTACCTACTTCATACTCAGATAGGAACGAGGAGATTTTGTGTGTTGTAGATTTAATTGCTCATTAATAAAGCCAAGCAGGTTTTCAAACAAGGTACCTTAACTATATTAGATGGTTTGGGGTGGGGAAAAAAGAAAAAGCTTTTAAGGATCAACATCCATGCAATACATGGGCCTATCCCTTAATTAATTGCTATTAAGCTATTTATCAGTACCTCAGTTCTGGGGCATCAAAACATGGCTAACATGCAGATTCATGCTACCCTAGTTTGGATGATAAAAGCAGAAGCAAAACCCACTAAAGCCCTGCTTTTCTTTAAAGAACAGCATGCTTTCTTTGCCTCATTTTATTACATGCAGAAGTTAACTGTTTTACTAAGCTGCCATTATTTCAGTACTACTACTGCAGCAGAAGCATATAGGTACTAGTGACAGAAGTTTGATAGTAATTGTCAGGAAGTACATTAACATTTGAGTTGCAAGTATTAGAATTGATTCTTACCATATGTGGCACACAACTGTATTGTAAAATTGCTGATAAAACAGATTAGAAGTGTAAGAAAAAAATTACTCTTGCATCCCGTCATTGATTGCTAAACAAGCAATGTTATTAGTCAACTTAAATAAAGAACCCTAAAGAAAACCTGTGGAGAAGCCTTTACTCCAAGCACAAGGAGCAGCTTGTATTAAGTCTCTTTAATGCTAGTGGAAGCTTTAGACTTTTGACTGTTTTGGTGTATGCTGTGCCTTAAGAGCTCCAAGAATAGCATTATAGACCATCTCAAAACAGCCTATTAAACAGGGTCTCACCCTCCTTCAGTGAGGGCCCAAAGACATTACAAGAACATTCATCCAAGTCATGAGACTTTGCTGAACATTCTCTAAGCCAGATGGCATTATAATAGGTATTTACTTACTGCTTGAAAGAAGGGTAAGGCAGTAACTGCCTGTTTTTAGGTACGTTTTCTGCAGAAGACAGTACTAAGGTACTTCTAAGTTCAGACAGATATATTATAAAAATATTTAAGAAACAGTAGTGACTTCAAGACCCAGTCAACAAGATGCAAGTCCTTTAACTCTAGAATTAGTTTCAGCACACATGGTAGCTCAACATAGTGTGTCAGGAAACATTTTTTTTTAGCTAGGTGTCCCCTTGTTCTTTGGGCTATGGCATTTGTACTAGCAAAGGGGACTCTGCTATTTCGAGAAGTGAGCTCCAGAGTCATAGATGTCCATAACTCTTCAGTTAGAGCCAATTTAAATCCCTTACATTTGTTCTGGTTTAGACTGTTTCAACAGCTAAAGGTGCCTAACTACTAGTATATCTAAGTACACTAGGAACATCTGATACATGGAAGTTCTGTGTAATATGGTGAGTGAAAAGCTGTTTGAAGGAGTCTTTCAAGGCATTACAAGATGCAAGTTGCAGCCAGAATTTGAAGTACAAGATAGAGTCCAACCATCAAATATAACTATGATCTTGAAGGTCTTTTCCAACCTTGATGATTCTATGATTATACTGAAGGCAAGACATTCTTACTCTGTTAATTCTATTGGCACTTCAACTGTGCTGAAGTTCCACTTGGAGAGTATTGAAGGGAGTTTGACAAACAATGCCAAGATACTTGTTCTTTTTTTGCTATGCCAAAAAAGTAGTTCCTGGAAATAATCTGTAACAGAAAGTACTTCAAACTCATGCTTGGATTTAAGAGGGACTTAGGCAATCAATACACTAAGAATTCTGATTTCAGCCTTTTCATCCTGAATGGAAATAGTAAGTTTCTTCAGCATGAACTTATCTTAAGAGCAAGTCAGGGACACTGGAGTGTCAGATAAGTCACATCATCCCACAGAAATAAGATACTTCTAGTTACCAATTGCATTCTGTTCTTGGGGTAACAGCTTGTAAGTTTATTCATTCAGCTGTTTAGATAAGATATTAAAGCTTATATTTTTCAGTATGTCAGTTACAAGAGACCAGACAGTGTTACTATTTCATCATATTCAACAAGATACTAAGCAAAACATCAATGCCACTTTGATGCAAAGCCATGCAAGCTATCCACCACAGGACAAGGAACTGCAGCACTATTGTAAAGCAAGTTTTGTGATAAGACAAGCATGATTCTCACTCTCTCACCTGCTTAAGGATGCTCACAGGAACCACTATCATGAAACCAAACAACATTTCTTTTTTCTTCTTCTTTTGGTCTGACATCAAGAAAAATGTAAGAGTTGTAGGATACAGATAACTTGGGAAAGTATTTCCATATAGTAATGAGAAGAAATGGCCACTGATTCATTCCATTGATAGCATATATTTAAACTTCAGGCAGCATACCTGAGATGGAAATTCCGTTTCACTTCCACTTACTACTTCTTCACATTCATCATCATCATAATCTTGCTCACCACTTTCTTCTCTGGGTACATACATTATCGTCCTCTCTGCAAGCTCCTAGAACACAATTGAGTTGTACTTACTCTTGAGCATTCTTGGTGGCAAGCAAGTTCACCATTAGGAAATTAGAAGCTATTTACTCTCTCACCTCACCATCATCTGTGATGAGTGTGACTCCAATATCACCCTCAGTTCCCCAAGACTTCTGAGACTTCCAGACCAGATCATTAGGACCTGGACTTACACCAGCACCTGCAGCCCAGACCTGCAACAAATCAAGTCACCATCTGATTATTTGTAGTTAGATTAGAATTCAGTCTGACATACTCCAAAACCAGTGATGTCCAGTAACAAACTGAACTACTGTGATCCTTGACAGGTTAGTTTAAAGCTACGAAGAGCAGTGGTAATGTTTGAGTTAAACTGAAGACTCTAAAGCCATGCAGAGAAGGCTGTTAACAGCTTCTACCTGAGGTAGTGGCAGGCTTGCTTGGACATGCACTCCATTTGAGTCAAGCCGTAGTTAGAGGCCTGCTCTCAGCAGCAATTTGTCTATGGGGGATAGCCTGTACCCTGAGGTTACTCACAGATCTCTTGAGCAAGCATAGGGAGTTTGGAGTGCAGACTGTAAAGTTAGGCTCTTTGATCAATAGCGAACTTGGAGTATAATTTTTAGAGCAAATATTTAACATAGTACCATAAACTGAGCTCAGCATCTCTTGCTTTTAGCAACAGTCTTTGCACAGCTTGTATTGAATTCTAGAAGTATGTGGAGCACTAAAACTAAAATGCATCAGTTGCTTTTGTAATAACAGTACATCTCAGTCTAGGATGTTCCAAGTTCAATTCAAGATCTAGATTTAAAAAATTGAATTGGCATTTTACAAATTGTTGCAAGGATTTTTCTCATCTCCCTCTCCACATAAGGATTTCGTTCTTCAGTATCAATTTAGTTTTCCTTACTACATCAATCTCTATTGCCATGTAACAAAAACAGACCTCTGACTGAGTTTTACAAAACCACTACTTACTGTAACTCCTTGGCCTGCCTGAAGCGTGAACAGTGAAGGAAATTGGTATGTCACATCTGACACACTCCCAAGATGTCTTCTTAACACCCATCCATGTAGCATTTGATCCTGTGGGACAAGAAATTTCTCTCAGCATTACTGACTAACACTGTATTATACAAGTACAAGGTTCTTTCCAGACTCAAGGGTCAGTTCTAGTCCTGCTGCCATAGCATACAAGAAATCTGATCACCTTTGATGAAGCCTTCGGCTTTTCATTAAAGCCTCCCTGTGATTTCTCCCAGTACTTCCTTATGATTAACTCCAAAAGTATAGGCACATTCTCCTCTTCTGTTGAAGGGGCATCATAATGCTCTTTACTAGGGACATTTTGGTAATTAAGGTAGTCACAGCCATCTACCAACTTGGGTGATACAATATACTTCCTGGCCCATGAAGGTTTAAGGGACCTCTGGCTTAAGTGGCTAAGCTACTAGCCACAAGTTCTGGAGCTCTGAGGATAAGTTCTAATGATTCTGGATCTGCAGACTAAGTCAAAGATTTATCTAATTGGTCAGACAAACTGTCTGAATGGATTAGATACTGTCAGTTCTACTCACCCTTTTAGCTGTTAAGTATTTAAGTAATAAGAAGCTGTTATCCAATTTACTAAACACCTTATTTGATGATAAGTAGTGCTTCTGATAGTGCTAGCCTGAATTTGATGCTAACAACTGAAGGTGTTAAAATTCCCACCTCATAGAACCCAGTGCACCTCCCCCCAGAAGCACTTCCCAAATACCCATGAGAACAAAACACCCTCAGTACCAACCAAAAAATAGAACCAGTCTCTAGTTTATCTTGACAGTATCCAGGTTCCTCCCCAGTTGTGTTTGCTTTGGCAATACTCTTTCCTGATCTCTTCATCCTTCCCCATAGTCATCTCACTAAACTACACGTTGGTTCACAAGCAGTCATACTCTGCAATGAAGGCCACGCAGACTTGAATGAAGTACCTCATTAGAGTTGTTTTTGAGCCTGACAAATTTCCCATCTGTATCAATTTCTTCAATAGATACATTTCCAGAAAATGAAGAGTGCTGAACCGTCTGGAACCCAGCACTATGCTGTCTCTTGCTGGATTCCTTCAGTTTCCTTTTCTTCCCACACAGAAACTGCTGCCCTTCACTTGTTGCTGGACTTGCAGTGCTGTGTGCAGGTGCACTGTGTGACAGGTTTAGCCTAGAAGCAAATCAGGTAACATCCACTTGAGTATGAGGTACATATTCCTTCTCACTCCTATTCTCCCACTGCAGCCAAGCCTAACAGCTTCTTATATCCAAGCTTTCCATGAAGTTTTCAGTGTGAGAGTTTATTTTTACTGGCAAGACTGCCAGCAGCTTAAAGCAGCCCCAGCCCTAGAGGTCAGAGAATGCTTATGTCGATAAGAAGATTCCCACCTGCAGTTAGTATTCCTTTAAAGCTTCTACAGACACACTCTTCAGTGCAAGTACTTGAAGTTTTTTTACTCTTAGCATATATTGAGTTCATGGTCTCACCAAGCGGTGTCTGGATAGTTGTAAGTTTCATTAGTGAAACTGGGAAAGCCTATTTGAGATAGATCTCTAGGATGTAGCATGGGCTTCTATAAAACTCGATTCTAGGGAGGAACATCTAACAGACATTTGACCTTTCAGTGGGGTTTTTCCAAGTTACTTCATGTTACTACACTGAGGGGGACGTAGCATAGAGACCTACAGAAGATTATACTTCAAGAACTAAATGTGTTATTAGGTGCCATAATTTATTTCCTGCCTCCTCCACATTCTGAAGAATATGCATCAAGACTGCTGATGAAGCAAGCCCTCACAGGGGGATTTGTCACAGCCTACCTCTGTTCCTCTTCTTCCAGCAACCTTCTGTAGGCCTTTATTTCCAGATCTAAAGCCACTTTCGCATCCAAGAGTTGCTCATATTCTTCCAACTGTTCTTGTGCTCGCTGCTGCATTTCTGCCATTTCTTTCTCTTTTTCAACCATACGCCTTAGATTGAGATCACGATCATTATCCAGTGTTTCCTCTAGCTCCTTTATTCTGTTCCTCAAAGCAACATTCTGAATTTAAGGGGAGGTGAAAATCAATTAAACCATTACTGAGGATTAGAGACACCAGTGTTTTGAACTGGGTATCTAAATTAAAATAATCCTAATGATGTGCAAATAAAAATCATACCTGGCTTTGAAATTGATCGTTTTGAGCTAACACAGTATCAAGTCTCAGCTTTGTTTCCATCAGCTCCTCCTGGGCAACTTTGGCAAAGTCACTATTTTTTACTGCAGACAGTTTGGCATTCTCCACCTGTGGATAAGTCACTGTTAGTAATGGGTTGCTTATGAGAGAGTATTTTAAATAACGACGAAAAAAGTCATTTCCTGCTCTTACTGGCAAAGGTAGTTATGTTATACTTAAGCATGCAGATACCAATGAAGTCCAGGTCAGAAAGTTTTTCCCTGCTTTTCATGGAGGTTGATATAAGTTCAATACATCAGCACTAATCAGTGAAAATTGCTGGATTGGGATATTTCAGTTACAGGTACAGAAGATCAGTGGGGAGTTTTTACAAGTTGCTTGTCAAAGCACAGGACTACAGGATATTAGGTGTGTTTATCAAACTATTGGTCTTGCCCAAAAGTTTATTACTAAGCACTTCCTCTATCACTATAGGCAGTACTCAGCTTTAAGTGAGTCAATCTTGAAATATTTCAATAAAGAATTAAGCAGAGCAATTCTTCTTTAGAATTCAGTTTCCAGTGGAAGCTTAGACAGAAGCATCCACAGGAATTCACTGAGTTGGCATGTAAGTTAAGAGTAGAGAGAAGTCAGAACCAGAAAGAAATGAACACATGTATTGTTGAGAAAAGTAGCAAATCATGTGATTCTGCACTGATTAGATGAGGCTTGACATACTAATGCTGTAAACACAGCAAGCAACCCAGAAACCCTTTATCTTACCTACTGGGGTATAAGCCTGATGTATGACCTTTCTTTCCCTGGGTATGTGGTTAATGCTGGCAAAGATGTGACAGACAAGTTCTGGAAGACTACTTCCAAAGCTGCCTTCTTTCCCTTATCTGGTACTAGCAAGTGGAAAGGTAACATTTGCATTTACACATTTAAAGGTACAGTTGTAGAACTGTAATAATACCTCATTTCATGCATTTTAGTACAACTAATTAGTAGAGCAAATTTTAGTCAATACTGAAGTAACTTAATATAGATACGGCACATCTTTGTTCTGAATTTATCACTCTCCAACATTAGAAGTCTGTATTATGATCAACTTTAACCACTCCTAATTGCTCCCCAAACAAACAACATGGATGCTTGAACCAGTTTGGTTTGGGAGCAAGTGGTTGTAGAAACTCTATTGTAAAATTTGACAACACTTTAAAAGTCCATAACAACATAGGCCAAGAATGCCTGCCCTGAATGCAAGGGCTCCATCAGTCAGCCATGTATGCTAGTGTGACTTTAATCATATCAAGGTGCAGAGAACTTAAGCTTTTATTGACATCTTTTATAGACTCACTCTTGCACTGTATGTTCGTTTCAGCTCCTCTTTATACTCTTGAATTTGTTCTTCCTGTTGTTTTCTCAGCCCCTGCAGAACATCCGTGAGCTGGCTCTCAAATTCTCTCTGATGGACAGATACTATTTCTGCTATCATGCTCTCCTGGGCTCTTTCTGCCTTCTTGAGCTCCTAGGAAAAGAGGTTTCTCAAAGAATAAGCAAGGCAATAGTTGGATTTGAGACTGGAATTAGTGTACCAGCTTCGCAAGTCATTTAATACTGTAGCAGATTTATTGAGTGTATGGTAACTCACCTCTATTCAGATCTTAGATATTCATCCATTAGGTCAACTACTTCCACCTTACTAGCTGTGATGGACTGATTTGCTTCCTCACTGCCAACATCACAAGCTATGAAATACAGTAGTTTGTACTTCATTATAAGACTAATTATTTGAACTATAACAAACTCTTTTCCTGTATTTAGAACACATGCACATCCAATTCAGTTCAAGCACTGTTGCTTTCCCTATTCTTCTTTTATTCAAATAGTTAGAGAAATTTGAATTCTCTATCACTTAAACCACACACTTTAAAATTCTAAGGTTACCAGATATCTTTGATAAGCATTAAGGAGGCAAGGAACAGAAGTTGCTTATTAAAGGAGATAAATTTAAATGATTGCAGATTTTTGCTAGAAGTCTAAAATAATTGAGGACATTTAAGTGTAATATATGCTCTTTCAGTTACACAATGTAGTATATTAGAATTGTAGTTACCTTCAGAATTGCAGCCTGAGAAAATTATCTTATACTCCAGATACCTATTGGTACTGTGCCAGTTAACATGAGATTGTGTACTGTGTTGAGGTGTTCCTAGTTAGGTAGATTTTATTGGCTGGAGAACTGTCAAAGCTTGACTCGGCTAGTTACCTTTTTAAAGATAAAGTACATCTTAACATTGCTTTTAAGCACATCCAGGGATCATGGACACCTACAAAAGAAATCCTTGTTAATAAGCTAAAACATACTTCTTCATGAAGGCGCTTCTGGAACGCCATTTGCTCCTGTGAAGTCTTTAACTGGTTTTCCAGGTTCGCTGCCCTCAACATTGCACTGTTCAGATGCTTTTTGGTATCTTCCAGTGACAGCTGCAGCTGGAAAGAGACAGATATCAGGGTAATTCTTAAATCAACTTAAAGATCATGCAATTTAATTCCCACAGAAATCAAACAGACTAACCACTTCAGTGTGTTTTAAGTTCTTATTTTAACAGGATCCAGCATATTAGTAGGAAAAATAATCCTACTTAATTGTTACACAGCCCAGTTTTCACACAAGGCAAACAGAGCAGCCCTTAATCCCACCAGCTAATTTTGACTCCTCAAAGTAGTCTTCTGATTAATCAATTGTACCATCCATATACATTCCTCTTCACGACACTAAATATTCCAAACTTCTCCCTAATTTCCAATATCATTTGTTTGATGCTCAAGAAGTGAAATACTCCAAATATAGCTTAGCTACACTGACATACTGTTATGTACTTCCAATGTTGGAGTGTGCTGGTTTAATGATACAAGTTTATTGGGTGTTTGGTGGAACAGCAACACAACACATGCCAACTTAATTGTTTCTTGTTCTAAGGACCATTACATACCCTGGTCAAAGAATGGAATTAAAGGTACCTACAACAGGTGGTTGTAGGTACCTTAACAGCTTAACAGACCAACTATCAGTAGCATTTGTTTTCAGCAAGATGAGAAATCTTTGTCTACCTGCCATTACCACAGAAAAAAGCCTTTCCCCACTTTTAAATCTCAATAACAATTTGGGGGAGAAACAAGCAAAAGCTTCAAGAACAAAAGCAAATTTGAAATTCCAGGAACAAGTCTTACAGTGACTAGTTCATGCTTTAATTCTCCAAGGTCATCCTCCAAGCTTTGTTTCTCATTCAAAGCCCTTGCCAAATCCTCTTCCTTTGCACGCAGCTGAGCTTCAAGATCATTTATACGAGCCTGTGCCACATTTAAATCAGCTTCTTTTTTTGAATTCCTGCAAATGAAAGTTTTGCACTCATAAATTGCAGCTGATAAGGTTTTAATGTCTTTACCTTCATGGGGGTCTATGGCATGAAGGTCTTTACCTTCATGGGGGTCTATGGCAGACCTGAAATGAGAGGTTAACAGTTGTGAGAGGACAGGGAAGGCTCTAAGCAACAAACCAGAGAGTCCTCTCAGACAAATAAAATTTGTTTAACCAGAAACATTCCTGACCCAATTCCCAGCTTATTTTGTGTGAATCCTACACAGAAGCCAGCTATTTTCCACAGAATTGCTAACTGGAGAGGGAAGGGCCCACACAGGCCCATCTCCACAGGGAGAGACCAAAGCCAGTCACCAGATCAGTGACCTGCCCCCAGCCAAACAAGCAGCTCTCACACACACCTCCTTTCAACAGCAAAGGCTGCCACCAGCTTTCCAGCAGAGAGCCAGCTGGACATGATAACAACCCTCTGCTGCTGCCCCCGGTGAGAGACCCACACCCCTCCCCAGGAGGGCACAGCCACTGACTGCTTGCCTGAGGCAGGGTGACAGGCAATGCTGGTCACACACGGGGCAAAACACCCCCTCCTCCGCAGGAATGGCTGCCAGAGTGGGTCATTCCCCAAGCCCTCACAACATTCCTGCCCACAGCAACAGGAGAGGGCTTGTCCCCAGAAGGCCACAAGCTCAACGTGCCTTATCACTCTCTCCCCTGGACTGGGGCTTTGCCTCCTATAGCCCCTCAGGTCCTGCCACAAGGCAGCAAGCCCCCACAGCACCCATCCTTCCCTCACAAAGGATTCTTCTCCCCTCCACACCATTGCAGAACAGGGTGAAAAAAGCTTTGCCCTCAGAAGGTGACCATTTCCTTGTGCAAATACCCAGGTACAGAGCCCTTGGGTACCACCTGGATGACTAATGCAGTTGCTTAAGTCAGTATTTTTACTTGGCACCACAGTAAAGAAGTGCTGGGCCCACAGTGAGTTCCTGTCAGAGGATCATTTTCCTCACCGCTCTGACTTCTAAAATCCTTGCAGTTGCCTCACCACTCTCCAGAATCTGACTTCCTGCTCAAAACTCAGATTTGAGATTTCAAAGAGTAAAGTGTTCAGCTTATTTTAGAAAAGCCTATACTGCCAACTGGCTAAGTTGTGATAATTCATACAATGAGTTTTCCAGTTGATAACCAAGCAGACCACTTGGAAAGAGTCCAAAGTAATTCTGCAGGAGTGATCAACTCTAGAAAGCTTGGACTGCAAGGGAAGATTGGAAATAAAGTAAGAGTTGTTTAGTCTAGAGACCAGAAAAGTGACAGGAGACATAACAGTCTTTACATACATGAAAGACTGCCACATAGAAAGAGAATCTGTTTTCCATGTCTGTTGTGGAAAAGACAGGAAGTTGCAGGCTTAAACTGCAAGGAAGAATATTTGGGTTAGATGTTAGGGAGAGGAAACTAGTAGTTGTTCAACACTGAAACACATGCCTGGGAGGGATATTCTGGAATCTCCATTATCTGGAATTTTACAAAGGGTTACACAAACATCTGCTAGAAAGGATGCAGGTATGGTTGCTTCCAACACAGGCCTAGTGCATGCAGCTGTATCAGGTTCTTGCTGAAGACATTTTCTAGCCCTGCTATTGAGACACATGTGTTGATTGTCTCTTATACTTCATGACCATGACACAAGCCCAAATGTTTTGCTAGCAGAGGTTCTTTATTCTTTACTCAGACTCTGATAAAAAAATAACTATACTGGGTTAATGATGAACAGCAGGATAATATGTTTTAAGTTTCTCAATATTTACAGAATTCTTTCTCTTCTAGGTAGTAACTAGCCACCTTCCTTCTGGATTCTCTGCTGTGATGACTACTTGTTGCAAGTATTAGTTATGATACTAACAAATACTTTAATGATACTAACAGTACTTAATGATATTGGCTGTTTCATCCTACAATAACATAAATTTTATTCTGCAATCAAAGTATGCGCAAGACTGAAATGCCACTATTATCTGTGTTTTAACACTGTTGTTTGATGGACTGCTCTGGCAATTCAGGCCTCCAAAAGCCAGGTTCAAGTTGCCTGTATTCTTTCCTGACAGCCCTGAAGTAAGTTATTTTATCTTTAAGGACAGCAATTTAACAATGTAGTAAGTGTTTAGAATGATACTTCACATTATTATGCAGCAATAGTTACAGTACTCTACAACCATTCCAGAAGTAAGCATGGATTAGTGACTGTCAATTGCAAGCAATAAAGCTTTCATGCACTGGCAATCACGTTCCTTGTAAATCAGTGTACCACATATGCTTGACCTGGAAAACATCAATATTTTTACCAGAACAGTTCAAGTATACTTGAAACAAACTCAAATTTGTCAGAACTAAGTGACATTTACAACACTTACAAAATTCATTCTTGCAGCTTCAGCCTGATACACCATATTTCAGGTTCAGTAGCAAAACTCACATCTATACTCACTAACACAGAACCCAACTGATCTTTCTCTGCTGTATTACTGTAATTGTTTTCACCTTCTTCAGGCTCTGAATTCAACCAGCTGATATACTTACTCACAAGTGCTCCTCCCATCTTTGGCTTACTTCCAATTACCACTGTTACAGTAGTAAGAAAAAAGGTGAAGTCCAAGCACACTTTATGGCTGAAGCTTTAGGTCTCTTATCAGTGATTAATAAGAGCCAATGGTTAATGCTGTGGGGAAGTTATCTGGTGACATTCCATCCTAAAAAGAGTTCCAGGTTATTTAAAGGTTGTATATATAAAGGGTACGATACCCTTAAAAGTAGTTTGTTCCAAGTCATCTGAGACATTTGCTGTTAGGCAGCCCAGATACAAAACACTCATTAATATTAGGACGTTAGGCTAGTCCTTTCAGAAAGCAGCATGTACCACACAATTTCCCATGGGCTGTAAAGTTAACCACTTCCAAGGCCTAGTTAGTTCAGAGGATTGCATACCTGCCAAGCCTAGAGCTTTATAAACAGCCAGAGCTATACAAACAAAGAGCAGCAGAAAAGTTTTAGAACTGGCATTACCCCTTCTCCTTACTGTCCACTCAAGTGGCTAGTTAGATTTATGAAACAGATCCATAAGCCAAAACCCAGCATGCACAAAACAAGCCCCAAAACTTATAAGGGCCTCAAAAGAGAAGCTTAGAGTAAAAACATGCTTTATTACCACGTAGAATGGCTACTTAAGTCCTTCCTACTGAGCCTACAAGGAGGTAGTATTTGCTCCACACAAGCATTAAAAGAAAAATTTGGTGCCTAAAGGTGCTATGATACAAGTTCATGACAAGTTATAGGAGGCCTGTAGACACCCAAATTATTACAAGTCTGTATTAGCAGTACAATGGGACATTAAAATAGCTAATAATGATAGCTCTGTACATCCATAAATGAAGTTTAGTGGGTTGACACTTTTTTGCCCCTTCAAGAAAATTTGATTGCACTTACATTCAGTCACCCCTTTTTTTACAGGCTTGGTGACACTAAACAGGATGATTTCAGGCTCAGGATACAGAGCTTGCAAGAAAGTCAGTCCTGAAGCAGCAAGCAGTTCACCCCACTACCAGGTAACTCAAGACCTAAAAGCCCCTAGGAAAAGTCCTGTGCAGCACCAGCGGCACCAGTACAAGTGAGCTCTATTGCTTATAGGTCTGCCTTCACTGTGTAATTCCCATTTAGACAATGAGCTAAGATAGAAGTAGACTCCATACATAAACACCTTCCCCCACAGCTTTCTAAAGGATTTCCAGTAGAAGAGCTTCTTGAGTGCTTATAAACACACATGTGGTACCAATCCCTACTATGCCATCTTGCAACACTATCCCCACGAGGCCACCCAAAACCCAAACGTCCATCACAGGGAGGCACTACAGTAGAAGGCACTCACAGCAGCATCTCAGCATCACTTCTTCAGAAGAGGCATTAGGCTTTCTCCTAAGCCAAGCCCTCCAACCACCCAGCACCATACCTCAGGGGTCCCACCACTGCCGTGACCCAGCCCTACAGCACTAAGCACCCACCTCACAACGCAGCTGGCAACAAGCAGCACACCCTTCCCCTCACCCTGCAAAGGCCCCCCAAGAGGACGTGACCCCGGGGGGGGGATGTCCCAGCAGGGAGACCTGCTGTGGGCCACACACAAGTGCGCAGGAGGCGCGGGCACCGACCTGCTGTGCAGCTGCCGGTGCTCCTCGCCGATTCTGCCCAGCTCCACCTGCAGCGTGGCCCGATCAATAGCGATGTCATCCAGTAGCCGGCGGGCATCGGCCAGCTCCGCCTCATACCACAGCCGCAGGTTGTTCAGCTCCCGGTTGCTGCTCTCCTCCTGCTCGGCCAGCCGCTGCTGCAGCGCCAACTGCTCGGCCTCCAGCGACTGCACCCACGCAATGTAGGCGGCCAGGCGGTCATTGAGCTGCCGCAGCTCCTCCTTCACATGTAGCCGGCTCAGCTGGATCGGGCTCACAAGCGAGGCGATGCCGCTGCTCACGGTGCGGCTCCCACTGATCGGCGTAGAGGTGAAAAACACGTCCATGGCAGCTGCAGCCTGGGCCCCGCTACCAGGACCGCCCCGCGCAAAGCACCCGCTGCCGGCCGCCGCCCGGGTATAAATACCGCCAGCCGCCGCGGCCTGCCGGCGGGGCGGGCACCTTAAAGGGCTACGGGCCGCTCCTCCCCTGCCGCCCCGGCGGCTCGGCGTAGAAAACACACGCTGATGGGTTTGGCTTTTGGTGTGGGGTGCGTTTTTTTTTCCTCCTTTATTTTTTGCGTATGCCTTGCTGCATCTCCTCAGCCCAATGGTGCTGCCCGGAGGGGGCGGGGAAGGAGCTGTCAGGAGTAGCTGCAGCAGCCCGGCGGTTTTACAAACCCGTGCGCAGGGTCGGGGGTGAAAACAAACCCGCCCAGAATTTAGGAAGATGCATGTCAGCCGCAGTGATGCTCATAGTGATGACGCGGTGCTGTGTCAGTGCTCTGGCTGGTCTGATTTTTTTGGTTTTTTTTCTGTTTTTTTCAATTTGCTCAGCTGATGAAAGTAACCCAGTCCCTGCTTTGTGTTTGGTTTGTTTGCTTGTGAGTGGTTTTAGCTTTTTTTGGTCAGCCACCCCAGCGCTATAATCTTTGGGTTGAAAGCTGATAGTGTAAGCAGAAGGAAGACAAACATCCGAAACAGTCTGCACAGCCTTACCCTAAATGTGTTATATAAAAACCATTGGTCAATGAGAAAGTTGCTTCAGCACTTCTTTTATCCTGCTCACACAGGAGGGTTGGACTAGGTAGATCCTTTGAGGTCCCTTCTAGCCCCTAATCCTGCGATTCTGTGTGTGATTTAGTGGTGACATGTACTGTGATAGTTATCAGTTTTCTCCAATAGCTAATTAAATTACTCTTTTTGCTTACATTTCTGGGAGGATGGACTGAACAGACCTCATTCTGTATGAGCACAAAAATCTCTGAACCTTAATTGCTCAATTATGGTATTGCAGCAGTTACAAGAAACTTCACTTAAAAGCCTAGCTTAAGTCACTGTTATTTCATACACACACACACACACAAATAGCCTTGACAACCTTCTAGAATTCTTGAAATGTGAAGATAGATTTTATGAAGGTGGTATGTGTAAATTCAAATTTCACAGGTCAACATAGAACAGCAATATAGTTAGCCCCTAGATTGTAGCTGGAGATTTGGGAGGTTACAAAGCAGGTGAGGCCACAGGAGGAGGTATGGATGCTCCTCAGGGGCTGGACTTGATGATCCTTATAGGTCCCTTCCAACTCAGGATATTCTATGATGCTATGATTCTATTTTTTCTGAACATTTGTATAAAAAATGAAACACAATTTCAAAACCCTCAAACTACATACAGCCAGACTGAGCTTCTCTGGTTCTAGCCTTAGCAACAACATCAGGAAATTCTTTTCTGCGGAGTGCTTCCAGGGTTTTATTTTGGTATATGTACATGTTTGCTATTTGTAGCCAATAGAATGCTCAGTTCAAGAAAAATAAAAAGTATGATGTAAATCTGAATATGTACTTCTAAGGCAAAGATATGTACATCTGAGGGCTTACTTCAGCTTTGAAACCTCTGTCCTCTGCAAAGAACACTGTGATTGTATGTCATTGTCATGTGTGATGGTAGGATGCTACTGGCCAGCTGTTCAAATACAATTGTACAGTTTAGGAACAGATGCAGAATAAAGCAAGAAATCTGCTATTTTAAGAATATTTTCCTTGCCTGCCAAGGCTTTGTAATAATGCAAACAAAACCAGCTGAAAGAAATAGTTCAAAGATAATTTGAGCCAATTTAACTGTTGTATTCACCTATTTTTCCTATGTGAGGACAGAAAGTGTCTACTTAAAAAGAGCTCAGTTGAAATCTCTTACTGATTCTTGTGCTTGTGACATTTTTTCTGACTTTCTTTGATGAAGAATGTAGCCTGTACTGCTTAGACCACAAACCTAGCTGAGGGATTCCTGTAGAGATAAGGCCGTACCATCTTTTCCTACTGTTTCAAGTACAAAGATTTTAGGAATGTTTCAGGATTAAGAGATAAGGGGGGTATCAGTACAAATAGTGCACAAAGGTATATAACTCAGACTAAAGCATAGTCAAAAAATTTCTACAAATGGTCCTTTTGCAGGCAGACGTACCTATGGGAGATTTAGACAGTATTAGAAGACTCCAAAGTTGGAAAAATAATTTAGAAAAAATTATAGTTGTGGACTTTCTTCAAATATCTTAATCAGGCCTTGACCTTGTGAAACTAAGTAGAAGAAACACAGTGATAAAGTGGCACAATGAAACCAAGGAAAGGTCACCTGAACATTATGCTATTCTTTTCCTTAGGTACCTCCTAACTGGTTCTAGGCATGTGTAAGGAATATTAATATTGGTATTAAAATGAAGTCAGGGCTCCAAGTGCACTAATATGCTTTAACAGTCCTGACCAGCCTCAGCTGGGGCTTCCACCCACACCCCTGCCCATGGGTGAGGAACTCCATTTAAGTTCTGGCCTGGGTCTCACTTGGGTTTTGAGCTTTGTGGTGATTCTGCTTAGTTACAAGCTTTATCAGTCTATGGAGTAGTTTTGTGGTCTGTTCTTATACCTGTCTGGTTTCTGCAAATCTGTTAGGGTTCTCTATGTTCCCTGATTGCCATCTCTAGCCATTTGTGTATTTTTGCTTGGGAGTGGTGGGACAGGGCTGTGAGTGGTGTGACTTCTGTTCTGCTAGCCTCTCTACCTGATTTGGCTCTCTGTCCTTTAGGAAGCAGCTGGATGCTACTACCCCTCGATGGCAAACTGCTAGAGCAAATACTAAATACTGCTAAATATTTAGGTAAGGCTACATTTATTGGTAGTATTTCTCTTTAGACCTTTTGTGTGACTTAATACAGTATGTTTGAACTCAGAGGTACTTTTCAAGTGTTTAATACACTCGAGAGTATGCATAGAAAGTGGAAAAGCTTTGCTAGTATGAAAAAACAGTGCTGGCAAATGTAGGCATAGAAGCAGAGCATAGACAAGGAAACTCCTGTAGTGTTTTAGGGTTGTTTTTTGTCGTTTGGTTGTTTTTTTTTTTTTCTATGGTTGTCACTTTCCCCTGTAATTCACCATAAACTGATGCCTTGGAAAGCTGGTGTCAAAACTCAGCAGCCTTGGTGACTATTAAGGAGTTATTCTTTATTGTAGTGCTGGGCACACAGGGGATTGATCCTCTGAATGTGTGCACTAATTAAAGCCAAATTTCTCATATTTATACAGATTGCCTATACATATTCATTGTAATTTCTAAGAAAAGGCAGGGTTACGCAAATTATTCCCAGGAAGTCATTTACATTAACTCCTCCCAGATAGAGCACGGTCAGTGACACTCGGGGGGTCCTTGGGGTGGTCTTCAGGGATGAAGGCTGGTTGTCTTCCTCTCTCTCAGCTCATGCTCTTTACGGTTTTTTTCTTAGTTGTCAAAACACATTTCTGAGCTCAGACATATTCCTATACAAAATTCCTTTTAGCTGAAAACAAGATAGACTCTGTCCATTAATTGGTCATTGGTATCCTTATTTATGACTCCCCTATCTTCACTTCCTTTAGCTTCAAAACTCTTGCACTGTTATAACTAAATTTTGTAGCTGCATTCATGAAACAGTTCACACAGTTAAAGCCACATTCCACTAAGATCCAAAACAAAACTGTTCTCAAAACTTAAGCTACATCTGCATCAATCCATTCAGCATTATTACATTTCATTGAATCAGTCTCTTTCTAAATATCTACTGGAAACAATACAAGGTATCACCAGGTGGTCTGTGTAACAGTTTGAGATCTGTACACTTGGTAATGTTGTTTCAAACAGTATTGCTCTGCTGTATTAGAATTTGTTGAGGAACGCTTTGTGGAGCATTCTATCTACAGATGGGTGTTAATGGCTCCCATGTGTCCCACGCTGATAAGGGCAGGTTGAGTTCTGCTAGAGTGGTTCCCACAGTACTAGAGACAGAGGCTCCATGAGAAAATTAGAGATTATCCAGCATAAAGGTGAAAAGCAGTTTATGTTTCTGTGTCACTGGTGTACATAAGTGGTTAAGTCCTTTGCAGCACATCTAAATGCACAAGTGATCCTTCTGTATAGCAGCTTCACTTCAGCATATGCCCCTACTTGCCTAGTTTAATTAAGAAGGACAAGTCAGTTTACAGGGATTCCTGCCCTTGTTGGAATAACAGCCTTCTAGAATTTCGCAAGCAGTCAAGAAATGAGATTTTGTGGCATTACCACATGAAAAGTAAACAATGTCAAGAAATGTCACAGTTTGAAGGGCTCTCATAGTATGAGGCAACAGAGCCAGCAAAGAAGCGAATATGAAGGAAAGTGGAAAATGAGGTGGGTTTTCAGTGAATATATAGCTCCACACTGTGAATCTGGAGCTTTACAAACTTTCCCCCATCCACTAAAACTTGCTAACCCTTCCTTGTCCTTGTTCATTGTCAAATATATTGATTGTATTCAATTATGTCATTGATAACAATTAATAATAATTACTGCACTTGACTCAATCCCTCAGTAAATATGAGCTCTTAGGCAGAGGTCAGGCAATGGTGAGGAGAATGGACATGGGACGATTTTCCTTGGTAATGATTCATAATATAGTCTCTTAATGAAGATTTTAAATGCATGAAGATTTTAAACAAGAGCATTTGCCAGCATAGCAAAAGAAGTTATAAGTAGAAAAGAAGAATCTATTTAATTTCAAACTTGCTTTCTCCCCTCACGTTCACTTTTCACTGTAAAATTCTGGTAGAGCTGGGGTTCTGTCCTTCTGTTAGTATGCTATCACAGGCTTGGGTTTGGGCTCCAGGTTTTAGTTGCTGCTTTGTTCCCACCCACACAAGCAACCCGTTTTACGTTATGGGTTTTGTTGTAGTTTGTTTCTGTATTTGTATTAACACACAGGCTGTCTGTGAAAAAGTAGGTATTTTCTTTGTCTTACTGCCAAACATTTGATGCACAATGCCACTTTTCTGAAGGTGTTTTCTGATGGCCTCATTCCTGTTTGAAGAACTTTTTTAATATGTTTTACTTTTTGCTCACTTTTTTCCTTTGGTTATGCTGCATTATCATATGTTAATCATTCACCTTCCATTTTCATGAGCACATTGTCTCTGTTGTTAGTATTCCTCCCATTGATGTATCATGTATTTTTTCTAACCTAGTCCTTTTTTTCATTCCATCCAACTGTGCAACATAATAGATTTCCTTCCCTTGTTTATTTACCAACTGTTGCCTCTTTCACACAGCACTCAATAACATTTTACTTTGGTGATCGCAGAAGTAATGGCCATCACAAACTGAGAAAATGAGATCATTGTCACAGTTGCATGAGAAGAAAAAGGTAGGGAAATTCAGGAATTCAAAAGTGGCTTGTCCACGTCCTCAGTGGAGTTGCATTTTTTTGCAAGTCAGGAAAAAATTCTGTTAACACATAGCTATGTGTAAATAAAGTGAAGCTGGTTTACTTCTGCAATGATTTCTTTCATTTTGCCTTACCTGCATTTAAACTTCATCTGTGTAAGTTCATATTGCCTAAGTATGCCCACAATAAGCACCTTAATTCTTTTGAAAAGACATGCTGCAAAACCACAAAATGATCATGTAATTGTATTATAAATTTACCTCAGTGTTGGTCCTAACATTTTAGTTAGGGCTATGAACACTGAACTACAACAAAAGTATGTATGTGCCATTTGAGTCAAGATGTGTTTGTTCTGGAGGGTCATGAAATTTAATGCATCTGCTACTACTGTACAGGATCATAAATATGCAAATGAGCCACAAGTTGTTTCGCTTGAGGATAAAAAGGAATTTGAGAGACAAGAAAGGACAAATATTTATTCAAATACTTGAAATAGTGACCATTTGTATATACTGTATTGTTTAATGCTAGATTCATTTAAACACAAACTGAGAGGAAGACAGTAGTTTCCTTCTATAATGTTTAACTCTACACATAAGTAGTTTTTCTTTCTTTAAGCCACAAGAATGTTTTTTCTACTTCCTGTATTGGTGGAGCTGTTTCCAAAGCCCAGGGCAGGGATCAACATAGAACGCAATGGGTTCCAAAACACCAAGAAATCAAAGACATGGTGCTGTAGCTGAACTTTGTACCTTTATACTAACAGAGGTTTTACTCTTTATAGGGCATAACATATCTGAGAAGTGTGACAGTGTGCAATTGCTCTCTTCCCCAGAGAGCTTGTTATTTCAAGGTAAACAAGTATGCTGTACAAATACAATGTGGGGCCAAAGAACTGGTTATACTGTGTCGGGGTTCTCCTGACTCTGGTTACAGGAAATTTAACGTTTTCCTTTTATTAGTCAATCAGGTGCAGCTCTATTACTGATAACTTTGAGGCCTCAAACCAAAATTCTGTTTCTGCATGGGGCCTCGGCAGGATACTTCCAGTTTTGGTATTCATTAGACATAATCCTGATTTATGAGCCAAATGTTGTTCTGCACTGTTTCAATGGATTTAAATTTTGTAGTTTAGCCAAGCATATTTTTCCTGAGTAGTATAGACTTTTGTTATGATGAAAGAATGGCCTTCATGATAATCAGATTTGCCTAGCTGAACTCACTTTGAAAGCATACTTGTATGTAAGTGAAGTCTGCTGGAAAAAGTGTATATATACCTGCATTTCAGGACAAAGATAGAGAAATGTGGGTTTTTTTTCTTCTAGATGGAAAGGTTTTCTATTAATGCTCACTGAGAGAGTGAAATCTGGTGGTTCTCACCTGATTGAACAGAGGGTTTTGTTTACCAGACCAGAGACTTAATTTTCTTCAATTTTGCCCTTGGCTATATCTTGCAGAACCTTTTTTCTCTGCTGTTTCTGCTTACACTGTTGAGTGTAAATTGACATTTTCTGTTGTTACAATTGAATGTAAATCAATGAATGACAAAATATTTCATGGTTGTATTCGACAATGGAGACATGTGGTCTTAAGTCAGTATAAAACAAAGAATAAGACCATCATATTTCCAACCAGCTTCCTCATAAGAGATCATGCCAGCTGTACAGATGGACGAGATCATGATTATGTGTTCAATGAAATAAGAAGTGCAAATGTCCATATTTCACAATTTTATGAACAGTAAGGACTTTGCAGCTGTCATATTTAATGTAATTTAAATTATACATAGAGCACAGCAAAAGAAAAGCATATATGTAATAAAAAGAGCATTGCTAATGAGAGCGGAATACAGGAATTACACATGTGAACTAAAGTGTTAAGAGCATGGCTGTACTTTCATATTTAAAATCTTATACCACCTCAGCTATGTTAATGTGCCATGAGTGGGAATTTGAAGGCTGTGTGGTAAAAACTGCCAATAAGTGTTGCAGAATGGCTTGAGCAGCAAGGCCATGAGCCTATGGAGCAGGTGTCCAAGCAGGCACCTGTGTAGTTCAGCAAGACCAGACCCCACACCGTCTTGGTGGGAACAGAAGGGTCAACAATCAGTCAGTGTATTTTTGTGTATCATACAGCATGGTCACAAGATGTGGGAGCAGGAGGTGTGATAAGGATTCAGTGTTCCTGGGACTGAGAAGAAGACATGATTCCCAGGCTGCAAGATGGGTGGAGTATTGTAAATGTAACTTTTAGTTAAGAGCCAATTAGAATACGAAGAGTATAACACGTGGTAGGAATAGTATAGAAGGAAGTGTGTGCTTGCAATAAAGTTGAAGTTTGCTTTATCAATCACATTGATTGGCAGCATTCTTCCCTCTCGTTGCGGCAAATAAGGTAATAAATGAAGGACTGGACACTGGACCAGGCGTTGTGCAAATGTAACAGGCAAAGAACAACAGCTCCTGCCTTAAGGAGTTTGTAAACCATGCAGACAAGACAGAGAGGAAGCTCTGTGTTTCTTTTGAAGAGGCTGTTTTCTTTTAAACTTGAATGGTCAATTAGTTTTTACAGAATTGCTGACAAACTTTTCCAGGGATGAAAATTAGTCATCCAGAACTTCTATGTTTGTGGCCATTACGTTTAGTGTGCATGTTGAAGGAGTCTCATGGAGCTGCAGGTGGTGTGAATTTTGAAGTGGTTGTTTTCAAACAGGTCTTCCCTGGACACTTGAGTTTCACTCAGTTTTTGCTTGGCTCAGCAGAAGGGGTTATGGAAATCTCCAACAGAAGTCAAAGCCTCAAAGCTTCCAGGTTCACTGGAAGACTAGAGAGAAAACAGTGAAGTGGCAGGATTGAGAAGTGAAGCTGGGGAAAAGAAATTACATAAATTGGACAAAGGAGGCAAATCAGTATTCAACAAGAACAAGCTGTGCATAGGAAAATGCCCTGTTAAAAGCTCTCCAAACCCTTGCATAATTACTGGTAGTAGGCTGAGGCTCTTTTAATACCAGTTCTTTCCTGGGTGCTCATCTTCCTCACAAAAAAACATGATTTCAACATAATAAAAGTAGACCCAGACCATGCATGTGTGTTTCGGAGAATGGGACTCGTAACACTGTGGCATTTCAGTAGTTTGTGCAAGACATTGCCACTTGCTATTTTACTCAGTAGGTACCATGAGGTACATTATTTATTATAGTGCTGCTTTCTGAAATATTCCAGGGGGGCATACAGCATAAATTCTGACATAGGACCCAGATCACACAAGGATTGTGTACGTAACACAGCAGCAGCCTTACTTAAGTTGCTGAATCTGGTGTGAGCTGTCTAACCTGTGTTACCTCCTGCTACAGAACCTTTCTAATCTCAAATCTTTTGTAGACAAGGAAATGTTTGTAAGATTTGTGTATGATGTTTGAATATCCTTCATGGTTAGGGATGAACACAGCCAACTGCTCTGAAGCAGGAGGCCAGGAGCAGCACTGAAGGAAGTTATCAGAGTGAACTGGGAGGAGAAAGTAAACACAGAGATGAGTAGCACTGAAAAAGGGGAATCCAAATAAATGCTAACCAGTATTTAATTTTGGAAAATGCTATTAGCATACTAGGGCCAAACCTTTCCACATAAACTATGGGCTAATACCAGTGCTAGGAATATAGCCAGAGTTATTTTGTCTAAAATCTGGCAAACAATAGTTTACTCTGCAGCTTTTGTTTCAGGGACCTTGGCTTTACTACTGAGGGGTAAATAATTTCAAGAGAAGTGATGCTGTAAGTAGGGGTGTTGCAAACTGTAGATTCCTATCTAAGATGGCAGGTCTCTGAGGGTCAGCTTCATGCTGTAGCCAACAGTTTTGCTGTCACATAGTTTTGTGACAATAAAGTAGATATTCTGCATCAGTGGATCTGAAGGCTATATTCTGGCTTTAAACCTGCTTGTGGTCAAGTCTGAAGCATATGCTAACTGCACCTGTACATCTTTTTTTGAAGACCATGAATTGCAGGGGTTTGGCTGAGCTCACGGTTAAAGGACTAAGTGGTTGTTCAACTGTAGCAATTGAAATAGATTGAAAGCACAGCTTTCTGGGAAGGAACAACTGTTTGTATCAGTACAGGCTGGGGGATGAGCTGCTGGAGAGGAGCTCAGTGGAGAAGGACCTGGGGGTCCTGGTTGATGACAGGTTGACCATGAGCCAGCAGTGTGCCCTGGTGGCTAAGAGAGCCAATGGGATCCTGGGGTGCATCCGGAGGAGTGTAGCCAGCAGGTCAAAGGAGGTGATCTTCCCCCTCTACTCTGCCCTGGTCAGGCCCCACCTGGAGTATTGTGTCCAGTTCTGGGCTCCTTGGTATAAAAAGGACAGGGATCTCTTGGAGAGAGTCCAGAGAAGGGCTATGAAGATGATTAAGGGCCTGGAACATCTCCCCTATGAGGATAGGCTGAGTAAATTGGGACTCTTCAGCCTTGAGAAAAGAAGACTAAGGTGGGATCTAATGAAAGTTTATAATTATCTGAAGCAGGGGATGCAGGGGGAATCAGCCAGCCCCTTTTCAGTGGTCTGTGGGGACAGGACAAGGGGCAATGGCTGCAAGTTGGAGCACAGGAAGTTCCGCACCAACACACGGAAAAACTTTTTCACAGTGAGGGTGACAGAGCCCTGGGACAGGCTGCCCAGGGAGGTGGTGGAGTCTCCATCTCTGGAGATATTCCAGACCCGTCTGGACGCCTGTCTGAGTGATATGTCCTAGGGAGCTGCTTTAGCAGGGGTGTTGGACCCGATGATCTCTTGAGGTCCCTTCCAACCCCTACAATGATTCTCTGATTCCCAGGAAGGTGATATACCTTCAGCTGACCAATACTAGGAAAAGAAAGCGTCAGGTCCTGAGTAGGGCTTTTGCCTGTTGCACAGCCTATTACCAAGAACAGCTTGCCTCAGTTGTCAGGGTGATCCATAAGGCTGGGCACTCTGAGCCTTACAATGACACTGGGGAGCCAGGCCAGGCTGCGCGGGGGTTTCTGCTGTCGTGCTGCGGTAAGCCGGGGGTGCCGCTCTCCCCGCTCCGAGCCGTGCTGGTGTGGCCGGCTGCTTTCAGCAGAGGGCACTCTGTTCCTAACCATGGAGGGAGGAGCCGCTTTCCCGTCCTGGTGAGAAACCTACAGAGATTGGAAAAGTTTCCAGTGCAACATATTTGAACAAACTCTTCATCGGTTATGTTTAGTTCACTGGAGCATATTTTTAACTTCAGTGGCAGGGATAACAGCCCTTTTTCTACGTGCTGCTCTTAGCGGACTCGACGAAAGCTGGGGACATCAGCGGAACCCGTAGCGCAAAGGTAGAGGATTTTAGTGTTGCTGTTTAGTAGCCCAAAGATCAGAGGGAGAACCGAGAGCAAAGCTGTCGTATGAGACGTGCTCGTCAGATTTACAGTAGGAAGCCTAAAAATATCTCAGAGGGCAGCGTGATTAAAGACCTCCTCGGTGTGCGAGGAGATTTGCAGCTGCGTTGTGAGAGTTACTTGGAGATGAGACACAGGATGGTTGTGGTTTTGGAAGCTGCTTTGCATCAGATTTGGGGGCTGACTTCACGGTAGCTTTTGCCCCTTGGGGAAGACGAACCACTTGGTCCCGGGCTGCCGGAGTCTCGGCCGCCGACACCGGAGCGCTGCCAGTGCCTCTACAGCCGCGGGGGGAGAGAGGGGTGTCGGGCCCTCTTGGCCGACCGCCCGCTCGCTTGTGCTGGCCGGGGAGGCAGAGGCTGCGCGGGGGGTGCCGAGCCGCGGCGGCGGAGCGGGGGCCGGGCCGCGGCCCCGCGCCGCAGGTGGAGGCGCCCGGCGCCTCTCGCCGGGGCCGGGCTGCGGCGGGCGGGTGGGGGCGGCCCGCTGCCAGCAGCCTGTAGGACCTTGGCTAACGTGCGGCGGTGGGCTGGAGCCTGGCGTGAGGGAGGGGCCGCCGCTCGTGATGCAGGATGCTGTATCCCTGGTGCCGTGACAGCCAAGGCTCTCCCCTGCCCAGCGAGCGGGAAGGAGGTGCCGGCACAGCCGGACCCGCTCCCCGCCTCCCGCACGGCCCCAGCCCCGTTGCGCTCATCCCACCGAGCCCAGGGACGCGGCGCCGCACCAGGTGGGTGAGCTCGGCGGTCGCGCTAGGGAAGGGGAGCGCTCTGCGGCAGCCCGGACTGGCCCTCGGGCAGCGGCAGCCTCCGCGACCCGCTTCCCCGAGCGAGCTCCCGCGGGGGAGGCGGGCGGCGGGCCGGGCTCCGCGGGCGGCTTCACCAGGCGGCTTCCCCAGGCGGGCCGGTCGGGTTCAGTGCAAGAGGGGACGGCCGCGGCGCTGGGCGCGGGTCGTCCCAGAGGAGCCTCCGAGGCGCTGCAGCGGCGCGGGTTGGGGAGCACCGGGGGAACGCTTGAGCCCACACCTGTGAAGTACCGAGTCGGGTGTGTTTTGCCAGTTGTGGCAAAAATATCTTCCTTCTCTTACTGCCGCAGTTGACTGAGTTTTTTGAATGACAGAAGCATCCAGACGCGCGAAGGGTTTGGGGAGGGAGGGAAGCTTTTGAATTTTGGGTTTTTTTTTTCGAAGGAGGGAATAAACCACTTATTTCTGTAAGGAATCTTAATTACGTTTAGTTGACAGGTGCAGGAACTGTTTGGATAGATGGTTTTCCTTTGGGACATCTGACCTTTTAGAATGGACTGTTTTTTTGAAGGAGAGACTTGGATTCCCTGTGGGGCTTTGCAAAGTAGCGGGGTGGTGGCTGGGAGGAGGGGAGGGCTGTTTGTGTGCGTGTGTATTAGGGGTGCATGGAACTTGTACTATTTTGAGATCACTGTGGTAATGAATATTCTGAGGTAAAAAGATACTTTGACACCAGCAGTTAACAGAATTAGCATCATTATTACATGACTTTTTTTTTTTCTTACTGGCTATTTTAAATTGAGGTCTTTAGTGAGAGTGACTGACAGTTTTGTGTTGGCCCTGTAATGGTGATGATCATGAAACTGATGGATTTTCTTTTCTTCTCTGCCCTGATCACTTAGTCTTTGAGCTGTTATGATCAGAGCTTTCAATGGCAGAGTAAATGATTCCTGAAGTCCCAGGTCTGGGCTCTCAGCTTTAGATGGGTCAAAGTGCTGGCACAGTACATCTGAAATCCTGTGCTCCTTAGATTTTACCTTCCAGAGATGAAGATGGGAGGGGCTTAGGATTTGATAAATTGCAATACTTTCAGGAGATAATCAAACTTGCCCACTACTGCCAGCTTCCCCAAACCTTTCACCCCTCTCAGTCCCCTTCTGTTCCCTAATTAGAACTACCTCACCCTGCAGGCTGTGCTCATGGCATGCACTGCGTGTCTGCTCCTCTGGCCAGCACAAAACCCCAGTGTTTGCATTGCATTTCTTCCAAAGGCCAGTTCCATGCTTTTGCCTGGTTTGCTTTAGTCATTGAAATTCTGGAGGAGCCCACTTGATTTTGTTTGTAACTTGAAACAATTTCTTTCAGCAGAGCCCCAAGGCACAAGGATGGCCAGCCCTAAAGCCACAGGGCTCTCCTGGGAGATCATTTGGCTTGCTATTGCTATCTGTGCTCATCTGCAGGTAAGTAATGAACTTTTTACTATTGTCATGCCTGGTCCTTGATCAGATGATCTTGCTGCACACTTTGAATTACTGTTTTTTGAACAGAAAACTGCTGAAGCAACTGCACTGTAAATAAAAGTCTCCCTATGTGAAGGTTTCCCTTTCACTGAACTGAATTTCAAAGACATCCAAGTGGGAAATTAATATTCTTTCTCTTCCTAGTAATACTGTACCTGACTTTGCTATATGGGGACCAAAGGGAGATTTTGCCAGATGTGTAATGCCATGGGTCTTTCTAGGCAGAACAGCTGCTCTTTGCCCCCAGGAGGTTTAGCACCTGATAAATGTTAAGATACTATAAGCGACAAGGGTTATATAAATACCTGGGTAGAAACATCTAAAGCACTTGGAAGTCAGTGTTGGGGGCTAAAGTGGACCAAAAAGGCCTTTGCTTCAAGTGTTCAATGAATACAGGAACCATGGAGGAAAACCATAGCTGCCAACTGATCTATTGCCTGACACATGAGCCTAATCTGTTCCAAGAAGTGAGTATTTAAAGAAATATGGTGTGCTGGCATGCAGCAGAGATGTTGTTATAGTATGTCATTCTCTATACTGATAGTTCCCACAGCACAAAATGTTTCAAGAATTCTTCAGTCTTAAGTACATCCAAATCCAGAAATCCATAGAAAAGGTCAGCTAAATAAACTAGAGATTATTATGTTTTTTAATAAACAGCATCAGTTTTCAAAGTATTTTAGTAGTTTTTGACAAAGTACAATCTTAGTTTTAAATAAAATCAGTGATGCTTTTTACTGTAGTACTATTGTGTACTGTTTGTACTATTGAAGTTCTGAGAAATGGTGGTTTCAAACTCAAGCCTGGTGTGCTGGGCATTATATAAATGTATATCCTGAAGACTTTTGAATCGAAGGATAATACAACAGGCAAAAATAAATACATTAGGAGTATGAAGAACTGAGAAGACTGTACTAGACAGCTGAGTAAGCTATGATTGATTTAGGGTGCACTTTAAGGTTTAAGGTGGTGGGAATTGTGCTCCAAACCATTCTCAGTAGCACTGCTGAGTGCACTGTATACTGAGTCATTTGACAACTGCCTGTTAATGAACATCTCTTGCTCTGTGTTATGGCTGCAGCTAGTCATGAAAATACACTGGTTACTTGAATAAAGGGCTCAACATAAAAGTAAAAATTATTAGACTCATATTAGTTGTGCAGTGAACCTCAATGCCCTCAAGAGCAAGTCCAAGCAGATAAGGCAACAGTGGGATCCTCTGCTTTTCGCTTGCAAATTTTCAATGCAAGAACAAAATGTCCCTGTTTTCCTGTGCCTGTTCAGCTTGTACTTTTGTGTGCAATCTGTTGAGTGATGCTGTAATAACCAACCCTATAAACCACTCAGAAGTATGTAAAGTTCACTTAATAGTTCTCTTCAAGATGAGAATAAAAGTTCAGAGAAGGGAAATGTCAATGTCGTGTTTGGGGCTTTTGGTTATGCAGAGACTATTGAAAAAATATCTTGTATTTTTTCTTTCATATTTTTCTAGTTGTAGAACTGGAAGCAGTAGTGGCATAGTTTCCTCTTCTCTACGAATGGTTTGGCATAGCTTCATTTGTCTCTTCATAATAAAAACAACCCAAGCACATTGTAATAATCAATAGGCTATTGTGAGTAGTCTTATGAACATTTCCATCCAGGTCAAATTTTTTGGTCTTGATTGTCCTTTGAAATATTCTAATCTCTTTGGCATATTTGAATCATTAGCACTTAACCCTCATCTTGTAGGAGGCCCTTCTGCTCCTACGTTTAGGTGTTTTATCACAATTTTAGGCACATTAAAGGTATTTTATATTATTTAACATAACATTTTTGGTATCCAATAACCATTAATTCTTTAATTGGTTGCTTGGGGCCATGCTATATGGACCACACACAGTCATTCTACCCCAATATCTTACCATAGCTTCCACTTCTGTTGTTTTTGGCTATTAAAGTGCTTATGTCTGGACCTAATCAATTAGAAACAATTGGATGCTGGGCAAGGTCACAAGTCTATGTCATGTCACTTATGTGCACTTGATTAATTTCATCCTGCTTGAGGCAGGTACAGAGTGAAATAATGACCGTTTTAAAAGAATGTGGTGGGAATGTGGTACAAATGTAATGCAAAGAAAACTATAACATGAGAAGTTGTGAAAAGGAGGTAGCTGTTCTTGAGAAGAAATGAAAGTTAGTTTTGGTTATAGGAGCCCTTTCTGAGTCTTCACAGCCTGGTAACAAGCACAGGATGGTGTTTAGTGAGGCTCCAAACTGAACTCTGTCCTTACAGGTAGGCAGCGTCTCAAGTTTGACAAAATTATGTTGTTAAGGGCAGATGGTTGCTATGCTGGTAGGTAAGTAAGATTTCCTAGGATAACCCTGTGAATGGCTTACCACTGAGCATTTCTGAGCTGCCCATTCATTAAATCTGTTCTGTGATCAAGATCAGTTGCATGAACTTGACTCAGGAGGAGATAGCTTGTGGGCTAGCCTTGGCTGTGATCTTTTGCAGACAGAGAGTCTACCTTTTCCTGTATGTGCCAGTATAAATGAAACAGCATGAGTCTAAATCCAAGAAAATGATGTTTGTATGTTTTTCCTAAAAACAAACAACACCCCCCCCCCACACACACACACACCCCAAATAGTAGCAGCAATGTGGAATAATTCATTGTTTCTAAAGATTTAAGTATTGAATCTGTCCAAAGAAGTTACTGTATTCCTCAGACTACACGTATTTGTGAACATTAACTATATTCATGGTCTTGAATTTAACTATTCATGTATATTTATTGTTAAATTTGGTGTAAAAGGCTCCTCACTTCTCACAATTAGCAAATAAGCTATCAATACTATAAATTTTATGAGATGGTTAACTTAATGAATAGAAGTATCCAAATCCAATTTTGCTGTTTAACTTTTGAGTACATAGGACTCCATATTGGTAATTGAAAAGGCAGGATGTTCAGTCTGGTAATCAGCTCTTTCTTGACCTTTTAACTTTTTCTTACATCTGACATGGTGAGTGAGCCAACTAGGGAAGGTGCCTGCTGGACCTGTTTGTGAACAGAGATGGACTTGAGTGTCTAGAGACTAAGTCCTTTGAGGAGCAGCTGAGTGAACAAAGGTGGTTTAGCCTGCAGAAAAGAAGGCTGAGGGGACACCTCTTTACAATTAGATGGTCAGAGGTTTTAACCAAGTGGGTGTCAATCTTTTCTGCCAAGTAACAAGTGATAGGGCAAGAGGAAATGGCCTCAAGTTGTGCCAAGTGAGCCTTAGATTGGATATTAGGAAAAATAATTCTTCACCAAAAGGGTTGTCAAGCACTGGAACAGGCTGTCCAGTGAAGTGGTTGAGTCACCATCCCTGGAGGCATTTAAAAGATGCATAGATGTGGCACTTAGGTGGTTTAGTGGTTGGACTTGGCAGTGCTAGGTTAACTGTTGGATTCAATCATCTTGAAGGTCTTTTCCAATCTAAACAAATCTGTGATTCTATGATTCAGCCAAATGCTGTTATATTTGTTATGAAATGTTTGCAAGACTATATATCTACAGATTCTTACTAGTGGATCAATGGCATCAAGAAATGATGGCTAGCAGACTCAAACAAATAGATGTAATCAAGAACTTTACCCATGGATTAATTTTAGATTTATTCTGTGATATGTTGTTTTCAAATCAGGTACACCCTAATACTTTCTTAGGTTCCTACAGTCCTAGTTAAACCTTCTGCAACTGAGTTTCACCTCCAAAGACCAGGGGGTTGCTAATGTCCGAGAAAGGAATATCAGCAAACACACAATGTCTGGATATTTAAGATGTTTTAGCTCTGGGTTTCTATGGAAGGGAAAGTTTCATAGGTCACATTCACTGGATGAACTGTTGGTTGCTCCCAAGATTTATGTTTCTGTACTCCCTGCCTACATTATGGTTTTTTTTATCTGTGATATTTTGGATGTAAAGGATATACATACTGAAAACATTATCTTATTCAAAATGATTCTGCCATAACCATTCTGCCAAAAACTACCAACATAGTAAATGTCTTTAAGGTTGAGTTTTGCAAGGCCAAAAATCTGATGTCCATTATATGACATAGTGGACTTGGAGACCATCTTTGTGGAAAACCTTTGGAATATTGTTTTACAGTCACTGAATGTATTGCACATCGATGTTCAAAAAATAAATTATGATCTACATGCCATGTAACAATAAGGATTCTTTTATCTTTAATTCCTTAATCAAAAATATCAGGATGAGATTTGCAAATCCAGAGTAAAATCTGAAGAAGTTTCAGTTTTTCATAGGCAAGTTGCAGTTCTGCACCCATCTGGAGTTTGGCCATCAGCCTTAACAGGCCTCTGGTTTTATTCTTAGTTTGAATATTGAAATGCCTCTACTACAGACAAATAACACTTCTGAGACCCAGTAGAAGTGTTCTGTCTTAAAATATTCATTGTTATTGACAAGGTTGTTACTCAGTTGACAGCATTACCAGAAAACTTGTTTAAGTTTGTGAACTTGCTTTGAATTTATGACTAATAATGATTGCTCAGCCAGTGCTCATAGGATCTGAACTGCTGTTACCCCCAATTTACAATCCAAAAGACTTGAATTGCCAGAAAAACTGATGAATTTGTCTTATGACTTGAGACACAAACTATGTATGAATACTTATTTTTTAAAATGCATTCATAAAAAATTTAAGACAACTATGGGAGGTGATCCAGCATACAGATGATATCAGTGAAGGCATACTTTTATTATCTCATTTATTTGTTTTAATTTCTCAGTAAATATTTTTTTAAATCATAGTGATTATGCATAAAGCTTGCAGTGATACAATTCAGATAATTAAGCTTTGGTTATTCAGCTGAAGCTGGTCTCATGTGGTGGCAAAGGAGGGTTAGTCTCAATATCCAGCCAGATTTCAAACTCTGTATCTGCATCTTTGGACATAGGTATTAGTGCTCATTGTGAATGTAATTTCTGATGAGGTTACTCTAAAATTTGGGCAGATATTCTCATGTCACTCACATGTAGAGCTGCGAATTGCTAGTTCCAAAACTAGATATCCAAGAGTCAAATGATTTTTTATAGAAGCATCAGATGTAGGAATAATCTCTCACAGCAGCCAGTGGCTTCTAATTTTTCTTGGAAAAGGTAATGAAGAAATGAAGAAATATCTCTAGGAAGAGCTTTGGTTTTAGCAGATACTTGAATGCTTAGTCATTGATAATTGCCCATGTCTACTTGGTGCAGCTGGATCCTTCATATTCCTTACCAAACCAGGGCATAAATGGCACCCAAGTGGCGGTTTGGCACAGGGCATCAAATTCCATCCCTGCCTTTGCATTACTGAAAATGTACATGCTTGATTGTACTGATATTAAACCCCTTTTACTGTTCATTTGGAAATCATGGTTTGGCCATCCAAAATAATGAGTTTGGCTTCAAATTAATGTGTATTTTAAAATCGGAGTCCTTTTTGTTTGCTTTTACTTCTAGAACTTGCAGGGTTCATATGTTATGTATTTATCTGCAATTTTGGGGCATGAAGCTTTTCTTAAAATACTTCTCCATGCTCACCTGAATCCAGGACCTGGGGTTTAAGTAAACACCAAATATAATGTGGCTTGCAATGAAGTAGTAAAATATATTCATTTCAGTGATAGTGGGAGCAGATTTGTAATTGTCCCTCTATACTTGTTTGTATTGTAACACTATGCAAGAAATCCTTGGCACAAGTTATATCAGACTGTCCAAATGTTGTACTTTACTGTTAAGTCAGTGTGGTGTTAAGATTTTATACAGTTGATAATACCGATGATAAAGTCTTGTGGTTGCACACAGTCCGACACAGTCTCACTTGAACAATTTCAGTGTAGTTCTTATTATGCAAAATCTGTGTAAAACAGAGAGAGTTTGTGCTTGGTGAAAGAGTGGGTTTGTTTTTGAAGTACAGTTTGCTAGTGAGCACTGCATACCAGAAAGGACATTGGATATAGCCATGGCAACTCTGGAGAGACAGCTAAGACCCACATAGGAACTGTATAACACTGCAGTTCTGATATGCCCTCTGTGCTCACTTTGTTGTCACTGATAGATAAATAATTCCTTTAGGTTTTGAAAGCATGTCTATAACTAACTTTCTCATGAGAGGAGAACTTTTCTTGATATTAGCTGAAGTTTGTGGACTGTCAAGAGCTCTTGAATTTAAGGGTCATATTTTCAAAATGGCCTTGCTCCAATTTCTAGGAGGAATTACAGCTCTGCAAACTCAGTTTTTGATGACTGTCAGCTATGCAAGGGTCCTAAACTTAATGCAGATAGAACAGCATTTTCAGAAGGGTGTGATGTGGACCCTTTATTATGATGACTTTCAGAAAGGCTTGAGACACAAGTTAAACACAAATACTGTTAAGTACTTAACTGTATTGGTAGGTGCTTAGCTGGATTTTTTTAAACAAGTAACAAGTTAAATTTCAATTAATCTAATGGGAAACAGGCATTAGGTGCCTTAGGCATTTCCAAAAGTCTGGCTAAGCATTTGTCATCATATTTAGCTGATTAAACCAAAACATTTGCCCTTAAAACTGTCTTGAAAGAATAGGTTTCTGGTGTGTAAATTCTAGTACCTGGGTGTGTAGGTATTTGGTAATACTTGAGAAGTGTGAGTACAAGCATTTTGTGTTTATAAAGGGAGGGCAGATTTTGAAAACTTGGCCTAATATATCCCTTCTAGACAGCATATTACATAAATTGTTTAGGAACAATGTTATTTCTGTTTCTAATTTTATATTTATTAGATTTAACATCATTATGGTAAGAAAATGAAAACAGTATTCTCAGTCTGTTTTGAGAAATGTGGTTTCCAAGAATTGTCAGTTTGTCATGCTTCTGGATCCACTAGAAACACAAAGATTGCAAGTCAGCTCAACTAAATTGTGCAACAGTATTAGAAATGCATTTATGATTGCAATTACTAGATTGTTGTTGTATGCTGGCTGTTGTAATTTTTGTCATGGTGGGAGGTCCCAACTGTTCTGTAGCATTAAATAAGTGGGGTATTTGTTTATATGTGGAAACATGTATTTCTGTAGTTATGTAATGTCTTTTCTGCCATCAGGTGCTCCTCCAAAAATCAAAGCTCCTTAAAAATTATAGGATGCTATCTCCTGTCACCTCATGCAAGAAGAGCAGGTTATTGTTTATAGTGTGTTTACATGAAAGGACCTATAGAGGCTTACTCTATGGTAAATGCAGACATAGAGAAGAGAGTTTTAGCTGCCTGATTATTGCCTTTTAGTATCACAGGAGGAAGATGTGGGCACACCTGCAGTGCCACAGAATGTGAAGAGTCAGGGATTGTGCTCTCTCAAGATCTGTTTGGCAATAAATGTTTCCTGGCCTGCACCTTGCAGAAGCTCTGGGAAGACTGCAGAAACTGGCTTTATTCCCAGCTGGTTGATGCAGCTCCAAAAAAATTCCCCCCTTTAGTTGCAGTTTCCCTGCTTGTATATGTGACTGCTCTGGGGCATCTACTGGCATGGACAGATGTGAAAGGTCTGTGGAAGTTTGGGTTCTGATACATTCAGATTTGCCTCTTCTGATGGTAGTTTTCCTTGCTTTCCCAGCTACTGCAGCCTCTCGCTGGTGTAGCAGTGATGTGGAAGCAGAAGGCTAAACAAGCTCAGTGCTCTCAGTGGATGTATTACAAATGAAATATGCTAAAATATGATTTGACTTCCTCTCTTGAGAGTCTCCTTTCATTAGATGTTTTCAAGGTCTCATTACTCATTTGGTGTTTTGTTTTCTTGAGTCTCCAAATAGTTTTAAACTGTTCCCTGGTTGACTAACATGGATGTTGGCTGAAAAAAACAATAGTATAATAGTGTCTTGAGTATTGCCTGCTTGGTAGATGATGTTCTAGTTGGAAACTAGGTACATCCAACATATTACTGATTCCTTCAGCTGATCTCATCAACACTTTTATTAGAAAGCAGAAGAGGGAATACGTTTATCTCTGGAGAAATGTGTTGTGTATGCTGTACGTATGTAGGGATTTTACTAATGCCACTAAGTGGCATTGAACAGTCTTGCCTGCTTGAACAGGATCTGGTTTTGTGGCCTGAGTTTATAACTTTATAAGAATATAAGGTGCTTTGTGTGACTAACAATTACACTTTTTCTCTAGACCAGTGATTCTCAGGTGAGTCTTTTCATGGAATAGCCTGTTCAGAGCTTGGCTGCAGTAAACAGTGCAAACTGAATGGTAGGGAATGCTATGAGGGGAAGGTGTAAAACAAAGCAGAGAGTAGCATCAATTCACTCTGAATTCCTGGTGTGCCCATACTTCAGTAGCATATGCAGTTTGATGTCTTAGTGAATGGCGTGGAAAGGCTAGACAGGGATCACTCTGTCACTTGTTTCTCCCAGGGTAAGAACTGAGTGCCATAAAGAAAGCTACTGGGAGACCAGTTCCAAACAATGGAAGGTGGTTGTCCTCCCTGTACTTATCTTTGGCACTTCATGCTATAGTTTGGGGTTTTTTTTGTTTGAGTAGAAGGTTACATGGATTGTGGAGGAGACAGGACAAGAAATGGCAAGACTCACTGAGTACTGTTATGTAGACAAAGCACAGCAGGCTAAGAAAAGTAGGAGAGTTCAGGAAAATATTCAAATATTCCAGGGAAGTATTGTACATGCTTGCTCTGGGCATGCTTTTTGAGTCCAGTTTTGGCTACTGTCAGAAGCTGATGTGGGCTAGAAGGATCCTCTGAACCATTTCAGCTGTTCTTAGGCCATTTTGATGTTCCTTGGAGCTACATTTGAGGATCATTGAACTGGAAGTTAGAACTAATCCTAGACTTATTGTCACTTATAGTCATCATTTAAATACTAACATGAAAGGAACATATTCTTCAAACTCTAGATGCATCTGGAGCTGTCCTGGGCACATGAGGTCTCACTACATAAGTGCATATATTCTGAGGCTCTTTGTGGCTGCCTGGAGTATTTTTTATTTTTAGAACATTAATTTTTTTCTTTACAAACATTTTATTGTATTTCTGATACATTTCCAAATGTTAAAGTTCTGGAACATTTCTAAAAGTATTTGAGGAAACTCGGGTCATCTTGTTTCATTGCTGGAGTAGTTTCTTGTTTTTAAACAAACACTAATATTTTCTTGAGTGAGACATATAGAGAAATGGCTCCTGATATTTTACCGAGTAAGGCTTGGCTTAAATTCCACTTTCATTATGTGGTCAGTCCTTCTGTAAGGCACAAATATTCCAGACATTTTCCCCTGCATGAGTGAGCACTTGCCTTCACCCCAGTGTGAAACTGCGCACCCATTTCCTCTTCCTACCTCTTTCAGTTAAATTTAGAACACAATAGCTTGGTTAAAACTGTAAGGGAACCTCCAGAATGCCATCTTAATGTATGGGGTTTTACCATGCAGCTGTTTATCTTCTGCTAGGAGGAAACTAGAAATGTATTTTTAATGCCAGGAGCTGGGCTTAAAATGCCATTACTTATCCAGGGGGAATAGATTTGAAAATTAGTAAGCAATTAGATCAGTAGGCAAATACATTTTACTTAATGTTGCAAGTCTCAGGGGCCTTTCAAATATCCTGTTAGCATCACCTGTTCTTAACTTGCAACCTTTTCAATCTTTACCTAGTCTTAAATAGCAGGGTTTTTTTTTGAAAAATATCTGTATATTTCTATTTATGAGCTGAATTTTATTTTATTTTTTAAAAAAACTTGCACAGTTTCTATAAGGGCAACAGAGATGTACTGGGAAGACTAAACTTTTCTTGGAGAAAATTTCTTCCTGTAAATTAGCATTTTGTGAAGGGCCTTATCTGGGATAACAGAACATGTGGGTCTTGTTCTGATCTTTTGAACTAGCTTGAATTATGTCCTTAGCCAACACCAATGATGTATTTGTTTATAATTGCTTATTTTTCTTGCTGAATTTAGACCTCTGTGAGCCATCTGTCATATGTCACATAGAAGCCACTATTTAGAAACAGGGAAAATGTGGGAACTGTAGACTTCCTTTTTTATTTTTTTAAATGTTAAGGCTAGTTTTTGAGAATGCTAAAGAAAAGACCTTGTCATCTTTAAGTCTACTATAGGAGTGTCCCATCACTTCTTGTCTACCCAAAATTCACATTAAATCAGTAGAAGTATGAAGACTCTCAGCCTAGGCACTGTAAGGCCTCAGTCCTGAAAAAGATCCATACTGGGAAGCCCTGTGGACTTCATGAGGTTACTGTGCCACAAGTAAGATCTTTGTAAAATTCAGGCTTTCTACTTCAACAGTACAACATTCTGCACTTGTTTAACAGTGCCAGTGAAATCTGCAAGCACTTTGTCTGAGACATCAGTGGGAGTTTTTCCTGAGTAAGACCTGCCCATAGGAAGCAAACTAAGGCTGAATTTCATTAGTGCTAACTAGCTGGTTATCATATTTCCTGTTGTGTGGTGTGAATCATTTAATCTCTTCTTCATGTAACAGACAGATGGCATTTAAAGCTGTGTCTGCAGCTGTTAGTTTTCTCAAATATTTGCTGTATTTATCCCTCTGGAAAAAAAAGCAGAGATAATAAAAAAGATAATATTCCTGTTGCTTATAAACCTTGCAAAATTTGAAGTGATGTCCATTTTTTCACATGTCACTTTTTTATTGTGTGTCATTGAAGACCATTTTATCCGGTGTTCCAGACCATCCCCGTTGGCAGGAATTGTTCCAAACTACTGCAGAGGGAAACATCAAAACCAGTCCTTAGAGTATGTATGCTATTTTTCAGAAGAACTGAAGCAGAGCATGGAAATTCACTTTTTAAAAATTGATGTGACTTTTTGCAAGATCTACTATATTCAGAAGATTCCTTTGAAGCTTTTAAGGGGTAGTGCTCTCCACTGCACGGTGCAGTTCTGCTAGTGAATATAGAGGGAAACACAAGCACACCATAAGTGAGGAAGCTTTAGAGAGTTGGTTTCTACATGTAGCATTTTGTCTGTGCATATGAAAATTGACATCATAGTGTTGGAATGTTGACCGTGTTTTGCATTTTGTTAGCTGCTTTTACTGGAAAGCATGTGTTTCAAAGGGAGTTTTCAATTTTTATAAGTCTTTGCCTCCATAATAGCTCAGTCTTATTCTGAATGTAGACTACAGCTATGAATAAAATTTAACTCATGAAGTAAGAGATTCCTCTGGCACAAAATATGAATGAATTATGCAAATGTTAACTGGTGATGTGCATGTCTGGATCAGAATAGTCAAAGCCAACCTTTAGGTTCCACTGTTACTACTCAACATCGCCTTACTCTCTTCTTACTACTCAGTATCCTTACTCTGAGAGTGAGGAATTTCTCTCAAGAAGTGCTGTATGAAGTGTGGACAAAGAATAGTTGGCTGCACAAAACCCAATCCTTTGTGGGGAACTTTCTGTAATGTATTTTCTTAGCTCCAGATGGATCTGTGAAAAAAAGAGAGCTGAGAAGTGAAGAAAACAGACTAGCACTAATGAAAAGTGGCACTAGCCCTTCATTTTGAGAGTAATATTCTAGATAAAAATGGTAAAATTTTATTAGATTATCTTTCAGTAATGAGCTGGCCAGTCTACTCAACCTTCATAATCCAACTAATTTTCCCAGAGTTTCAGGGTTGTATACTCTGTAGGAAGTTGGCAACCCAAGTTTCCCATGTCATCAGCTCTATTTAGTCTCCCAAGACAAGAGTTTCCTGGTAAAACATCCTTGCACCTGCTAGTTCTGCCCCAGCTCTTCTCAAAATTAGACTACTTCGAACCTCTTTGTGAAATTATTCTATGCAACTTAAGCAGTTTACAGATTTTTATAAGAATGCAATTCCCCAAGTGATACAAGGCAGTTCCAGTTCCACTAACCTGTCCTTGTGATGAAGGACCCAAATTCTTGGTGATATTTTTAATGTTTAAGGTCAATGGGTTTGAAAGAGTTAGACATCTATATTCTGAAAAATTTCATCTGCATCCTCAAGTTAAACCTAAAATACCTTGTACCTGTCAAAGTGTATATGGCTTTTCAGAGAAAAGCTAGCACATTTTTTTTAAAATGACCACTTAAAACCCCTAAAAAATACATAATTCTCCTTTTTAGGTGGTGGTGTGCAATGTTGAAAGCCTCAATTCACTTCTAAAGTTTTAGACATTCCTATATGTATGGCATATTGGAAGCATGTCCATGTATAGCATATGTAATTGTACTAACAGTCTCAGGCAAATTTGAGATTATCATTACTTGGATTTTAGTCCGAATTAAGTATAAGCTTCAGGTTCCTCATAGACTCTTCTTGGAATGTAAGTTACAAGCTTGCTGTATAAAATATGATTATTTTCCTTAGTTTTATTTTTAGTTGAGAAAATAGACACAAATGGATTTTTTTCACAGCTAAATGAGAACATGGATCAAGAGAAAGGATGGAATGATGTTTCGTGTTGTAGGGTGATGCCGCTTGCTGGACTGAACACCTGCTTGCACTGAGGCTTGCAGAGGCATGATTGACCTTATGAACGGAGGCTTGCTTGTCCCATCTATTTTTTGTGTTGGAATTGGCTCTTTTAATAAAGTAGCCTAGAAAAAAAATCCTGTTCAGAGCTGCATAATTACCACTAGAAAAGTCATACATTATATATGGCATGGTTGAATGAAAATAAAATTTAGATTGGTGGGGACAGGCTTGAGTCTTACGGATCTTGCTGTCAAAAGCTGTTGAGCCACCTGTGATGATACCTGCTAGTTTCTGTTCATTGATACTTGATAAGTTCGGTTCAGATTTTAGTGCTGGTGTAGCTCACCTATGTGCATTCCTCTTCTCAGAGGCCTGCCCTGGCAGCCTGTGCTGTTTAAGTGGGCCTTGAGCAACAGAAGTTCTCTGCTGCAGTAGTAATTGTTCTCTCTCTCTGTGGATTTGCATGAAGGTTGGTGCAGTGCTCTGCTCTTCTGCAGTGGCCTCTCTGTGGGATCAGTCCATTCATGGCTGCTTTGGGGGTCATATAAGAGCTCACATTTTTTAGACATGTCAACATGGCTCTCAGGGGTCTCACCTATCTGTTATTTTCCTATATCTTGTAAATTAAAAAACCCCTTAACCCTTAACCAATTGAGAAAAAAAAAGCAATCATAATTATTCTTAAAATTTCATCAGAACATTTCAATGTAAGCAGCTAAATTTACATCTCAGATGTTCAATTATTAATTGTCTTGATAGCTACCAATGACTTTTATTGGTTATTTTTAGAATCCTATTTCAAGTATAGCAAGATTTATGCAAGCTTTATTGTTAGGGGTGAAATTTAAACTTTATTAGGATTAAGTGTTTAATAGTATAATTTGCTGCATATGTTGCAAATACAAGCTACTATGAATAGATCCTCTGTAAAAAAAAAACCCAAACATTTGATATGTTATGTATGGACTTAAATCCAATATGTTGTTATCTTTAACTAAAGGAAATTATAAGAGGAGATTTACAGAGAAAGGTTTATTCTATTAACTTTAATTTCTTTAAAACATTTCTCAACTGAAATTGAATTTGATTTCTGTATTTTGACTTTGTTTAAAACGTGCTGTACATAACTTCCTTTGTTCCTTGAATATTATTCTGACAGTGGTACAAATTGACTGTTTTCATGTACATAAGGAGAAAAATAGTCATAGTACTAGGTGGAATATTTAAGTGGGGCACCCTGTTGTTCTGTTTGTCCACTCACAGTAGACATCAGGATTCAAGTGCAAGGTTTCCTGTTATATTGCTGGAATTTTAAAATATTATTTTTATACCTTGTAAAGAAATGGAGAAAGACTTTGCCTTTCCTAGATGTCTTCAGTCCCCAGCCTCCCAGGAAGCAGTGGAATGGAACACGTTGATTTAGAATAGGTATCAGGTTTTTGGCTTGATGCTGAAGGAGCAAAACCAGGGGGGCAGTGCAGTCCTGTGTTTTCCCAGTCTGCGTAAGGTATTTGACTTATGATCTGTGAAATGCTGGTGATTGATTTGGATTCTTATGGCAATTTGGAATTATTCTGTGTTTGTCAACGGCGGGAATGAATAGTTCTGGCTTATTTTGAGATTCAGAGACCATATTAAATCTTCTTGGCATAAGCATTTTGACTTGGCAATATTATTATTGTCCCATACTTCCTTTTAAAGTGTGTAGTTAATTCTTTGAGTATTTTATTAAAATAGGTAAACAGGCTTTTTTGAAGAATTTGTTGTATTTTTTATAGAATAATTTGCAGTCAGCCCTTCCTCTGTTATTAAAGCTGGAGTAATGCAAAATGAGGGAGATTGCTGTATGCATCATCTTATCCCTGAGAAAGGAAAAGCACGTAGGGAAGAGACAGATCTCATTCAGTCATTTTTTGGTGGTTTTATCCAAGAGGGCAACACATTTCAAACCTCGTGTGGATGTGCAAGATTCCCTTCAGCCTTTTTACCAGGAACTATAAAAAGCTTGTAGAAAGGCACAGATAATTACAGTCTGAGTCAGGCCAGCAAGCTGGCTTTTTTCACTATAATCAGGATAAAGGAACATCTCTCTTGGCAAAAAGACCTGGGCTCTGAAATAGAGATGTTCTGGACTGATAATTCCAAGTACAGCCAAATTTTCAGAGAAATACACAGGTTAAGATTTATATTTGGGTCTTTTTATTTAAAATGGGTGATTTTTAGGCTTCATATAATAACATTTTATTGTGTACTGAGTGCAGAGGAAGCCAGGCCTATAAAAAGTGCAAATGAAAATAGGATTACTGCCATAGTTAACTTTCAGCATGGCTTAACTGTGAGAGTGAGACTGTCTTACTGTTAACAATTTTTAAAGCAGTGGAGAATGTGAAGAGATGTATAATTATGCAGGAAAAGATCAGCTGAATCCTTAGAAGCACAGTATTTCACACCACTGTTTGCAGATTCACTAGACTGCATAGGTTCTAGCTTCCATAGTTTCCAGTGTCATGGTTGTCTTCAGTCTCAGAACGCATGGATATACAGGGCAGAAGGAATCCTCTGCAATTAAATAAAAGGGTGGATAAAAATATTTCCCTGCCTTTGCACAGTCCATTGTTCTTGGATTCTGTCTGTATTTTGAAAAGTCTTAGAATGCTAAAGACAAACATATGAGAATCTGGAACCATGCTAAAGCTTTAGATATTGAACTGTTAGGGTTGGCCTCCTAGCTCACATTAGCTTGTACTGGCAAACTAAGAGCTGACTGCGGATAAGAAAATTCGGGGTTATTGCCACAGATCCATCCAAAAGTGCTCAGGAATACTTGAAAAATGTTCTGTAGGAATAGTGCCCTTCTGTAAATCTTTAAAATTAAACTATGCTGTCAAGAATTCTGTTTAACCTTACACACAAATGGTAGCAGCAAAAGAGAAGCTGCTAGATATGCAAGAATAGGTGATTTTGTAGTGTTGGTTAGGGATCAGGCACATAATGGCAAATGCATTTCCCCCTGCTGTTTTTAAAAGTAGTGAGTGGAGTATCCCTTGTCCTACAAGAGACATGTCAGCTTTTCAAAAGCCAAGGTCAAGTGGACAAACCAAGGTTATGTGCAGTCTTTCAGAATTCAGTATATAAAGCTGCTTTTGAAAAGTTGTTCTTTAGTAGCTGTCCTACTTCTGAGAAAAATAGCTGTGTTTTCCACTTTGCTGAAGCAGGGGAGCCTGAATGACTCACCTTTTAAAAGCTGTCTATGTCACTTAGAGCTAAATGCTCATTTTGCATGCAAGACATGCTTAAACGGGTTTGATTGTATCATCAGCAACAATAAGAGTCACTCCATCCTCAACCTTTCCTGTATTGGCCATGCTAGGAGGGCTTTCCAGTAGCTTGACTGCAACCTCTATTTAGTGTTTAGTTGTGTGTCCCATTTGTAGTTGCCAGTAGATTCTGTGGAATGCCAGTAAATAGGTATGTGCTGAAAAGTTACTACCCCCTACAGTTAGATTCTTCAAACTGCTGGAGAAGAGAAGGCAACAAGACTGTTCATCTTACTAGCCATCTGCTATGCCAGGGTGAACTCCAGTGCAGTATTCTGAAGGAGTAAAATTGTTCTGTTAAATCTCCCGTAGAAAGATAATAATAATTGGAAAGCAGTGCATGACTTATGACATGTCTCCATTCAGCTGTCCTGGGAGCTATCCATTGTACGTGCACATCTGCTTCTGTACACCCACACAGGATGGGAAGATATTCCTCCACAGGAAGGTCTTCCGTTCCCTCAGTATGCAGGTGGTATGTATTGGCAATTCGCATATTGTGGATATGGTAGCCAAGTTCCCAGAGTAATGCACGCCTAGTGAAGCGATTCACTCCACTTCAGCTGTTCAAATGAGAATACAAGATGGGTCACCAGGAATATAATCACATGGCCCGTCTTTCAGTGTTCCTTCTGTGATACCTGTTTAAATCACTTTCAAATGCAAGCGCTAGCAAGGATAATATAGACCATTAGAGGGTTAAAATTGGTGTGTTAGTGAGGTCAGTTACTGCAAAGACATTAGATGCTTATAATATTTAAAAAGAAAATGCAGGTCATTTAAGAGAACATCATACTTTTATAAATTCCAGAATGCTAGGGCAGCATCTTGCCTTTGAATTACAGATGCTCTTTGGTATTCTCCATTATTCATCCTTTTTCTGTTGTCATGTTCATTAAATGGCTTTTTGTAGTCACCTGGATCATTTTAAAACTGCTTAATGGAATTTTTTTGCTGGTTATGGAAGATGGGTGATAAAGTTGAAACCATCCTGATTAGAGGATGTCTGACTTGCTCAGCTGTGTCTTTCAACATTTCAGCAATTCCTGTTCCTTCAGAGGATTTACTTCATTCTTTCCAGCAGCAGATCCTGTGTTTATCTTTTCTCACTTCAGTAAGGGCCCTTTCCCCTTCACCGTATCAGTCCTCCAGCATTACTGTACACATCATGTAGGAGAACAAAAATGAGAGTCATTAAATTAATGACCATTAGTCTTAACAGTTGTCAGTGAACAGATTCCTGCAGTGCCTGTCATGTGAGCTTTTAATTGCTCTGCTTTTTTACAGCTAAAGTGTAGTTATCTAAGTAGTGGCTTATTAGTAAGTGTACGTGCAGAATACTGTCAGCTAATGCTAGTAGATGAATTGTGACCAGCAACAACAATCTTCAGATTAGTGGTAGGTCCTCTTTCATATTTATTCTTCTCTGATTCAGAGACTGCTTTTATCTGGGGAGGGAGGGGGAGGGGGGCTTCTGCTTCTTTTGTTGTTTGCTTTTTGTTCACTTATTGAACTTTTTCTAGTCAGCCTTTTCTTTGTTAATGCTGGACAGTGCGTCTGGCTCAATACAACACACAGTTAAAACCTTGCCCTGCTTGAGATGCTTTCACTGGCAAGAGACAAAAGCAAAGTGCAGTTAGAGAACAACCACTGTCTGTTGTGTGCCACTCTTCCCCCCTCCTAAAAAAAAAAATAACAACCCAAAAAAACATTAAGAGGAAATGAGAAAATGGATGGATCAAAGATATCAAGACTGGCATCACTGAACTGAGGGAATAGCTAAGATGAGATTTAAATAAGGCTGAATTAGGTATGTAACTGTGAGGATGCATGCTTTGAGGAGTGAGTTGCATTGTTGGAACAGTAGGCCTGGGTCTGGGAAAGCATTTCAGCAGCAGAAGATCAGGTGGGAAGAATCGAGACAGTGCAACTCAGGCAATAAGCTCCAAGTGGTAGATGAGAACAACAGAGGTGCTAAGAAGACGCAGATAATTTCTTAGGGAAAAATGATTTTCCATAAAGTGGCATGTTTTACCTGGTAGTTGGGGCATTGGTATTCCTGACATCAGTAAAGCACAGAAAGCTTAAAAGCTCTAGAGTATTTGCAAAAATGCGTTTGACTTGGAGACTGCGTGCTGTGAACGGTTTCTTTCGGGAACTTCTCTTTAAAATTATGCTGAAACAGGTGTGCACATGTGGAGGGCGCTTGGCTTGGCTGAAAAGCATTCACCTCATGTGCCTTATTAATAGCCTTAAACCAACATTCCTACAGCAGAGCCATGACCATTTAACTGCTTCCTTATTGTGAAAATGTGCCTGACCGAGTCAATGTGCTAGGCTGCTCAGTCTGTAAACCCTGCAAAGGGACTTAATGTGATGGAGAAAGAAGAGTAGATGAAGAACTGGGTTAATATCACTAAAATTATCAGAAGTGATGGAAAACTAAGAGTGGAAAAATCACGTTTTCCTCGCCATGTGTTAGACACATTCATGTGCTGATGTGTTGTAAATCATGAGTTAGCCTGAGAATGAACATCTGGTTGTGGCATTTTCTACAGTCTAATTTCTTTCAGGTGAGAAAGGATTCATCAACTAGAGGTGACCAGCTAGGGAAGAGAATCATTTTGGCTATTTGCACTCTTATTCAGGCTGCCTTTGGACTAGAACTTTGGGATGGCCCCCCAGCCCCTTTTTGAAGATATTTTGAAAAGATGGTAGCAAGGTGGATGAAGACCAAGCTCTCCTATTCCATGGGGAAGCAGTACCAGGAGTGTATTTATAAGGATTTTTGTCATTTGTGGGTGCTGTTAGGCTCACAACCGCTGCCACCTTTCCCCTTTTGTTTGAGGAAAAGGGAGAAAATGTTTTCCGATAATAAAGGACAGTGTACTGTAGCATAGAAAAAAACACTACAGGCCAGTCCAAGGGACTAGATAAAGAAGCCAGGAAATTTCAGAGCAAAAATACATAGAATTTTAGTAATGAATGTAACTAAATGTAGTAATAACATATATATTAGATGTATTCCTTTTTCCTTGATACAGTAAACTAACTGAACCTTCTAGAAAATGTTTTATTTTTTAAAAAGTGATGAACTTGCTGTGAAATTTCCTCACCCAGATCTCTGCAGGTCATATTAGCACCTTTGGAACGTACAAGAGCAGCTCTGGCGCCACTAAAGTCAGCTCTCCATTTACTTGAGCAATTTTGCTCTGTTAATCTGTACATGCACAAGCCTTTACACAGCCTTATCTCTGTGTGTGTATTTGTGGAAGTCGCTGGAGTAGGTCAGCAAACACTGCTGATCGATAAAGATTGTTCTTGCCTCTTGTGTTATTTTATTTTTAGTTATTTTAGTATAGCTGAGTGACCTTTGTGTCCTTTGTGTGTGTGACATAAGAATATACTTTTTAAAGGGGATATTTATGGATCCTATGTTAAAGTGATCTGACCCATCTCTGACGAGGAATCTTGTCACCTTATTCTTCATATCACTGGGTTATACTTGTTTATGTTACATTTAAAGGACTCTTTGAGGGTCTCATTGATGGACTGATGGTAGATATTGATCATTAGAATCTTTCATCTACCTAATCTGTCGAAGTTGCTTAGTTGCATGCTCTTGTACTCGAGTTTTTGGTTTGATCTTCAAAATAGTTGCACCAAAGACACATATTCTTATTGAGAAATTTTTACAGTTGATGGTGGCTGAGAGTTTTCCTGTTTTCAGGTCTATTTCTGTTATGAGAATTTGTAGTCATTTACAGTAGCTGAGAATTCCATACATTTCTACCTGATCAGTTCATGATAAACACCACACTGTTGCTGATGACAATATTGCAGAAACAGTATGCAATGAAGAAAAATTGCTAGTGCTAGGGCGGGCTTTGTTGACTGCTGAATACTTGCCAATTTTCCCCTGCCACCTGAATCAGAAGCAGATGTACTGAGATTGAGGGTAGGGAGAAAACTCCCTGTCATTAGCAATGAACGGCATGGCAATTCCCTGCAACGTGTAATAGTCGCTCTTCAACCTTCCCTGCATCACAAAAGTCTTTGTGTATAACTGCACTTCTGAACATCTTTAATGTGAAGAACTTCTGTATTCAGCTCTGAAGCATATTGTTGTTTAGCCTTAAGTGCCGTGATTTTAATACTGTTCCATTGCCCCACACATTTCCCATCTTTGTGTTTTCATTATACAACAGGAATTCTCTTAAAAATCTGGATCCACCACTAGTTCTAGCAGGTGTTTGGCTTCTGAGCACCAGAGGTTTTTTTCCTTATGCAGCTTATGGATGAGAATTTCACTGCCTTTAGGCACAATTTCAGCAGAAGTATATGAAAAGCATGTTACTATGTCAGTTCAAATTATATCACTATTAAAGAAAAATCTCAAAAGGAAATTAAATACAAATAATCACACTAACATAACATAACATTAATAACATTAAGCTTATAATTTAAATTAAAAAGAATTGGGAAAATCTGAGTCAGGAGTCCCATGTCTTTCTTAGCCAGACTCTCCCGAGAGTAGCTGTTGTAAAATGAGGATAATGACAACTTTGAGTCATAGGAGATCCCTTGATGAAAAATATTATAATGTATAATTACTAAGCATATTTTCTAATTCTGTGTAATATATTTTGTAGGAACTAAACATTGTGTAAAGTCTTGTATCCTACTTTATCTCATCATTAGCCCATTTATCTGATAGTGCCCAACATGTGCTAGGTCCCATTTTGCTCCTGTATGTATCACTATGTGAATTGCTGGCCAATCTGTTCTTGGATGTTTTAACCTGCATGTGGAAAGGTTGGTCATATCTGACTGAGAATACTGTTCTTTAAACCCTGAATCCTGCAGTCACCTCAGTGTGTCACTGCATGTCACTGCAGCCAAATGAAATCAAAGGGACATGTCAAGTGTAGTGTAGAACTGCTTACAAATTGAAGCTTCACCTGCCCCAAATTCTTGCTTTATTTAGCTTTTAGGAGGTTTCCCATTTAAGTGTGACTTATGGTTACCTGGGAGCATTCACACCTTTCTACCTTTTTTTTTTTTAGCATTTTTTTTAACAGTTATCAAGTGTGGATAGTGGGGAAAGGGGATGAGAAAGAAGTAATTTATTAGAAAAGGTGCAAACCTATTGGGTGCTATTATTCTCACTAGTGAAGGATTAGGTGTCTGCAGCCCATAGCTGGCTATAGTCTCTCATCTATCTATGTGGCCTGCAATCATAAATATGTTTTTTGGTGGTGTTATTGAACAGTCCTTAGATTTGTCTTAGTGCATGGCCTGCCAAAGCTACTGAAGTGTCTTGCTTGCACCTCTGTGACAGAGGCTCCTACCACTCAATGAAGGAATTGCAATATATCCTTTCTCTTTTCATGTTGTTCTATCTTTTAGTATTTAAGCAATGGAATCTTCATTCAGCACCTGTGTTGATTTCTTGGGTTTTATAATTCCACTGCCTCTGACCATGATCATACGTAGCCTTAAACTATGCTCTGATCTTGCCTTTTGTAATAAAGCTGCTGTTCCTCAAAGATTACATTTCCAGTCTCCTCCAGTATGTTCCTGGAGCTGCAATTGTGCCCATTAGATAAACAAGCAATATTGTTTGTTTCCTGGAAATGAGTCAGTTCAGTTGTAGCAGCTTGTCAGTTTAGTGATAAAATTCTGTGAGCGCATGGCGTTCGTGATAAAGGACACTAACAAAACTTGAAAATATTACAGCTGATCCTGACTTCTTTACTAAGAAAGTAAAGAATACTGACAGTACTTCTGTAGCATATTTTTTCTCTGGACACCATAAGGCCCCTTAGAAATCTTCAATGAATATGAGAGAGAGTTCCATGAAAACATGCTCCAATAATACTGAAAGGACTTGATTTATGACAAGAATTTTGCCAATTATTAGGTTACTAAACAAAGAACAAAAAGAGGGTTTTGTTTGGAATAGCAGAACATATGGTGAAAGAAAGGATAAAATTTAAAGACTTTAGTCACCTGTCTTGCTTGCAAGACTTCATAAAGCAGTTTTAATGAAATAGTATTTTCTGTATCATTTCCAGACTTTTGAACAAGACATTCCTTCCCTTTTACTCTTTTGGGCACAGAAGGCTGTTTATCAAGAGGATCTTAGTTAAAACTTCAGTCTTTAAAGAAAAAAAAAAAAAGGGGCGGGGGGGAAAAGATCACCCAACCACTTCCCTGCCCTGGAAGCACTGAAGCTCAGAGAATGTGCAGGTTGAATCTTCCTTCACAGTTCAAAGCCATTGTTAGAATTTCATGCTACAGTAAGGCAGTGCTATATTTAAGTTGAATTGTTGAACAAGACCTTTATATAAAACACACAAACAGTAAGGAACCAGCAGAATATGATGGAGCAGCCAGGGTGTGCATATGGGAGGTACGAGTTCAAGGATGAATTCCTTCCCCTCCACGCAGCAGGTACGGATCCTCCTCACCATACTGCCAGCTCCTCTCAGCCTTTCAATACTGATGCCACTGGGGTACTTCATACAGCTTCTCAGCATCTGTAAGGAGATGAAGTAAACATCACTCTATGCTGGGAGTATAAGTGGGGTCACCAGTGTGGCAGGAAATCAGAGGACAGGCATTAAAATTACTGGGTTTTTTTTGTTATCTATTTTATTTTCTTCCCACTGGTAAATCCATCTCTTTGCAAGCCTTTTTTTCTTTTCCTCTTAAGAACAGGCCTGTACACTTTGAATATGAAACTCTACTCTCAGTGGTAATAGTAATACCCAGATTTTATAGTGTATGTTTTATCCATATGCTATAGAATTGCTTTTGCATTGACTCTAAATATTGCTGTGCCCATTCCCTCAACACTAAACTAAAGACTAAGGGAGATAACTGGACATTGTGTATTTTGAAAGCAGAGTCTTATCCACAGTCACCAACTTACTGATAATAATGGGAAATTAACTGCTTTAGGGTCATCTCGTCTGCCTTCTGTATTTTCCACCTTTGCTCTTGTTGATGCCAAGCTAGAGAGCACTGAGTATCTTGTGTTACTCACAGTCCTACTGGTAAGTAGTTCCGTTATGAGGGGTGTTGTCCTGCTGCAGATGTATTTGGGCTCTGATTCTGTGTGGATGTTGGTGGGGCCTTTGCCACTGAGATCACTGGAAGCAAGTTCAGTCTGCTAGTGCAGCTCATTTTAAAGCAAATATTAGGCACATCAAATCAACCCTTTGGAAAGAAGGCAGAGTTTGCCTAACACAGAGTTTAGGAGGAGGAGAACTACAGGGTTCATATTTCTTTTGGAAATATGAAAGTGAGTTGATATTTAAGATGGGTTTTGAAACTAAATGAGATTTTGGCTAAATGCTACTGCAGCCTTTCATTGAAAAGTTTAATCTTTTAGCCAGACCATGGCAAGAGAAAACTTAAGTAGTTGCTGATAAATGTCCAAAAGCTTAATCACTAGTATAAATTTCAGAAGGTACAGGAACAGACTTCTGAAATGTGTTGATCTCAGTCTGAAGCCCAGGCTATGCCAAAGAAAATGTATTTACATTTAATCGAGAAAAATTTTGGTAGGAATGTTCTTTTGAAAATCCTGAGAGATACTATCTTAATTTAAAACCAGAATGATCTCTATTATCTTTCTTGCCTTCAGTGTTTTTTTTAATTTGTATAAACATACAGCATGAGAAAAGTTTTAGATTGAGCACTGTTGTTTTGATGACATGATTTTAAGCACATTCAAATCAGGGGAATGTCTCCTAGTGCTGGAATGGGCACAGTATGGGCTTGGTTTGAGCAGCAGAGATGGTGTAGGCATTTGTAGTTTAAATTCAGTTTTCAATAGTAGATGCTATTCCATCAGTAGCTTTTGTTTAGAATGAGATGACAGGAAAAAATAATTAGACTTGAGCTTAAAGATGCAACATTAAAAAAACAAAGCTTGAGTCACACACTTGAGTTCTATCCCTGGAAGAGATTTTAGTTCAGCCTTTCAGGTTGTCTCGTCATCTCATTTGTGACTTCCCTGATGAAACCTGCCAGTCATGTTCAGTGTTTCAGGGCTCTTATATGAAGAAGTGCTTGGCTTTCATCAGTTCAGCTGAGTCCTTTGTCTTTTTTAAAAGTCATTATGTTGATACCTTAATTCAGATTTGAAATGCTGATCTCTTAGTTTAATATTAATAATTAAACTATGGGCTTCATCTCCAGAAATGCTGAGCTGCTGGCAGCTTCTGTGGAAACTCAGTTTGCTTGCAGGGTCTTTAAATGTTTTGGAGTGTCTAGCATTAGGAAGTTGTTTTTGTAAATCTTGGCCATGGCAAAAGCTAATCTGAGTCTTACTAGATATTTATTCCTCAGGATTGCTTGTTCTGGAGATATCTGAAATTCTGAACTGTTAAGTGGCATTGTTTATCTACTAACACACTTCTTTTTGTAATGAAACTGGAGTGCTATGCTCCATCTAACATTTTTGTACCGGAGTCCTTGAAAATCCATTAAATTGAGCTGCTACTTAGCTGGTATATTACTTCCCTGGGGCGTAAATCATATGCTACAGCAGCTTAGTAGACAGATATTTAACTTGAATTAAATCAGAAGGCCCACATTTTGGTATATGATTGGACTTGCCATGCTTATTAATCTGACAAACATGTATTTACAAGTTATTAAGAATGCAGGTATTTTTTCTCACTCTATCTGCTTTTCCCATCTTTTTCCCTAAAACAGTGATTTTTTGGAAACTAACACTTTCAAGACCTTGCCCAATTTTCCCCTTCCAACAAGTACTAATAAAAGAGCCACAAAACTATGGGAAGGAAACTGTCTTCACTGTGCTGGTCTTTTTATAGAATTTACTTTGGGCAGCATAGTGCAGTTGTGAGTAACTATAATGCTTTACTGACTGGATCTTTATCTTTTGTCCCTCTTTTAAACATTAAGATATTGAGGCAGTCTCAGGAAGAGTGTGGTATCTTGAAATCTTTGGCATTTTAAAATAGATAATTTTGAAGTTTACATTTTCTTCATAACATAAAACAGTTTGCTCTCATTCTGCTCCCAATTTTAGCAAGGACAGAGGCTTAGTTAGGGAATGACTGATTTAAGTCTATGTAATGCTGATTTGCATTAAGAAGTGTACACAAGAGAATAGTTCCTATTTTTCTTTTGACGTGTTTCTTGGTGCCAAGTAACTCTAAAATTAAAAATTCCTCTGTACATGAAAGATTAGTGGTTTTTTTTCTAATTATGTTCAAGTCCTTTCTTTGAGACATTCCATCTCTGTTTTCTCATCTTCTTGACCTTCACAACTCAGACTTTGCAGAAAGCTCACTTTCTAAAGCTGTCGCTGTTTATATATAAATATGGAACAATTACTTTCCAGTCTCCTGGTGGCTATGATTAAATAGAATAGTGGCACATTGTTATGAGGTTCAGTTGAACTTTGTCATAGCCTTTGTATCAAATGATCTCTGAAAACTGTAGACTAAACTACATTTTTTAATTTATCTGAAATTACAATAACAGTTTAAATCCTTGGATGAAATGCTTAATCTGTACCTTGGAAGGAATGACCAGTGATTAATATTTGTAACTTTTAGTCATAGAGAAACTACATTTTAGCAATTGCTCTGATTTGATAATTGCAAGTATGTCGGGTGGCAATAGTTACTACCAATCCTGGGTAACAAGGGAAAAAGCAGTTGAAGTAGTTTGCCTTGTGTAGTGGTTTCAGAGTGTACCAACAGGATTCCTTTTGTGTCAAACTGAGCTGGATGATGTGCCCTAGCAGGACACCTACTGTGCTTCAGTCACAGAGATACTCAGTCCACAGGATTTACTAGACCTAGTTTAAATTAAGCACATCTCTTTCAAATGTGCTTTGTAGGGCCATTCAGTTCCTCAGTGTTTTTATTTGCAAACTCAGTCCTACTCAGCCGTGCTACTTCCTCACATGCATATTGCCTGGGAACCACTCAGTAATCAGTCTTTTCACTTCCAGTAGTAAAAGAAAAACAAATTTTAAAAATCCCCAAGTCCAGCAAATTCAACTGGGGCAGATGCTTCTAGTCAGAGTAGTACATAGAGTAATGAAATTGGGCAACTGGGGCAGATGCTTCTAGTCAGAGTAGTACATAGAGCAATGAAATTAGGCAGCAGTAAAAATGACAACATGCACATCTCTGTGGAGGGAGATCTAAAAACCAGAGGCTTTAATAGTAGCTATTCAGGTTGTCTTCTGCAATGGAAAGTGGAAGAGTAATTTAGTCTTCTAGCACTCAGGTAGGGAGTGATGAGTGAGGAAGTAATCACAACCTGAGATCAAAGCTGTGCTCCAAGCATAAGCTGTTGAATAACAGTGCCATTTTATACTTCCCAGAACCTACATACATACTCTACTTATCAGGATGGTTCTCCTTGATCACATAGGTAGAATGACATAGAATGAAGACCTTATTTTTTTCTGTTTCTGACTAATAAGTTTCATGTTGTTTCTGTACCCAGAGTGATTTTCAAACACTGGTCTGTTTCCAACTTTTACATTGTCTTCTTTGTCAGTACAGTGGTACATGCTTCCTTGCTATCTGATATATTAATGTCAATGAATTTTATGCAGTGATTATTATTATATCTGGTTTGGCTATGTTATCACCTTCTACTGTCTTCATATGCTTAAGAAGATCATAAAAGCTGGTTTAAAATGTCTGTTCTAAATTTTAAATGTACTTGTAATTTGACACATTTAATGTAAAGCTATTAACATTAAACTGGCTGTTAACCAGACTTAAAACACCAGTATGAAAAGTAACTAGTTTCTGAAACTTGCACTTGCAGTCTTTAGTTTAAAACATGAATTTATATTGGGTTAGCTAAGCTGTTCGGAGATGATCCCAAATATCCTATAAACCCACAGACTGTTGAAATTTGAATTACATTTTAACGGAAGTGCCCATAGAAATATAAAAGTCTCACAAGGAACCCTGGTAGATTTCTCAGTGGGAAATGACGTGGACTAAGTAGAAACAGTGCAATTTGTGTGCAGTACCGTGTATGAATGAGAGTTCATTGGACACGTGCAGCTTATTTGAAAGTACCTATATCTAAGGGAAAAATGTTTTTCTGCTACTTTGAGTTGATACAAAAGAACTCTTTGAGAATTTGAAAATTATTTTTTTTAGATGAACTTCTTGATTTGAGATTTTTATCAGTTGTAATTATGTAGCTTCAACATAGGCTTGCCACGGCAACTGGTAGTATGCTCTTAGCAGATTTTTATTTTTAATTAAATGCTTTGCTGCATGCTTCCTGACTCTAGTTATACTAGGTAAGTAGCAGTATCTATTTCTATAGCTAGCAGATTAGTTTCCATTGTAACCTCTTGCGTAAGCTTATGCAATGTTCATCTTGAACATTGAATTTTTCCATGCTTGGAAGGCAGATTTAGCTTGCCTTAATCTAGCAAGCATTCTTCTGCTTCTTCAGTGGCTAGCTTCTCATTAGCTTTCAATAAGAAAATTGAATGTATGTGAGAGAAGCCCCTACTTTTTCATGTCATAGTTATTAAATTGTTATTTCAGCTTCATATGTTGGCATTTTTTATATTCAAAGCATAATACTAATGGATGTCCAAAGACTTTATAATTTAAATGTCTAGCTTATAAAGATGAGAAACACAAGCAAGTTAATTGCCACAGTATCCCACTGAAAATATTGTTTATGGGAAATTAAGCAACAGTATGATATATATATTTATCTGAGTAATGTGGTGGGGTGATTTGGATTCTCTTCTGTCAGTAAACTAGGCAGCACTTTCAAAAATATTATTATAAATCACTAGCACTTAACACTATTATTTTCCGAAGTATTTTACAAATATAATCTAAAATTTACAATACACCCTTATTATAGGCCAGTTGGTGTTGTAATTGTATTTTAAAACTGGAGAAACTGAGGTAGAAATGTTAAGTACTTTAACCCAGGCCTCCTGAGGCTCAGAACGCATATCTCTTATCCATTAGTCCTCTGCTGAAATCATAGGATTACATCATTGCCCTGTTCCCTCACATAGGATCTATCGATAGCCCATTGAAACCAGTGGGGAAACGTGCCAGATTATGTCAGACAGTTTCATGTCTGGGTTATACTTAACATGTCAAGGCTTGCATTGGCTGCAGCCAGCTTGGATTCAGCGTTGAAGTATAACTGTGGACCTCTCTTGGTTACTTTATGAGAAAACTATTGTTATCAATTGTAGATTTATTCTCCATATTATATGATTTAATTCTGCATAAATAAAGTCAGTTGGCTAAGGCATACAAGTGAGACCACTGCTGCAATGGGCTTTGTAGAAATGTCATGATAACATGATGTGAACATCAATTAGTCTTATGCAGGCCTGATGAAAAAAATCCTCTTTAAAAGCTTGTTCAGTCTTGCATGCTAAAATAAGAGCTTTTAGCCTAGTCTAGACATGTCCTTTGCAAGCTATTTCTAGTTTAGGTGAAAATTGCTTGATTTCAAACAGGTGCGTTAATTTTATGCTGTCACGAGTGACGGGGTTTACAGGCTGAGAAGCTGACAGCTGCTGCTTTGCAGGACAGAGGAAGCACAAGCAAAGTAAGCTTCTCCAGACCCATACTGCGAATGACATGTCATCTGCTTTTTATGAGATCAGTTGTGAGCTTCAGAGAGTGAACTTACTGCAAGAGAGAAAGTGCAGAAGGTCTTGCCTTAATTCAACCGATTTGGGTAGAAAAGTATGAGGATTACTTAGGAGATCTCAAGTTATCTGGCACTGAGATTGCATAGCTGTGTTTGGTAGAGTTCTAGCCAACCGTCTGGAAACTGGACAATGGTGACTTCCAGATTTCATGAAATATTACTATGTGTATGTCAAAACATAACCAACAGTTTAATTAAAATCCATTTATTAAGTTTACTCACTGGGAAATGTCCAGAAGTACATTTCAGGGCTGGTTTTCTCACCTAAATGTTTTCAACCTTTTGGAAGGTAATTTTCATCTCTATGCCATTTCCACTCTCCCCCACTACCACAGCTGGAGTCAATACGCTGCATTCAAATGATGATGGCTTATTTTCTGTAGTGTGGAATATCCTTATATGCTTGTCACAGACCTCTGTAGCAAAGTATCAGTCCAGAAATACTGTGCCTGAAAACACATCACTCTTTTTTTTTTTTTTTTTCTCCTAGAAATTTGTCTAGTCTTTGTAATTATATAGTGTTTTTTTTTTTTTTAAAAAAAATTGACTTGTGTTTGTAGTAGCTGTAATGTGACCTTTCTGAATCTCTTACAGACAAGAGCAGAGCAATCCCAAGGTGCATACTTCTTGCCTGAGTTTGCACTTTCTCCACAGGGAAGTTTTCTAGAGGACACCACGGGGGAACAATTCCTCACTTACCGTTATGATGACCAGGTCAGTATGCCATATGTGTGAATGATAGAGATTATCACATTCATGTACCTCTGAGATATAGATTACAAAATGAAGAAACAAGGTATCTTTTGAAAACACATCAAGTTTATAGCAAACTGAATGAGAACACACTATACAAAATAAAAACTATGTCCTTAATTGTAGAAATAATGAATCAAAACCACCTACAGAAAACCTCCTGTGGTGGAGACAAAAGCAACAATGTTTTAGTGACGTGTTAATAGATGTTTATAACTAGTTCTGTAAAATGTGTAGCTTTAGAGGTGGCTGGCCTTTCTGTGAATTGTTTGACTCATCCTAAATTGTTTTATTTCGTGGATACATTGGTATAAAGCAGATTTTGTATTTCCCAGCTTGTGAAAAGTCAGCATGTTTTATTATTTTCATGAAGTTTTCAGAAGGGAAGGTTGAGTGAATTATCAAGAAACAAATGCAAAGTATTATAATGAATGAGGCAGAGTGTTTAGAAAGCAACAAATTACGTATTTTAAAGTTAAAGATCTTTAATGCTTTCTCCAGACCCATAGAAACATTATGTTAAACATGGAATACAGATAAAAATGTAAAGAAAGCTACATGAAAGAAGTGCTGTTAATCTTGGCAAAAGATCTAAAGTAAACCTAGGAAATGTGTGGCATGCTGTGGAAATTTACTCATAACACAATGTGTTCCAGAAGTCAGTTGAGCTTCACATCAAAACTGTCGGAATTACATTCATAGACACTTACAGTACCTTGCTTAATGGAAGAGGAGGGAATTTGTTAGAAATTGTTCCCTGTAAAAGTGAATCAAGAGCCAAAACTTGCACTACCATCATGAGGTATGGTCCTGTCAAGTAACTGGCAGGTTTACTTTGAAAGATGGTCTCCTTGATGGGAGCTACTTTGAGAAAAATAGCTTGCTCATCACTACTCTAAAGAGAGAGCAAAGCTGAGCTGAGCCTATTAAAGCTTTAGACTGAGTATCCTTTTAGGAAGACAAAAGGAAATAGAAAAGACACAATGGAAAACGTACTGAGCTACTGTAAATTATTTCAATTTGTTTAAATATCTTTATAATAATTCATGCTTTTCCTACCCTAGAGGGAATTCTTAGGAAAAGTTCTTGGATAAGATGTCCCCAGGGCCAAACACTTGGGGAAAATAGTATCTTACAGGACACTGCAAGTAAGGCTGCATTTAATGATAGTACTTGGAAACCCCTGTAACAGCTATACACTTTGATCACAATAGCTTCCATTAGATGGGGAACATTTTAGAGATCAATAAATATAACAGAGGGATGGCCTCGGTCTTTGAAAAAACTGATTATCATAGCTGGTTAAAAACAAACAAGCAAAATGAACCCCCCTCAAAAAGTCCCTCAAATGCCAGCATAACTCCACACAAAAGGCAGTTCCAAGATCAATTCCAAGTGATCGAAAGTTTTCTATTATTTCCATTGGATTCTGAGCTGGATCTGGGATATGGTCAGCTTCTCTTCTTTCACAAATGCGATTTAGCTTTGAAGCCTGCTCTTTCCAGACACTTAGTGAGCAGTATGAAATTGTTAGAATTCTTGGAATGCATAATGGTGCTAAACATCAGAATGTTGAAAATACAAGCAACTGCATTAGTTGTAGTTTCTTTCAAAAGGCAATTCAATCCTGAATCATTAAAGTTTTAAAAATATAAATACATTGAATTCAGATGGGAACTGATCTGTATCTCTAGTTCACCTTCTGTGACTAAACCAAGAATTCTTCAGTAAATAGAAAGATTTATCATCTTAACTTTCTAGGCCATTAGTCATAGCATTATAATAATGTACAGTTATGATTTATTTATGCTTTTGATGAAAGGTCCACACAAAATTTTATAATGTGGTCAAACTGAGCCAGAAAATGTGAAGTTTTCTTGTTTTCTGTTTCATTCTACTCTTTCATATTATGTTTACTCTATGAATGGAAGGAAGTCTTTTGCCAGAGGATGAAAGTACTTCATCAGATAATTTCTTGAATTTTGATAAGCTGGTAACTGTGATAAGGTTATGTAGGTGAATAAAAAGAGACAAATCTATGTACACAGAAAGGCCATTTTTAATTACCTAATGTATCTGACATGGAAATGGAATCAGTACAGGAATGTTGCCCCTTAATAGTGGTTAAAAAAAAAAAAAGCAGTAGTATCTTCTCACATAACTTATTTCAACTTCAACCATTCACTTTCTGTCCTGCTCCACTCTGAAGGCGTGCTGGCCTGTGAGAAATAGATTCCTTCCTTTTCCCTGAACACCAGAACTTCCTCTGGGCATTGCTCCAGAGTCCTGGTAGTCCTGGGCATCCTACGTTACATTAGTTTAATTGAAAATTAGAAAAGTGAAATAACCTTGTGCACTTGACCCTAAGAAAGCAAGAGATCAGTCTTACCTGATCTGCTGTGAAGGCCATGCTGCCATCTGTATTCAAGGCAGGGAGCAGAATAGATAGAAGGGATGAGAGGCTACAAAGGCACTGGCACAGAGGTGGAAGAAGAGGGTGGCTTTCAGCCTCTGTTCTTTTGGCTAACCAACTAGATGTTGAGACCCTTGCACACTTCCTAAGTTTGCCCCTACCTGCTTTGCACTGTTCCTCATATCCAGACCAATAAAATTTCCAGTTTGTGGGGATAGATGGATAATATTTTTATGTAGCATCATCATCATCGTCCAAAATTAGTTTCCTTACATCCTCCAAACACAGGAATGTTTCAAAGGGGTTTTCTTTGGCTGTTGTGTGTGATGTTTTTCAAGCAGGGAGCCAGTTTAATCAGGATCATTCATTCCTTTGTTAGTAAGTAATCTCAGTAAAATAGAACTAGCTGTTACTTAAATATTCAAAAGTGTTTGCTATCTGAAAAGACAAACTTACAGTTTGAAGTGGAAGATGAGTAAATCTTAATAGGAACACACTGTACTCCATTCTAGCCCAGTGAAATTGCATATGAATTCACGTTCTACATACAAGATAGTACGTTTTGTTCTGGTTTAATCTGGCAGGACTGTGCTCTCATTTTTGTACAGGGTTGCACTAACCCCACTGCATATTTAGTTGCTATGTGTGCACTTAAGAATTACATGCAGATGAAATTCTTTGGCTAGGTATTTTAAAAATTCAGTGAATATGTGTTCTTTTTTTACCCTCTCTATGACTATAGAAGAAAATACCTTATAAGACCTGACCAGATATTGCCACCTTTATTGACTGAGGTGATGTCTGGACAGAATGGTACATTACAATTTTGACACATTTACTGCTTTATCTTCAGAGAAAAAGAAAAACAGGGGTTCAGAACAAACACTTTTGAGGGCTCCCAAAAAATAGATATGTAGAAATGTTTACACTGAGCATTTTCTTATAGCTCCTGCATTGTTCAACAAGCTATGTCTTGCATCAGTGCATTGCATACTGCATTTCTAAAATTCTACTGAGTCAATGTAATTTAAATCTAACTTAGTACCAAGTAGATTTTGATGTGTTGCCAAAGACTTCTTTTGCCATTAGAAATCTGAGACTGAAAAAAATATGCCCCTCTCCTATCATTCTTGAATGAGTTTTAAAATAAATACAGAAGTGATAGCCCTTCCCCCAACTTGGAGATATGAGTTGAACCTCACCATAGTTTCCTAGTTTTCTTTCTGATTTCTTTTGGCTTTTCACCTTTTAATCTACTACAAGGAATTTATTTTTTTTTTCTTTTCCAGAATACTAGTAGTACTGGAAAGCTCTCTTGCAGAAATAAAATGTTCTTGTTTTCTGACACTTACAGTATTGCTTCCAAGTATTAAAACCATTCCATATGACGGACCACCAACAGGGACAGCAGTGAAAACTTGCTTGGGCTGAATATGTTTGAAGTACCTTTCCACTTTGATTGGCTGGCTGAAAGAGACAGTAACCTAAATTTCTTCCAGTGCTATTAATGTGGAAGATGCATTGGGTGGGGGAAAAGAATTTAAAAAGAGGGTATCTTCTTTTAAATGAGAAAATGTTTATTTGACCAGTTTCAAATTTTCTAACTGGCCTTATTCCTTCTAAATTTTATGATGTTTACCAATTTAAACTCATAACAAGGAAGTCCTGATTCTGGAATTAGACATATGGCACTGAGTAGTTCTATCTTGGCAAAGAAATGTCATATTTCTAAACAAATCTTTATAAACAAAATGCAGTCAGGAAGAGTGGTAAATATTGGCGTCCTGAAAACCACACAGCAAAGAATTAAAATAATGAAACTCTGCACTTTCAGACTTGTGAGTGTTTAGCTATGTGAGGTGAGGTAGAAACCAGAGAGTCTGTTTTCAACAAGATGTACAAGTGGTAATAGACAGGCTGAGGCTGGCACAGTTCTTTTAAGAACCAGCCTTTCTTTGGGCTTGCTAGAAGAGTCTGCTACAATATGAATGCCAAAATTGAGAGAGTAAATATTCTGATAGATGCTTTGTCCTCCAGAAATCATCTGGCTTTTTCATGGCAGGGTAGAAGGTAGGTATTTAATGGGCTAATTGAAAAGAAACAAACCACCAGGATATAGATTATTTTGAAAATCAATCTCGAAATAAACTGGAGGAACCTATTATTCCACCATTTCATTTGTAGTCATTTTGCAGTAAATGTGTTGTGGAAGTTTTTAATATCAGATAAAGTAGCCTGAAGTTGTCTTATGGATGTAGCTAGGCTGACAGCCATATTCCCCCCAGTTTCTATTGCCTGCTTTCCCCACTTCACCTGCTGATGTTTGCCATCCTCCCTTACCTCTGGAACCGAATCACAGCCTAATTTTCAGTATCAGCGGCTTGCTGGCTTCTGCTCCTAGTCTGAGCCTGATTATGCTATTGCCAGGGAGTTTACTAGAAATTGTTTGGCCTGGAGATGAGTCATGTGAGGGACAAACCTATTTCAAATGAAGACATTGGCTGAGACAAGCTTTGCTCCTGAGAAGGGAGTAGGATCTGTACCTAGCGGCACATCCACTACCCCATACATAAGCTCCAGCACCTCCTTTTGGGAAGGAGGGAGAAATTTGTGTTACGCTGTGAGGTGACATTTTTGTTGATACCCTGAAGAAGCATTCAAGACTATTAAAAAGACTTAATATTGTCAATTCTAATGTTGAGCTTTTCACTTAAAGATTCTTTATGGAATGTAACAAGCTGTTTTCTAGTTGGCATGAACTATTTAAGGTTCTTTTAGCTTTCCACCAGCAAACAGTCCCAGTGGTTTCATTTGTGTATTCTGAGAGTGAGCTGGTTTACCTAGTTTTGGCTAGGCCACAGGGGTGCAACTGCTAATACCTGGCTACAAGAATTTCAGGTTTATGTTAGCAGTATTCCTGTTCAGCTGAGTAAGGGACTGACCTTGGAGTCTTTATTCAGCCAGTGTGGTGATACTCGAATTACACAAATTCCATGGATTTGAATCCTGCAAGTAGCTCCATTCTCATAGCCAGGACATCTTAAGTAAGTAACAGATGATGAGGTCAGGTTTGTGGTGCTCCATACTAATCTTACAGATGGTAATAAGGAGTTTTAAATCATGTTCATAAAGCGATGTGTTTGAAAGGCTGTGTGAAGATAAAATGCATCGTTTAATGTTGTTGTGGAAATTTAAGTGAAGGTGTTAGGTGCTCCCTGATATTTTCAATTCTTTCACTTGGTTTTTTGGATACCTTTTTGTTTTGCTTGCAAGCACCTCTCCATTTTTAAGCTTTGGCTTTTTAAAAATCTTACTTGGATAAGGAAATTAGCTCTGTAATCAAGTGAAATGTGTTTCTGATTTGGAGTGGGAGGGGGGGAAAGGAGGCAGGGATTAAGAACAAATGAAAACCACTTACAATTTCAGGCAAAACTATTCTTACAGAGACTGGTACTGCATAAGTCAGGCATGATCCTATTCAAACAACACTTTTGTTTAGGCTAATTGGTTGCTGGAAGTGTGTGACTAGCATATGCACAAGTAATTATATCATTAGTGATATATTCTTGTGCGTGATAGATTACTTAGTGAACAGAAAACTGTTAATATACTTTTGTTAATTGGCAAACTGAATGGGGAACTGGCACTTCTTAAAGCACCAACTCACGTTTTAAGCTGAGGGCCTTGCTCTTCAGAGAGAGCAGTGGAAGTGCTGTGTGCAGTACATTTTTGTTTGTGCACCAAGAACCACAGACTTTCTTGTTTTGTATTACTGCATTAATCCCAACCCTGCCAAAGGTCTCTGTGTGTAAATCATACTTACAGAAGCCAGTAGATCTTCACCTCGTGCAGTATAAGTGCCTTCACAGGGAATCTGTAATAACACAATTTCTACAGAAAACACATTTTATATCATTTCAATTTGGATCAAATACCTACTAGGAGGCTGTAATCCTATTCCATGAAATTCTGTGGTAAAACTTATTGGCCTGGATCCTTAGCCCTCTTACTCCTCCTGTAGCTTTGATAATACTGGCTTCAGCAGCTGGCAGAGGATTCCCAGGTAGCAGAAGCAGCCCTGCATTTGTAAGGTCTTCTCCCAGAATAACTTCTCAGGGAAGAAAGGAGAATGGACATCAACTTTCAGGTGTTTCTGTTATTCTTGCTCCCCTGGGTGCTGGACAGTTACTGCAGCTGCTATAATGGGTTATAAAAGGCTATACAGGGAGGCATAAAGCTGTGCTTTGTACCCCTGCTTGGAGTGGTGTTGAGAGCAGCTCAGGTGCAGCATGTGACTGAGACCACCAGCTTGGGTAGAAAGAAGATTCACATTAGAGGAAATACCTGGTTGTACAGACCAAGCAATCAGGGGTATCTTCTAATATTAGGAAAACAGAATTTAACCGTTAAAGCACATTACTGATGTATTTAATGTCTTCCTTTTTTCTTTGACATAACTTTGGGGCCACAATGGCATGTTGATTCAGTTTGAGGTTGGTCTATATAATATTAAGTTTTTTGTTTTAATAGTATTTCTGCCATGCTCATTTTTCATAAAGGACTGAAGTTCTTTAACTGACATTTAGTGTTTCGTGTTCTGAGCTTTTCAATTTAGAGTTTACCAAATAACTTTTTCAGTTCCTAGGAATAGGCAAATATTCTACTCTAAAGTCTTACACTCAATTCTGCCACACTGAACTAGTAACAAGACACCTGATGAAATGAATTAACAATATACAGGCTAGACATTCATTTGACATTCTTTACTGGAGAATGATTGAATTATAAGGGACTGGTACAATGTAATGTGAATTTACCACTGCCCTCCTTGTGCCCCCAATGAACCTCCAGCAGTTGGCATATGTACTTACCCAAGAATTTTGACTTTGATAAAGGCTTAGCTTCAGACTTCTAAATTAGGACTGAAAGATCTGGAGGTAGTAGTAATGCTCCTGTGCTTACAGTGTTCTGACGTACCACTGCTATCATCTATCAATAAGAGTTCATCGAGATATAGAAGTGCTTCTAAATCAGTGATGTGTTTCAAGTGCTGTAGGAAGCACCATGCTTGGAACTGGAAAGCCATTCTTCAGATTGTACGTGGAAGAGAGGGTGTTTTAGACCGATAAAGCCCAATGGTGAATTAATTTTGTTTATACAACACATACATTTTAGAACTATGTCTTTTCACTGGTCTCATTCAAGACCAGAACAGATTATATTTAGTTTTTGAATGATATAGGCAAATTTATTGAACTTCTCAAGGTGTTCTGAGCTTTTAAGTTGTGCACAAATGAGAACATAAAATGGTTGCATTGCTGGATTTTTTGTGAAGGATGAATGTCATGAATTGTTTTTTTTCCTTCTGTGCTGTTTCTGCCACAGATGACATTAAAAGACCCATGAGAGTTTACAGCAGCTTCTCTCTCTTGACATGGAAATCTTTAGTGCAAAAATAAAAGAAGGTTTGGTTTCTACTGGCTCTGAAATATTGCTGAATAAAATGCTCGCTTGATAAAATAAATCATTCTATCTCAGGTGTTTCTGATATCATTCTATTATTTTGCAAGGCAGTGGGTAATGTCAATGGAATTTACATTGTGGAGCATATGGATAACATCCCTCCTTCAGACCCCTGATAGTCATCCTTTCAGGCCTGTCCACCATGGAAAATAGATTTATAGTACAGGTTGGATGTCATAACAATCTTTTAAGTGGAGATACACTTAAACCTAAATTTCTTCCACTGCCACTAATGTGGAAGATGCAGTGGAAAGCCTTCTAAAAATCTACATATCTTGGCTTTGTTTCTAGAAATAGTTAAAATAGTGCTTGATATCATTAGCCTGTGCGTAATGAACCAGCCTTGGGACAGCTAAAGAACAATCTTCATGACTTCAAACAGTTATTTGACTTTGCACTATTTCAAAATAACTGTCAGCATTGTCAGTAAACTTAATTTATTTCCACTGACTATTAGACTTCAAAAGCTATTTGCTCACAAGGAAGAAAACTACATACATTAATTACCAATTTTGGCAGTAACAGGAAAAATGTAAATGTAGAATCTTGAGACAATCACTGCTGACAACTGTATTTATTCTTTTCAGAGCTTAGAAAGTGTTACAGGTTGTGATGCTGTAAGTTCTGACGCATTTTAATTCTCCTGATGTGAAACAAACTGCCCCAGGCTTCACAACACACATTAATAACGTGCTGTTGATACAATGACGAAATAAGAGGACTCTCTCTTCTATTTCTCAGCTTTCAGCAATTGTCTTTTCTGATATTTAATTTAATAAAAAAGTGTTTATGTGATGTAGTTAAGCAGTGTGGCTGCACTATGGCCAGGAAGGGTAGGAGCTCTTCTCCTTTAGTGGCTGGATGCTAAATCTTTATGCTGTGTTATAAACAACTGTCTCAGTTTGGGAAAGGGAGTTATGCCCTTGTTACTTGGTTATGTTAAGAGACTGATAAGCTAATGATTGATGAAAAGGAAGAAGGTCAAACATCTCTGAACAGAGGAAAATGCTGTTATTCAATGTTTTTGTTACAGAAAGCAGAACTTACTTGCAGGGCAGGTTGTAGGAGGTGCAAGACTGATGGAGTTTCAGGATCAGAACAGGGCTAGGTAGAAAAAAAAATATAAAAAAAATATTTTCAGAATTAGTTTGGCTTTAAAAAAAGAAAAATAGTAGTACACCCAGTTTTCAGAGAGAGAGAGTAGCTGTAATCCCCAGTTAAGCATCCTGGTGTAGTGTGTTTCACGTGTCAGGCTGCATGTGTGGATTCCCACCAGCACTATTGCTGAGCCTAGCCTTGGAAGCTTATCAGCACTTGGCTTAAGGGCACAGAGTATGACCGTGGTTTTCAGTAACAGAACCAGGAGTGTGTTTTGTATTAAAAAAAAAAAAAAAGGCATTTTTCATTTTTTTCATGTTATGAAAGCTCAGTGCTTTTATTTATTTTTTTTCCCTTCTCCCTCTGTTTTATGTGTGGAAGTTACTTGCTTTTCTCTTTGGACTGGAGCCTAAAAAATATTGTTTATTTTCTAATCCCTTTAAACCATTACCCCCAGGAAACCACTAAAGCTTTGGGTGTAACTTTGAGTATGCAGGATGTCCTGTGAATGTCAATAGATCTTTTTGTATGTCTGAAACTATTTGCAGAAATAAATGCTTGCATGTGATTTGAGGCAATAGTTGAAGGTGCTCACTGCTTTGGTTGAGTGCTTAGTGTGGTCTTTGGACTTTAGCCTTCAAGTACTTTAATGTACTTGACACAAATTGTAGGTCACACGTTCTGTGGAATGATTGGCAAATCAAACATTCCTTTTCATTCTCTGGTTTGTTTCCCCCCCCCTGCTTTCCTATGGACAGGCGACCCTGAAGCTGATTCTTGATCTAGAAGGAGTGGCAGTCAGAACTCTGAGAACTGGAAACAATCTGCATTTTTTTTTTAATACTCTGAGACTGTAAGATTTGATCTCTTGCCACTTGTGCCTGTGCAGTCTGGCTTTGTAAAAGTATCTTATTGCTAGTAAAATTTATTTTTTGTTTGTCTAATGCTATAAAATAAATTACTTTAGTGCTTTGATGGTATAAGCCTTCCTTTAATTAACCTTTTAATGTGGCATAGGAGAAAAAGGACTTTAAAAAACCCCACCCAACCTTTAGCTGATTTGCAGGTTCATGAAGTGGGTGAGTATTTGCATGAGTGAAACAAATTAGTAGTAATATGCTGATGTATAATATGGAATTTTTTGGTAGCATCTTTGAGCACCTTGTTGAGGTGCTTGCAATTGTAAATACAAGATGATATGTTCTCCTTTAATTAATTATTTAGGCTTTGGTCCAAAATTCATAATAATTTCAGTAGTCCTTGGATCAGGTCTTAATTTTTTTAAAGTTAAAAGGGATTGGCCACTGATTTCAGGAGGATTGAATTCAGGTACCCCAGAAATGGAAAATGAGATAGATGCTACAAAGCACAGGCATCATTGCAGCCTCGGTACTCTGCAGAGGAACAAGTTCAGTGGTGTTTTCAGATCTGGAGTCAAAAAGGATGTGTGAGACTTGCTGTATAGTAAACTTAGTTAATTTGAACCACCTCCTGGCAGATTCTATAAGGAATACAGAATCTTTATTTTATATAAGCAAATCTATTCACACACCATGAATCCTGAAATGAATTCTGTTTTTAAAACATTTGATCTGTTTCAGGAGTATGTGGCACTCAAATCACATCACAAAATATTGATGAAATGTGGTTTACTACTCCAGTCTCATGCCCCATCTTGCTAAAAATATGCACATTTTCTTATATGTGTAGCATATAGGTCAATGATATTCCTTTGTCTGAGTGTTACGGTTTTATATGGTATAAATCTGAAGAAATAAGCTGTGCTCTTTAAGACAGCTCATATAATGCCTCATAACAGCAATACAACATGTGGCAAAATACCTCTTTTTTGGTATGTGATCTGAAAAAAAGATGACTTACAGCATCAGTTTTACTTACAAAAAATGCAGTGCATTAGCCTCAGTGTTTTTGGATATTTTTTTTGATGTTACTAATAGATGATGAGAAATATGTTCAAATAGACTATAAACCATGAAATTTTACCACCTTTGAGTGCTGGCTTCAGTGTGAAGTACTTGCATTGGGGCAATAGTTGCATCCTAATGTATGAATCAGGAATAGAACCTAATATTTAAGTACTAGGGCTAAGTTTTAAACTTGCCCTGCTCTTTTTAATTTGAAAAAGATTTTTTCTTTTTTGTGGATATTTTTATACTTTGCAATGAACTTGCTAGTTAATGTACATTCTTCTTCTACTCCTTCAGTATTGAGGCTATAGTCTGTTTTTCTCATAGTTTCGTCTCTGCATTGTAATGAATGTGAGCCAGAGAAAAAGAGGGTGAAAATATTTCTTGTGACTAGTCCTGTCTCTATGTAGTTAAGGGACTGACTTTTAATAACGAATATTGCCCGAAAAATCATTTTAAAAAAGATGCCTTTAGAGTGTCAAAAGAGATTATCATCTGTCTAAGATACAGTTGTAATTGAAATGATGTCCTGTACTTTGCTGTATGAGACCAAGGTCCTGCATGCTGAAGGGTGGTTCTGCTGGCAGCACCACCAAGGCTTTCTGAGAACTGGTTCTACATGTGTTTGTTAATATTTCGGTGATTGTGGACAGAAAATTTGGAACACTGTCTAGAGCAGATAGGGTAGATGACCTCTCCTGCACAGACCTTACAGACTAGGGCCCAAACACTTACGCACATGCATAACTTAATTCTTGTGAGGACTCCCATCTACGTCAGTGAACTACCCACATAAGTAAAGATGCACATGTGCAAAAGTGTTGGCAGGATCAGGGCCTCGTTTACAGCCCTGTTCTTTGAAATTCCATGCTTAAACTCCTGTAAGACCCCCAAAGAGAGAGAGCAGCTCTTGGGAAGCCCTGAACATCTCCTGTTCATATAGCAGGGAGTGGAAGTTGAAATCATTTGTGTAATATGACGGGGCCAACAGGTCTTTCTCTTTCGTAGTTCAGATGTGTTCTGATTTAATAGCTCCCATTACTCCCCTATTGTCATAAAGCTTACCATGAATTGCAATCAGTCTAGTTTACATTTTAAGCATTACTTTTTCTTAAATGAGGGACTTGAAACCATTTTTGCAGATTGATGACATCAGAAGATTTTCCAACTTAATGAAAAAATCCAAATGACCACGTAGCATTTTCAAAGGGCTGACTGAAGGAGGCTGGCCTGTTGTCAGAAAAATAGCGCATGAATTAACTTTGCTGTGTTATGATTTAATTTAAAATTAACTTAAGATTTGTTGACAACATTCATATTTCATAGAATAGGTGTAGGGTGCAAGTTTTCTGTATTTCCTACCATGAAGAAAAAAACCATTAACTCTGACATCTGTTTTTAGCACTTTCCTTCATATTTTTGGATGAATGCCTGGCAAAAGCTGGAAAGCGACTAAGAGATCAACCAAAGATGGCCTAAGGGCCTGTTCCCAGCTGGTACGACATCTGGAATGTTATATATAGTGGATAAATTCAGAGTTGTAGTTTAATAAGATTGGTATTCAAGCATTCGGCCTACAGCAAAGGAAAGGACAGTGAAGCTGACAGCATGCGTGGTGCATAATATGTCAAGGTGTCTGAAATATAATTTGCTGGTTTTCACTTTCATTTTGGCAGATCCCTTCTGCTTATATATAAGCTTCAGTATTGTTTTGTACCCTTAAAAACTAAAGGGTGAAGTCATTTGTGTTATATCCAGAATCTTATCTTTTTGCTAAGCTTAGTGTATGTCTAGATTTCTTTCTTTTTTCTTAGGAAAAAAGTGCTAAGGACAGATTTTTATGAGCTGAGTAGAAATAACTTAAGCTGCTACCTTTGCAAATTTTAAGTATATGCAGTCTCTTACAGTGAAGATTTTACAGAATCATAAACTATTCAGGAATCTGGACTTGTGCTGTATGGAACTATATTTGCAAGATTTATGTTTCAGAAGGCCTGCTCGTTGGGTTTTCGGTGGGATTTTTTTCTCTATTTAGGGTTTATTTAAGCTTTTGCCTATCTAATCTTCAAACTATAATTAAATGTGTTGCTAGACAAGCCCAACAAAGTTGCAGGCAGGGATCAGTGGAGACCCACCTGCTTACCATGGCTCTGAACATGGTAGTTAGTAATCCTAGGTCCAAAAAAATGAGCTGAATGACATTTCTGTTTGCAGTTTGGTAACTGCAGGCTCATCAGTTGAGTTGACTCATCAGTTCATATGCTTGCAAGACCCTCTACCCTCTACTTTTGCATTGCCTTTTTGAGTCCATATGAAAGGTGAACTCTGCATACGTTTTGCAACCCTGAAAAATATTACAGTGTGTGTGTCTGGTCCTGCAATAGGCAGATTGGTTTATGTGACTGAGGCCAGACCGTGGTGTGAGGCTGCAGCTGGGAGAAAGCTTGGTGAAGCATCCCTGTGTAGGACTCTGCTGCTTTGCACGTGATCCCCCCCTGTTTTGTAGCACTATGGCCTTCTCTCTCCAATTTACATCTTTCCTGAAGGATGCTGGAGCAGGGGGAAGACTGTGGAACTGTGCTGCTAATGTGTAAGTCACAGGACTCTGGGAAGCAACTGTGAAGTGGAGGAGTCCATAGTGTGTGAAATGACAGGACTGTAATGGATGAGAGGGGTGTAATGTAAGGTTTTATTTCTCTGCTGCTTTTTGGTTTTTTCTTTTTTTTTAAGGACTTGCTTGATAATTCCTCAGCATGTTGTGGTTATTTCTGTATTATTTATTACTATGCAAGATCTTGTAGGTGAAGACAAGGTACTTGAATATGATTTGGCAGGACACCAGCTGAGTCTATGAGGAGATGGACCTAGAGTGGGATGAGAGATGACTTTTGCAGCTGCACTTTGGTAGTGGTTTAGATTTGGAGGTGGTAAGGCTAGATCTGAAAGGACTGCAGCTGACAAGGTAAAAGTGTGTTTGTCACTAATTGCTCTTTAGTTGGTGGGGACATCAAGAAAATCTTATTCTAAACTAGTATGTGTGCTGTAGGTCTGAGTGCAATTGAAGCTTAAGAGGCTGAGATCATACCAAACAAGAACAGTGCATGCTATTCAATCCACAACAATGCTAACAAGATAAAAATATTTAGTTGTACTTAGTAGAACTGGAAAAATAACGAAGAAAAAACAGAAGAGATAATTATCATGCAGATCTAGTGACTGTCTCCTCCTTAATCTTTCTTGTATTTAGTGAATTAGAGGATAGCCAGGAAAATCCCTATTGTTATCTACTGCTTTATTCTGTTACACAAAACAATAGTAACAAAATGTAATTCTAGGTGTTGCATACGAAGTAAGACTCTTTAACAGATATTCTTGTGAAGATAACTTCAAGTCTAGTATCACAGAATGTGAAGGGATTGCTTTGGCCTTTTTCCTTTTGTTATGATTCCCCTACTAGACTACTTTCTGTCTAGTAGTGTTCTAAGGAGATCCAGAATCTCAACTAACGTGCTAACGTAGCTAACATGCTCGTGTTTAACTTTTCTATATATAGGTTGGTTATAGAATACTTACAGTTGACTCAAAATTTTTCAGATGGAATATCTTGAATATTAATTTGTCTTTGCCTTTGGAGTTGCTACCAATGTCTGTTTTGATCTTGGCCCTTCCTTGACTTGTCTGCTCTTCTGTCAAGATAAACTGCATCATCTGCTTTCATAGGTAAAGTCTCCAAGCACTCAGGTAGCCTAGTAGCTTTTCCCAGTCTCAGACAGCTGTTTTACTACTACAATAGCTTTCACTTTTTTTCTAGACTGTAAGTAATGCATATTTACAAAATTAAAGTGATGACGTAAACCAAACAAGTATCACATTAAGGTGTTATGTGATGTTTGCACCACATTCTTGTGTGGTTTTAAGTAACATACTGCCCAAACTCACAGTGCTATCTGATAATTTAAAACTGGTGTAATACGATTAAAATAAACAAAAAGAGTGGGATTGGAAATGGGAGGGGTGGGTCTGACTGACAATGCTAAATGTAAGACTGTTGTCTGGGGTCTGGTCCTGTACTTGTAATGCAGACCAACCTTGCTATCTCACTGTTATCTCTACAGTAAGAGATTATGTGAATTAAACCGTATGGAGTAAATATTAGTTTATGTAATAGTGTAGACTTTGTTGGAGGAGTACTTTCAAAATGAAGCATGTTCTTGGTTGGAATTTAATAATCAAAACTGCTGTGGACTTCCTAAAGGAAACCTGTGGTTATTGTCAACACTTTATTTATTAAAGACCATTTTTAATAAGAATTTATAACATTTTATACCTTGGATATGAAATATTAGTGCCAGGAACAGAAGGATTTTCTCTGCCATACAGAACTCCCCGTGCAGCTCCTTTGGTAAATGAGTTATGCAATGCAATATGAGCACAATGTTTCTAGATCTAAATAGTTCGTCCCTAGAACAACAGAAAGCGTTTATGTATGCCCCTGAGTATCCATTGCACACACCTAAGTGGACATTGTTATTTTGAAGGTAAAAGGCTAGCTTTATTAAGGAATATGTGTTTATTTTAACATGAAACAATGCTACTAGCAATCATGTAAACCTCTGTGGAAGTGGAATTTTACGAGGGTATGATATGCACTCTTGTATTTGGGCATTGATTATTATTTATTATAATGCAACGTGGCAGCAAAATTCATAGAGCTTCAATGCAGTCCCATTGGGGGGATCTGATAGGAATTTCGTCTAGAACTTTGAAAGAACTGCACGTGAAATCATAGCTCTGATAGCAGGAATTTTTAACGAGTCTATCAAAACAAGGGTGGTACCAAGTGGTTAGGGAATAGCTAATGTAGTACTGAAATATATAGAAGGTAAGAGCCAGGAAACTCTGAGTGTGTCTGTCTGATCTTAAGTGTTTAAGGCTTTGGAATGCTTTTTGAGGAGGGAATAATTAATAACATAAAGGTAAATGGAAAACTGAAGAAAATGGATTTATCTGGAAGATCAAACCAATCCTAACTCATTTTATACCTTTCTTTGATCAGCTTTTTTCCCTTAAATGAAGGGAATAAAGAGACCTCATTTATCTGGATTTTGGTAAAGACATTTGATATAATGCCACACTGGAAATTAATTTAGAGGAGATGTGATCTGGTGTATGATGTGGGAAATTAATAAGGAATGGGAGAGGAGGCTAATAACTGTTGCAAGAGAGGAATACTGGCCTAGAGAAAGGTTACACACACAGTCGCTGCTGCTTAACGTTTTCCGTAATGACTATGACAAAGCTTAAGATTGGGCTTATTGCACTTTAGGGTAAAGATAAAGTTGGGAGAAACTGTCAACACAGATGAATATGAGAAGAATACAATAACAACTGGGTAACCTCAAAGATAGAAGTAATAAAACAAAGTGCATTGTCATGCATCTAAGGATCACGAGCAAAGTTGTCATCTTAGAGCTCTTAACTGGAAACAAGACAATGTAGAACTTGGTTCTAACTTACCAGTAAAGACTAACATAGAAAAAAAGAGATGCACAGAAAGTTTGTCAGTGTGACTGGGGAATGGACAGCTTATTTTAAAACAGATTTCTTTTTTAGTGGCTGAAGAAAGGTGTTGCTGACATATGATTGCTGTCTGTCGCTGCATGAGACTGAGGAAGGAGAGTAGTAGTTTTTTAAACACATTTTGGGCACACCAGTAAGCGTATTTGCCTTCAGTTAATCTTACTGTAGAAATTACAGGGAGGATTTCTAGCAATCTTGTGAGTAAGATTCTGAAGTACCCTTCCAACAGGAGTATTGAGAAGGGGGAACAATCTGATGTGTTTCATTGATACAGAATCATTTCTTGAATGTCACACTGCAGCAAGTCTGTGTTTGCAGTTTCAGAACTGCATTTTTTAGAGTACCAGTTCTGGGGGAAAAAGATGCCATGCTGCTCATGCACCACACATTTCAGTTGTTTTAACACATTGGCAGACAGGAATGGTATCTCAATTGTTTAACTAGTTTCTGCATATGCTATTTTGTGTGCTTTAGTAACTAATGTATGAAGTTAACAGTAGATTTGGGAATGTTTCTAACCTGTATTACTTAAGGTATTTGTGCACTCTTCGTTCAGATTTCTTTCCTTGTCACTATAGTTTTTCTTAGCAAACTTTCTAGCTATTAACCTCTTTGTTTAAAATAGAATTCCTTCCATTAACCCAACATTTCATAGATGACATGCAGAGACGAAGAAAATTTCCAGCCATTTTTTCCAATGAGCAGTAATGTGTATTCATCCAGATACTATTCAAGTTGGTTTGGCAATAGTACTGTAACTTTATAGGTTTATATGCTTACACTAGGATGGTTCCTGCTGTTTTAAGTATTGTCCAGAGGATATATTTTCTTAAATGAAAATTGCTTGAAACCATTAGTTTTTTGTGTGACAAGTGAAGGTATCAATTACTTTCTCTTATTGCCTGTACAGAATAGGAAATGTTAAGGAAACTCAACTTCTCAACCTCCTGATTGGTAAATTCTTGGCCACCATGTTTAAAGATCATTGTTTTACATGAAGAATATACTCTTTTATTCTTTAAAGGTCAGGCAGGAGATGCAAAAATAGGCAAGCAGGAAGAAGGGGAACACAATTGAGAATATGTAAAATGTATTGAGATTTAATTCCAGCATGTCATTAAGCACAATATTATGGCAGATTTACCTGGTCCCTCTTTTTGTCCATACCTCTCTTGTCTGGCCTTATGTTTTCTGCTTAAAGATCTGGTCCAAAGCTAGCGAGAGCAAAAGCATTGGGATTCACTGAGAATTCTACTGGCTTCAATGAGTCTCATTTTAAATCATGCAATGTTTTTTTTTTCTCTACATAAGGATGTGATATTTTATAGCTCCCATGTTGCAGGCTGTTGCACTGAGATTTTAATGTGTGTAGTGATTACAGGATTGTGCCCTTATGGTTCTAGAAAAGCAGGAGATTGAGTGTAGATCCATTTTAACTTAGTTCTGCCTCTGAGACTGGATTCACACTGGGAAAGAGTGGGGTGTTGCTGATTTCCAGTGCAATTAGACTCCTTATTTTACACACTATACTTTTCGAAGGATCTGGCTGGTACCCTGAAGGTTCTGTATCAGCTGTAAGACATGTACTTTAAATCTTGTGCCCTCGTGTATTGTGTGTTTGAATTGCATGTTTCCCTTAAGCCTAGGGTTTTTATTAGGAAGCTCCAGAGCTGTTTTCATCTCTCCTAATGTGCAGTTAAGCACCAGGCTTCAGGTGGGAGGGTGACAGCTAATAGCTGGGAGGTATTAAACCTTCACTGATTGTCAGTTCTACCTGAATTTTGTGGAAAGTGATTAAAACTGCCCGGATACTTTTACTGAGACAAACTTGCTGGAGTATGGATGCTGGATTTGTCTCATAGCAAAAGTCTTTCTTTTCTTTAGAGACAAACTTCGAGCAGGTTTTCTGAGGTGAAAGGGGTCCTACATGACACTGCGCAGGGAGATGCTGTTACGCTTTCATGCAGACTTACCAGATACATATGTCCAGTGCCTGAGTCATTACTTCTGCTTTACCCAGCAGTATTTTAACCTGAAATCATGAATAAGATAAAAGGTAACACAGAAGCCTGGTAGCAAAAGCCTTCTGTTTATCTTAAAGATATTGCCAGTCATTTGCTTTCATATAAGTCTGACTAGTTCTGGGTGGTGACTTTTGGTATTCCACATTTCTGCCAAGCAGAGAATCATATGAAAATAAATAGTTTTTACCACTACATACCTGTAGTTATTAATATAACATTTGTAATCTTTACTAGAAATATTTATATTTGTTATCATTTGTTAACTGACTCAGAAACTTACTGGCATGTGCAGTGTTCACCCTTCTGGATAAAAAAGGGATGTTCCACTTGAAACAAGTAGCAGAGCTCCTCTGCAAAACCTTAGAAATCTTCGCTTTGTAGATAAGGTCATTTGAGGATATTCTGTGTTCGCTCATATTTGAGCAGAAATCATGATAAAGTCTGAATTGAGATAACACTTTGCCAGTCATAAAACGGATGGTTTAAAAATTGGCCAGCTATTATGACCACTTTTTATCCATGGGTGAAAAAGAAAGACCTTGTGTGTGTTTTCAGATAATACACAGGACTCTCGTAGGTGGTGGCCCTGGATGGACAGGGCAATTGGCTGGCAGACCTTTTGCTATTTGAGTCTGGATGTCTACTCTGACTTTCAGTGTCTAACTGCTTAGCTCCCCTCTTAGGAAGAGTTAGTGAAGAAGATGCATGTGTGCCTGTTTCACAGTTGTCACCTAATAATTTATTTTTTCTGATTTAATACAAACTTGACAGACTTGTCACAGACCCCAAAATGTTAAGGTTACTGTATGGTTTAAACAAATAGGTGTTTATATAGAATGTTCTTTACTTGAGTGAAAAGCTGCAGTGTGAGTTGATCCTGTATGAGACATCAGAGAAACCATGTAGGATCTCAGCCTTGTTATACAAATCCATTGGGAACCTGACTTGGTTCAGAGACCTGTGTAAAGTATTGGTGAAAGTGTACTGGCTTACACATGGCAGTGTAATGCATGAAATGCAAGTGCCCCCCTGAAAGCTGGTGATGAATGCAATACCATGCAATACCACTGTAAATCACAGTGTTTCTCCTTCTTGTCTCTCTTAGTGTGGAAAAGTGTGTTGTTGGAGTCAATGCAAAGCTCAATGTTAAAGTTAGATATGTGCAGGTGTATCTCACCCATACAGCTCATGTCACTGCATCAAAAGCCAAGATTTTGATATATATGTTACCAAAGCCATCTATAGCTCTTATATGTTGGGATACATGTGTATATATATTCCCTGGCTCTGTATTATACTCCTCTTGGGACACGATGCATACTCATGGCTAAGGCGCAAAAGTAACCATCACTTTCGGGCTGTGTATTCATATTTCTGATTTTGTGCAAGGCTTCCTCCAGACCTGTTGGGCTCAGGTATTGCATGGGAAATGGCAACTGCCTGTTCCTTGTATTGCTCTGCAGCTGGAGCCTGTTCTCTGCTTCTGTGGGGCTGTGACCTTCCACCAGAGCTTCCAGAGACAGCTGCTCCGGTCGATCCTTTCATTTACGTTTGGCACTGGAATCCCTGAGTAGGGGAAGGGCCAAAGCAAATTATTCTGCTGCTTTGGATTTGTTTCTGAGTAAGGAGCTGATAAAAAGACATTTCATTCTATAGCCCAGTACTGTGGTCTTAGCATATGGTGTGGGCCAGGATGGTTTTCCTCATGTTTATGTGCCAAAAGTTTCTCCTCATGTATTCAGCATAACCCATCACCTGTATCAATGCAGAACAACTTCCAGGAGCACGTGAAAATTGCTAAACTTTTCAAATTTAAACCCAGACAACTATAAACTCTGCATGCTTTGGCCTTGTGGTACTTCAGGGTAGGGGAGAATTTATTAATCCTTTTCTCCAGTCTGTAATTAGATAGTTCTTTTGTAAAGGGCTGTGAGAACTTGGGTTGGGTGGTGCTACACAAAGGTAATAGCTCTTTTACATTATTACAGAACATTTAAACCTCTCTCTGAACACTGCTCCCTGAAGGGTTATAGAGATGTATGCCCCACTAAACAAAAATAGAGACACTGGAAGTGGTTTCTGTGTATTTGTTATTTTTGCATTATTTTAAGCTTTCCTATGGGCTACATAATGGGAGTACAAACTTCAACTTACATTGCTTATTATAAAACTGGAAGTGCTGTGGTTTGTAAATGACAGAGTACTGAGCTTGGGAGGTCTTTAAGTTTTCTGATACTGATGTTTTTTAAAGCTTCATATGTATTTTGGTTGGAATTTTTAATGAAACTACATCAGATTGGTACTAAATGTCAGTTTGAAACAGCTGTGGTGTTTAGCACACCCCCTCCAGCCAAGGTATGGTCTGATAACTGAAGAACACAGGTATCCTTGAAAAGAGCTGATATCAATCTGCTTGGATGAAAAGTTCATGTCAGGCCTGTGTTAGGAGTCCTTGATGGAAGACCAAAGGCAGTGTATATTTGCATGCACGTATATGTATTTTTAGGGATTTGCAGCAGTTTTAATGCCAAGTAGGCTTGTACTGCTTTTCCAAAAGAATTTTTTTATGGCACTTTCAGAAGTGAAATCCATTAACTGCTCTGTAGGTAGATTTTTAGAGGGTCCTTCCTTTCTTGCAAGGTTCTTGGTTCAAGGCAAACCTAAATAGGGCTGTCTTTTCATGCTACTGTTTTCATATTAGCAAGCCTTTATTGTGTACATGGGATTTGGGCTCATTTTTATCATAGTGTTACAAGAGCAGTGTATATAATTGCCAAGGATTTAACTATTTTTTTTGGTAACGTATTTCTCTTATCTCTGTAATACTTTTTGGGAAAAAAAATCACTTGGAGATAGTCTGGCTTCATTTGAAAGTGAAAACTAATTGACTTCAAGGCAGTAGTGGATATATTTGTTCAAAACCATCTATTAATGGGCTTCATTTTGATTTATAAAACAGTTCTCTCATCATACAAACTTTAGTCGTTAGCTTTTGTTCATAAAGAACTGAGGGAGTAATGTCAGTTTTTCAGAGACATCACTACTGAAATAACAGTATGAACAAGCTATGACTGAAGAGAGCCTTAAACATAAATGTTGTGGTTGTGCCAGAGCTGATGTTTGAATTTATGAAAGAATTTAGATAAGCAGTATGATGCAATGCATTCAGAATTTAAAAGAAAATAATTTTCCTCTTTGAAGCAAAGGACTCTGAAACGTTGGTGTGAACATGGGAACAAGCACACTTTGTGTATGGAAGACAAGTAAGACTCAATGTTGCAATTTAAAATGTGTAGCTGGGGAAATATTCAGTATGTGTAGGCTTGGTTAGCATGATTAAGGAAGTTTGCAGCCTTTGGATCTTTTATGGTCATTGTGCACTTCTGGCTGTGTGGGTTACTCTTATGCACAGTTTTCACTTGCCAATGACACTGCAGTAGCTTTCATGTGTAGACCTCCTTGATCTATATAAAAGCCACTCAAGCTTGACTTTTGTTCAGCAGAATGGATCTGAAGATTAAACAGAAACACCAGTTAATGCAGAGCATATCTACCAAGTCACCCACACTGCAGTATACTGTGCATGAAAGGTTGCTCAGGCTGGCAGTTTGCCTCCTGGCACTTGACTGTTCTAAGATACATATTCACGGTACGGGTTTGGAGAGGCTAGTTGCAGTGTAGGCATCAGCTCAAATCCTGCAGTTGAGATCAGCTGCATGGCTGCTGTGGGCTATACGTAGTTTTGTATGTTAAAGACCTGGAGTTTTCAGTGGAGGGTTCTCAACTGCTTTTTAAGGTGGATCAAAGGTAACGCATAATCCATGTTAGGTGGCTTGAGTAGTTTTCACTGTACGATGCTATCAGCTCTATAAGATGAATAAAACTTGCATATGTGCGTGGAGTATTTAGGACATGGAGCACTGATAAAGGTATCAAACCCACACAACCAACATAGAAGATGGTGCTGGTTTTCTGATTTTATGGGGAAGAACTGATAGCTGAGGTCCACCGTAATAACCTTTGGAAAATCTGCCTGTGGTTGATTGTAAAATTACTTTAAATAGCTAGGATGACACACTAATAATAAATATTGTTGTGGTCATAAATTGGTCCTTGTTTTTCCATAGACAGCAACATATTTCTGCAAATATGTAACTGAATCATAATTCCTCTGAACAGCACAGGATGTTACTGAAGAATCTGAAGAGAAAGGAAGGATCATTCAGTACAGACTGGGGACTCTGCTTTCTGAATAATTGAGATCGCATGCAGTTACCCTCACTTGGTCTGAGAAGGTTGAGTTCTTTCTCCTTGCAAATGGAATGCTTTTATCTACATTTCTATTTAAGTAGGTGCTGAAATAAAGATTAGCACAAACAGGGTGGAAATGGCACAGGAATAGTGCCACAGCAATACTGCTAGGTAGCTAATACTGGGGTCCTCAGACTGTAGGCCAGATGTTGCTACTCTTGATAGAGAATAAAATCCATTGAAACCAGTTGATTGAATATTTTCGACCGATATTTTCTCAGTCTGCAGGATGGACAAGGTTTCCTGCAATGCAGTATGAGAAGAAAGGCAAAGCTATGTTTCTCCTCTAAGTCCATTAACCTCAGAATTTGGAGAACTGTGGTGCTAGTACATCTATAAAAGCACATTGCAGAAAAATGAATCAAGATGTATGGTTTAAAAAAATGTGTAGGATTTGTGGTACCTTTCAAAGGCACAATAGAATAGACTGACAGGAAAAAATCCAAACCATGTACTGTGTTTAATTGCTGAAAAATATGTGGGGTTTTTGTCCATGTATGGGATGATTTATATGCTGATAGGGATTAATCTTTTATTCCAGAGTCATTGGTTCAAAGTGAATGGAGGTAATTGTAATTCCTTAAAAGAATTGGAAGAGAATGATATACTGATTTCTATCATCTTAGATGCTTAAAAAAAAAAAAAAAAAGAGGCTACCTGCTTTATGTCATCTTACAGTTTGTAGAGTTTTAAGTTAAAAGAAATATACATATTTAAATATTCCATTTGAAATTTGAATTTGCCAAGATTATTTAGGACCCTTTGCTCTTTTTATGTTTTCCTTGTTTATGGTCGAGGGTGGGGTAGTGTAACTGACTTCAGTTTATGGCATGAAAATTTTCTCATTATATCTTTCCCTTTGGAGAGGAGTTTATAGTTAGTCTGTGTCTTAGGCTCACAGGCGTGTAACAACGTAGTAACGCTTCTGGTTCACTTCACAGAGTGCATACACCAATAGGCACACCCTTACTCTAACAGAGTATCTGTTCCCAGTCTGGCTGCTGATTCCCACTGGACATAGGTATTATAGACCAGTACACCCATAATGTTTACATGTAACAATAGAACAGAAAAAGGTAAAAGAGCCTCTCACATCAGGTGATTCTATGCACAGCGTGAAAAATTATTGAGTATCCTTATTGCATGGAGAAAGGACACACCACTGGTATTCTGCCCTGGCTTTGGGAGTATCTCTGTTAGATGGCCTGGTGCTAGGCAAGGCTGAATGCTTTCTCCAAATTCAGAAATGAAAGGTGCTTGTGTTTCACTCCTGCTTTATTTTTATATATGACATTATGTGGCTTCATAGGAGAAAACATAGCCGGATCTGTCACTGAAAACCATACACTTTTAAACTTCGTTCATGATGTAGTAACACACTTCTTGAGGGGGGAAAAAAATAAAAAAAAAAGAAAATAAACCCACCCTAATGTCTTTTCTGATGTGTGAGCAGTGGTATAGTGAGCATAAGTGAGTTTAAGTAATGTATCTTGTAGTAACTGTCATTATTGCCATGCTACATTTTCTCTCTGAGATTGGGAAGCAAAGGCATTCTTTATGCTTAATGGCACAAACAATTATAGTACTGACTTGGCACTGTTTTGCTGCTTTGGCTGGCTCTGATGCTGCTGGCTTTTAAATTGGCTGCAAAGCAGCCTGTGGGACCGATGTATAATCGGTTGTCTGTTGGCGCGTGGTTCTGGATAGCGTTTTTCCTTTGACTCATCTCTGATTGCAGGGAATTTGCTATTGGCTGTAGCATAGTTGAGAATATGGCTGTATGCAAGTTTCTTATGAGCTATATGCAAAGTCCCTTTTATGGTAAAAGCAAATTGTTTCACATATAGCATGAAAATATGTACCATCCCTATTTGTTTCATTGCTCTTCAGGCTTTCTTTCTGAATTTAATAATATAAAATTTCTAATGTTCCAAGTCCAAAATCTGTGTGACTGATTTTTGCCAACTAAAGCTTCTACTATGCTTAGATGTTATGCTGCAGAAATTAAGGTTGAACCAAAGTGAACGTCCTTGTAGTACTCTTTTGTGGCTGAAATGACATCAGCCTCTCTAAGTGTTTCTTGAGGAACCTACTAAGAGCCGAAGCAAGGAAATAGGAGGAGACAGGCCAGATCGTTAATATTCTTTGTAGTGTATTTATGGTTCCCTTTAGGCAGAGACCTTGGGGGGATGAAGAGTTGGTCAGTTTTGGCAGTCGCATGTTGACTTGACAACGGAGATAGTTGCTGATGGACTTACAGAGCAGCTCAAAGTTCCTGTTTGATTGTCTCAGAATGTAAGTGCTGCTCCCTGAAATGGGGATGGCTTTGTAAACTTCTGCTAGACCAGAATTTACGCCTTTCCCTTGCTGTCTGTCTTCCAATGTAGTTTAAATATAATTTTCACCAGTTTTAAAATTTAACTTTTCATGAGTTTTATGTCAATATATTGTGTCATTTTTTGGAACTTGTACAGCTTTTTTTTAGTGAATGCTTATCTCCAATACATTTAGAACCTATCAAACGAAAACTTTTCAAACTTGAAGCTTTCTCTACTATTAATTGTATTTGGAGTTAATAGTAGTATATATTATTTGATGTTATTTGGAATAGCCCGGTTGGTATTACAGAGGAAAAGCGGTTGAATTAATGATATACTGCAGTGTGCTTAGCCAACCACATAATGGCTGAGGAGGAACTGTGAGGTCTGCTGTATCCAAAACTGTTTAGGCACTTTGCACAGAGGTGGCTATATCGAGCCCTAATGATTCCAAAGAAGTAATTACTGCACATTAAAAGATAGCCCTTTAAGATTATTTGGGTGGATACTTATGGCCCTGACATTGATGTGGATTGCCCTGTTACTACAGCCTGAAAACGGTACAATGTGCCAGTGTTTAAAACATCCTGTATATTAACCAGCTTATTGTTTCCATTCTCTCCAATGTGCAAGAGGAGCCAAGAAAACTTTCATTAAAGAAATGATCCAACTAATTTAAGCGGGTGGAGGAAGGAACTACTGTGAAGTAATAATTTGGCTTTAGTCTGCATTACAGTAGTACCTACTGGAATGACCTCCTGTCAGGTCGTGCAGGAGCTAGAGCTTCTAATGGACACGTGAGAAGTACTTTATTATAACTGAGTGGCAATGACAAAAGAATCACTGTTTCTAATGTATGCTTATTATTTTAACTCTCAAACTGCCTTCCATATGTACTGCTTCTGGTGTTGTCATACTGCCAATTAGAGCAATGGCTGTTTAATGATCTGAGCAGAAATCATTCTGGCAACTTGGTGCCAGAGGAGGCCCAGTTGAACATGGCTGTCTTCACCTCTCTCTGTCGTGATGGGACAATACTTCATCTCAATCAGGGATATTTAAGATTTCAATAAGATCAGGCAACTTTTAAAATGAAATGCTGGAAACCTTTATTTTTGCTTCTGAGTCTAGAGATCAGTTTTCAGGTTTCTCTTCTAAAATTAATATGTCTGAAAATGTGTTATTGTAGTTGCTTTCATGTTAGTAAATGATGGTATTTTCAGAAGACCACAAAATACTGAGGATACTGGAGTGTGGAAGCCTTAATTCACGTAAGATTTATTCCCAGTTCAAGAGCCTCTTCCTGCCAGCTGCTCCTAGCTCTGTCCCCAGGCCAGGGAGAAAACTGCACCTCTAGCAGAATAGCTGTGCATCTCGTCTTTTCTACTAACACCTTCCATAATCCACTAGTGGTTGCTGAAATAGCTGGACTAAAAGCTACATCATTGCTTTGCTTAGAAAACCCTTGTTCCTACTAGTGACCTTCGTATTGCTTTTGCTGTAGAATTGAGCCTATATTTCTGGTTGCCCTTTCATCTGCACCATTTTCATCTTCTATTGATGAAATGGTCTATAGCTGAAACTATATTTCTGTCTGGAATGCTGTTTAATTAGAATGAATGATCTTGTGTGTATGTAAGGTTATTTTTCTTTAATAAATCTTTTCTCCATGTGTATATTCAATGACAAAACTAATTAGGAATGACAAACATGTAATTCAATAGGTTAGAGGGAAAAATTTTATAGTACTTCTTACACTGCTTTTCTTACCCAAATTGTGGACACTGTGGGTTCTTTGTTTGCTCTGTCACCTTGAAGTTCAGCCTTCCAAATTTAGCTCCCCATTCTTGTGTTTCTGTAATTTGTGTGGTTGGCCATCTCAGGGTTCATGTTTCAATTACGTTTCTATCACACTGATTCTTTTTTATTAAGTAACTCTCCATATAAAAGTTCATTTTAATTAACTCTAGCAATAAAGAAGTTATGAAAAATGTAACTGAGAAATGGTAATGTAAATTTTCACCAAAATCTGCATTTATGAGAAGAATGGAATCTCTCTTCTTATTTAATTAAAAGTTAAGAATCAGGTATTCAAGGGGGGGGGGGGGCGGAATATATGATGTTTAATAGACTTAAAATGAAATATTTTCTACTCTGTTAATTTTTTTTTTTTATTGCAATTTATATAACTTTACCCATGAGGTTTTTCATTCTTGTCTGTCTGAAGTGATGCATCACACTTCTGAAGTCCAGGGACAGCTGTTTGTAATCTTCTCCTTTTAAGGAACAAATCCTACTGTCATTGGAGTCAGTCATGAAACTTGTATGGACTTTCTGGTATAGTTTAGGCTTTTGGTGGTCTTAACCCAGTGACACTATTGTTTTCCTGGGCCCTTCATTATTCCTCCAAGCTTTATCACTCACTGCCTCGCTGTGATGTACTTTGACCCAGACACTCTTCTGTAGTCTCTTCTGTAGATATTAAAGTGCTGTTCTTGTTCACGTCAACATCTGCATTCTTCTCCATCTCCTTACCACTCACACTGGAAGATATTTCAGCTTTTTATATAACAGCACTGATTTTCTTTTCTGTTCCTACATATCAGATACAGCTAATGGTGAGAATGACTTTGGAGTTGTTACTGCTGACCCACTTTTTCTAGCAGGTATACTGTGTAGTGGTGAATGAGCAGGAAGAGCCTGGTGATGTAAAAGAGATACTCTCTCTGGTCCGAAAATAGCATTAGGCCAAAAGAGTTCCTGTGTCCTTGTGCCAGGACTGGTATTCTTCCCTCCCCTTGAGTTTCTTCAAGCCTTTCTTCTCTCTGCCAAGAGCAACCTTCTACATCCAGTACAGTTCATTTTATGCCACCAAGATACCTTCCATGTTTGTTTCCGAGTTGGATCTACCTTAAAATCTCATGCAGGTAGTAAATCAGTTTAGCTGCCCCAGTACATTTCTCTGGGGAGAGGACAAGGGAAGGAATCAACATGGTTTATAAACTTTCCAAAATAGTAAATAGTAAAAACTTTTTCCCTTAACTCGGTGATTTACTTCTATTCATTGTTAGTAAGTTAATACAGAGAAACATTGGTTTTGGTGCCAAAAATCATCAGGAACATAACCCAGAGCAATTTTTAAGGGCACAGCTTTTAAACAAGCTTCTGGAAGAAGCATTATTTGACAGCACACAAGTGAAATAACCCAGTTTGTTATTTTAATCTCGTATCTCCACTTCTGGTGTTCTGTCTTGTGGATGATTTGCATTCAGTTGAAGTTTTGGCTGAGGGGTTACCATAAATGGCTTAAAAATAGATTGGGTCCACTTATATGCAGTATTTTTTTGGTACATAATTAGAATAAAGCCAGGCAGCTTTCTGAAATACATCTTTTCACCTGATTAAACTTGGAGTCACTGTTCCTGATACAAAACAGTTAGCTTTTTAGAAGTCCATGATTTTTTTTTTTCCTCCAAGAAAGATAGTAGGCATAATTCTTTGAAACAGGCATTTCTTGAGTAAGAATGTTTTATTTGGAATTCAGGTAAACTCTAATAGCTGAGAATGTGAAATTAGCTATTTTTGTGTTTATGTTTTAAAAACAGGCAGCTATAAAGTATACTCTGAAGAGTGATAATCTTTGAAATACAATTTAAAAAAGGTTGGGATTTGCTTTGTGCTAATTTTAGTTATGGAGAGACTTCAAAGACAGTTGTAGAACTAATTTTTCATTGAGAACTTAATGCCAAACTCATCCAGTTTATCCTCAAAATGAAGAAAGAAAATTTTGGAGTTTGTCTCTTAAGCTAAGCTGCAGCTCGGGGAAAAATGTTAGAAGAGGAAATAATTGATATTTAAAATATAAAACCAAAAATGTTTAAGTTTAAATTTGTGTGGACATGCAACTTATAAGAGAGCATCTGGTTGTTTCCTGGCCTTTACAAGAAGGCATTAGTTTTGCCTTTTTTCTCACACTATGTGAATATGTGGAATATACATGAGACTTTAAAGACTTGTGTGCTTGTATTAAGGCATATTGAATTTTTTTTGTACCTTTACCAGAGACAGAACAAATATTTGTTTGTAATCATATCTAACCCTGAGATCCCAATAATGTATCCATCATGGTATCAAACATGTCTAGAAATCTACATTTGTTTCTTCCAAAATTATTATTTTCCAAGAGTAATGTACCCATGCTGCAGAGTATTCTCCTTATTCTGCTGTCTTCTAGAGGATATGATGCTTAAAATCTGAATTAAAGGAAACAAGAAATGCAGCTGAATGGTTTCTGTTTCCACCTATTTTTTGTGCTGCAGTTTACAGCCGGAGTTAATGAAGTCTTCTCTGACATTGACCTTCCTTGGTTTTCCCCTCATATGAAGGTTTTTGGCTTTTATCTTTAAAAGTGGAATCAGACTGGGCTTACTATATCTCAGTGTGGTGAATTTCCTTACAGTAACCTGATTTTGTTCCCTTGTACCAAGTATGAATTCTTCCACTGAATTGGCAGAGAGCAAGAATTAATACTGAAATGTTACTCTGATGCAGACCCACCTTTCACTACGTAAAAGAAAAGAAGGTTGTTGGTTTTTTTTAATTGAATTATGAAAGAGTCTATCCATACAGGTACGTAACACTCACCAACAGTCCAGCCTCTTGAGGGACTGCACAGTTTTCCCAAACAACAGCAGTGTAGCAGCCTTCACTTTCTGTCAAGAATTCTGATGCAAGAGAGTAAGGAAACAATGGCAAGACCTTTGGTGCCACCAAAATATGAGAGAGGAAAAATCATCAAGTAATACTTAATTCCGGAGTGCTGCTTTAGATTATTCACCCTCTGCTGCACGTGTTCTGATCTGCGTTCATAATGCTCTTCACAATGTCTTTATTTCTTGATCAGAGACTAAGATAATATATTCTGGGTGTATGCAGAGTTTTTTGGACTAGTTTACCCTCATCAAATGAAAAGAATATGCATTAAACTACCTAACAATATAGTCCCTGATCTGCAGCTCACAGCACAATCACAGGAAGGATTAGTAGAGGCTTTTTTCACTGAGCCTTTCCCAGGCAGAGTGTCATTAGGGTATTACAGACTCTACCTCACACAGAGAAAACAGTTGTTGTTTTCCTCATCTTGCAAGACGTTTGGGGGGCTTTATTCTTTAGTAGTTTGCCCAGAAACCTACTGTTTGCCGAAGGCCTCCAGATGGGTTAACCGGGATGGTCTAAGAGGCTGCAAATCTCTCTCACCTCATTATTACTGCAGAGTAAGATGTGGATGACAGAGAGCAGACATAGCTATCCCTTGAGCATGTTGTTTGAAAAGTCTCCTTTTTTGGGCTAGGATCAGGTCTTCCCCTGACCCAACAGCATGAGTTAGTGAAGACTGAAAAATAGAGCTGCCAGGACTCTTCTATGTAAAAGGCTTTCTACTGTCTATTTGCTTTCCCAGTAATCTGGTGAGGCCTTGTGACAAAGTTAGTGACAACTGCTTGCATGTTTAGCCTCCTTTAGGGATAAACAGGGTTTTTTTACCGCAGTATAAAATATGAGAAGTGTGTCTTCACAGCCCAACAGCTCTGCTCCAGGGTGGTGTGTGCTTGCTCATGGTGAGCACTGGGTAGCAGTCCATGATTGGAGTGCTGAAAAATATGTGTCAGAGTAATGCTTTTTCAGAAAATGCAGATTAATCCAAAGCGAATCAAGTTCATAGAACTGAAATCTAGGTAGCAGATAAACTGGTAGAAATTCCCAGCAGGATTCCAGTCTCTGTGGGAGGTTGCTGTACATTACAGGAATATAAATGCTTTTTTTTTTATTCTAGAAAAGCACATAAAAAAAGGTTGAAAACAGTTTAAAGAAAATAAGAAACATCTGTCTTCCTCCTCACCCTTTTTTGTGTAGGCTTAGACACTTCCCTGCTTTAACATACTGCCACATTTTAACCTTTTGTTTGTGTGTATGGGGTTAATATGGAAAAACACTGCCCCACTGCAAGTTGTTCTTGGACTTTGATTTTTTTTTTGTGTGTGTGTGTGGTAGCAGCCTTTGGAAATATAAAATGAAGACAAGAAGATTGCTTTTTAAAGTTTATAACCAAGTTCTTGATCGCCAACTAGATTATTTATCTCATAAACGCTTTCTTCGGATTTCATTCTCTCCAGCTATATGTTTATCAACCGTTTCACCTGGAGTCAGATTTTTCCCTTTAGCTGATGGTCAGCTTCTTGGAACAGGCAGAGGATGTTGCTGGAACATGTCTGATGGCAAAAGAGAAAAGCAATGAGGCCAATCTACCCTGGGCAGCTCTCCAAAGGAAGTATTATATGCTTCGCTTTCATGACCCGATGTGCGAGACCTTGCAAACTGACTATTTGAAGTGGTAAAACTCAAAGTATTATTTAAAATAGACTACAGCTTGCACTTGAAGTACGTACTATTCATGTTACCTGTGAAGAGTATATTGTAGTTGTATTTGGTGTCTAAATAGGATCTTTCTCTCAGAAGTTACTAGCCTATCTCCAGTTGTCTGTTTGCTTAGCTGAATGTTACATTCACTCGTAATTTCTGAAAAACAAACCTGTCTTTTATTTATTCAGGATTAGCTGCACATAATCTCACTTATTGGTTGGGAAACTGAGTCAGGAAAAGTTAATTATCCAAATGTCTGTAGATGTTCCTCGTCAGACATGGAAGTAGAGGCCTGGATCCCAGGTCTTGTGTTATATGCTTTATGTATATTATCACCTATAGTCAACTTCTCTTCACCAGAATATTTGAGCTTTACTATGTTTCGGTGCCCTCTACTGCTCCATTAAAATAATGCTGTCTCCCTGCTAGAGTAGAAGCATGGTTAATTTTGTTCTGCTTTTTTCTATCATCTAATTGGCCTGGTAGTTCCCCTGGTGAGAAGTTGATAGTAATGACGATTAGGGTAACGGACTTATGCTACACTGAAAGTTAATTTATCTGAAGAATTATTTTCCTCTTCCGAAAGCCTGACATGACTCCAACTGAGAGCTTGCAACGTGAAGTATAGAGCCATTTCAGCTTCCACTGAAGTCACAACTTACGAATTTTGATTTGGGAGCTTCTCTGAGTCAGCTATGAATAAAATTGTAGATTCTCATTCTTTTCCTCTGCTTTTGTGGGTTTTGCCACGTCCTCCTTTTCTCTATAATGTCTTGCTTTTTACCAGGTGCATAGGTAGATTCACCCTCCGATTGCTCCTGTTGTCTAGAAAGGAGTCTTGGGGTCTGTAAACCATTGACCCACACTTCTGCTATACTGGAGGCTCGTTGTTACCTTGAACGATGGTTCAAGCTGTGATGGTCTTTGTGGAATGGAGTGTAGGAAGCATATCTCACCCTCAGAGAAGTAATTTAGACAGCTAATCTCCTTTCACAGTTTTAGTCTTAGAAAATGCGATCTGTTATGGAAACCCTTGTGCCATCATGACAGAAATGCTAGTCCTCTGTGGCACCTCTCTCGTCTGGTTTGCACCTAATTATACAAGGATTCAATTTCATTCATTTTTTAAATGTGTGTTTTGCTATTAGATCCTCTGGCAGTAGGATGCATGGGTCGCCACTTGATTCTGACTTATGCACTAACGCAAGGGTAACTTGGGATTTCAGCCCGTTTCCAGCTCACAATGCTGAATTTCCTTGCCAGTGTTAATATCTGATAATGCATTTGAGAAGTGAGTGTTGCATATTAATGGTGTGCTGCAGTGTGAGGTCTTTCTTGAACAATGTATTCTAATATAAACTATAAATAGACTTTAGATTATTCATGATCTATCTTTGTGTTACAGATATCCCTATGGAATGAGATTCCTAACTGCAGCTTTTATTTCTTCCATGATTCTTTCTAGCTCTTAGGAATACCCATAGTAAAATGTTACATTAGACTTGCTTTTCCCCTATTCTTAAGATATTCACAGAGATTGAAAGAGAAAGGATTATCAAATTATATTCGTGACCTTATGTATATCCAATTCATCCACCCTACCTTTGTATCAAAACATGCAGATGTTCTCTGTTACAGATGGGTGCCCAGTGTCTCATTTGTTTTTGTCCAATTTCAGCTTCCAATGATTGGTTCCAGTGACACCCTTCTACAATTAATAGATATAAATGGGCTTCCATTAAGTAGTATTTGCTCTTGGGAAGGTACTTGGAATGCCATAATCCTATGTTCTCTCTATGAAGCTCTATATGTAAGATGTTGCCTCAACCCACGGGCCATTTTCATGGCTATTTCTTTGACCTTCAGCTTTTCAACAGTTTTGAAAATAAGGCTACCAGAGTTGGGGAGGATGTTTCAAAATCATTTTCACCATCTGTAACTGCAGTTGTAATTATTTGCTTATTCTTACTGGCTACTTAGTGCTCACCTTACTGTTTTTATTTATTAATTATTACTCACACCTAATTCCCTTTGATTCCTTAGCGAGGGTTGCTTGAAATATGCCACTCACATTCATTTAGCACGTTTTACTGAATTTATAAGTCTTGATTTTAAAATTGTGTGTAACAAAGCAAATACCTTGTAAAAGCTGAAATGTTTTATAGCTGAGGAACCCTCTCAGCCACACCTGTTATCAAAGTGTGGCATCAAGTTCATTTTACAATACTGCCTTTCTGCTGGTATATGTAGTGAACTTTTCCTTGGTTCTCTGCTTATGCTTTTCTTTTTGTAAAAAGTGTGTGATTTCCCTTATCTGTGCAGAACCAATACATTGGCACAGAAAGCAACTACAGTTTATAATTTGGTTTATAAGCTAGGCTGTCAGCAAATCCTGTCCCCACCACTCTTGAGAGTATTGTATACAAAAATAATTGTTCCTAGTTTTGTGATTGATGTAGCAGTACTGATAAAAGTTACATTGTTTAAAAGTGTTTATAAATCACCCTGTCCATATGTTCCTTTCCTGTAATCTGTCATTATGGTTTCAAACATAATTGAGAGAGACACAAAACTGGCTTCATAACGCACTGGAATGAGTTTTGCTTCCATTTGGTGTACGTTGAAAGGTGGCTCAAAGCAAAAATGATAATCCTGGAATACCGTGTGCCTTACAACAGGATATCTTTGCTTTGTGGTTTTGAGTTACTGAAGGGCGTAGTCTGACTTCTGCATTTTTCCTCTTGCATTGCTGGGATTTATGCAAAGTAACTGGGCCAGTTACAGGGATTGCTTGGCAGAGAGGATCGGGTGGTATTTTTAAATGCAATTCTTGCTCTTGAGAGAATAACATTATGATAGGCTGAGTTCATGGCTTTTGGCTCTGACTGATACAGGTGAGCTGCTAGAGTACTGTGTGGTATGATCCCAGCGAAAGGACACTGCTCTGCTCCTGAAGATGCTTCCCAGTTTCTCATCTAGACCTAGAAGTTGAATGAGGGAGCAGTTACCGTATCAAGAGTGAAATCTGAAATACTCCCTTCATGCACAGGTTTCTGCATGGCTAGGAATAGAAAAACAGAGAAGCAAAGCTAGTATTTCGTTTTACTACCTTTTAGTTCTTTGACAAAGTCAGCCACTAGTGCAATGGGAGACGGAGGTTTTCTCTCTTTCACAAAGCAGCTTTCTAAAACAGAGTAGGTATAGCACAAAATCTTCTAATGCTTATGTTTGTCATTCAGGGTACCCAACCATTGCTGCCAGTGAGGTTACTAGGCTTCCAACTGCACACATTTTCTTCCAATCTGAAAGATTATTCTTTTGAGGAAGAAAGATAAAGCATGTAATTTTGTTCTCTGAAGCTGCAACAATTTCTTCTCGAAGAATGTATAAATCGCCCAAACATCCTATTATTTTTTCCTTACTTTAGAGCTCTGTTAAGGAAACTGTCCTTTGGCCAGCACCATAAACCACAGGAGCCTCCTATTCTGTATCGTGGGCAACCTCCTATTCTGCATAGTGGGCAATGACAACATTTTATTTCAGTGCTGTAAAAACAGGGAAGGTGGTGGGTTTTTTTCTTTCTGCCTTTTTTTTTTTCATTTAGTATTTCTGTTCTCCAGGTAAACTGTCAGCTATCTTGCTTGGTATACAGTGTTTGCCCGGACAGACTGACACCTTTGAATGATACCTGCCAGTTGAGTAAAAAGCCTCATGACTGCAAACTTGTTTTATGGAGCAGATTTGAATTAGTTTTTAACTGTGATGCAAAACCAGGAGCATTTAAGAGGCAGATGTAAAGTATCTGTACCAGGAGATTCAATTTTAGTCAAGAAGTACTGACCAGCTTCCTTTCTGAATTAAGGTTTTGGGAATAATGGGCAATTGAAAAGTATCCTTTATGTCTGACTTGGGATGTCTTTATTTTTCCCCATCTGAAAAATTGTTAAGAAGCAATATATTTATGTTGCTCAGTAAAGCAGTAAGTGTAAATTCTGTTGCTGTTGTTACAAGAGGTCAAAGTAGATGATCAGGCTACATGTTCAATCATGTAGCCTGATCATGTAGCCTTCGTTTCAAATCAGCAAATCAATGCTTTATTCCTGTTTCAAAGAAGAGAATTTATTAGCTGATTCAGGTGCTGATTCATGTAGTGTGATGGTACATTCCAACACTCTTCTACTTGTCAATTGTTTACTAGACTTTCATAGTTAAAAATTTAGAAGATACTTCTTTTAGCATCACAATCAGCTTTACTATTAACTTAGGAACTTTCTCTTACTTGAAGAAACTGATAGTAGTGTCTAAAGAGTCATTACCAGCAAAGCTGTTTTCCTTTAATCCATCTCTAAGTTAGATTTGTATTTCTTTTGCATTTGTGCAGACACACTTGAGATCTGCTTTTAATTACTGGATAGGATTTACAAATCAGAAATGCAAACACAAGCACGCAGCTTTTTCACCATATGTAAGTCACCTTTCAAAAACTGTCAAGGAATCATATTTTTAGAAGCTGTACTTGTATAGACACAAGTAATGCAATAGCTGTGTCAGTCTTTGAGATTATGAACATGCTTATGATGAGAATATTCTTGGCGTAAGTCAGGAGTATTATATAATAAGGAAACAATGTCTTTTTATACTTTTCTTCCAAAACATTCCCTAGTGAGAACTAGACTAAAAAACCCCCATAGGATTGCTATGAATAGATCTCCTTGCAACATGATAACTTTCGCCAAATTACACAAAGTAGATTTAAAATCCTTGTCATGCTTTCATAGTTATATTTTTAAAACCATTTATTGGCCTCTAATATGGATTCTGATTGTGTAACTGTAAGTTCCAGACCAACAATGTGTAGATGTTCACAACTGTCCCTCTAGTAGTGTGGATGCCTATAAGGATGGAGACACAGTGATCGAAAAGAATAAACTGCTTGAATGACGTAAAATAAAAGGAGTAGGAAAAGTCCTGCCTCACCTGGTGCCCCAGGACATTCATTCAAAAAAACAGTGCAGAAGGCTAACAATAGTGTCTCAGTAGTGGTACTGGCTGGTGACTGGGTACAATACAAATACAAAACCTAGCACATGGTCAGGAGAACCTCTGTTACAATGCAATTTACAGAAAGCTCAGTGACCTGCTGTAGCAAGAGGCATCAAAAAGGAAATGGCAGTACAGATTTAGAAAATGCACGTGTGGTAGATGGTTGCCCATCATCTTCACTCCTTTTGCTTCCCCTGTGACCTATGTAGCTCTGATGTGCAGCCCAACATGTACTCTCTGACCACGAACAAATGCTGAAAACTGAGGCGGAACAAAAGAAAGATGAGTTTGGACACAGCAGCTGTCATCTAGGTCAATGGTATTTCCTAGTGCTTTATGAGGAGTTCTAAAGAAAGCTGTTAATGCATTGTGACCAAGATGCATTAACAACATTAACATGACCAAGAGCATGAGAAAGCATGTGTGTGATAGCTGGTATTTGTAGTGCCAAAGGAGAAATAGTTTTTGGGTGTGCAATGTATCTGTTTCCAGACTACCTGGTCATATATATATATATATTGTCTATAAGACAATGGAATTGTTGTGTTTGAGTTATCCAAGCTGGATAACTTAATTAAATAGGAAACACAAAGTTAATTTGTGATAAAAGGGTATAGCAAACCAGTAGTTAGATGATTTGAAGGATGCTGCCTAAAGTGGGAAATATATTGCAAAATAGTGTGTTTTGGAAGAGAGTTCCCTCTGGCAGGCATAAACCAGGACACACATCTGGGAAAGAACAGATAGCTGAGAGGTGGACTTTGTCTCCAAGCAAAATAGGAGTTGCTGCAAGGCATATGGATTAAAACAGTAAGAGACCTTTCCTTCCTTCCTTTTGTTTTCGGAATCCTGATTGCTTCTTCAGAGCAGCTAAATCTTAGCCCTTCTTCCCCCCTCCCCCCACCAATGTTCTGGTATGGATCAAACAGAAAATGGCTCTGGAAAAACCCTGGTCTGTTGTTTTGCTCCAAGGCAGGATCAACTCCGAGTAAACTTTTCCTGATGAATATTTGTCGAGCTTGTATTTAGTGATCAGGATTGCGCAGCCTTCCAAAATCCAGCATTTACTTATCATTGTAGTCAGAGATTTTCCCTTAGTTTTTCCTTTATTCTTACACAGCTGCTGCTGTGGCTTTGAGCACACAAAGGGGGAAGGAGAATGAGATCACAAGCCAAATTTATCCTTTTACCATTAGCAATTTGTCATCTCTACAGAGATTTAGAAGGTTCTTTATTTTTGAACCAATGAGATGCCACACAGATAATTTTTAATAGAGCTGAATGATATGCATGGAAAACCCATGGAAATTAAGACACAGTGCGTCAGCATGGAAAAAAATATTGGGTGCTGGTCTCCCTTTGTGCTCAGGAATGGTAAACTGGTTAAATTGTCTTCTTGAATTGACCGATAAATGGTGAGCAAAATCTTTGTTTTACACAAAACAAGCCTCTTTTTTGAGGATGTATTTTCAGAAGAGAAATAAGTAACGCCATGAACTGTGGAACATTTAAAAGTGTTTGGAATCCTACAGTATAAAATCTGCTAGCTGTGTATGATGGACTGCCTAGCTCACAAGTCTCCTAGCTCTCTGGAAAGCTTCACTTAAATTATTTAGTTTTATGTATTTCAGGGAGGAAAAAGTGTGTAAACAAGCAGGAGGTTATTTCAGACTTTGAAAATAAATTTCTGTACAGAATATGTGAAAAGACATAAAAAATACATATCTTTCATATTGAAACAAAGAGCTTTGGTCTCTAGACCAAAGATGTTGAAAGAATAACATTTGGTTAAACAGTGTGTGCGGGGAATAGTTTGAAGCTTCTTATTGTTCTCAGGACACCCATTTAGTATCAGTGCAAATATTTTCATATTTAACCTGGAGGGTGAGATGAGATGATGGCAAGAGGGAGACTTTTGACAACTAAAATGTGAATAATGACTCATGGTGACAAGGGTAAAACAATCATTATCTAACAAATAGAACTTTTTTGCGGGGTTAGGGGGGGTGGGATCCATGCCTTCAATACATAACCAAGAGCTGATGTTCTTTCATTTCTTTGGTGGCCAAAAAAGGATGTTGTTCCTAAGTGGACCATTTTTGTAGCTATTTAAAGCAGAATAGTTCTAGAGTCTAACCAAATACCTCCCTTATAGCCAGAACACTGATAAAAAGAGGCCGGTAGAAGAAATAAAATTGAGAGAAGTATGTAGGAGTTTTTTCCCCTCCTCTTTGATCTTTATCTGCCCATATGTTTAAGAAATCACATTCATGTCTCCAGTTTGGCTGGATCTGACATGGAATTCAGGTGGTCCTTGTAGGTCCTATACAAAGTCCAACAAAGTCAGTGAGATACTTTCCATTTAATTCAGTGACTTTTCGATCAAGCTTTATTTACTGCCTGACAACAACATTTGGTTACCTTTCATTTACCAGAGTATAAGCCAGGATTGAAAACAAAATAAAGGAGCTTTGCTGGTTAATTGATTTACAGAAATTTTCCTTAAGCCCAAAAGCTAATGTCCCTTTTAATAATAATAAAGGCCCCCAAACTCCTCCTTTCTCTAAACCCCATCAAATACAAGCAACGAGGGAATTATATAAATAGATATTCTTACCTTCACTACAAAAAATTCATGCGGAAGTCCTATCTTGGAATAAGCTATTCATTAGTTGGCTTGGCAGAAGGATCACAGTCCAAATGAATGAGGTGCCAAGAGTATTTTTAGTGGTTTTATATGTTGCCCATTCAAATCTTGGAAAATTTCTTTAGAAAATTGGACAAACTGACCACTCATTTTTATGAGCTTTTGCAAGATCTAAAAGTGAAAAACAACTATTTTATTTAGCATCTGTTAATGGAGGTTTCAGGCTACAGAACTTGAGAAAGTACTGCTGGGAAGCTAATACAATAACCATAAAATACTGGACTGATAATAGGAAACACTGGCACCGAACAGATATGGAAATAGTCGTGCTAATATTCCATATCCAGGCGTGTGACCCTGTGCTGAGTGCTAAAGATACTGTAGTTAAACATGCACAGTAGTAGAGATCTGGAGTGAAGTCAGAGTCAAATTCGAGATAGATGAAATTGTCTTTTTCTACCATGAGTAGTATTGGTTGGATAATTCTCTTTAGAGAATTAAAACTCAGAAACTTGGACACAGAAGAAAAAGAGAATTGTGCTTGGGGAAATCTATGTCCTTACCCCATATAGGTAATTAAGCCCTCATCGTCCTTTATGTGAAGACAGTGGTAATTTTTCTTCTTTTACTTCTTTGGGAATTCAATCTAGACTTGTACTGCCATTGTAAAAGTTCCCTTGACAGGTTTTTTTCTCCCCAAGCTGGAAGCTAGAAAATCAATAAAAGGGAAGCTATTCACCAGATATCAAATGAGTTTCAGTGGATTATATTTTATTTGACTCAAAGTGGAAAGGAATGACAAGAGAATATTACATTTTTAATCCCACATAAAATACCTTTCTGGGAAACTCTGTTCTCTGCACATGGAGCTTAATTTTGAAGGGTTTCTTTTCTCAGAAACATTTTCTTGGTTTTTAACCTGTACAAATGTGGTATCCAAAAATCTGCCCTCTAAAGATGTTTTGACTGGTGCATATTGGGATCCTCTGCAAGATGAGATGTAGGCAGGATATTTTAATGTTGCTTTAACTCATCTGAAATCTTACTGGAGAATTTGAGTGTGTTTTGCTATATGTGAGAGACCACAGCTAGACGAGGATTGAGATGATAGAATTAGTATAAGCTTTTTTGGCTGTGAATAACCAGTGATCAAACAAAAGTCAGCTGTATGGTACCACCAGCAGAAGCAACTTATGGATATGTTTCACCAGCGCAGGTGCCCACCATAGAAGGTTCATAACATCTCTACACCCAGCTACCCTTGTGTAAAGGAACAATGAATGAATCTGTTCTTCAAGGGCAGGAAATCAGCTGGAGCCAGTGAAGCTGAGCAAACTTAAATGTTAAATTTGTCTCTAAGTTAAGCATGAGTAATAAAAAGAAACACTAAAATTATATTTTGATTTTGGATCAGTTATACCATTGCTTAATATCACCCAGAGATCAGCTCACGGTTAAATGGGCAAGAACTGTTTTCTCTGAGAAAAAAATTCATCTTGTTAAATTTGATTTATGCCACAGTAAAGAGGCACCACGATCAGGCTGACAAGTTTTAAAGTTACTTTGGGCAGAATTAACTTCAGTCAGACTGCTTTTCGGTTATGGGCTTAATAAGTCTTCTCCTTCAATATATTAATTTAAAATGGCTCTGCACAAAGTGGTATCTGCTTTAAAAATCAGGGGTGAGAAATACATCAACATAAAATAATGCCGTTAAAATCCAAAATTGATAAACTTAATTGTTTTATGCTTATAGAAAGGAAAAGTAGGATTCTTATAATTACTGTCAGCTAGCAATGTGGCTTTAATATTTTTCCTTTTGACATTTGTTCTGTTGCCAGGTGTATCTGCCTGTGTTCTGTGATCTGCTTTGCATTACTTTTATAGAAATATTACCATTAAAAGTGCTACATATCGTATTAAATAGCAGGGTGAGTCAGGAGACATGGGTCGAATCTCTAGCTCACAAATGAGAAGTTTGGATGCCTCATCTGAGTGATATGGTCTAAATACCTGTAACTAAATCATCAAACAGTCTAGCACTACTGATGATCTTGGCATGAAGCTGAGCCAGGCAGGAGTGCAATATCCCAATATCCCGGGTTCTGAATATTGCAGATTATGGATAGACAAAATGCACAGGAAAGATTTTTCTATACTGGCTGCTCTTGCTACAGTTTATTCTTCTGTCAGTATTTCCCCTATAAACTCCTTTTATTCACAAGTCTGGCAGTTAGCCATGAAATTTTGCTTCTAGCTGGAACTTGGCAGGCAGTGTCTCAAGTCAAGGAAATTATTTTAAACAAATTTTTAAAATATATGATATGTATTTGGGCTCTTTTAAAAAGTAGAGGTGGAGGGGTTTTTTGGTTTTCTTTTTCTGAGAAAAAGGATTGGTTTCAGTGGGTTTTTTCATAGTAAATCCCCTAAACAAATTCCTAAAAAGAGGAAAAAAATAATTACAACCAATTAGAAATGTAAACCATAATTTTTCCTTCAAAAACATATATGTATTTACACTGTAAGTAAACGCGAAGGATTTGTTGATTTTCAAGTGATTGGTTTAGGGTATTCTTTTAAAGACATAATTTATCATTGTGGTTAGATAAAGCTTGTTTCTGGTGTTATAAACTGTAAGATTAATTGTATATAATAACGTAAGTAATTTTAAGTGCCCGTACTCCTTTGTTTACTTCTCTATAAGTAATTCTCGTACACAAGAGTCTTGGTCCGTAACGCGTTTGGCATGGTACAGTAATTGATATGGCTGTGGGACAAATAGGTACTGTTATGTCAACCTGTTGTACAGTCTAGGATCCAGGGATACTCAGACTGCATGAACATGTCATACAGATCAGAATGGCCCTTCTTATGCTTCAGGGTCTGTGGTGTTAATTTGGGCAAATACCACCAGGACCACCACAAAATCAGTAGGAGTGAAATTTGATGGTGATTGGGGTAACGGCTCCTGACTTTGTGTCAGGATCTGTTCTCTCTGTTCTTTCAGTATATCTGTAGTCTGCAAAACTAGAATTCCCACCCTCTTCTCTCCCCTGTTGAGTTTACTGTCTTGTTGATTTTCATCTGGAGCTTCAATAATTCATAGCATTTCTGCCAAATAGTCCTTACCCCAGAGTGACTTCATCAACTACTGCCAAGTGGATCTCCATCAAATGAACAGACCAAGAGGGCACTGAGGAAGTCTTGAGGTGGCACAGGTATTTTATCAAGAGGAGATGAGTCTGGGACAGGTACTTGACCCTTAGGAGAGTTGTTTAGGGTTGGTTTTTTGAGTTGTTTTACTGTTTTTTTTTTACAAAGAAAACACGATTTCAAAGCATTCAAAAATATGTAGTCACTGAAGTGTGATTAGAGGTTCATATGACATCAGAATATGGGAAAAACCCTTGAAAAATAAGCCTTGGCAGGAAAGATTTTGCGCATTTGACTAGTGCAATGTGCCACTGTGTCATCTTTTTAAGTGATTGAAACCCTCTGTTTTGTCACAGACCTGTAACCCTCATCCTTTTCTCAGTGTTGTTCTTCTCGTTCTGCTGAAGGGATGCAGGCTTTAACTTTTAGACCAGTTTTAAAAAACACATGGTAAAGTTTTTAAAGCAGCTTTATTTGGATGTTTGCAAATATATTTAATCAGGTAGTTTGAAAAAATAATGCCAGATATTTTTCCCAGAAATTGGAATCTCTTTTTCTATTATGCACCTGAGGAATTCTGCACATTGGACTCTGGCTGACCCATCACACTGTTTATGCTGGATGAGGAACATGTGGTGTGCAGTGTGAAGGTGGAAAAACCCAGTGTATCCAGGTGCAAATTTTGAATAAGCTTTCAGTAAATCTTGCATGAATTCTTATTACTTTTATGGACTCCAGGAAATATATGGAATTTTGGTAATGCAGATGCTTTAATGCTCAGAGATAATTAACATGTGAAAAGGTCCATTTGTGCCTTTTGTAGATACATATAGCAGGACAATTTTATAGTTGCAAAATGGGAGCTCTATAAGGGGCATTAAAATCCAACTTTGGACACTGATATGTAATTTTCAGCTGTGCTAATCACACAATGCACCTTTTCCTCCTTCCCAAAGTCAGGTTCTCATCTCTAAAATGGACATAAGAATACATAGTATTAAAAGCTGAAGTCAAAAAGTATTAAGACTGTGTATCATATTTGTAACATGAAAATGAAAATGTTCTCCTCATGTCTGTAGTGAGATTTCTTTGCACAATCAAATGCAAAGGCTGTGTATTTAAGAATAGTGGAGAATACTGTGTAATTGCTTATGATTTAATAAATATATATTTACTAGGATATAACTTCTAAGTCCTTCATTGGGAATGTTCATTGGGAACATCATGTTTCTTATAACATTTTTAAAGCATCCCATTCCTTTTTCACTTATTTTAAAATTCTGTCTTTGTCTCTCTTCCAAGCCCTGGCAAGTGTTTGCCTTGGGCTGGCTACTGAGAACGTGGGCAGAGTGTGCTACAACTGATCCTGCTTTCTTGGTTTTGCTCCCTTTCAGAACCTGTGTGCGTTTCCCAAGGTCTGTGGCTTTTGAGTTTTTTGCCAGCTACACGTGCAAAGCTTTAAGTTATAATTCACCAGACCAGTTAGAAATGGAGGGAATTGGAGTGATGCTGCAGATTTCTCACTGCAGTTTCCCTATCAGACATGGCAGATTCAGAGAAAGGGATATGTATTGAGAGTTCAAACTTATATGTTTCCAGCTTCATATTCACATGCACTTTTAAATCTTGGAAGACAATGAAATACTGGAAACTCAGGGAGATGTTTTTCATATTCTTGATCCTGGTCAGCTGTCCTGGACTGTTGGACCTAAAATCATTAGAGAAGCATGGATTTCTTGTCTGACTGTTTGGATATCATCAGAGTTGGTTATTAGCCTTCCTTCCTGCTTTCAGGACCTATGGTCTTCTCTAGACTCTAATGGTTGTGAACGTGGAATAGTATTTACCATTGTCAATAAAGCAGATGGAGGGATCATGGCTGTAGGTGGGCAAGTGTGAATGAAATCCTGGACAATAAGTCTGCATTGTCAGGTGCATTTTCAGCGACATGTATTTGTGTGACATGCTTGCTAGAGTTTTAAAATGTTTTTTTCTCTTTGCTCGACATTTATCTATCAAAATAATAAATTATGGAATATCACCCAAGAAAATAAACCAGATTGCCATCATCCAGAGGAGAGGACAGAGGCAAGTGCTTCTCTTGTGAGTTAGTGATGCAATAAAAACGTACTGTGGGACTTCAGTATAGGTCATCGAATTCTGGGAGCAGTGAGTAAAACCAGAATCTGTGTGTGTGTGTTTTTAAACTCATCTGAACAATGTAGTTAACTCAGCAATTCAAAAGTAATAACTTAATTATGCTTTGACTACTTCACTGCTGATTCCTTTTAGCGAGAACATGTTGGTGCTGTCCTAGCTGCTGTTAGATACAGAAATAACCACAGGAGTTGGGTATACTAATGCCGTTGCTTTCTGCTTGGAGTTGTGAGGGTGGGAGCCACGATAGTTTCTCTATGCCCACAAATTCCATGTTCCCTCTCTCACAAAGAAGGAAGGAGGTGATACAGACTCTTTTCAGTGCCAAAAGCCTCAGCTAGCTCATAGGTGCCAAACAGCCAAGCAACATTTCATCCTTTCCTGGATGCCAAAAGCCTCAAGTATCCCTGCTCCACCTGCCAAAACCTCCAACTTTGTCCTGACAACTCCTGCAGTGCAGGCCTGGGTTGTCAGTATGAAATTTTGCAACACACTGACAATGGAAAATCTGGATGCAGTATAATACTGAAAAACATGCTGGGATTTGCCTTCAGTTTAGTATCAAAATGAATTACGCTGTAAATATTTCCTGTGTGTGAGACTTTTGCACGTTTTATTTTCCAAAACTTGAATTTTAATTTAGTCAAAACTGCTGTAGAATGAAAATATATTGCAGAATTCAACACTGAGAGCTCTAAACTACATCTGAAGTCACAGATGTATTCTTTCATGTAGCTGAATAAGTCCATCATTTGCCTTTTGGCTCATTTCTTGTCGGTGATTCTCCTGGTCTGTCACTGAGCTTTACCAGCTTGTTTTTCTGAAATGCTCTTTTTGTTACCAGGCACAGATTCCATTTTGCAGTCAGTTTGTGGTGCCTACACAGCAAGCAGCAAGGCAAATGCAAGGAATGGTTAGTGTGACTGAAATAATGGCAGTAATATTAAAACTAATTACTTCTTCTAAACATCTGCTTAAATTAGCAGCACTTACACCCAGGTGTATTTTGTCAGTCTAATGATGCATTGTTTTTTCTCCAGGATTTTATAACTCCAAATATGTCCTCTTTAACATACAGAATAAAATCTAATTTACTTTGGTACGTGTAAGTATATGATTTACTAAACTTAATGACATATACAGTGCACAATTAGGTAATATATAATGCACCCAGCAATAGTAGAAATATATCAGGAAATGTCTTGAAATCTGTCATAATGAAACAAGTGTAAGTTTTGCTGCTAAAATCAGGTAATTCAAGATCTCATTAATGGTTCTTACTTGTCTGGAAATAAGTTTTGACTGTTCTTCTATTTAGCTGCTGTCACAACTGAAATAGTTTTTCCTAAATCTGTAATCTGCATTCTACACCTTACTGAAACCTTACAAAATAGAGGCATAAATCAGTTCTGTGTGTGACCTTAGCAGGCAAAGAGATCTCTGGTATAGTTTGTCACAAAGTCAGAGACATAACAGCCAGAGTTAAAACTGAAAGATACAGTTCTGAGGCAGAACAATATATCCGGCAATTATCTGCAGGTAAATACTTGTTCTTGCAGTTATGCACTCTGCTCATGGACATAGTCAACAGTGCAATCTGATACCTTTTCCACCGAGTGTAGTGTCTGGAAAGAGGAATCTGGGAAATGCATCACAGAGCTACTCAGGCAGGATATTTTCCCCTCAGCGCCATAATCCCTTGTGCTACCTCTGATTGGAGCCATTGTGGCTATAAGGAGAAGAAAATGGCATAGTGCAGCGCTGTGCATGAAGATTAGTGAACAGCAACATTGTGCTCTGGAAGACTCTGAAAGTCAGGATAGTGTTAATGGTATTTATGGGTTGTGAGAGTGGGAAGAAGCAATAAAAAGGAAATGCTTCATCTCTGTTCAAAATACCATCAAGGATGAAATTCACTCCTGGGAGAAGGGCCAGTACCGAGGTTTGGGTATTGCTTAAGTTAGGCCTTTAGTGGGACTGAGGTGGTGTTTATACCCTTCAATAGGTTCTTTCACATGGATTAATTTAATCTGAAGAATCTAAATTCTGTACGGAGAAATTTAGTTATGTGCAATGTGTTATTAAATAGCAAGATGATATAGCTGTGCCAACAGAACTCCTTATGGGGATTCTCTTTTGGAGTTTGGCATGCCTTTTCAAATTAATACTAACCACGTTGATAAGAAGCCATGAGAAAAACCAAAAAACCCTCATCCAGATGGCTGCAGTGGTGTTGGCATAGTATCAGATACATTGGTAAATATTCCTGCATAACCAAGTCCTTACTTGTTATGGCAGAGTCTTATTTTGTGAGGCACATCACTCTAACCTGTTTGAGTAGGTAATTTTCTATAGCCGTCCAGCCCTAGGCATGCTGTCTGTTGGTAGGTGCCGGCCAGAGCTTGCATTGAATCTTCAAGAACCTGCCAGAGCTGGGAGCCCTGCTCTAAGGAATTGCTCAAGGTCACATGACAGAGCAGAATTTGGGCTATTTTGTGTAGCGATATGTACGTGGGAGAGAGACTGTCATTTGGGGACCCCTGCAGATGAGTCTGAGTGTTGGGTCTGTACGTTTCTTTCATTACATGTTCTGCTACAATAATTCTCCTGTGTCAGATGCTGCATACTTGACTTGTGTTTGTATTTAAAGCAGAAATGTCTGTTAAAAATTCTGGAAAACAAACATTTAAGGTATTAGAGCATTTCTGTTGAGAAGCTGAATCTTTGTTATGCTGAATGCTAAACATTTACATTTCCAAGCCTTATGTAATGGATGTCTGAATAATAAAACTGCATAAACTGACCTTCATTCTCTGGCACCACATCTCCTTTGAAGTCTGCATGACCAAATTCAAGACAATTATGTCATCCTTCATAACAGCCAAACAAAAGTTTGGCCAAATAACCATTTTTCTCCATATAACAGCACTGCGTTTGATTTCTGTAATGTGTGTCGATGTAGCTGTTGTTATTTACTGGGTGTTACAAGTGACAGTAAAAAATCCCCTTGTTTTAAATTCATGATCAGTGCTGGTAACAGCTGGATTTAATTTATTTTACCTCAGTGCCCACTTTTGCTGTACTCAGTTTCTTTGAGTAGTACATTGCAAGGCAAGTACGGCCTCACACACGCACATTATTTGTAGAACTTGGTGTTACAGCATGTGCCCATATGTGGCAGAAGCAAAACAGAGCCCTGGATAGAAGAAGGGAAACTGGCACTAACATTCATCCCCTGTCCAAATCTACCTGTGCCACGCTTTCGGTAAATTTCTCCATGTACAGGGTTGCCTCTGTCAGTTAAGGGCTGTCAGCACCGACTCAGATTACACATTACTGAGCCTCAGACCTTGAGAAAACCTTGGCATACTGTCATCTCAGTCTTGGAGACTCTGCCTATGTCACCAAGGGCTTCAAAACTACTTGTAGTTTATTTTCCCCAGCCCCTGATTCAAGTGATCATTACTCGGCGCCATGTGCAGTGGCATGACTTACTCTTGTTTTTCCTTTCAAAAGGCATTCTAGGTTGGCTACATTGCTTGTGATGAGATATTTGAAACTACCTTTATCATATAAACTGGGTTAATTTCTGCAGAGAATATTGTATAGGTTTTTTAATGTTGCTTTGAATGCAATGCTTGCATCTAACCTTGTGTTCATGTGTGATGCTTCTGGAATGGATACAATTCCTTCTAGTTTAGCTGGATCATCTGGAAGTGTGATGCCTTTTGCCATCTAGTTGTACGTAAGGAGCAGCAAATCATCCATTTGTGTTTGTAGCTGTTTTGGGTTGATTTATCTGGATTCACTAAAGCATTTGTGGCTTCACTTGATCATGATACATCATGGGTGCACATGTGCATGTACACGGACACGTTTATGTATGTGTAGACAGATACATACTTTCATGATGAATATGCTTAATGTACGTGTTGCAGTTCATCTGTTGCAAAATTAAACCACTAAAGGAAAAACACTCCCATTCTAATATGGTTCAGCAAAGCCTCACTGCTGAGCCATGTTAAATTATGACTGAAGACAATAAAAACAAGAAAAATTGAAGTTAAGAGGCAAACCATGAATGTGATCCTGTGGTACAATAATACCCTTTTGTGCCCAATTGCAATTAGCTCTTGATTTAATTCCTAAATGAGCTTCCAAGGTTTTGTTGGTTTAAATCATGATGTTGATGATCTTTTCTTTATTTTACTTCAATTTGGTACCGTGGTGTAGACAAATGTAATATGTAGAGTTTATGAAACCAGACAGCTAGTAAATCAATATTATTTTGCTAGTAAATTACTTAGCCAGTGTGAGCTGTTTTAACTCTTTCCCATGGGACAAATAGTTTGAACTAGCTGGAGTTTAAGTCAACACTGTGGGCACTGAATTAGTCAATGATTCTGAAGAAGGCTTTGTTGTCATAATCTTCTGCTTTGATCATCCTAGTATTTACAGCTTTTTAATTAGATACAGTTCAGAACAATGGCTTTTATCAAAGCCGTTTGGTAAGTGAACAACTGGACATTGTTTGAGGCTTTAGATGACATTCTGTCTGTTAATATCATGTGGCTGGTTTTAATACAATGATGAAGTTCGGATTATTTTAGGCATTGTCATTGCTTTGTCAAAAGATACTAGCTATTCTAAAAGAGAGTGACATGTATTGCTTTTTTAATATCATAAGTTTAATAATTTCTCAACATATTAAAACAACAATCATTTGCCTTGGGATTTCAGAGGACAAACTTTACATTTGCCCACATAAATTTAAAGGAAGTGACTCTTGGTCATCTTGACTTATTTTCATGTGCCGAGTGATTTGTTGAGAAGTGCTGAGCTCTTTTGCTCAAGATTGAAGGCAGTTGGTTCCATTTCCAGTGTCAGACATTTCAGAATTGGCTTCTCATGTAAAGTAAACCCAACGCCAGCAAGAAAATTCCTTGGGGATCTTGGCAGAGCTGGGCTCTATCGTTGCTGGAACAGGAGATAGGCCTAAGTACACTTTTAAAGCTTTCCACTAAGTGTTTGTAAAATTTGTAAACTTAGGGGAGCATGAAAGTTAAGGAGCCACTGACCAATTGTTTAGACCAATTTCTGTGGTTTACTGTTCAGATGGAGATAGCTTATCCTCTAATTAACAAAATTTTTTTGACAAGCTCAAGTTTTTTGAGGAAGGAATGGAAAAGTTTGGCAATTGCCAGTTTGTTAGCCACTTAGTAGAGCTATTATACTAAATCTGCCCACTTTTATTAATGCCTTTAAAATGAGTTTGAGTAGTCCTTAGTTCTGCTTATGTATAGCTAAGATTAACTATTTGCTTTTAAGTTCAATTATTGAACGATGTGGTCTCCAGCCATCCTAAGTGTTTCAGCTCATTCTCAGAAACAGGCCAGTTTTCACAAGTTCCATGGCATGCAATTTATTATTTATTTTTACAGTAATATTTAGGAGAAAATCCCTTTGCCTACGCAGCATGGAATGGAGTCTCTTTCCTTGCATGGTGCTATTTTGTAAACAGCTTTGTTTTTATTGCTTGCTGTTTTCTCTTCAAGCTTTGTAGGCTTTTGTCTGAGTCATGGCTGAGGGTGAGATGACTTTATCTGTGGTTGGGTAATTTTCCCCCCTTTGTACCACAAGATTTGAATTACACATCTCTCATATCTGAATCACTTTTGTGAGGCCTTTTGGAAGAAAATAGAACTGAGTCTTGTTCTCCTGAGTTTGTTATTTCCTAGAGAAAATATGGTTTCCTAAAGTGTATTATTGTTTTAATCTGGTTTAGTATTAGGATATATTCTTATCTCTTGCACCTCTCTGGGTCTTGTCATTCATGGAAATCTTACCAGCATTTTAAACTACTTTGGCACTTATGGAAACTTAAATGCTTATTTGGATTAAGTTTATTTAGTAATGTTTTTATCTCTTTGTTTTATGTTTGCTGGCTGATAGCTCTTTTGTTGGTTTTTCTGTGTGCTTGTTTTTTGTGAGGGAGTGTAAAGAATCTGAAACACCATCTGATTAAGTTGTGCCTGCCTATGGTGCCAAAACTAAAATAGTAATGTGAATGTTGTGCCTTTGTTTATCTATCTGAGGTCTGCTTGGATGCTCACTGAAGTCAATGGGAATAAAAAATGGGCTGTGTAAATAGTAATTTCACTAAAGCTTGGATGAACTCATGTTCTCTCATTTGTGATTGTTTTGGGGCAGTGTAAATATTGGTCAGTATTCTCTGTCACCTGAGATAAATGACTCATTGCTTCATATTTATCCACAGCATGACTTTTATTCATAATGATGTTAATAGCCATTACATTATTATGTTTGCAGTAGTTTATGTGCAAACTGTATCACCATGGTGATTACAGAAATTGGTGTTTTCATGTCATTCTAGGGATAATTTCGGGTTCTAAAAATCTTAATTTCTTTATGATAACAGGCCCATCATGTCTGTCAGCTCTCCGGGAATCATGATGTTTGACATGTTGCTACAAAAATAATCTCTGCCTGTTTTTTCAAGAGAGAAATTTTAAAGGTTGTAGGGACAGAGGAATGTAAGTAGCATATAAATGGAACAGCTGCTTAACAATTGTAGTAAAGTCAAAGAAATGCTTGGGGAAATCCTGAATTTCATTTTCCTATGCTTTGTTCATGAAGAAAATAATAAATGAAAAAGGCATTCTCTTGAGACAATACTCTTCCTCACACTCAAGATTAATGAGAGAACAAAAGGATCTTTTTTTTCCTGGACATGAAACTCTTTTGGTCAGGATTTTGGGAAGCCCAGCAGCCTGCTCAGAAGATGATGCCAGGTCTGCCTGCTTGACATCAGTGGTGTAGTTCCTACACAGTTTGGACATGTTGGGAATGAGAACATATTTGGACATAGCAGTCCGTCAACAAAAGGCAGCACATTAAATACACTGTCTTTTCAAAGCCTCTGCTTCCTTTCCCATTTAATAATTTTATAATAAAATAGTAAATAAATTTGAGATATTGTAAATAAGCAGAAAAGGAATATATTCAGTACTTTTAGTGCCAAGCAGTAAAAAGTGCCAAATCAATGAATGTGTTTTTTTTCTCCTCTCCTTCTCCATTTTTGTCAGACCTCCAGAATTACCCGCTCTGATGAAGACAAGGAAGGCTCTTGGGATGCCTGGGGGGCCTGGAGTGATTGCTCACGGACATGTGGGGGGGGAGCCTCTTACTCACTGAGGAGATGTTTAAACGGCAGGTAAGCCCCATGCTTACATGTATTTATTTTTCTGCAGCTCTGCCATATTTCTCTGTCCTCTGATGGTGTCTCTAGGGAAGCGTTGTTCTTCTGTTTCTGGAACCAGGTGCTGCTCACAGACCAAGTGTTATGAAATCCTGCTTTTAATATATTTTTTTGTAATGTACTGGATGAATACTTGAACCTTCAACTCTGATAGAACTTTAGTGTGCTATATGTGGAATAACAAGATGATTTATTTAGTGCATTCAAATACTGAGAGAAGTCCCTGTTAGCGTAATATGAAGTGAATGGTGAGTTACCTACATACAAAGTAGCCTGCACTCGAACATTACTTGAAATAATGTTCAGCTGCAGGTTCTTCCATGTCTTCCCTCTAGTAAAAACCAAGTGACTCCACATCTAGATCCATCTAATGCTGCTTTGTGTTAGGAAACTTTTCCTCTGCCAATTCTTTCTATGCAGTAGTCCTGGTGGCCATATGTTTTCGTGGATAAGCCTCGGTGTAGCTTCAAGAGAACAGCGCATGCAGCAAAAAAAATGTACCTCAGTTGTAAAGCTGGACCAACATAGCACTTCTTGCTACAATCCTAAAAGTATGAGTAATGTAATAGGCCTGGAGTCAGGCGAGAAGAGATCCCAACAAGCTTAGAAGCATCTGTGCTGGTTTCCATAATTGCTTGCTTCATTTGAATTATTTTTAAACTTTTTAAAAACGCTGATTAGGTTTAAATTTCTTTTCTTTTTGAGATTTTTTTTTTTAAGCTAAATGCATGTGCAGTGCCGCCTGGGAAGTCATTTTTTCTTATAGAAGGCTTGTAGTATGATATACTAGTTAAGTGCAAACTGTATGAAATACATAGCTAAAGGTGACTGACTACACAGCCTGTTTCTTTCAGTACAAAATGCACAAAGATCTTTGAGAAAATATTTCCAGCAAGAAGCTGTGATATTCTACCAGTATATTAGGAACTGTGAAATGAGCTCCATAAATTGTAGCAATATAAATTCCACTGTGGTTTTATTAATATTTTTTAATGTGTTCCCCTGTGAAAAACATGTGTTTTCCATACCTTGACAAATGTGTAGTTTAAAAGTTGGGTTTTTTTTTTTTTCCTCTGTTTTATTGTTGTTATAATGTTCAGGAAATGCACAGTTGTGAAACAAAGTTTTCACATTTGTAAACATTTTTAACTTGCACATTGTGATGCAATCATTCCTGCAAAAAATTGGAAATTGAAGATGTAATATTTTGAGCTTGGAGAGTTGTACCTTCAGCTGAGCTGGTTGAACTCTTGCAGCAGGTATCCACTGTGTTTTCCTTTTCAAATGATGTTTTTCAATCCTTTGCACATATTAAAGAATTTTTTAATATTTGCAATCAATTTTCACGTAGAATGTGGAAAATTTAGTCTGAGTTGTAAATTACCAGCTATACATTCATGCATTCTTTAATATAAGGCAGGTCTTCTTGGTAGGAATATTCTGAAACATTATTCCTGATTTTAGAGACATCACTAAATATAATTTCCTTTCAAGACACTTGAAATATCTTTCCAGTTCTTTCAAGGGCTTGATTTTTCCATTCTTAAGAAGAATATCTTGCTTGGTGCAAAAGTGCCCACCAGGTATTGAAAAGTTTGACAAACTGTGTCCCTAAAAAGAGTGAAACCCACACATCCCCGTATTTTACCGCTGTAAATAATCATGACTATTATATGTCTGTCATTTCAACTACTAACAACAGACTTTGAGGATCTAAATTGCTTGGATTTTAGGATTCAGATGCATTGAGCACCTTAGAAATGCATGGAGTCCAAGAGAATTACAAATAATTTAAAATTATTAATTCTGCTCACACAGCTCAGTAAAATTACATGCTGATCTTCAAAAGTATTGCATTGTTTTTGGGGAGAAAGGAAAGGTTTGAGGCTGGTTTTTACTCCTAAACAAAATAGGAGAAAGAAAATCAATGCTCATTAACCCTATGCTTGATTAAATGATTGCTTAGATATTCTGTTCCTCTTTTCCTCTAGGTTACATCCTGTGGATTAGAAATAGCTTTGCTGAAGTCAGCATAGATCAGGCTTAGGGATGCCTTGTGAAATGTTTTTCACAAAATAAATGTGTTTTTCATAAGGTTTTCAGTAAATTGGTCTTAGAGGGCAAGCCACACGTTCTTTGCTGAAGAGAGACAGCAGTGTAACCTGGGGAGTCCCCAAATCCCCTTTGTATTTAAACTTTGTATTTTGAGTCCAAATTATGCTAGGGTAGTAGTAATAAAAACCTAATTTTCAAGAGAATAACTAGCTGTAAAACAGGCAGGGTTGTGTTTTGCTGTTATGCAACATAACCATTTTTAATCTGTTTTTCAGGAACTGTGAAGGTCGGAATATTCGATACAAAACCTGCAGTAGTAATGTGAGTCTGGCCTTTAATCCTATTTTACTCATTCAAACAATGTGTTAAAGTTTAAGAAATTCTGCTGCTTGTTTAATACCTTATGGTGCATAATTTTCTTTCCATCATTATTACCATTTTTAAAGATTTCAGTCTGCATGACACCATGAGGTCTCAAATTTAAGCTTCCCAAATGGACATTTTCTTTTGAAATTATAGTGCCAATTGTGATTCAGAATGTTTTATACCATTTATTAGGAAAGTTACACATTTTGAAGGATTAAAAAAATCAGTTCTCATCTTAAACTAGCAAGTGCTTTTCCTGGGGGTGCTGTCTTTCATATGAGACATTCAACCGAGATCTTGATTATTTGTGATCATTAATGATAGTATGTCACACTTCACATCAGCAGAGAAGTTAACCACGTGTCCTTTTAAAATCTTGAATTGGATAATTACTCTTTATATTCCCTCTGTTTGCCTAAGCCCAGATCTTTATATGTCTGTATGCACAAGCATGGATATTAAGGTGCACTGGCATGGACAATTTCCGTGACCAAATGTGAAAGCTGGAGCTTTGACTGCACAGTTGCTGTTGCTGTGATGCAATCACTATTTTTACAGACACGTCTTATGAAAACCAGTCACATACAGCACACCTCATGATTTGTGCTCAACTGATTTGTAGTGATGCTTTGTGCTGTTTTAACAGCTGCTGCCTTTCACCCCAGATGCTGTAGTCTGTTTAAGGTGTGCAGCTCATGCAGGACTTTGCAGTACCACTGATCAAGACACCATGTGTACCAACACAGTAATTCAGGATGGTTTATGGTCTGGAGTCACTGTCTTGCACAGGTTGCTTTACAGTACAGTGTGATAGTCATGTAATCCCATTTCAGGGAAGATAGCAGATAGATAAGTAATTAAAACAAAAGCACCTCCTTTTTTTTTCTTTTCTCTCCTCCCCTCTCTGTAGTATATTTGACTAATCTGCTTCTGGCTCTGGGAGAAAGGCAGCAATTTTCACACAAATACCCCTTAAAAGGTGAGGCCTGAAGCTCCCTAGGGTTGAACGATACCAGGCAAGAGCAGGTGATATGCCGATGCCAGCCCTGTGATTTCTGTCAGCAGCAGGCAACTCCTTAGGAGACCTGACACTGATAGTTGCCCAGTAAATATGTTGAAACAGTGTATTCCCTGGGAGAACTAGCCATTCCCACTCTTCAGTTTGCCACAGCTACAATTTCTTCTGTGCCAGTTGGCTTCTGCCCTCCTCCAGAACAGGCCTTGGTAGCACCTTGCTCCAACACTCCACTGGGCAGTGTTGGATGGATTTTCCACCACAGCAGCTCACAGCCTAAGTTTTTGCAGGCAGCAGCTGGTGAAAGTGATTGATAAATTGGGCTTCATGCATGCAGAAGTCAGGTTCTGTCACTTGCCCTTTCAGTTTTCAGTTTTGTGTTAGCTCATAAATAAAAATACCTCATGCAAAAAAAAATACCGTAATCCTTCAAGGTGTGTGATAAGCTAACTGCAGCCAGTATGTAAGCAATAAAAAAATATGCATTGTATACAGTAATATGCCTCTGCTTGATGCAATGCCCTACAGCTTCCTATGCAACAGTGCAGACAAGTCAATGTAGTGTACTTTGGTCCTCCAGCCGAAGGACTAGAACTCTGCCCAGTGTACAGTGAAAGGAGGAAGATGAGATCAATTTGAGTGTGTGTTCTGCTGTAAGCAGAGGTCTACGTGCTTTTAGGATATGTAAAGGCAGTTGTGGACACCATTAATTTTAAGCATTACGCAGTACAAACCCTGATGGAAATGAAGGCACTCTATGCTTCAGCATAGAGAAAATTAAGGTAATTACTATATCCTTTCTGAAACCCCAGGGAGGTTTTTTTAAGTCACTGGGGCCTGTTTTTTAACTTTAGGACTTATTTTAAAGCGATAAGTGGCAAGCGTCTTGTATGAGAGTCTGTTTGAATTTATGATGATTCAAATGTTAATTTCCAGACAGGAAGCTGCCTTTACAGTTCTGCTTTTGGGGCATGTCTGAAAGGGATCAGATTTCCATTTCAGTTCAGATAGAACCAGATTCTCCCAGGAATGGTTTTTCCTAGATTATGGATCAGATAATGGAGAAATCCTGAGAAAAACATATTTCATGAGACTTCTACTATTAATACACTTGATCTCTGAATTTGGTGTCACCGAATTCACAGCCAGTATTAGACCTGACTTAACCTTGAAATGGGAACTTAGACCAAATGTAAACCTGGGATGACTAGGCTGGTTTTGTCGCAAATGATGTAATTTTCCCCAAAGCATTATTTCTAATGAATGCTTCTCACTTTAGGAGTAAAATTTTAGTTTGAAAATTAAGAGTTTAAACTAGCTTCTTTCCATATTAGTAGGTATTATTGTTAACCACATGCGACATTCGGTATATATACACTATGTAAAGTTGTCTGCAAATGTAATTTTGCTACATGATACATTACACCACTAACATCTATATTGGGGAGTACAAATGAAGCACAACTTAATATGTGTGTCATTCTAATGAAAAGAACAAGAATCATTTTACCAGAAAATTGGTTTCATCTGGATTTGTAATAGAATAGTAGTAAGTTCATTGAACTCAAGCGTAGTTCCAGAATAATATTAGTGATGTTTCAATCAAAAAATTAATTCAAGGTCTTAGCAACAAAATAATTGCTGAGATTAAGGAATATGTATAGCCTGCTTATCTTTCTATCATAACTGGGATGCCAGGTGCATGATTTCCTAAAACTCTGTGTATACTTTCAGCTTTTCTTATAGAAGCTTTAGAGAAATAAACTATATAAATGTTTCATTATATGCTGTTCAATAGGATTTTCAGTCTTTCTTAACCCCCCTTTTTTATATTTCCATTTTTGTATATACTGTTACATTCTAATGCTATGATGTGCACTATATGGAAGTGTTTAAGATAATCCTTTAGGGTCCTATTCATAGAACAAGTTATTTGGGCCATTTCCCCATAAATTTCACATTCTTATGTGCCAAAAAGTCACTTATACATTTGCCAGAGTGACTCTTCTACAGTAAGAAGAAACACTATTTTGTAACAGATTTGCCCACGTTTAATTCCATTATAAACTTTTATTATATGCAGATAATGCTCACACTTGTTCAACAAATTCACCAGATTATTATCCCAGTATCTACTTCTTAACCAGATCATTTATCCCATTCAGAAAATCTTGGCTGAACTGTGTCTGCTTTAGCCCTATAATATTTCACCTTGAATTGTATAGTTTCTCTCCTAATCTATTAATTTATTTTATATTTATAATGGTGATGCACCATATGGCTCTTGTGGTTAGGGCTTCTAGCTCAGGTATCTTGATATTACAAAGAAGTGGCCTGAAAACTGTGTAGGAAAAACACAGAACCTGAAGCTAATTTCAAAAAGAAAACAAAACAATGACTTCATCGGTTTTGGCTAGGTTTCAACAAAATGAGATTCAAAGAATAAAACTAGACAAAGGGCTAGACTTTCTTTGGTGTCATCATTTTTACTGGGAATTTTCTTGCCTTCTCTTTTGTGCTTTTTTCAGCGGAGTAATTGTTGGCAGGAGTCACAGGGTCTGATGCAACCTTCATATTTTGTACATGAACATTGCCTACAAAGATACAGATTTCCCAGGTTAGCTTTGTTTTCAAAGGCTAAAATTGCTCACTGCCAAAACTAAAATGATGCATTTCATAAGCAGCCAGCCTTTGAATGCAGTAGGTTTTAATCATCTGTCACAAAAAGAATGGGAATATATATATATGTATTTTTAACCTGCATGGTAGTCATGTCTGAAGCATCTTTTTTAGCTCTGTCTGTCTAATAATATGTTCATAAGTCATGTCATAAATACATTTCATTCCACTACAAGATCTGGATGTGATTATTTTGTCAACATTTTCATGTATTAGACCTCATAGATATGTCTTCAGCTCCTTATGTAGTGCGTGAACCTACGAGCGGCCTGGCTGTGGCTCAGTGGATTGAGTGTAAAACAAAAGCTATTGCTGAAATTAGGAAATCTGAGAAATTCTGCAATTAGGAGGAAAAATATGTAACAAACAAGAAAAAATGTGGAATATTGAGAGGGAAGATGGAATGATGGAATGAATTGGTGTCTGAAATAGGTTAAAACTGAAAAGACAGACAAACAGGATGAGGATTGGGGCGTGTGTATGATTGTTTAACAGTGTGGCCTTGCCCACTTCCTGAGCATGCTCCACCCTTGCCTACTGCTCCTGCATCCCACTCCCCCCCCTTAGTTTTTTTTAATCTCCCTGTCACTTTTCTGCCACTAACGGAATTAACCTGAAGTTTGCAAGTGCTCCTGTTGTCTTGATTATGTTCCTTTCTGTGCTTAGTAGTTTTTTTCTGTTTAGATTATAAACTCCTTTCTTTATACAAATATGGATTGTTCCCAGGAAAGCAGCAATCTGAACTTGGTTGCCATCCAAACGCTGATATAATGCAAATGATGATAATTTCAGCCCTCTGATATTCCTTTGTGATGCTCTTTTTATGCTCCTGCTTTTGAACACAGCTCAAACATAAAGCGGGTGGAACTGGCATGCGAATGGAGCTGCCAGCACAACGTCGTGTTCTTTGAAGATGCCAAAACAGAATAGGGAGATGAGAATTCACTTGCTCTCAAACAGCCACGGAGTGAGTGGAAGGAGCTGCATTGTGTTGAATCAATGAGAAACATACAGTAACCACGGATTGTCATCCTGACATTGTGGCATTTGTGTCTTGGCATTGCATCAACACAGAGCGATAATGAATTGTAACAACAGCCTGTCAAACCTCAGCCTAAGGCCATCACTCTGCCTGTTTTACAGATAGCTCTCATTCTTTGTGATGAAAATGTAGCTGTGCATGGCTGAATAACGCTACTTCAAATATTGCTTCTAACTTTACCTGAATCTAACTTCCACTTATTATTTTTATCCTTAGCTGCTCCTCTATTTGCAACGGTGGAAGGGAACCATATGGTATCCATATGAACTCTGAAGTCCTCTCTGCTTTTTAGACTTGCTATTGTGGAAAATGAGAGGTGACAGATAAGTCAGAGCCAAATTCTGCTCTCATTTACACCAGTGCAAACTTGGTGAACTTCTCAGGAGTGACACTGCAGTAAATAAGGGTGGTTTCTAACAGTATGTGCTGAATGTTTTTAGAAGCTCTCACTTGTGGGATTTTTCAGAGGTAAAACTCTCAAAGAATTACAGTAGCTGTAATTTCTCCTTGTCTTACTCCATTATTTTACAGTTTAAAAGAAAATATGTCTCAAACTAGAATTATCCCAGATTGATGCTAATACAGTTTGTATTCTTTTTATTCTGGGTTATTCTCACTGTAAGGTGTAGCGTTGGAAAGAGTTGGGAAGTGTTGCTGGAAATGCTCATTGGATTGTTCTGTGCTCGGTTACACCCCCCCTCCCCCCATGTTGAACAGTAGAGAGAATATTGATTGTAGAAGATATTTTGTGCAGTCTACAAATAAACCAGAGACATTTATAGGTTAATGTTTCCTATGATGAAATACATCTGAGGCACTGACAAAATATTAACCTAACGTAGTGCCAGCACATCCAGATTCATATGAGCACACGGTGTCAGGACAGTATTATTAAGGGCATGGGACTGGAATTTGAACCTTTCTTGTATATGTTTCAATCTCCAGTACTGTGTAAATGTGCTTACTATTTCAATAGCTTTTTTCAGGGAAGGTTCAGTTCACTGATAAGGTTGAAGCTGGGTTCAGGATTAGTATTGTTAACTAATACTTAGTAATAAGTTCCATGAGTTCAACTGACACATCAAAATCTTTCAGTCATATATCCAATGAAAACAAAACTTTTTTAAAAATCAGCCTCACATCTGGCTTATATGTGCAGTTGGAATTCTTGGAAGAATGTCCTTGCAGTCTGGTGTATGGACTGTTTGACACTGGACATACTTTGAAATGCAGTTTTTAGTGAGAAATTGTTTGACACGCTAACTCCTTTGTCGGTACTTTACCAAAGTTATATTTGCATAAATCAGCATTCATCTCCGTTCCTGTCACCATAGTTTAATGTTCACATCATTGTTTGGGTGCAATGCTTTATGTAGCAAAAAATATTTTAGAATGTTTTCTTTCAAACAGTTCTATTTGGCTTTCAGCTGTATATGCTGAGTCTCTGCATGGGAGGAGGTACAGAACTGTCTCATTAGAACTGGAACTGTATAATCAGTAGTTATCAAGTTGAAGTATATTTTATTTCATCAAAGAAAGCCTTACTGCTTCTGTGAGGTGAAGGTGTTTTGTAATTAGACTAAGGACTGAAAGTTCTGGTGTCTCCTCAAGCTCTTGACCCCTTTCTGAGCAATACTGAAGAATTAATTAGGTAACTGTTTATTTCTTCATGTATAAGTAGCAATAATACCTCTTTCATTACTATTCTGACGTATGAATTGATAAGTGAGAGGAGACTGCTCAGAAATCCTGAAGTGGAAAGAACTGTTAAAAAGAGATATATTAAATGTTACACATCTCATTATAATAGCTTAAAACATATTGATTCCTTAGAAGCTAATTCTTTTTACAGAATCAGACTTTAAATGTACCACATAGCATCATAAAAAGTAGCATTTTTAATTATCCTCTCATATTAGTTATGTTATTACTGGAATATGCGTGATAGTCTGTTACTTGCACTGCAAGCAATGGATTAAGCAACATAAATTGTTTTAATGCACACAGTAAAACTTTGCAATATGGCATATTTGTCATAGCAGGTCAGTTCTTGAAGCAAGCCTCCCTGAACAGATTCTGTGTAATTCATCAGACACCTTCACTGCGAATGCAAAGTATTCCCAACTCAAAAGGCTATTCCCTTTGGTTTGTTTTTAGGACTGCCCTTCAGATGTCGGTGACTTTAGAGCACAGCAGTGTTCAGCCTACAATGACGTCAAATACCAGGGACATTTTTATGAGTGGATCCCTGTGTACAATGATCCTACTGCACCCTGTGCCCTGAAATGTCAAGCTCTGGGGAAGAACTTGATTGTGGAACTTGCCCCCAAAGTTCTAGATGGTACTCGTTGCAATATTGAATCTTTGGATATGTGCATCAGCGGAATATGCCAGGTATGTTCGTCGTATTAATCTAATTGTGACCTTTGTTGTGAGACTCTTTGCACATTAAGTGAGCACTTCTGGTTATTTTCATCATCTTGTATCAGTTTACTTCAGATGTATCTGCAAGTACTGCCAGATAGATTGCAGATAACATACTTTTGCACACAGAAGCTCCTGGCTGCTTAGCCGCTGATGTTTTTAGATGTAAATAAAAGCTCAATGACATTCACTTACACTTCCACTTAGACATGTAAAAATTAATGAAACTAGTTATACTAGATATAGCTTTCTAACCTCTAGCATGTCTGTCAAGGTGTGATGAAATTGCATAGCTTTCCATTTCATTTTACTCCTCCTCTGAGTCTTGTATCCTTGTGAACACCGCTGAGGAGAAAATTTGATGATTTATGGGATCCAGCCCAGAATGGCAGGTGTGAGTGTGTATGTCTGTCTTGTTGTATAGGTGAATGATTATATGTTGTGATTGAATGAATTGATTGTCAGTATCTTTTTACTGGGAGTCTATGGTTCTAGATATATTTATTATCATTGTTTATTAGACTATCAACTTTAGATGGTTTAGAAATGGAGAGTTATATTTAAGGCTTGCCAACATTTTATTAGCAAAGAAATATTGCAGTCCTAAATTTTATGAACAGAACAATTCTGTGTAGGATGGATATGTTATTGCAATTAGTTTTCTTTCTCTGCAAGTGGTTGTTGCTCTGTTAAATGCCCAATGTATGTGCGACTCAAAAATGCAGGATATGGCCCAGTGAGCAAAATAGTTCCATTATAGGGGAAAATTTGACACATTTGGCAGAAGACGGGTGCACGGATTACAGCAACATTAATATATGATCTGGAGTTTGCTGTGGGGTTTATGTCACTTCTATGTATACTGCAGTTCCAATACCAGTCATGCCAACACACAATGCATCTGCTGCCTCTGAAATAGAAGAAGAATTCCTTGCAGTTTTCCTCTTCCAGAGACTGCATTTGTCAATAGTACTTCACAGTGGTATCCAACAAGGTTCATTACCCTGCACATTTAAAATAGGATATACCTCTATAAACTCTGGAAGCACTTGCCAATATATTTCTTTTGCAATATTTGTAGAGACATCTCCTTGACAAGCTTTCTCCTTGGTGGATGACAAAGCCTTTTGTAGGTGGCAAGTCTACAGCAGCCATTGCTCTTTGTGTCCATGCTGAATGTGAAGGAGCACTGGGTTTTTCAGAGCCCTGTGAGACTCTTGCTCAGTGCGCTGTGAGGTTTCCCATCTTTCCCACAGTGACCTCAAACATCTGCCATCTTTAATGTACAGCATAAAATTCATATAGAATAGATCCAATTTTGTGTAGTACTGATCAAAGAGAGATTTAGGAGTGCTGCCTTCAAAGTTTCTCGTTAGTATTTTGCAGCGTTCATGTATATGTCTGACATCAAATGTTTGGAAATTTGAATAATGCTTTTAAAAAATAAACAAGGTAGTGGCAGAAGAAATCAATCATTCCATAAGCAAGTGGTGGAAGTCTTTTACCCTGTTAATGAGAATTGATTGCTTTTCTCCCTCTCTTCCATTTTCTTTTTTCCCATTAATTCTTTAATTCTAAAAAAACATTTTCTGTGTGAAAGAACATTGTCAGGAATTTAAAAAACACCAAACAACAGAAATAAAACCAAAATAATCATCCACCATGTTTAGGAAGTGTCCTGTGCTGTGACTTAGGCAACTTAATTAATTTATAACTTAACTTCATAAGCTGTTAGGTGCTTTCACTTTATTTCTTTTAAGTCACTGGCTATTGCCAAGGTATTTTTGTACAAATGGAAAATTTCTCCTTCTTAAAGGTTATATTTGATAACTTAGTATTGGATAATTTTATTGAGGTAAAAATGAGTCTGTGTTCATTTGAATAAACATTTTGTCTTTCTGGACTGCTTTGGAGCAGAATGGAAGTGTTGGTTACTTGTGAAAGGGGCTGTGGGAGTGGACTTCCTCAGAAACCCACACCGAGCTTTGATGCTACTCCTGTTCAAGCAGGAAAAGAAAACAAATTGACATCTAATCTTTCCTGGAAAAATATGGTTATTTAGGCAACTGCTGTTAAGAGACAGACAACGAAATTGTGATTCTCTACAATTGTTGCTCTAAGATCAGTCTGTTGGGCTCTGACATATACTTGGCACAGCCTGCAAATAACTTGGCAAGTGTTTTTACAGTTAACTCATCTAAACAAACATGTCATACTGCTGATGTGGATATCTTTGCTTTTATGCCTGCAAGCACCAAGGAGTTAGTACAAGGAGACTGGCTTGCCTGAGTCCCTTCCCAACTGGTGCTGGTTTTTCTCATTTATTGTCTCAAAGTTGGCAGGTTTTCTAACTTCCCCTCTTCCTCTCAACAGGATTTCACTTTCATCTGTTTTCTCATTCTTGCAAGGTAGGGCTGCATCACTAACTCTGCCTCTTGCATTCCTGTTCAAACTCTCCTTGGCAGCACATGAATTTACAAGGATGGTGAGTTCCTGTTATCCAGCTTCAGTTCTGATTCTTTGCACTTCCCTTAACCAGCAGAATCAAGCTAAATAACACTGTCAAAGAAAAATGTGAGACAACAGAACTGCTCTCTGGGTAGGAGCTTTGAGGCTTAAGGGGAAGTAAAATCTGAAGGTAGTAGAGCAGGGAAATGTTTACTGGGAAAGTTAGTAAGATATGTTGGGGTTGCTTGAGGCTTAACTCAGCCAAACCATTTCATCATGTTTTACTCTGCTACTGCCATGCTTCTGTTACCAAAGCAAATATCTGGGACTGTTGTGTTAAACGGGGACAGGTCAAAACTTCACTGTTGGGAGGATTTTCGCACTTGTGATGTTTTTTTCTAGTCTCTGCACAACTCCCAACACATTTTTTCAAATAATATATTCCTGCTGTGCCCATCTGGATGTGGGTGGAGACTTTTAAAAACATCTGCATGTCAGAAACATGTGTGGGCAACATTTTACCAAGTTACTCTGCCTGCTTTGGGGCCCTGCCTCCTCCTGGGGTTTTGTTTTTAATTCGTGCAGACCTGCTTTTTTCTACCAGAATACAGAACAGGGTGTTGTTTGTGTCAGTACCTGAAATGGTTGCAGTGATATTTTTCCTAATATGGAGTAATGTGCTTGGGTGATAAATAGATGCATCACCCCAAAAAATCTGGAGTCCCAAGGAGCAACCTGAGTAGATCTGTCCTAGGCTGTCACGATTAGGTCAAAGATGATGTAAATCCTGTGGTGAACTTTCCATTAAGTGTCAGCAAGTTGTTTGTGTTCCAAAAAAGGCAGACACTACACTATGCTTCTAGCATATGGCATAAATTTAGCTGACATGAGAAAACATCCCATATGTCAAGTGGAGTGCCATCAACTTCTGTCATGCTAATTCTTTTCTGTCACATGTCATGATATGGCAAGTAGGTATCCCTCTCACCACAAAAGCACTCTTAACACTTGATGTAAATATCTGTTGGAGTTTTTATTGAAAACAGTTTCTGTAAGCTTTTGGAAGACTAATGCACCTTTTTTTTTTTCTTAATGAGTTTTGTTTGTGCTTAAAAGTTAAAATTTTATCAGATTGTTAATTTCTCCTGAATCTTGACTCCTTCTCTTCTGGGAGTTGCTTTCTCAAAGTGCTTGCTTAAGGTGTTTTGTATACTTTCTCTCATGGTACCTGTAAGGACATCTCTGCCTGTAAAAGGGTTAAAGGACTGCCCAAGATACACAGATTTGGTGTTCAGATACTTAGAAATGAAAATTTCCTTTCCATCGAGTGTTACTGCAGACATAAAGATGCATTTTTCACACATTAGAGCAGTTAATTCTTACATAGCAGTTTAAAGAGCATATATTGAACATTTACAAACCTTTTTTAATATTTAAAAACAAATTTTGAAATGCCCACATTATTTTTCTTCCTTTTTTAGTCTTCAAATGTCAAGTAACTTCTAGGAAGAATTGATTTTGAGGTAGCTCTGTGTTAAGCTGGCCTTTATAAGCAACATGTCATTCTTTTCTGGGTACCATTAATTAGTGAATGCACAGAGTAAAGTACATTTGAGAGCATGGAGGAATCCCTGTGTAGAGACGTCTGTCTATATATTACTGCAGGCACCAGAGTTGGCAAGCTCGACTTTATCCATAGGGATGGTGGGAGTTACTATTGTAGATCCAACAAAACCTTCTGGGTTGCAGAGCTATATATCAAAATCTTCATATGACTGTGATGTGTCATAAAGCTGGAGAGCGGGGAGCTCCAGCTGCAATTCAGCTGGGAAATGTTGGTGGCTCTCCAGAGGCTCCATAGAGGATGGGGCTGTTTTGAGCACAGGTTGCCATACCCTAGGTCATCTGCCAGTATCACGCTCCATAGCCTCAGTGGGTTGGATTCCTTGCCAGGCAGAGACTCTCTACACTGCCTAAGCCAGCATATCATGTAGCTACACTCTAAGGGCTGCACTTGGACCACTTCTAATGTCACAGTCCACCTTGGTATAGTGGTTCCCTTGCAGTGATGTGTTAGCACCTCAGAGACATGCTTTTACTGCAGGTAATAACAGGATACTCTCAGACACCGAAAAAATCTTTGGGAATCACTTGTTTTTATTTTGCAACTTCCCAGTGCTGCTAGGAACTGATGAGTCCTTTCAGATCTTGTCTTATTCTCCCTCCTACTGTTTCTTATGGAGAAATACTCCCCAGAGGGATTTCTTGCTGTCTGAGTTTATCCTTTCTTGTCAGATAAGTGGTGGATTTTTTCTGTTCTCCAGTTTCTTATCTATATTTCTTTTTCCCTAAGTGATTCTGTCTGCCAAGTTTTGTTTCATTTTAGGGAGCTTTGTACAAATGCAATTTTACTACCCAGTTGAGCAAGGTCCTGAAGCATGTGAGCAGTGGTAGTAGAAAAACTCCTGACTTGAGTGTCATTTTGAATAAGAGCCTTGGTAACCTTCAAATCCCCCAGTGCTAACTTCCCCTTCATACACCAAGGCACACTTGGCTGGACCCAGGCAGAAAAGCAGCAGTTATCTGATTCCATATTTGATTTCTTTTTTGAAAGCATTCTCACAGACACGAAGCCTGAAGGGAGTTTGTGTCCTATCCATTGGGTGTGTGCATGTGTGTTTTAAAACGGAGACCGTGTGAGAAAGGGGACTTGCTTCCTTACTGGGTGGTCCACTAATCTCTTAGCTGCTCTAGCGTGTGATGGTTCCTGTAGTAAGAGTTAAATGTTTTGGAACCCCTTTGTTTTATTTGATGGAAGTGGATTTACAGAATTGTGGAACACTCTTTAGCCTCTTGCCTTCAGATATAAAATGTTTGCAACAATATGTGGAAAGTCTTTTTAGGAGTCTTTTAGTATTCAGTGAATTTTATGCACTTATTTTTTATCTTCTGGGTTTTTTATTGCTTTACATTCTTTTCCTCTGTATGGATGGCTGGGGAATTGAACATCATGATGTGTCTCCTCATGATCATCATTCTAATTTATTTTATCTCTCTGATTTTGTCACACTTTGCCTTTACTCCCTGCTTTCTCATCAATGAACAACTGAAAATCCTTACATAGGGGAAGTTTTCCTGTTCCCGCTGCCACCTACACCCGTTCAGCTTGGCAACTGGGACTGCTGCTTCGTTTGCTGAGAAGCAGTGGGCTGGGAAGTTCTCTGTTGATCAGAGTGCATACTCCAGGTTGCTAAAGAGGCTGAATACGGTTTATTAACATGTGCTGAAGCCCTGTCAGCTTGTCTGGCTGCTGACCTGCACTGCCTCTTTTGCAGAGATGTGAGAACCTGTGCCACAATCAGGCCTTTGTTAGGCTGAGCTTAGACATAACTGAAGCTATGAGACAGGACCATGTGAGGAAAAAAATCATGTCTCAGACCAACTTAAATCTTCAATGAAGATAGACCAGAGTTTGGAAGTGGGGTTTGAAAGTTAATATTACATACTACCACTTTAAAAAGTAATTAAAAAAAAGGAAGTGACTTAGTTGGAGGGATATTTTGGTATCTCTCCCCCTGCTTGTCGGAATCAATTACTTGTCTATGATGAATGTGGGGAACAGATAGTGGGAGTTTTTTCTTTATATGCTCTCCAGAGACATATTTCATGTGTATAAGAATAAAGGACAAGCTGAAGTTATCAGAAAGCAAAGGATGTGAGCAGAGATTGCAAAGTAAATGAATAGATGGGCTTTGAATGACAGCAGGGTTTTGCAGGGCGGCAGAGAGACATGGAAAATAATGACTAAGAGTTGGATTTTCACATGACAGGTTTTATACTCAAGTTTTTATAACCATAAATTCCCCTAGCCATATTTAAAATTATTTGTTTTGTGGATGCAGCCATCCCTAACATCTGGCTGTACTGGGATTCTGTGCTGTACAAGTAGAGCAGGAGAAATTGCAGCAAATAGCTGACACTGATGTAGTAAGATCTGCATACTGTGATAGCACGTGTGACTGCAATAAAATAGAGTTTTAATTTCTCTGGGTTTTGAATTTTGTGATGTGCCTGTGTTTGTAGAAATACAAACCCTTTTTCTCTGACCAAGACCCTGAGATTTAGAATTTTCCCTATTGAGAGTGATCCTAATAAACTGCAACAGAGATTTATATTTTTGAGCATGTGAGGATTTTTCACTGCTTTCTTCCTTTGCTTGTAAATGTTTGAAATAAAACATGTGTCCTTTCTTAGTCAAGTCAAAGAGTTGGCAAAGATACTTTGACCAGAAATAATTCTGAATTTATCTTGTATTTTGTGTAATGCTGGTGACCTTTAAAAGTATGTAGATGTTTTTGTCCCAGTTTTATCCTAGTTCTGATCTCTTGTAAGACTGAAATAAATAGTTTGGTTATAATAACTCAAGTACTACTATCCTGGTAGCAGGGAAGTCACATCACTTTATGGCATCTGTTTGGTGTAATAGTCTACTTTCATTCCGTAATTTTCCTATCGAACAAATTTCATGGGTATTGAAAACCCAATTGCACATTGTCCACAAAGTCCTTACCATCCTTCAGGAACTGCTGACAGTCCTTCAAGTAAACATAGAACACTGAAAAGCGTAACTTATTTTCGTGGAATTGCTGATAATTGAGAGTATATATCAATCAAAACCTTATAGCTTTAAGTAGAATGTGATACAATATTTAACAAGTATATTGCTGAATATTTAAATGGTCTGTCTGCGAAAGATCTTAGTATGAGACACAGTAGGTAAAGAATGGCAGTACTGAATCTTCAGTCTTAATGTTTCCTAGAATTTATGCGTGTCACAAATAAAAACAGTAGCAGTTTATTCTATTGTGGCCACTTCTATTAGGAGAACTCCTTATGTTTGGTTTTTTCTGGATGTACCTGGATCTCTTGCGCCAGAGGACCATAATAAGGGGGGGAACCTTATTATGTGTTGTATATAATTATGTGTATGCCTGTATATAATTTATAATTGGCAACTCACCTCTGTTTGTGTTCCACAAAAAATGGTGGTGTGTCTGTTTGGAAAAAGAGTGTCTGCAGTGGGAGGTGAGCGAACAGCAGAGTTAAAGAGGTCTAAAGCATTGATCTAACAAGAAAAAGTCAGAATTTCCAAACCTGATTCTGCATCTGGCTTGGAATTGGCACTTCTAGTCCATGGGTTTGTTGGGGTTTTTTTTTTGTTTATTAGGAGAAGACTCTGAAGGGGGGTTTGGATTCACTGGGTTTTTCACTACAGTGGGTGATATATATATATATATATTTTTTTTTTGCTATATTGGAATTAGATCTGCAACACCTTGCAGTCCTATCCATTTTCTCATCAGTTAATTATAAACATCTCTTTAAGAAAGGAAGATCCTTGAATCTAACAGATTTTGACCTTCACAAATCATAACGAACATGCTACATGAATTCCTTTGCTAAAGACTAATTATTCATCTGAAACCCAAGTGAAACCCTGCTAAAGAAGACCTATAACCTTACTAAAGAAACAGCTGTGGGAGCTTCTGAGTGATATTTGGATTCATATTTGCAAAAATATTTATGATGTTGCATAGTCACCTCTAACATATCAGCAACAATTTCATTTTTCTCTTTCATCTGTATTACTACATTTTATATCCTGACCTTTTGCTCTTCCTTTGCCTTTCTGAACCTACATGAACTATTCTAAGCATGCTACAAAACATTTAACACCCCTCAGTATTGTCTTTCACAATAGCACTGGCATACTAACATTCAGTTTGAGAGTTTGTTGAAGCAGATGAGCATTTCTGTTCACTGCTTATCAAGCGCATGTGAAAAAACTAGGATTTTTATATTTCTGGTGAGGGTTTTTTTCCTCTATTTGTATTCAGGTTCTGCCCTAAAATAGTATTGGATCAGACACCAGTTTCTGAAAATAATCCCTCCATATCCAAAATTGCAGATAACCCATCCTGGCCGATTTACGAAACGCACAAAGTACACATTTTTTTCAATACCTTTTTATATTAAATTTCAATTTATTGTTCATTTTGTTACTTATTGGTCAGCATTCTCCCCGCTGTCTGAGGAGCTCACTTACAACCTAGTCATTACGATACTTGTATCAGTTTTTTGAAGGATGGTATTTGATTGCAGATTTCTTGATGGTCCCAATCCTTCCATTACAGTTTGTATTATCACTTGTTTCATTTACACAGCCTATGTTAAAATCACCTAATATAATTATTTCTGACTATGCCCTAAAAGCCTGCAGATGTTTTCCCAATCTGCCTGTAATATTTATAGCTGATCCCTTCGCTCTGTAAACAACAAGCAATGTAGGGTAAATAAACCCTAACAAATGCCTTAATCATGAAAATCATCAGGCCTTTTTGGCTTGCTGAGATGGTGTATGAGGTGAGGAAGGCTGTTGACATGGACAATTTTCTTCTTGTTGAAGCTTTGCCTGCAAAGACATATTTATTCCCTTCAAAAGATTTCATCAAACTGTGTTTTTCTAATAGTTAGTGGCTAAAATGTGCACACCCTAAATTCATGCTGTTCGGTGTCAAAATGCTGTTTGTGTTTGAGTTCTGATTTCCAAAGCTTTACCTTGCCACTCCCTGTTATTTTGGTGAGATCCACAGTTGCCCAACTTTTCTAAGAAATACTGCTTCCTATCAGGGATTTACAAACAGATAAAAAAGGCTAATTCTAGGCACTCAAGTTTGAAATACAGCCCACCCTAGTGTTCACTCATTAAGATCCCTGGGTAGCAACACTTGCTGTTGAACAAAATTTGAAATTCTGTGCTCATTTCAGGTCTAAATTGTGTTAGACATTAGAATAATTTTATAAGCTGTGTTCCCAGAAATCACTGCTTGCCACTCATATCCGTAACAGTGGATATAAAAGTAGCCTTGTAAGGAAGTCTACAGAAGGTGGATATATCTCGTTGAACATACCAACTTTGCTGGCAGGGGAGCCATAAGCTTTTCCCACATCCAAGTTCCTTGCAGCTAGCTCTCCTATTTTATTTCTGTGGCGTTTGTGTTATTAAAAAAATAAGCAATAACACTATAGGAAACAATCTTCTAAAGTGTGCTGCTGTGCTGATTATCTTTTTTCTTACACACCATGTGGAACACAGTAATGCCTTGTGTTTGCACAGTTGTATAATTTTGGTTATTTGCAATGAACATTTGCTTTCATAGTGACTGTGTGTATTAGCTCAGTATTTATATTTATTATCATGTTGGGCTTTAATGGGCTGGTCTTGCAAGTACTCTGCTTGCTCAATACCCTCTTCTCACCAAATGCTCACAGGATCTGTAGTCCTCAAATACATAACAGCTTCAATTATTAAAAACAACACTTTCTCACACAGAGCAAGCAGCTTAATGTGCAGCTTAATTTTTCCTTTGAGAAATAATTGGTGAGCGAATAAACAGATTTTTAATATTTAGCAAATGAGATTACACTATGAAATGCAAAACTGTTTGTGAGGTCTGAGATTACACTTGCAGTAGTTCTAACAAGTTACCTCCATGTGTTCATAGTATCCTTATGTGAATAAGAGCAGAAGCAGCAGTAGAGAGCAATAAATACTTTAAAAGTCTACCCGAGAGAAATAATAGACTCTCTCAGCTACTGGTATGGTCCATTGCACCATCTGAATGTTTTGGAATCTTTGGGGAATTTATTCTTGCAACATCCTGGTGAAGTGGGGAATTGCAGTTACACCCTTTTCACAGATTGGAATTGAAAGGTGCAGGAAGTTTTCAAAGGTCAAAACCAAAGTCTATTGTGGAGCTGGGGATTGAGAGTTGTCAAGTCTAAGGCCAACGTGTTGAGCCCTGTATTATATCCCTTGAAATTTTATCTGCTTTCTGATTCCCACAGTGGCCCAGTCAGTTTCTTTTTCTGAAACAGTGGTGATTTCATTCATTTCCCAATGCTAATTGATGACGAAATGGGAAGAGAAGCTTGTTTAGGGTAATTTGTCAGTGATGAGCCCAGAGCTAACGTTAAAAACATCTTCCAGTGAAAACATTTTAATCCAATCCTAAATAATAGTACAGAGCTGCATAGCATGAAGATCCCTTTCAGGTGCAAGAATAAAACAATTTTGTGCTGCTAATATAGAATTCTGTGGTAAATCTGAACCCTTCAGTAAAAAGATACTGTTCAGTGCAGCATGTCTCTCAACCAAAGTGTCATAAATTGTCCTTCATATTACCCTCCTGTCAAGAGATTGTAGGATGGAAGGGATTGGGAAAGTAAGGGAAAGGGGCAGGAGTGGGAGGTGGGGCTGCTTTGCTGTCTTTTTTATAGACACATGGAACCTCGAGATTACATTTCTCCATATTTGGCAGTGGATGCACATGATTTGTGTGGTGTGTGTGTCTGGGTGTGTGTGTTAACTCGGACTGGAAGACCCAACCCTGCCTTTTACGTGCAAACCCAATCCTCACCTCTCCAAGAGGATCGCGTGTCAGGTTTGGCACAGCACAGATGCAGTGGATCTTGGCAGCAAAGACTGCCCAGTCCAAGCACTTTTATATAGGAAGAGAAGAGTGCTGGCCAATTTCAGAATTCTAGCACTGCTTCTACTCTGAATTTCCAGAGTGCTTTCTGTCCGCTTGTCAGTTTGGAGTTTGATTAAATATATATGACTGTGATGAATTAGCTGCGCTTCTCAATGATGTGTGGGTATAAAAGACATATAGGCTGACTTGAGAAAACTTGAAGCTGCAGGTTAGCTTCTTACCACATTGCTCTGCATTTGGTACTCTCCACAAATTTCTTTTATGAAATGGTGAAGGGTAAAATAGTTGAGCCCGAATATTTGTCACCCTTTTCACCCTTTTCTGTTGTTTTGTTCCCGGTCTCACTCCTATGCTTCTTGTAGGATGACTGGTGTGGAGAAAAATAAAAACCCTGAAAAATATTTTCACCATAGTTTGGAGAGTCTGCAGTTGACAGTTTCAAACTTGGAATTTTTTGGCAGTGTTTAGTTTAGGTGTTTTTATAATAATCATTGGAGAGTTTTATAGATTGGCTCTCATGTTCAGACACCAAAAACATCAATAGGTGGTGAGAACTGAATCATGCAAGTTTTTTTAAAAACCTGATTAGCAAATATATGTGATTGTCATTGGTGTAAATAGCAAATAGGAGATCTACACAAATTTTGAATGGCCCAGACACTTTGTTGTGAGCACTGCCCACAGCTGCTTGTCTGTGAAGCTGAGGGCTGAGTGCTCTCTAAATATTTTACTTGGGTTATTTCATTTCAGACATAATTAAACAGGTGATTAAAAACCAAATTGTAATAAAATAGTTGTCCTTTGTGTTGGAAGGAATGACATTCAACAGTACACATTCACATAAACAGTGGGAAACAGAGTCCTGTATTTCCTCTGCTTGAATTGCTTAATATATCCGTTGTTGTGGTTCATCTCAAATAATGGCAATGACAGTGTGCTTCTGAAATCCCAACTAGCAAGAGATGCTTTGATAAAATGAGGCCAGCTCATAAAATCAAAAGTATAATATAATAAATAAAATTCCAGAAACCTGAGCATGTCTACTACAGCTTTGCCCTCCTTCTGACTGTGGTGTTGGTGTTGGCAGGCAGTAGGCTGTGATCGACAACTTGGGAGCAATGCCAAGGAAGACAACTGCGGAATCTGTGCAGGAGATGGTTCAACATGCAGGCTTGTGAGGGGACAAGCTAAGGCACATGTCTCACCAGAAAAAAGTAGGTTTCAAATTGTTCCTGTGATAATTTATCCTTGACTGTTTTCTGCTTGTATATTAACAGACATATTGCAGAGTGTTGACCTTTTAACTATATACTTATTTGCAGTTTTCCAAAGCTCCTTATTCTAAAGTCTGTGCTAGATTAGTCTATTGAAATTCCATGAGGGATACCACACATTAGGGTATAGCTAGGAAAGAATTTGAGATATGTATTTTTTTTATAGAGCTACTCAATTCATTCTATCAGGAATAACCATCAAGATGCACATATTATTTTAAAGGGTATCCTCATGTTGCAATATATGTGATGCTGCAGCAATGTTTTTAAATCATGGAAACATCTTATAGATGGTTTTATGGAAATTGTGGCCCGTGATTGAAAGTGCCTGGTTTTCCACTTAACTTTTTTAAAGTGTATAAAGACAGTTGAAGTTCAGAGACAAGTTAACTACTTGTATGGTACAAAAAGCACAAGGTGAAAGGGGATAATGCTTTCCCCTCTCTTTGTGTGTGTGTGTGTTTGTCTCAGATTTTGCCATTCTTTCTCAACATAATTAGCACTTTACTGTGACTCTGCAGCTCTCAGTAATATCGAAAAATATGAGAGGAGGGGCTATCAGAATTACACCCTTTACTGCAGTTTTAATAGTCTGGCTATTCTGATATTCAGGCAAGGTTTGCACAGTGCTTTCCACACTCATGGATGATGCTTCCTGTAATCTCACATCTTATGTCCCATGTGTTTCTCACGTGAGATTGTTGCCTCACATCTTTTCTTTTTTTTCCGTGTCTGAACTCAAAATGGAGATTGAGCATTCGGGGGTTCATCACCACCCTGCAGAGCCAGGGGATGTAAATGTGATGATCTGATGCTCTTAACGTCCATACTCAAAGTTCAGATGTGAGCAGTTTTTTTTCACAGGGATGAAGCACCTGCCTTTGACAGCTGCGTGTATTTTAGTACTGCTGTAGCTCAGCTGCAAAGATTTCACTTCTGCCCTGATTCTGAAAGAGCTGTTGTATATTGAATCATCCTTAATTCTTATTGCCATTCATGTAAATAATTCCTTTTTCTAATGCCACAGCTTGCAGTATGCTCCAGTGTGGATGTAACTTCAAGTGCAGTGTATGCTATCTAATGCTTGTTACCTTGCAGTGTGATTACTTGTATTGATCTACATAGTTTCATGTTAACTTATCTTACACTGTGCTGGTATATTATTTTGGTAATTCAGTACACGTGTATAACAAAGGTCATCTAAATTATTATTATTATTGTTATTATTACTATTACTGTTATTTTTGTGGCAGCATCTTTTAAAGTCACCAAATAATTTTGCACAAGTCGGAGCTTTTTTATAGGGCTATTGGAGTCAGATTTTGCCTTGTCATTACTAGAGACCTTTTTTTGTGAGTGGCAGAACGTAGTTCAGTAATTTATAAAGATTTTCCTCCTGAAAAACTGATAAAACTTCTTCAATGTTTGCAATGAGCTGAAAAAGATTTATCACAGAGGACCACTTTATATTCACTTCTGTCACACCAAATACTCAGAGCTTCTGGTCAGCACCAAGCAAGCACTTGCAAAGCAGTAAAAATTGGATGTTGTTTTTGTAGTATTACCAAGTTGCATTTCTTTTATGTGTCTATATATAGATAGATATGTAGGGATATACATACACAAAACATCTTTCCCCATTTCTGACGCAGAGGCCAGCTGGAACAGAAAGGAAATTGCATTGTCTGTTTCAGTTATACATTCCCTTGGAGTAGGATGATTCCTGGGACACCTGCACTAGTTCTAAGGCAACCCAAATTAAACTTGTTAGATTGGCAAATCTGGTTGGATAGTGCATGATAAGTGAAATACAAAGATTCACATTTAATTGCTGCTTAGTACATAAGTACACTGAAAAGAGATCTGGTTTTGAAACTGTCATTTTGTGACAGAAAATAGTAATTTCACTTGTGGTACCCTGGCACAGGTGAGAGCTGACTGCAGTTGAGATCACTTGGTGGGAGGTCTCCCATTGCCTCACCAGGTTATGAAGAATACACTTGGTTTTACATGTTTTAATTCTGTGGCACTTGAAGAGTTCTTCAGAATTAAAGATGAAGAAAGACTGTTTTGAGGAAAGGTGGCAGTTATGCCAACTTTTGGTTTTATCTTGCCTTGCAGTAGGCTATATTATATCAAGGAATTATCATTCATATAAGCAAAAGAGTACACATGCTGCTAAAATCAGAACTTTTGCTGATCTTTTTTGCATGATGATTACCCAAAGAAAAGATTTTGGCACTATGTTGTTCAACATTATGGAAGCAGTTCCACATAATCAACCTCTGTGTGAATGAAACATGGAAATAGAGCCATGCTTGCTTTGTGTGTAGCGGTGAAAGGAGGCACAGTATCTTCCAAACAGTCGTTTGGAAGCTTTCAGAGCTAGTGTTGAGAAGTAAAATATCGACACATGACAGACATGTATTTAAGAGGGAGCTTATAAGGTTGTGAGCAGGATGTGAATTTTATTGTGCAATGAGGCAAATTAAAGAACTGGAAAGAAAGCAAGAGCCAAAGATTTTATTATGAAAAAAATAAAAGGAGATGTAAGGGAAAACAAAAGCATCAAGTTATCTTGGTCCTTATTTTTAAAAAAGAAATTCAGGCACTGATAGCAAATGATTTCTTGTAAAGGACTCACTTGGTTTTACTATCTTTTTATAAGTTTTTACATAAAATGAATGCCTTTCTTTGATCAGAAAGCTAAACAGCACTGGAAGAAAGCTTGCTGTTTTGCAAATATGAAACGAACTGTCATTTCAGAAGTTCTTTTTTTTTCCTGCTAACACTTAATTGCCTTTGAAAGACAAAGTAAGTTAGACTTCTGCCAGCGAGCTAGATTCTAACATTCTGGTAAAATGATTAAAGGTTTGACTAATGATATTCAAACAAAAAGTGTAATAGGTTGTAAAATGTACCGTCCCATTGGGAAATGAGATATCACGGACCTGATGTTTCTAGTACTATATGCATGGAACTCCCATTAACTCCACTGCACTTTGTGCACATGGAAAAACTGTAGGATTGGGCCCCTATGTCTGCTTTCTGCACTATTATTGGCAAGAAACGGTAGGAAAGTGTTCTGGTTCTGATACCAAGGAAGAAGAAAAGATGCTGGTTCTGAAATTAATAGGGAGAGAAGCTGAGGGCACAGACTTGTGCTAGTCTGGTCTTTTATTTAATTCTCAGATTGTTTGATACTTGCAAGTTTTACCTTTCTGAACCTTTTGCTAAAAGTTTCATACAAAAGGTCTCAATGTTGATAGCTTTGTAACTGTTAGAATTTCTTCCTGCCACACATTTTATTTCCTCTGGCACTTGTGTCAATTGTCCTTGGTCACTTAATGTCTCATGTTTCTACCTCATCATCCCCAAGCATGCTTAATCTAATTCTCTCTGGTCATTTAACTAAATGGAGGCCTTCTGCAAGGCTCCCTGTTTAGTATCATCAGCTGGCTGTTTTGTGACAACTTGCTACTTCGCATCTTTTTCCCTCTTTGAAATCAATATATGTGGGGCTGATAACCCCCATTGTCAAGGCTGCCTCCTACTTCACTCTAAACAAATGATTTTTTGCCAGAATTCAACAGTTGGGTCAGAAACTTTCCATGCCAGGTGCTGAACGTTCTGGGAAAAATTCAGCCAAAACAACTCAGTGTATTCCAAGGACACAGCAGAGAAAAACATGTTGTTTCCCACTGTCAAAACATTCCTGAAACCTTTTCTTTAATATATCTTAACATCCCCCGTTGTTGAACTTGATCACAGATCAGGGATTTGAAATTTGGCAGGCAATGTTCTTCTGGTCATGGACAAGTCTTTTGCAATATCTGTGAACATCAACACATACTTTACTACAACCCATTCAAAAAAACCCCAAACCAATCTTTTCCTTCAGGGTCTGTGGAGTCTTCTTGGATGTAACAGCTGCCATTCCTAAAACCTTGTCCTGTTAAGTGTTCACTAGCTTCTTACATGTCCTAAGTGCAAACAGATTGTATGTCTCCAATCTCCTTAGAATAAATTAACATACTTCTTTTCCAGAACTAACCTATTAAAAGGTATCCATGAGGTGGTTTTGGCTTTCAACTTTGCTGCAGTGTAGAATGGGTACCATGGGATGTACTCTATGATGCCTCCTGTCTCAGGTTCAGGTGCTGCAGAAGACACTTTTGGAGGGCTTCTGACTTTCCTGAGCTTCAGATTTAGGACTGGGAATGATGAGACCACATGAGGAGAGGGAAAGATGAGATTAGCTGAGCAGAATAAATTTTATACTAGTTCACACGACAAAGGAAAGACAGATATGAGAAGATGGGAAGAGGACATAGGACTGGCTGTACAGATACATTGGCTCAAGGAAAATAAGGAAGGGTGTAAAACTCAGATTAGACAAGGAATCCGGGGCAGGAGATGGAGTCAGAAACGTTCAGAGAGGAAGGGGAAAAAATCAACTGCATCTAGAGCCAGGAGAGGGAATTGGGACTGGTTTGGCAGGAAAACTCTGTGTGTGGAGGGATAGAAAGCCAATACCTTAGCATTTCAGTTTGGATAGAGAGTATGTTTTGTGAAGCAAGTTTCATCATGGTCTTAACATGCTGTTGATCAGTTCACATCACAGAGTGGGCTCAAAGAGCATAAAATGGGTTTATTTAGATGAAGCTAAACTGGAAGATGTGCCCCAGAAAAGCACCTGATGTTCCCCAGCAGCTACTGAATATGCAGTCCATGGGATCAAATTGGAGTTAGTCCTAGGTGAAGCACCTGCAATATGTGTATTATGAATGCTGAGTCTTCAGCACCAGGTTTTTCAGTCTACAGGTCCTGTTAGACGTGGTATGAAGCCTCCTTCTTCACTTTCCTGATCTCTTTTATCTTACTTGGAGAAATTCCTGTGGAAGAACATTGGCTATTCCATTGTGTATTTCATACTGCATTTCCTTGAGATCCATTTTCTTGATGGGCTGCTTGCTCTGTGTCTTTGTACATTTTCTCCAGCACCTAGGATTTTAGAAGAGGTGTCCTGAGTAGAAAGAAGTATGTAACTAACATGAGTTGAGGCCATGCTGTTTGTCACAAAAGCAGGTTACTGCACCTTAGAAACACTCAACAATGCAAACAAGTGACAGTCTCAGATGAAGAGGTGGCCTTGAGTCATTAAACCAGTGCACAGAGGGCTGGAGGTACAGGCAAGTGGGAGACTGGAGAGGGAAGGTCCCAAGGACAGAAAGGATGTACCCATACAGATTTTGTAATATGACTTTTAGGATCAAGATATATAACTGCTGCTTTCAGTGGATGGGGGAAGCTACTGCAATAAGACTTGGAACATTTTGAGCCTTTTACTTCCCTCGTGCTGATAGTTGTTCCCAGACTATTGTTCTTTGCATTTTGGGAGTACACAGGTCTTCGATCAGAACTGGAGGACTAGCAGATAAGTGCTGAGCAAATACATGGAAAGAAACAGTTTTTATAGGCCTGAAATAAACCCTCTGCCCTGCTGTAAGAGGATAGAGGGAAAATTCCCGACTGGCCCATATGTGAAACAGTAAATGGGTCCGCCGTGACCCACATGGAAAAATAAATAAAACCTGCTGAACTGGATTGAGCTCAGGAATGTGGCTCCTTTATTTTGATCCTGGGGATTAGCTCCCAGTCTTACCATAGCAGGGAGTCTGATCTTGCTCTCATTGAAATCCAAAATCTAAATCCACATTAACACCATAGAAACAGGATCAAACCTTGCCATCTAAAGTAAAAGCTATCCGGGAGCTTAATCAGCAAGTGCTGTGCATAGTGTGTGCACACACATGTGCTGAGATGTGCCCTGGTAAGAGCAGAAAGCCCATTTGAAGCAGGTGCTGGAGAAGGATGACCAACATGCCCTCGGGAATCTCTACAGTGGAAGCAGTGTTAGATTAGAGACACAATATTTCACCTGTTTCTCAGGTTTTAAGGGGAGCTTTATGAATCTAAAATTGGGTTTTACAGCCTAGTGTTTCTGCATGTTCCAGACAATTTTTGGGGTTATTTGTTTTCAGCTTTTGACCAAGGTCAGCAATTAACCTTCAAAGATATATAAATAGTATAAGGGGGGGGGGGAGAGAGATAATTGGAAATTCTAAGCATAAATTTCAGGCTAGCAATTTCCCCTTACGTTTTCATAAGACTTCACCACTTTTAACAATGTGGATCCTACTGCTTTAATGGGAAATATAGAACATAGCCTTTTTTTAAACGGGTCTGCAGGACCTTGTGTTCCTTTAAGAATATGAATTAAAGGCTTCAACTGAGAGTTGGAGACCTATGGAACATATTATTTTGGAGCCAAACCTGAACAATTGTAACTACTGTTTCATAGGAAGTTAAAGCTGTCCTCAGGAGAAAGTAGAAGTCCCTTAAGTCAGCTCTGTCCCACTTTGTTTCAATTCCCCATCTTGGTTCAGAATTCCAAAAATCTCACCTTTACTTTTTCCTATAATTTGCTTCAACTCATGGAAACAGACTGCCCTATGTCATAATTATCTTGGTCAGGTTATAAGAATCTCCTGCTGTCAGACTTCTTGACAGGTCTGTGGGCCTGCAGAGCTTGAACGTTGCCGTGGTGGTGAACTTAGTCATCTCCTCTAATGCAAATAAAATACTTTCTGGTAATATTGTCTCTGCTGCAGAGAAACACCAAATTTAGCACCCCCATGAGACTTTTGGACCATATCAGAGAGTGCTTCGGTGAGGGTGGAATGTCTGTAGTACTGCTAAAGGAATGTGAAGCATCCTGAAAAGGGATCAACAAGCCTGCCGAGGCGAGCGGAGCTTGCTGTAAGGAGGTGGAGGAAGCACAGCAGAACGACCCTGGTTGTTCTCAAGAGGAACAGTCCTACACATCTCTGCACATCTGCAAATCTGGGCCTTGTCCATCCAGCACAGAGTGCCCTTGGTTCCACTTCAAAACAGCAGTTCATGTATGCAGGACTGGTCATAATCAGACTCTTATTTGAGGTTTTGTGCTGTAACTGCTGGTTGGTTGTCAAGACAGGATACAATTCCTGACCAAGTAGGGACAGATGGGCCCCTCAAACCTGCTTTCTCTCACATACTGTGAAGCACATATGAATTCAGTAGTTATTTCCTTACTTTAAAGATATACACATCCACTACCTTCTGGCTATCTTTAGCAATTCGTCTGATGAAAAACCAAGATGCAAAAATATATTAAGTGGTTCAGTAGTTAATGTTTTTTCCAGGACTCCTTAGCTGTATTATTGTTCTTACTGTAGTATTTTGCACTCTGGTGGAATACCCAAGTATGAAATTAATAAAGATCATATTTTATTACATCCAAAATAAATTGTTATATTTAAATGACCTTCCTAGAAATTGGGGATATAAAAACTGTAACACAAGAAGGTGTTTATTTCAGAAAAAATAATTGCAGTATTTGCTTGAAGTATCCTGAGCATTTGGCAGGATTTCATACTTATGCTAAGGAGATGTAAACCAGAAGCTGATAATTTAGCATCTACTATAAAAGGGTCCAGTTTAAAGTGGAAAGAAACATTCTTCAACTATGTTATAGTTAAAATTAAACTCAAATATTCTTCCTCTAAATATTGTATGAGTAATTCTGGAGCCAATGTATCACTGACCTTCAACTCACATTACTTTTTGAATTTGCAAAAATGAACTTCCTTTTCTACGCCAGCCTTGGATACACGTCCATCCCCTCACTGAGCAGAGCACCCTCCTTGTGGTGTATCTGCAACGGGCCCCTGTTTGTAGTTCCTGCCACAAAGAAGATTTGCAGTTTAGCCATGATGGAAATAGGAGACAAAACATTGGTACTTGGGCACTTCTCATGCCCTGTCTTGATATCACAGTTGTGCCCTGTGCATACCCACATCTGAGAGCACTGCTCTTGTAGGCATGAAAGACTCTGGTCTATTGGTTTGACCGTTCACTCGGTTTCCTTGGGCAAATCACAGGTTTCCTACATGTGAAATGGAAAGTAATAACTTTCCACCTTTGTAAAACGCACTGAAGTAAGTGTGTTGTACGTTTATGTATGAAGAGGCCATTCAGGCGGCTAAAAGCTGGTTTGTATTGACATGTCCTATTCAGGGCTGGTTTGGTTTACAGTTAATTTTAAATTGAGGCACTTACTGGAAGGAATGATCTTATATGGTAAGTTGGATGCAGACACGCTTATAATATATACATTATAGCTAATATGTATTTGCTTTTAACTGGTCTGTAATTGGTTAAGGTTTAGTGTTAAGTAGATGATTTATTTCCTGCAAGTCCTGCCACTTATTAAAGTTGTGACCTGCAGCAGGAAATGAGGTGTGGGCAAAATGAAACTGAACAGCTGCAGATTTTTGTAAGGGGGAAGTACTACTTAGCAGATTCCTTATGTCAATTCGGTGATTAGGAAATAAAGCTAGGACAACAGAGTGCAAATATGTTCCTAATGCACTACTGACATTTCAGTTGGTTTTGTTAATAGCAAATAATTTCCCAATAGCAAGAAAGATTTACAAGTTTATTCATACATTTTAATACATGCATAATATAGCAAACAGACTGAGTATACTGTACTTAATAAAATAACATATTATTATGTTTAATAGAAAAATTGTGAAGCTTGTTAAATATTTTCTTAGACACATTTGACAGTTTTCAGTCTAGTTATGTGATGTCGAAATTCCCTGATGTAAGATAACTTCTAAACCAGTTCTTTCATTTTCCTAGGGGAAGAAACTGTGATCGCTGTGCCACATGGGAGTCGCAGTGTGAGAATAACACTGAAAGGACCAGCACACCTTGGTATGACTGAGCTGTTTTATGTATTTACTTATAGGTAGCAGATAGAAACAGAACTCATGTGAACTCATCCAAACTCTTGGAATACGCATGACATCATGACCTTGATTCCTCTTCCCATCTTTCGTGTCCAGCCTGGAGTCCTACAGTTCTTAGTCCTACTAAGTCCACTTAGTTAAAAGAAATATTATACATACTGGTGGCTTCTAAATTGATTTAAACCAATTAATTCTAAAATATGGTCCTTCTTAAACTACATGCAAACAATTACTTTCAAAGGATTATGTGTGGGATTGTAAGCACACGTATAACCCTGCACAACATTTCTGTTAAAGATGTTAAAGAGTCCAAGTTAGTGTAAACAGTCCAGCTGAAGTCATACTTGCTCAGTAAGCATTGTTCAAGGAAAAGTAATCTAGGTAAAAGTGAGGTAAGGTAAACAAAACTCATAAAATAATCTACAGAAGTCCTGTTTCCTCATAATTCTTTTAGTCATTATGTACTCTCTGTAGTAAGCAGTTTGCTTTTCTGTTAGATGTTTGTTTTCTATTATATTGTATAAGGCTGATGGTAGTATCTATGATAATAGTCTTATTTTACATAACAAATTGTTTCAATAAATTGGGCTGCCATGCCAAGCAACTGTTTATTTAAACTTTTGAGCAATTTTTTATCAGTAAAAGTGGAAGACTTCATCAGAATCATAGAAATAGAAAGGACTTTTGCTCTGAGATACGTATGTAGAAGATTTTATTTGAAAATTGCTCATCTTGTTTAAAAAAAAATTACTTTCTTTCAAAACAACCAAGAGTGAATAAGACCCACTTTAGAGCAGTTTCAGAGTGACAATAGCTTCTAGATATATAGCACTGATATCAACAAAGTACAAAGCTGATCTTACATGAATATTACTTATTTCAAGCTAAAAATGTTGCAAGAAATGTATGAAGGAGTGATCCTGACTGGTTCAGGTCAGGACTCTTGGTCTTAAGTAGTTCTGCAGAAGGAAGTTGTTGTTTCAGCTTCGTATAAGGAAAAAGTACTAGATTGAGTGGCTCCTGGGGGATTTCTGGAAAGCTCCTGAGGAATGCAGCAGCAGCTCTGTAACTAAGTACAGAGTGCTCCTGGCTTCCCACCCAGGGTGGTTCCGTGAAGAAGCTGTGGCTTGGCATTACCTTTGTTAGCTAATTCTCTAGCTGGATGAGAATTGTGAAATGTTCCTTTAACCACTTCCCCCAGCACATCTGTTTGCAAATCTGTGAGGATTTAGACATTTGTTACCTAAAATATTTAAAATGACAGAGGTGAAAAACAAGTGAGAGGTGTTGTGGGAGGAAAGTTGAGATTTCTCTGGTCTCATAGCCACATCTTCAAGAATCGATGTTCTAGGGGATGTGCTTTGGGGCAATTTGCTTGTCCACTTTTCTGATGGCATGTATGTTTGTGGGTGGTTGTCCCTGAATGGAAAGTTTTAAAAAAGTGTTCACCTGACATTACAAGCTACATTTGTCAGAGATTTCTTCCTGGCTTGTAAGGAGTTGAATTGAACAGGTGGAGCGTGGACTACTTACTGCAGAATTTTGTGCTGCCTCCTGTTGCCAGTATATATTTGCTCTCTGAGTAGTCAGCAGCAATAGCACACGAATGAAGAGTACTATGGAGTGTCTGGCACTTTTCCCTTTATCTGGTGTTCTTTTGTGCTTCATCCTGGGCTTTATGATCTGCACTTGTTCCAAGGAAACACAGCTGCTGGATTAATCAAAAATGGAAATGTGGTTGGAGATGTAGCGCATAACAGATTTGAAACAAATAAATGCTCTGAACATTGTTTTACAATCAGCAGCTTAGTGTTTTAGGAAAGACTGTGTTTCTTTGTAGCTGGTAAGAATAAGTATTTTCTTTGTGTGTATGGGCACTTTGAGACAGGCAACAGATTCATCAGAGAGCAAAGGTGTTATTTAGAGAGTTTTATATAGAGGGGTTTTTACACATAGGTCCTTCTTGTACTTCTGGTTGGTTTTGTGAACGATTTGGTGGAAAAGAACCAAATAATTAGTACAAAAGCGGTTATGGACAAAATGTTTCATTGTGTTGGTTTTGGTTTTGATTTGGACTCTATTATGGCTTTTCTAGCAGTTGTTTTAAGAGCATTAGAATCAAAAGAAAGACTGAAAGTTCCCTGAAATTAATCCTCCAGCAGAAGAAACAGGAAAACCAGAAGCTAATATTTTCACAAGTGGCTAGTGCTAGATAACTGAGTTCATGAACTTAGGGAGATTAAAATTCACTAAAAGGAACTGAAACTCTTTTTTTTTTTTCCCCCTTTTGGTCAATTTATTTTCCGTTTACAGTGATTTGCATTACTTGGCAGTATTTAGCTATGGATCTATGCACTGCTTTGTCTTTTAACAGATGCTAAGAGGAAAACAATATTGCTTGCATTTTGAAAAGAACACGTTTTATTTTGGACCCTGTATTGTGCTATGTACAAATGAATTGCATGGAAAGGAAAGGGCTTTTAGGTAGCAACGTGGTTTGCTCCTAATTGCACAGGAAGCAGAAGATGTTTCATTGGGAATTCTTCCATGCATCTCTCTACACAGTTAGGAATATGCCCTGGGTTCCCCATGTCACACTGCCCTACTCTTGCCTGCCACTGAGAGGATGGGAGGATTTTGAAGAGGATCTTCTATCCACAACTGGGCAGGGCATTCCCATGGGGAAAACTTTTACCAAGCTTAAGAGAATTGATACAAAGACAGTCATAGGTGTTTGGCACTGGTGATCAACTCACAGAAACAGGTGAGCACTCAAGAGAATTCCCTGTCCTTATGACTCTTCACATCTGGAATCCTAAAGACCCCTCAAGGAAATGTTTTCCGAACTTAGGATAGAGAAGCTTACTGTTGAAGTCAAACTTCCCACCTCTCCAGGATTACAGGGCCCCGCAGAATCAATAAATGTTTGGTAAATTCTTTTCTAAACCTCACCTTTAAACCAGTTGGTGAAAACCCTTGTTCCCAGTTACTGCTCCAAAATCAATAGTGGTGGGATGTTTTGAGAACTGCTACCTAATAAGAATTGTTATGTTACATGTATGTTACATGCACTAGGTGCTTGATTTTACTCTGTTAGAAACCTCTGTGATGGCAAGCACTAGGTACTACTGAGCAGGAATATATTGCATCAGATCTTATCTGTTGTGCTGTGGAATAGCTCCCTGTGTGACACACTTCTGGGAATATCTGAGCAGCTGTTCTAAGCTTCACTGACATGACCTCCAGAGATACAGGCCATCACTCTATAGCTGGACCATGCAAGTACGTGCTTTGGATTCAAATCTAGTCGAGCTGTAATGTATAAATGTATGCCAGCTATCAGCGAGTTATGTTGTCGGCTGCTGAACAATTTTCTGGGTTTGTGGTTAGAAAAATATCATTATTTTTATTTTAAAAAATTAGCATAGAGATTGTAAAGTAATAGTGCTGAGGTCACCAAATTAACATCTTTAAATCTTTTTTCAAAAGCCAGATGTCTAGCTTTGCAATCTCAAATGCCAGTTTCAAAGGAGTCCTGTACCCCTGAGGATGCTACTGACTTTATGTGGAGTTAGAGTACTTGAGATTTGACTTGTTTTCAACAAAATGACAGAATAACAGACACCATGCATTAATGCTTACTGTTAAACAGTGTAAGTTTGGGGTCAAGGCTTGCAGAAGTTTAATCCAAGAATGCTGAGTTCCAGATATTTAAAAGGTTATTTTGTAACGCGATCAGGAAAGAGAACTTCCATAGAAGTGACAAACAAAAGGATAAGTAATTATTGAAATATTTGTTGCTTTTTCTATGCTTGCATTTTTTTTTAATAACTGTTTGTTCGTAATGGAAATGTGTTGGAGAACAGGGCACCTTGACCCCCCAATATTTATTTTTTTGTCTTTCACAAAGTATGTTTGATTCACCACTAGATTCCTCTCCTATCACCATGTAAAGTCATTTCCTAGAAACGTTTCCTTCCTTAAACCTCCTTCCAGTCAGGTATGTGACCGTTGCACCTAATGCCTAGAAACTTGGGATAATGTCGGTACCTTTTCAAGGAAATGAATTTCTTTGAGAATTTCTTCACCCTCTTTGTTGGGGATGCTCTAGAGTGCATTTGTATTTTAATGGATCTTAAGGAAGAAAAAAGTAATGATGGACTTCAGCATTCAGAGTATGTCTTCAGTGCAAGGAAAAACAGGTGCTCACCTGAGTTAGGTAACTCCATTTAAAGTACCAAAAAAGGGAAGATGATTGGTGAAAGAGGGTATTTATAGCTTGTCAAAAGTTCCTTTAGCTAGCCTTGAGTTCAACTGATATTCATGACTTTCTCATGCAGTGCCCTGGTAGATTCCAACCAGACCAAGTCATGCAGCTTGCTGTGTCCGTACGCTGTGCTATGCAGGGCCCAAAATTCTACCTTCAGCACGAATATCTTCCCTTAGCTTTGTCCACTTACAGTTCAGCCAGTTTGCTGGAAGATACCCAATCCTTAAATGCTTCATCTGTCTTCTGGAAGTTGTGGGCTGTTAGTTTAATGAGTTTCCAAGGAATGCGAACCAGCTCAAAACGGGTTTTCATCACCACCTGTTCTGAGAAGGGGACATCCCTCAGGCAGAGCTGTAGCTGCCCAGCTCCTGCCTTGCTCTTTGCTCATGTGGGAAATATTAAAAGCTGAATTCATGACCTCTGGAATAGGTCGAGTGATACAGGTATTGAGGTGAGTGTTTGGTGAGTTCGACATAATTCAGCCTTCTCTGGAGACCAGTGCCTGAAATTTCTAGGCTTTTGAGTTGCATGGAAATATGAGTTATGTTTCTATGTGTTCTACCTGTTTTGTGAGTTTCTTTCAGCTTGACCACCTGAATCTGTTGCTTTATAGCAATGGAGCACTTGGTGTAGGAAAAACTGTCTCAGAAGTGCTTCTGGTATGAGAGAAGAGTGTGTTCAGGCAGATACTCCTGTGCTGACATGTCCTGAAATTACAGATCACTTTATAATCTCAAGCAGCTAATATCCCACAGATATTCTGTGCAGTTTTTTTAATGCACATGTGCTGCTGTTCCTTGCAAAGCAAAGTTGTAAACATTACTTTCTGGCTTCTTTGAGACAGAAAACTATCCTGTTTAAGTTTACTAATTGCATATTTCTTCTCTAGTTATAGAGTCAAAGACACTGCAAGGAGACAAAGGAGAGCACAGTTTCAACGGTCCTGGGACATTTGACATAGAAAATACAACTGTTGAGTTTCAGAAGAGCACAGACAGGGAAGTCATAAAGATCCAGGGACCTCTTGGAGCAGATTTCATTATCAAGGTGGGATGTGCTTACATACAAATCTACCCAGGCATTGCAAGATGGGCTGTCTACCTGGTTGTAGTAATACAACAATGTCTTTTTGCTAGCAAATAAGGAATTCTAATTGAAGTCCAGAGATAATTTACACTAATTATATCCAAACAAATAAAAATGTTACAAGGTTAATGTCTTTGCTGTGGTATAGAGTACCAAAGGACCTTTAATGATAAAATTATTTTTGAGTGTCACTGAAAGAATAAAGTGGTGCAGTGTGGTGGTTTGGTGTTAATCCAATTGAAGACTGCCACCTACTGAATCCGAGCATTGCTTCTAGCAGCGCCCTGGAGTCTCCCTTTGACACTGTTAATCCAGCTACTGACCACTTCTAATCCTTTTAAATTTCTCTTTTACCCAGACCACATACCAAGGGTTTATATCATGCATGCAGACATTTATATGTAGAAGCATATCAATATGTGAAGCTAAAGGATGATAGCCATAGATTTTTCTGCTGGAAATGACATGTGTTTCAATATTATCACACCCCTTGGCTTTATCTGTCATGCTGTAGATATAGGCTAACAGGAACCAGTGTGTTTAGATCAATTATAGTCTTCCCTCTCCAGAGAATTTTACATATATGGCAGAAGAATACAGTTAGAACTTTGCCAGTCATGGACAGATAATAAAATATTCACATTAGTACCTCAAATAATTTCGAAAAAAACCCAACCTTTAAGTGCCTCACTATTGGAAACAAATGTAATTGTTACTCTAGACTTTCTAGAGGTTTTGTGCTTGTTATATTGCTCTCTGCACTGCTATTATATATGAATTGTACTGTGAAATAACATGAACAGTGGAGTCTAGTATACACATGTTGCAATGGAACTTTCTTCAGACCAGGTACTCTGGATCAAAAGAGAGTGTGGTTCAGTTCTTTTTCTATCAACCCATCAGTCATCAATGGAGACAAACAGACTTCTTCCCCTGCACAGTGACATGTGGAGGAGGTAAGTAATGTCAGTTCTTCAGGAGTCTTTATAGCTAAAGATTAGAAGTGGCTGATTTTACAATCTTCCTTCTGCATTTTTATTGATTAAATATTGACGTTTCTTTGCACACTGGTGGTTTTTCAGAAAAATAAGTAACAGAATACTAGGTAAGTCAGTTAAATTAGTATAAACATAGGGGTTTTAATAACTTTTATTACTGGAAATCATGTTTTTTCATAAGGATTAATCATTTCAATAAAAGCTTTGATTAAGAAATAAAGATACGAAATTCAAAGACATTGACAGAAATACAATGACATTTTAGAATAAGGATAATTGAGAGATGAAGGAAGAAGGCCACACCAGTAGACAAGAAGGAAAATCTTAGCAAACTTAGTTTAGAAATTAGCTAATTAAAAGTAGAATAATCAAATGGTATCTAAGGAACAGCTGCAATCATTACCTATGGATGTCTGATTTGAGGCACTTAGTCCTGACAGTACATAGAGAAGCAGATAGTGTCCCATAGCATCTATTCCTGGTTTATGTACAGTTTATGCTATGGTTAGATGAAGGCAAGCAGTACTTGTCACGTCTGGTCTGCAAAAGTCATTGCCTCATGGTGGGAGGAGTGTTTGTCATTGGACATAGCTATTTCAGTTCAGCCAGTATTACCTAGATCACCTGAAAACCAGACAGGGAGAGAGGGATCCTAGTGATACTGGTGGTGTGATTTTTTAATTACTTTTGTTTTTAGTACAAATATTGTTTAAATTGCTGCTTTGGAAATGAGTAACATGAGCAAAGATGGTTAAAAGACACTGAAAGCACAAGCAGAATCTGTGGATCTTTCAATGGACCATCCATTTCAGCACTTGCACCCCACTTTAATCTGAAATGTAGACAATATGTAGGTATAATATGCAATCCCACAGGAAACTACTGTATTTTATAAGATACTTGGCCTCAGGAATTGTGATTCTGACTGGAACTGTGATTGGTAATACATATTCTCTGATGATTCCATTACACTGTGTTTTTGAACTTTTCTCTAACCTATCTAACAAAGAAAGATGCATAAAGCATCAATTATTTTTAAGGACTACCTGTAAACACCTTTACTTTCAAAGTTATTTGCTCAAATCCAGCCTTATTCCAATTGGTGTTATGGCTCAAAAATTATCACTACGTGTCAACCTGTTTGAAACTTGCCAGTGTTTTCAATGCCCTACTTGGTAGCTGTATGTCTGTATTATGAAACCGGTACCTTTATCAACAGAGCTTGATGCTCTTGATAGCAGTCCTGAGAGAGGCCAGTAACTGAAGAAGCAAATAAACTGAGCTACTGCTTACTCATGAAAACAGTAGCATTAAGAATGGCACATTAGCAAGGCATTCAGGGAAGTGGTACTGCAGCTGCCTGGCTTTAACCTGTTATCTTAAAGCAGATTTAGTAGATGGGTTGTCTGGTGCCTTTTACTGGCAGTAAAAGTTCCTGACAACAGAGACTTGGAATCAGTGAGCCACCATTTTTCACTTGGATGCTGCTTCTACATTTAATTCTGTAATCTTTAGATGTGTGCGAAGTGGGAGTGTGACAGGCATCTTGGAAAGCACAGTCAAGCTTTCACAGGAGAGCTAGAATGTTTCAGAATTGTTTATCTTGTTTGCACGTGGCAGAACTTCTGGGTCCGTTCAGTACTTACAAGAACTCAATGTACATGCTTTGAGCATTGGGACTGCTTAGGTCCCGATTTATGGTTATCACCGTAAGGCATGATGGCACTTTGAATAAGCCAAGAGACACACAAGTGAAGCCATTGATGTATGATACTTAGCATTTTCAGTACACACTGGGACTTGTGCTCTTAGTTATTGATTCTATTTGGATTTTAAATCTTGTCCTTTCACACTTGTCTTTGCGTGTACCAGAACATCCTCCTCCTCTCCTCAGTTTAAGTCCACATTAGGTCTTTTGAATGAGTCTTCTTTTCTTAACCAAAAAAGCAACCTAGTGGTTTATAAAATTCAGATATTTTCTTGTAACCAGTCTTCATGATTCTCATCTAGTGTTAAGATAGGTAAACATAATTTATTATGCTGAATTGCTTTAAATGAAGAGCTGGTCCTCCATGTTCCTGTGCAATGTTTCACTGTTTAAAAACACCAAAGAAGAATAACACTGGAATTTGATTCAATGGTCAGTGTGTTATTTGGCTGAGGGAGTGTGAATAAAGCTGTGTTAATTTATATCCATTAGCAAAATTTAACTTTATTTCTACATTAGGTTATCAGCTTAATTCAGCTGAATGTGTGGATATTCGCCTGAAGCGTGTTGTTCCTGACCACTATTGTCATTACCACCCGGAAAATAAGAAACCAAAGCCCAAGCTAAAAGAATGCAACATGGATCCCTGTCCTTCTAGGTTTGTATGACAACTAAACTGAAGTGTGTGGTATAATTACTAAGGAGCAAGCACTTGTATTCACTCAATTTCAGTTATTTACTTTTTTAGAGCTACTTAACCTTGGTTGAGTCTTACACACGTTACAGGCTGGCACAACTGCTAATAGATCTGTGGCACTTTTTCAGTGTTGTATGCAACTTGGCTTTCTACAGAGAAGTAAATACCATTTATTCTGTTCAAAGTCTAATTCTACACCATGGGTTTGCTGAGTAGCACAGCGCTAGTACAAGGATTCTGTGGCATGGAGTGAGGAGGACAGACTCTTTGCCTGCTTTTGGATTTATTGATGCTGCCGTTCAGGATTTCTCATTAGACAGACAGTAGCTCCAGTTCTCAGTCAACGTGCAAGTTTTGCACATTTAACTTGGTTTATTCATCTGCGTACCATTAAAGTTTAATTATCCATTTGTCCTGTGGAGTTATTAACATTTGAGGAGGTTGTTTGGTGGTTTTTTACATTAGGAATTAAAAAAATAAAAATTCATTCAAAGTAAATATACTTGTGGTATAAATACCACAGAATATTATTGCCAAACTATGAAGGGTATAGTATACATAAATTGTATTGAATTGCACTACAGTGTTTCAAACTAACTTTTGGATTGTCTGGTGAGGTTTCCTGGCTGTGCTAAAGAATCTTAAAATAACATCACAGTATCAAGTCCCAGAACCTCACATTAATATGCCAGCTGGCCGAGCTAGAGCTATATGCAAGAAGAAAAGGAAACACTCTCAATGGATTTCATTTCCTATCGCTAAACTGTCCATTTCCTTTCATTCCTGTTGAACATAATTGTTGATAGTGACCTCTAGCAGTTATAGATGTGCAGACTTTCAACTTTTTTCCTGGAGAGTTGATCGCTATATGGAGTGGTAAGACTTCAGTAATGTGTAATGGCAATGGATGCCAAAAGTTGCAAAGCTGGAATGGGAAAACTAGGGAAAGAGTGAGTGTAATTAGCTTTTTCCTTGCAAATTTAGCTTCTACAGACAGAAAAAAGGGAAGTCCTACTGGGTAGAATACCGTATTTCTTTGTGTTGGAAGTAAGGCTTTGTGCCTGCTCTATGCTGCACAGTTCAAATGAACAGCACTTAGAAAGGGTCCTAAGCACCATTCAGGACCTATGTAGGATTAATCCCATGATGCATTTATTTTACTGCCACCCACGTTCCTTAGCAGCCTTTGTTACAGATGAAGTATGTACCTATTGGTAAGTAACATAGCGTGGGCCTTAAAGGCTGACTGATAATAAATTCCTTGTCTGCCAACGGCTTGCTCATTTGATTATTTTTTTGATGGAGAAACTGTGTGATGAATAGATGTCTATCCCTACAAAAGAGGTAAAGTTGTTTGAGTCGTTTGCCACAAGGGTAATGTGCAATGAATGTAAGATTCCCTCATTCACGTTGGGAATTGCTTACGTGAAGCATGAACACATAAATGCATTTACTTGATGTACAGTCTTGGGTATGGGAAATAATGATGCAATATTTATTTTGTTGACAGTGATGGATTTAAAGAAATCATGCCCTATGATCACTTCCAGCCACTTCCTCGGTATGTATGATCAGGATAGCATATGTGTCAGCATTAGCACAGTTTTCACTGCAAATACACTATTTGAGTACTAAGATTATGGAACATCTGATTTCTTTTGCTGTACAGGAGACCAAGTTTATAACATCCTGTACACATTGTGGAAGCTTTTGATTTATTGCAGTGTGGTCTGGGTGATTAGCTTAACAGTAAGGTGTTAATATACTGTTCTTGAAAATATCTGTGTGGAAGATTACAATAAAGAGAATAAAGAGTTGTCTACCTAACATTTCACTTGCTGTAGTACCAAGCATCTCCTTTAACATGCAGCTACAAATTCTTGTCTTGAAAGGTTTTTATTTTGAAGATGTATGCAAAGAACATATTTTATAGAACACATTTCCCTATGTTACAGGACTGTAGAAATTATTTTTCCATTAGAGGCCTCATTCTTCTGCTTTTCTTTAGACTAACACTCATTTATTGATACCAAGGCTGACATTACACTTTAAAGATACCATGTTGTCTGAATATCTATTGCCTGAAATTAAGTCACAAGAGCACAGTTTGACTATTTTTGGTTTTTTTAAACCTGAATCAATCACAAGAATATAAAACTTCTCTGGAAGGTTTAGATGCTTTATAATGAATGTTAGGACTAAAAAGCATTGGGACAGATTTACAGTTAACGTAAAGAATTACAGTTGATGGAGTTAGATGCATATTTATCTGAGCTGAACCTCTGCTTTATTATGTCATGAAATGAATAATGTGTATTTTTCTAAAGAAGTAAAGATATGAAGTAATAAGAATGAAATCATAGACTTGCACGGCTCAGTGGAGCTACTGATTGCAGCTGATATAAATGTCATAGTTTATTTCTGTAGCAATTACGCTTGTTGTGGATCTGCTGTCCTGTGATGTACTTTGGCTTTCATACTTAAATCAAGACTTTTTTTCCTCTACAGCTTTATTCTGTAAAGTTCCATAATTATATTCTGTGTGTCTCTCCTTCCATTTCTTCTGCCAATTCCCTTGTAGTTCAGATCTCCTCTGGAACTCAGCACAATTTATTTACATGAGTATTTCATCCTCTGAACTGCTTGGGGCTTGGAGACCACTTGGAAGAGAAATTTAATCCCCCTTTCCTGCTTCACTGTGCTCAGCACGTTTGCATGACACTGTGGTGAGATAGATTATGTCTGCGATAAAGCTGTGGGGAGGCTCTCTTGTTTCAAACACTGAGATCTACGGGCAGAGGCCCACCGCATTTCAGCACCTCAGTGTGTCCTGTCAGAAGGTATCACGGTCTTCCTGGGTGATGCTCAGGGGTAAGAATCTAAGATAGCAGACAGACATGCAGGGCACAGGCTTGTTGCCAGCAGGAAGGGGAGAGGATATAGGCTGTGTTTTACTGGGAGGATGCATAAAGAAACACAACAAAGGTGTAAAAGCACCTTTTCTTGCTGATATTTCTGGAAGAAAAGAGCAGCTGAAACAGATGGTTTGTATACCTGCATCATGGGGTGCACCTGGTCCTGCGCGGATGGATGCAAGTCTTGTAGTGGGATGTATTTTCTCTGTGCTGCTGCCTGTCAAGTAACTGCAACGCATTAGTCTGTGCCAGCTCTGCTGGGGCTTTGTCACCTTTTCTTCTGGCTTTTATTTTTTTATTTTTTTCTACATACTAACCTGAGACTGTTCATGCAAAGCAGACAGAAATCGGAAGTGCTGTTAGATATGCTCGAGCAAGGCTGTACAGACTCCTTTACCTTGACCAGCAGTCATACATCACACCTCCTACATAACACAAGGGCCATGTGGAGGGCTGCTTTGCAGTCCTGTGGCGTTTACCACTACTTTCCCATTCACATGAGGAAGTTGTGGGAAACTCATGGTGTGCACCGCAAGATCTTGAAAGAGTTCTCCTGTGGCTGGAGTTGTAAATGCCCCACTGAAATATTTTTACAGATGAAGAATTCTTTTGAAATAAATAGAAAAATTTCCCAGGATGAAAATTTTCTTTTAAAGCTTTTGGAATGCCTCCATTTATTTCAGACTTGTTGGACTGTTGAGGATCCCTTGACAGCTGTGGGTTCTGGAAAGTATCTCCTTGATTGCTTGCCCAAGACCCCCCTTTTCCCCAGTAGCCATGGACCTCACTCCATCTTGAAAATGCTTATGGGAGTATGGGATCTGGAGTGTGTTTGGAACCGATGAGATAAAGAAAAACAACTATAAAACTTCATGCTATAAACACTTGTGAGGCTAGTATTACATATAGCACAGTGAGCCTTATATATATAAATCCATGAGCTGCTAATTCATTGAACAGTTAATTGCACTTTAGTTCCTGACTTTCTTAAAGAAAATGAGTTAACATTGACCATTCATTTAAGTCAAAGACAAGCCATACCTGTTGCTCTTCATATGCATTTTGCACTTTCGCTATGATATCAGTATCTGGGCATACAGCTTTATTGTGAATGCTTTTAAGTGTATACTCTGTGGTTAATGTTTCATGGATTGCTGTGTTTCATATGTGTTCTTCTGTTGAGCCTTAAGCATGATTAATATGTTTTTGTAGGCAGTTTAATGAATTCTGTAAAATAGGAAGTGTCCTTAACTGCTGTATCATAGCAAGTGGGTAGGAATTACTTAAATTTACCTTTGATTTATAGGCTTTTGATTCATCTACTCTGAGATTATGGCTTCCTTTATGATAGCTAAGTTACACTTGATGAATTGATTTTGGTGGGATATTGCAGTACTTGCTGAGTCCATTGGTTGTAATGGACACAATATTTCTCACAATCCTTTCTGAACCTTCGCAGTTGTAATAGGAATAAGTTTTAAACTAACAAGACATTGATGAACCCTAAGATGTGCTGCAGAAAATAATTTCCCAGGGCTTAGCTTTGAGTTGGGTGGGTGGTGAAAAGCAAACAAGAGATAGGGTGTGAAGGGTGAGGGAAAATTGTGTGGAGGTCAGTGGAACTTGCAGACAAATGCTGTGATAGAAGCTTGTAATCTCCAAACATGACAGGAGCAGGACATTATTGAAGTTAGTTTTTGTTGAGAAGTGATGGCTTAAATGTACATTCATGCTAAAACCAAGAGAAAAATTAAACAGAGCTTGTAACCTAAAAACCTCCATGTAATTCTCACTTCAGATGGTGCAGCAATTTCCATCTTTATTGTAGTTGGGTCTGATAGCATGGATAGATGTCCATTTTGAAGACATCCCCTCCCCACAGGTTTCTTACCATCCCTCTGTGGGAGGCCACTGCTGTTTGACAGAGCTGTATGAGTTTTCCTTAATCTGTGCATCACCCTGCTTTGGGATAAATCAGCTAGGTTAGCCAGAGCAACTGAAATAGATGAGCAGCTGCCTTTTGCTTGGAGCAAGTTGGAAAGTGTGAATACAAACTTACTCAACAGCCCTTTAATGAGGGTCGAAAACTCTTGCTGAACTGCAGCAATGACCAGCCCAATGGTACCTGTCACAACTTAATTTTTTCACTGTCCTTATGGATGAAAACATTTTGAAATGAAATATCTGTGTTTACCCAAAGCAAGTATTAGAATTCCCATAAAAATTCTATCATGAACAGATTTTCAAGGTTAGCTTCCACGATGTGTGCAGTGATGAGCAACTATGGTTAATAACACCCCCAGGCAGCACAGACATCTTTGTCTTTGGGCTTTGTATAATCTCAAGTACATGTGTTTCTTGGTCTCTGATGATGTTAATAAGAGTAGACCATGTAAATTAACTGTGAAAAATATTCTATTTAGATGTTTTAGACTACTTGCAAGTAAAATTATTCCAGTAATCAAAATCAGTATATTCAGGGTCTTTAACCCGTGTATGATAACAAGATTTTAAGTTATTTTGGGAAATATACTTAAATTTGTAGTTGTTCTTTTCATTTTGCACATGAATTTAAGCTTGGAATAATGCACGGTAGCTCTGATTTCATGTATTTATATTCACTGTGTGGTAAGAATTCAGCAACTGAACTATCTGTGGGTTTTAATGAGACTGAGGTGGTATTCAGTATTTTGCACTGCTTTTTCCAGGTGGGAACATAACCCTTGGACTGCATGTTCAGTTTCCTGTGGAGGTGGCATTCAGAGGAGAAGTTTTGTGTGTGTGGAGGAGACCATTCATGGAGAAATACTGCAAGTGGAGGAATGGAAATGCATGTATGCCCCTAAGCCCAAAGTCATTCAAACCTGCAATCTGTTTGATTGCCCTAAGTGGGTGGCAATGGAATGGTCTCAGGTAAACTGAAAAGTAATTTGAAACTTTATTCTTGTTTTGTAAAGAAAGCTTCTAGTCTCCTGTTACTATGTATTTGTAACAGGGCTATTAAAAAAATACAGCTCTGCAACTGTACTTTGCAAGACTTACTAGCAGAAGTTTGTGCTAAGTAATTTGGCCCGAAAATCAAAATGTTAACGTGTCTGTGTGGAGAAAAATGCATGTAGAATTATTGATGCTTGTTGAATTCCTGCTTTACACAGAGGAGAACTCAGAGACAGAGGTCAGGCCCCTTTGGAATCAGGTCGTTTGTCTCTCAGTTCTTGATAAATGTAATATTTCACTGCATATAACAGCTAAAGGCATGTCTGTCTAGGGGCTGACATGTCTGCAAGGGTGATTTTCCAGCATTCTTACCTTTCATTTTAGTAACAAGAACATGAAGCCAACTTGTCTTGGCTGTAGTTATCTGATACAGTCAGATAGCTCAACACTTCTATAATTTCTTAGTTCATCCAAATGACATCACTGACATATAGTGAAGAAACTATTCTTGCAGCATGTCTGACCCAGATGTATCTGAAAATGACCACTGTGAGAGAGCATATTCTCAGCACATAGCCACCTCTGTTTCAGACTGTTGCCAATCAGATAAGCTTTACAGAACCCCAAGAAATCACTTTCATTCCCAAAACTTAGACATTTTTTCCAACATCAACCTTTTAGTTACTCACCTAGCAATGCAGGGACAAATTCATACGTCTCTGATACCTGATTGATTGTGGAAAAACTTTAGTGAACACATCATCAGTACTTTGAGCTTGCTTTTTAACAGTATTTGTAAATATAAGAAGAAGAAGCAGTGTGAAATGGTTGCATTGTCTCCTGCAGTGCACAGTGACCTGTGGCCGGGGGTTGCGTTACCGAGTGGTGCTGTGTATTGACCACCGTGGGCAGCATGTCGGGGGCTGTAATCCACAACTTAAACTACACATAAAAGAAGAGTGCATCGTGCCAATACCATGTTACAAGCCAAAAGGTAACTGGAATTTTGTCTGGGTCTGTTATTGTTTTACATTTTTGTTAAGAGAATTAAAAGTCCCTGGTAACCTTTTTCTGAAATGCCAGAAGCTGGAATTTACTAGGACTTATTTCAGTCTTGGCAGAAACAAGCTTTTTAATTATTGGTGCTAGGAAAGGTGCCCTGCTGATATTTTTTGCTGATAATGTGGCCAGACTGTCGTGAGGTGAACATGCTAACTCAATCTATACAGCCTGGTCAAATTGGGAAAACCAGAACTAATGACTTCAACATGGGGAGGAGGAGTTGTTCAATAATACTTGAAATGGGACTAATACTCCGTATGTATCACCTGGGATCTTGTTCATTTGCATCTCATTAAATGTATAAACATTCTCTGTGGACTTCATCAGTTCATTAGTCCAACAGCTTTCCTTCTCTTTCCTCCATTTCTGCATATTTAAAAGTTCTGTAACAATGATTTAAATTGACAAATATGCTCTAAAAGATTTAGAAAGGCATGAAACAGTGGGATGGTGAAAACAAAAAGCTAAGATAGTGGGGGAGGAACTAGTGTATCTTGTCTTTTGCTCATTTCTCTTCCTCTGGACCCAGAAAAATTTAGTGGGTGCTGCTTCATTTTTTCAGTTGTTATTTGAAAGGCTGTATTTCAGACCTTCACAACTCACCATAAAGATTTACATAGAAAAAGTGAAAGCTCTCTGTAGACAACCCTATGTTTCTCTTCAGGATGTTTTCAGACTCTAGAGAATTGTTCAAGCAGAAACTATTCAGGGTTTAAAGCATGAAGGAGAAACGAGCACTGAAATTTTAAGGACCTTATTCTGGGGTTTTACTTAGGTTTGGGGGTCCGGATCCTGAACTGGCTTACATCACAGAAGTGTAGGATATATAAACAGCTAAAAGAAGCTAGTGCTGTTTTTTAAATTAATTTCACATTTTGGAAGAGCTCTCTAACTCAGAGGAAAATAAATAAATAAATAAATAGATAGATAAATAAATAAATAAATAAATAACCTGTGTAAATTTGGTAATGAAGCCAGCCTATAAGGAAAACAATGTACGTTTGCTGTGCTCTGGATTCTTTTTCTGCTATAAACTCAAGTTCTGACAATGCTCTGTTGCACTGAGATATGAACTACAATCTACTCGAAACTGTCTGCATTTGGAGAAGGAAGTAAAAGATTAAGCAGGAATGGAAATTGGATTACTGGTACCCTCTCAGTAAAAAAGGGTGTCTGAGTGGAGCTCAAACGTCATGAAGAAATTTTCTAGTAAAATTATACTTTATTATCCAGTATATCTTTATTCCAAAGAATTAGATCAGTAGGCAATGTAAAGTGTGAAGTGCTGGGGTGAATAATGGTCGCATCTACATATTGCTTTAACTTTGAGGAATTATGGGATGCTTTTTCTCTTTTTCTTTTCTACCAGAAAAAAGTCCTGTGGAAGCAAAATTGCCATGGTTTAAACAGGCACATGAAATGGAAGAGACCAGAACAGTCTCAGAAGAGCCAACGTAAGTACAGTGTTTTTTACGGTGAGGAAACATTTCCAACATGTTTTGCAAATCATCTGGAAGGACTGTAACTATGCAGTTTGCTTTGACAGTTGTGCCTCCTTGGGAGGTAAGTCCTGTTGTGAGCTGTTCCTAATTTTACATCTCAATAGCTTTGCTTCTGGAGCTCCTGTTCTGGATGACACAGGGCTACTCTATTATAGTGTCCTCCTATCATTCAAGCAAAGCAAAAGGATCTTAATTTAGCCTAATTAAGCCCTAATTAATGCATGTGGGAAGTGGATGTTAATTAAATAAATTCAGTTTTATCCCAGTCATTGCTGTTACCTCAAAAAAGTAGTAATTGTATTAAAAATTAAGAGTTCCTTTGTAGTGTTGCCAGAATTTTCTTGGGGGGTGAGACCAATGCATAAAGAAAGTGAGAAAAACCTGCTGATCTCTGAGCTTAGTGGAATCTGTGGGGATAAGTTGTGATATTTTACATGCATGCATGTGTGAAATAACATCTGGATTTTGTGAGTCCCCTTAAAAGCTGGTGGGGGTAAGGTTTTGCAACATTTAAGTCCTGGAGATGAAAGCTTAACTTAAATCCAGCTACACTTGTTCCTGTCCCGTGTATGTTAGGGTGTTGCACAACTGCTTTTATCCCCTGTGTACGTTTCATACGTATATGTATCTAATACATTCAATATATAGCAATAACTTTCTAGAAAGCAGTAACTTTCTATAAGAATTTCATGAGAGATCTTGCACAGCATTTTGTTCTGCTTTGCCAAATTCTCCACTCATTTGTAGTAATGTTAGTTTAAAATAATTTAGATGGGCTTATTGAAGTTACTTTGGATTAATATTACTCTGAGAGTGCAGTGTGCCCAATAACTTCTTAATTTTTTTCCTCCATCTAGCCATTCCTGCTTTTTGGCACACAAACACTAACAGGTGTGATCATGAGTAATAAAATCTTTACACCTGCACTGACTCACAGAAGAAACCTCTTGCCAAACAGGTGTCTGCATAGTTATGGCGACTGAGCTTTAAACTTCTCACTGCTCTAGCCTCTCAAGTCAAGTGTCAACCTACTGTGAGTGGTTATTTCACTCTCCAAATTGGTGGCCCTTAATTCAGGCAGTGTAGTAGCAAAGATATAAAAATAAAGTGTGATTGTCAAAGGGGGTGATGCAATCAAATGTGCCTATTGAGAGTCAGCATATCAGAAAGAAGGTGTATGAGCCCACTGCTAAAGAGGATTCAGCCTGAAGCTATAAAGAAAATTAGCATTGCAAAATCATGCTGTGGCAACTGTGATCAGATGTTGTCTCTGGATATTTAGGATCCTTCAACAACAGCTGACAGAGCAAGCAGGGAGGACTGGCAGGGACACAGCATATAAGCTCAGAGTATATTTAGAATATAATAGAGCTGAGCTTGAAGCTTTGTAACCTGTTCCCTTGTACCTTGTCCTTACAAAGAAAGTAGTTATTCTTGCCATATTAGCCATGACTGGTGTATTCTGCTGCAGCCTCACAGTGTGAACGCAGCCGTGTGTTTGAGTTCTTGGTGCATGTCCCATCAGAGCTGTGCAGTTTAGCAGGTCCCTGGATTTTTTTTCTTCACTTCCTCTGGAGAGTCAGATACTTTTCTGGAAAATGTGAATGAAAGTCTCAGGACAGGATTAGGATCATGACTGAAAGATGAAGAGAACCTAGGGAAGAAGTGGCACATCACCTAAGCCTAAAAGGTTTCTTCAGGCACTTCTTTCTGATGACTCTCTCTGCCAACCTTCTCTTTAGGGAAGTGTTGCTGAGGTGCTGTGCTTTCCTAGTCTGGGTACCTTGGGCTGCCCTTGGACCCAGACGTGATGGTGCAGTTGGCTTTCCCTTCAGGTTTTTTTTACCTGTCTTCTGCTGCCTCCTGCTCCTACTTTATTCTAAGAAAGCCAGCAGGTAAGAAGAAATAAGAAATAACTGGTCCCTGTCTTCATTCCTTTTTGCAGATTGCCTGTTGGCCCTGTGGTCAGAGCAAGTCTTACGAGTGCTTTAAATCTCATACCCTAACTGCTCCTGCCTTTTAGCTAGAGTCATGTTTTTAGGTCAGGGTTTAGGTTTTTAAAACAAAATATAACAATAGATTGTTACTTCTCTCACAATAAATTCTTTCTGGTTTGGATCTGTTGAACATTGTTTTCTGTAATTTACACATGGCACAGTGATAGCTTATAGCCCACCTCTGCCTCGCAGGAGGCTTATCATTTCCTTGGTAAAATGCCATCACTTTTAATTGTAGTTATTCTCCTGTCATCCAGACTGAAACCACAATATGAAGTCTCAACTTCCAGTCCATCCTTTATTACAACTGTCTTTCTATGCTTTTGTGTGATATTTTAGTTGATAATGAATAAGAGAATAAATGCAGCTGTGTTTTAGAACCCACAAATGATGGATATGCCAAAAGGAGCTTGTGGAAGATAAATACTTCTGCCGCTGTGGTCTACCACGGCTGGTGTCCTGAATTTACATAGAGGGAGAACGTTCAAAAGCTGCTTTTTTTTATTATTAGCAAAATAAAAAATGACTGCCCTTAAAGTGAGGCCAAGAAAAATGTAGGTCTGACCTTTTTAGTTTTTAGTTGTGGAATGTGATGACAGTTGATACCAATCATTATTTTAAATGTTCTTCCCTTGAGCCTTCTTAGTTACAGTGGGATTCACAGAGAAGCTCCAGCAAGGTTTTTGCATCCTTTTTTTTAATCGTAAGTTAAAGAAATAGACACCTCAACTGCCTTTCCCTGACATGGCTTAGGACAAAACTAGAACGCTTTCCAAAGCTGACATACTTTTTCAGCAACCCGAGCTAAAAAGTAATCACTAGCTTTGTGGAGCTGCAGTTGCTGAGTGTGAAATGCAAGGTCTCTCATAAAGGTTGCTGCTCGTTGTATTTGAGTCCTTTTTGCAGAAATGGCCCTGTCATGCCTTTGGTGAGCATCACTGAGAACTGCTTTTTTCACAGCTCCTTCTCTGAAAACAGGCTGGTGATTTTATCCCATCCTTTACACTCCAGGTTGATAAAACCTGGCAGTGAACTCTGCTTAGAGCAGGCAGGGGTGGTGCTTCAGGGAGGAGTAGGGTGCCAGCGTTGTCGAAGTTCTGCCACAGTAACCAGCCAACATTTTAGATGCTTCTGCAAACTTTTATCCAGGCCCCTTGGCACAGTAGGGTTGGACTGGAAATATCACAAATGCAGTCTTTTTTTTCAGGATTTAGGCATTTCCTGTCTTAACTGAAAGCAAGAACTGCAGGCATGAGGAAAATAAAAAAAAATATATTGAGAGACACCATGTTTTCCAAGTCTTTAGAAAGCTGCAGAAGGCTGCACTGAGTTAAGTTTTTGTTTCAGGTTTGATTTAGTTGGGTTGGACTCTTCTTTCCCAGTTCTATCATCAGCATTTTAGGTCACTGCTTCCTTTTCCAGGTCACCCTACACTGGCTTTTACAAAGTGTGCCAGGTGAATGCACATATCCATTAGTGTTAGACCAGTAACCCTGGAGCATGGACATACTCCCCACTGCGTCTGAAGTTGTTCATTGCTTATACCTGTGCAGATTATAGGAGCATTTAATTTCTACATTGCACTTGGAAGAATGACTGTACAAAAAGGCTGATGGTGAAAAGTTGTGCTGCTTGGATTTGCAATTTTACATTCTTCTCCTTTTTTTTTTAATCAGAAGAGGAGTCTAATCTACAAACTTAGTTAAAGATCTAGGATAATTTTCAGAATTACCACCATCCTATCCATTCTGCAATAAATTCCTGATGATCTGCAAGGCATCATAATACAAGTGCTTTGATGCTTCTTCATCTGGTCTGAGATTGCTTTTGTGGGCATCAAAGGCAGAGTGAATTTGTTTTGAGGAAGTGTTGTCCAGAAAGTACTGCCACGTGTGTGTCGTGAATGCCATAGAGTAAAAGAAAACTCATTTGTGACATTGCTTTCATGATCTGTCACGGGCTTTGGGTGGGTTTATGCTAAATAAAAGTTTAAAAAATCATCTGCCTGAACTTAAAATTCAGATACAATTCCAACCTCCGGAGCTCTCACTGTCTAGTCAGTTACTTGCTCTAATTTTGTATTAGCATTCTCTGTTGGCTTCTGTTGAAGGTAATTAAAGTGTGACTTCTACATGGTCATCCTTTGAAAAGTTCTATAGTTTAGGATTTTAATAGCTGAATAGCCATGTGACCAGTTTAGCAAATGCCAAGGTAGAATAAATAGCATTTTGGGTGTGTTTTTTATCTTGCACTTCACTGAAAAATACCAGACACTAATATTCAACAGGAAAACCTCAATTATATTATAGGCTTGCTATAAGTCAAAGAAAAAATGCTTAGAATTTTCTGAGTTTCTTTATAAATCAATTGGTTGCTGAATGAAAGGATTGCTGTGGTTCAAAATTTCCTTTCATTTATACAGGATTTCAGAAGAATGCATCATACATTATTTTTGGAATGTTTTAATGCATTCAGCTAACAATATACAAAATTAACACTAATTTCTGGTATGCTGCTGTCATACTTCTACCAAAAAAGTTATTTGCTTTCAGGCTTTCAGACTGTAAACTGTTAGGTGTGGTCAGAATACCAACCGACTCTTTTAAACTATAAATGTCCATCATTTTTATTTTTTAAATTAGGTACATAACTACAAATAGACTTACATGGGGTTTTTTACACAGAAAGGAGAGGAAAGCCATAATTTTGTTAAGCCTATGCACAATGGCCTTGATCCAATAAAGCACTTAAGCACAAGTTTAACTCTGAACACATTACACTCCTATTGATTTCAAAGGACTGCTAATGTGCTTAAAGTTACGCGTGTGCTTAAGCATTTTCTTGGATGAGGGTGATCTTGCCATGGCCTCCAAGGGTAGTTGAATGGCTGTCTTTGAAAAGACAGCCATGTAAGATCCAATGTTCCAGGGTTAAGCTGATTTTTATCTGCTGGGATAAGAGAAAGCCTTTGTTTGCAGCTTTTATCACAGATTTTCAGTTAGAATTTGTCTTCAAAGGTGTGTGGACCTTAACCCCTGCCAGCTGTGCCACTGGACCTGAGGGGCTGCAGGGTTGCACCAATATGGCATTCATTCAGATTTTATCCCTGTAGGGCACAACCATCCATTTTGATACTATCCTCCCAATAAAAATCAATCTGATCATCCACTTTATAGGCTGTTTGACTTGGGAATTGATGGGCACTTCCAGGTTTCCTTGTTTCAAGAGGAGCTGGGGATACCACAGCCTTTACTGAAGTCTGTCAATGACCACTGAGCTCTAACTAAAATTTTGAGAAGAAAACTTTGAAGTGACAGGTTTTGACATATTTATTTATCTAAATAGTAGAGTCTCAAAGGTATTTCATCAACATCTTGATAAAAAATAGCCAGTTACCTTGTAACCTTTCTTGGAAAAGGCAGTGTCTTCCACAGGAGGGAGACTATCTTGGGGTCTGTCCCCAGCTTGGGTCACTACCCCAGGGACTGAGTTGGAGTATCCTTACAGGTTACCCACTCATCTGTTCTCCTTTCTTCTATTTGATCCTTCTGCTGTATATTCTGGCAAGAAGTTATTGGCTCAAGATGATAAACTGTCCACAGAATCAACCAGACTGTGTTGACATTTTTCTGTGCTTACTGTGTATGCAGAGCGTAAATACTGATTTTTGTCTTACACAACTGTTCTTGTATTTGTAAGGGCAGCTTTCCTGCAGTAAAGAGAAAGAGAGATAATTCTTAATCAAAGATAAGGAGAAAATCTTTGTATCCTGTTTTGGATTTTTCCTTCCACATACATTTTTAGCAGTGGTCAAGTCTCCTTGTCTCTCATTTGTGTTTTGATCATCAGCTGTGTTTGGCCATACAACAAAGAGAAACTGCAAACTTTTGAAAAAATGTACTATGAAACTATATATTTGACTTCTTATAAATTGTACCCTAGAGCCACTGAGAATGACTTTATTAATGAAATTCAGCCCTCTAGTGCCATTTTGAAAATTACTATCAAATATTAATGTGACCCTCGAAGTTAGAGAACATTATACACTAAAACCTCCTTTTACTCAGTGAATTCATGATCTGTAAAATAAGATTTAACTGTAGTTCATCAGGAGCATAAATGCTTTCTAATAAAAATGATGGATTATAGACTGAGCCGGTTAGACCTCTTTATTGAAGATGAGAGCCTTCTTACAAGATTAAATCTGAACAGCAGCCTGCAATGGTATGCATTGGAGACAGCTAGAAATGAAAAGTGTTTTTCTTCTGCCTGACTGCTGATTATTAGTATGGCACAAGGTGATGGACTTTCTCAGATTTAAACAGACTGCAAATATTCTTTTGGCATATGGCCACGTTTGTATACCCGGGGAGCTGTTTTGTACTTTCTAGATGTATCTTCATGGAGTTTCTCCATTTTTGCCCCTTGGAGTTCAACAACAGTTGTAGGTGACATTACTGTTCCCCTCAAAAAGGATACAACTTTCCTTATTCTCCATTATTCTTTCTCCTCTTTTCCTACTTTTTTTTTTCTGGTGAATTTTGAGAAATGTTCTGGAATGGGGACAAGTGAAAGGCTTAAGACCCTTGACTGTGCATTCTCTGTAAGCATCAGATAGTATTATGTATTGCCTGCTTTGAGTATAGACATACATTTATGTGTGTTATCTGTTTTTAAACTCTGCATAAACACAGAAAATTGTATGGAATAAAATCAAAGTCTTTCTATTGCACTTTGATTATTTGCAGGTTTATTCCTGAGCCCTGGTCTCCATGCAGTGCCACGTGTGGCAATGGCATACAGGTGCGAGATGTGAAGTGCCAAATTCTTCTTGCGTTTACTCAGACTGAGGTTGAACTGCCTGAGGAGGAATGTGAGGATGTGAAGCCACCAACAGAACGAGTCTGTCACCTGGCTTCCTGTGACAGCGATCCTGTCCCCTACACACCAGAATTTTCACATGCTGAAGATGGCAGTGTGATTTATGACTGGGAATATATTGGATTTACTCCTTGTTCAGCCACATGTCTTGGAGGTACCTTTATTTGTTCATTTATTTATCCTGACTTGTAAGAATTTGTCATAGTCCTTCTAAGAATTTAGCATTGTTTGACATTGTTTGGTCTTCTATTACTGTTGCCCTGAAGTAGTGATGTTAATCTGCAAGACAACATGCAGCTTCAAGTTGTAACTTATTTCTAGGTTATCCATAGAGTGCTTCAAATGGCTTTGTTTCCTTTATATCCTGTGTTCAAACACTGACTTTATTTGGTTAAGTAAGGTGCAAGGAGTTGAAACAGCAATCTGCTTCAGTCTTGTTGCTGTGGGAGTCTCAGCTGCTAGGCAGTTGGTGGTACCAGCATGTTTGCTACATCAGTGATGGGTGTGTTTAGAAGAGCTTTCTTTTCCTAGGAAATCAAAGTGTATAGTTTGGGAGTTAAAATTCCCATGTTAATTCTTCCTTATCTTTCAAAATGCTGCCATTTTCTGCAGTTGTACTTAGGGAGACCTGTTTTCAGTCTGACCGGCATGAAGATCAAACGGGAGTTTGTTTAGGTCTCAACACAGTGTATCACTCTCTAGGAACTCTGTGCCATACATCTGTCTGCAAGTAGTTAGGCACATTCCTTCTTGGATGTAACAGAATCTCCCTGTCATCCTAACTACATGTTACTAGACAAGGTTGTTGGTGTTGCTACTACATACTGTACCTCAGGACTGAACACGAGTGAGTTATGAAGTGCTAAGTGGAGGCAGTGGAATTGTGAACACACCTATATGAGACAGGGCTGATGACATCAGTGGGAAGTGAAGACAGTTGTATCCATTTGTATCCATAGAAGAAATAAAAAACGTAGAAAAGGGGAGAACAGAAACCATTGGAAGTGGAGACCTAGTCTAGAGCTCTCAGAAAGCAGTCACCTTCCTACTATTCACCTGTTCAGCCCTTGAGGACAGAAGTTGGGAGGGATGCCCTGGAAAGCTATCAGCAGGGTGAGTGACTAAGTGCCTCCTTTAGCATTCACTAGTGCTGTTTACTGATGGGGTTGGTCTGTAGCAACAGCAATACATATGATGACAAAAGCCAATGCATCCCATTCCCTCCACTGCCTTCAGTGGTCATTGTGACTGGCAAGATAGAGGAGGCTGTAGTCCAAGCATATACATATAAAAGTGACACAGTAGTGACAGCTACTGTACTGAGTGTTTATCTTCCTTCATTTTAATGAGGGAATTATTTTTAAAAATAAGAAAACTTTACTCAAAATCAGAAACAAGGCTTTCATTACTACTAATTTTGTAGTTCTTTTTCATATCTTGACTGATTTTTTTGGTAATGTGCAATGATTCTATTCCCATCTTAAATGCACTTTGCTACTGCTTTTTTAGCCAATATCTTTGCCAAGGGTCTTCTAAAACTCAATTATTTTGGGGACATCAGCAGACATCTAGGCTGAAATAATCTCTAGGCTTTGCCTTCTATTGCACGTGTGGGTGTTTGAATTGCCTGCGTTTTCACGTCTGTCGGTGCAAGAACGGTCACGATAAAACTTGCACTTGGAGTGCAACCAGATGGTAATCTAAGGAGCCTGTACTGAAGACAGTAGTTTTGTTTTCTGACACAAAGGAACTTAAAAATAACTGATGAGCAGAATCCCAAGTTCAGCTTAAGTTTGTTCCTGAGGGAGCCAAGTATGAATTCCGTTGTCTTCTGGCTCTTTCATGAATTTGTAAGGTTGCCTGACTCAGAATTCTCCTCTAGGTGTTCAGGGTAATCTCACCATTTGTTTGATATGAGATAGAAACAACCCATTGAAAGAAGCTTGAAAGAAAATATCTGGTTGTGTCCTTTAGACTTCTGTGGTATCGCTGGTACTATGTCTAGACATTTTTCTTATGTGATGCTCCTGGGAAATGTGGGAAGCTGTCAGGATATTTTATCAATTAGCAGCTTCAGAAGTCCCTGTGCTGTTAGGCTAGTTAGGTAGCAATGATTTTTTTCCTTCTATCAGTTCTGGTCGTCTTGCTGCCTTGGCAAAGGCTTTCAAACAGACCAAAAATTACCTGCTGATAAATAGTTTTAAGGGAACCAGACATCTCTTCTGTTTCCAACTCATTGCAATGTACTAACTAATGATCTCACTGTCTACTATTTTTCCATTGTGTAGTTCAAAGGAGTTGATCCATTTCTGCTAAGTTTTATGTTCAAATCTCATTTCAATTAGGTGAACTCTTTTGTTACAAGAAATAAATGTTGTCTGAGTTTGGAATATCCCAGTTTAATGTAAATTATATTAGGTATTTTTTCTTTAGTATGTATGTATCTAGCAGTGGCTATTAAAATAAACTCCTGTAGCTTTGTGTATCCTCAGAACTCCCTGCCCTCATTTCTCTGTGCTTGACTCTCCGAATGAGGGAAAAGTCTCCAGGGTCTAAGCAGGGTTGGAAGCTTTACAGCCACTGTTTGAGCAAAGACTGAATCTCTATCTCAGTGCTTGTCACTTCTTGTTTGACATCCTCATACAGACTAGACTTTTTAATTCAAAATCTTACCTGTCCCTCTCCAAAACAGACATAAAAACGTAGATGGAAACATTGTTTTTTGAGATAGAGCAATCTGCAAGGCTTTGTCAACATCTTTACTTTCCAGTTCATCATATTCTGCAGGTTCTAGAGCATTAAGAATACAAGTCTTTGATCATTTTGGGTGCTTTCCACACCAAATCTGTGTGGCTTGTGCAGCATGTTGGGTGTCATGAAACTTGGTGCTTTTGAGGTCTGCTATGTAGTGTTATGCCTGTTTCCATGAGTGCAAATAAAAGCTCTCCCAGCTAATAAGGCAGCCATCGCCTTTAAGATCCACAGCCAACTCTATAACCATCCTGAAAGGTAAAGATTTATTTTGTCTTCAGTGACTGAAGAGATCCCAAACTGAAAACAAGCTAACTGTTGTGCTCAAGGATCTCAGGATTTGCCCTCATTTCCCAGAATTACTTTTTTTTCTAATCTGAAGAATTTTGGGCCTGATGCAAGAGCCCCCAACAGAAGTGCAAGTTATATTTCATAATATTGTCAGTAAGAAGTAATAGTTGTTATCAGAATAAAGAGTATGCCTGAGAAGAAATGGTTTTCTTGTAATCTATAGAATTTCTTTGGTGTCGCTCAACTACTCTACAATATTTTAAAGGGATGTTTCTATTATAAAAAAAACAAACTGAACGTTGCCTGGAACCCTGTTTAAAAATACCTTTAAGTGCAAGAGGCAGGTTTTGATATTTCTATATTTCATATAGCTGAAAAATTGAGTCAGGCCCCCCAAAGTCATTAGATTGGCTTAAAAATAATGAGATTAAACAATAAATACAGCTGCCCTTCCTGTAGTTTCCTCTATAGTCAGTGGCTTTGGAAACTTTAGGGTGCAGTCAAGTTGTGTTTTCAGGCTTTTGTCTGGACCCTAATGGCTAAAAGTTTACTATTTTATATATAACAAACCTGAGATTCTTAGAAAGTCATTGGATTCCAGCCAAATTTAAAGACTCTTAAGAAAAACATTGAGTTTAGAAACTGACAAATTAAGTTGAGATCATTTTCAAGAGTGCTATAGGCAATTTGATAACAAGTCACTCCTAGGACTAGCTTCAGGAGCTGCAGTCACTGTTTACTTTTTACAGAGGAGTATAAATAACACTGCTGGTTTCAATAGCTTTCTTGAGAGGCTCAGGCATACGGAGGACCTGGCATTTATTCTGAGTTATTTTCAGCTGATAGTACATATTTTTAAGCAGTCACCAAACTGAGACTATCTGATAGAAATCAGTGACTGCCCTTCCTCTTCCAGATGTAGAGACTAGATTCACCCACTGACCATTTGCACAGCAACTTTCCATCCCCTGTTTTCTTTCTGCTCTAGAAAAGGCAGAAACAAAAGGTCTGGAGTTTTTTTTTCAGGCATTCTGATCTTTTAACGCAGCTTCATGCTCTGTGTATTTTGCTGTGCAGAAAAGCTTGTAAAAGAATGTAAATCTATGTGGTTTGAATGTTGGGTTAAAATAGAAAATATTCTATTTCACTGAATAGTAGGATAATTACTACAATAGTGCATCAGATTACTGTAAAAATACTTAATGCTCCCTGCTGCATACATAATGTTTTAGTTAAATTATCTACTATGTTTATATTATAAGCCAAGAAAGTCATACACATAAAACTTTGCTTGTTTGAATAATAGATTTTTCCATTTTCCAATCGACGTAGAATAAGAAATTTATCAGTGATTGAAGTTCTGAACTAATAGAAAATTATACTTTGGGTGAGAAATCTGATTGTCAAGACATTTTGACAGTTACGTTCAAGCAAATGCTGCGTCAATTACATGTGGTTATTTATAGAATAGAGTCCTTGAACTGAGAACTGAGGAACAGGAAGGGAGCGCGTGGTATGTTTTTAACAGCGCTGTAATACCTGCTTTGTACTTGGGGCATGGAGACAGGGTGCCATTTTTCTTTCAATAAGGCCTCTGTGGGGAGGAATCGTTGCTGCAGACTGTGCCCTGTAGTTAAGTCAAATGAAAGATACACCGCATGTTGACATTTTTCTCCTGGTAACACGATTAAAGCTAGGTAGGTCATGCTGCAAGGCACAAGTGGTTTAATGAACTCCAGGTGGCAAGTTGCAGTCAAAAACCCGTCACCTGGTATGACATGCCTTTTGTTCATTTGGTTGGCCAGTTTAGTTTTTGTAACACCGAGATAAAAAGTTCCCATGGGATTATTGCCGACTTAGATGGCCTGAAAGGAATCTTATTTCATTCCCCTCCTTTGTGTGAGATATTAAGAAGATATTACTTATCGCAACCTTTTCAAGAGCAGCATCACCTCTGAGTGTGGTTTTCCCACAGGAACACAGTGAGGTCAGTGAAACGGAAGGTTGGTAGCACAGGGTAGATTTTGACCTAAATACAGATTATATGGATGTTTGATTGCTTGTCTGGTAATGTCGTTCTGTTTCTGCCAGAACACAATTTCTCGATCTTTATTTCTCTCCTGTAGACAGTCCAGATGTGCATTTCCTACATCAGGGGGCAGGGAAGCTGCTCCTGTTAAACAAACACATGGGGATCAATTGGACCGAAAACATTTGATTTCCTTGGTCACCAGTCTGCAATAAAGTAGTAGAGTTCTAGAAAAATTACTTGTTTATTGGTTTGTCATCATTGGACATTTTCATGTCTGCATTTTAGTCACGAGATTTGTTGTTAAAGGTTTATTCTCAGCCTTGCTGGTACTTTTTACTCAATGTGTGTGTTCTATGTTAATGTAATTACCAATACTTTGATATAAAAGAATTGAATAGGTTGTCATTCGTGTTTAAGGTCAGGTCCTCTGTTCTATTAAAATTCATCACTTCGTAGATGGAGTCAAAACATTTATATAACAAGGTCTTTCTGAACTGAAAACGAGACCCAGAGGGGATCTCGAGGTGTACCAGAGAGCCTGAAAGAAATTGGAATTTACATTATTGTGAAAATCACTGCTGGTCTCCTCCTGCTGAAGTGTTTGAAATAGTTGGAGTGACTCAAGTGCTGCAAAGAGGGATTGTGACCTGGGCTGGTCGATACGCTGTACTACATCAGGATTGTTTATAGATGGGAAAGAGTAGCTTTGGTTTGTGAAAAGAATGGCAGTGGCATGAATGTACCACAAAAGAGAGAAATATGGACCATGAGCATGGAGACAAAACTTCCAGTGTAGAATATTTCCTTGAGTCCCCTGAGATTAGAATGGTTAATGACAAACAGCGCCAAGAAACCGGTTGTCATGCACTAATGACACAGAAGCAGGAATAGTTGTAGTACCCTTTGTGTAACAATAGTTGTGTTGTTCTGAGTTGATGTCATAGCTAATACCATGACGTGGTTAGTTGTTTCTGATTAAAAATGCAACTGTGTTAAAAGATGGCTGTAAGAAATTAAATGTACCCTGCTGCTGAAAGCAAGTTGATATCCTTACAAAACCATTGGAGAGAAGTGAAAAACAGGAAGGAAACAGATTTAAATTCTTTAAACAGCGATTCTTCAAAAGTATTTTTTACCTGAAAGCAACAAAATGGGTATTTTATTATTTCTATGCTTTTTTAATTGCTGGATTCTGATCATTAGCATTGCTTACATAGAATACCCCTGATATGCAGGATGTCTCAAGTACATCACAAACCATCTTATCTTTCACATACATGTGAGTGAGCATTGAAACTGAGCAAGGCTTCCACACTAAAATAAATGCTACATAAAATTGGATAACTACAGAGATTTAAAATAAAAGTGGGTCACGAGATGTGTATTTGCTAAGCTGACTTGTTCTAATGCAAACTTATATTACGTTTCATTTTGACTCATAGAAATTTGAGTATTGGTAATCTTTCATGCTTCAGTAATAGGATCCAGGTAGCAAGAGCTGCAGATCAGAAGGTGCCAAGAATGGTCACGAGTGAGGAAAGCTCTAGACTGGGTCAGATTTGCTGCCTTCAGCAAAACTATTACATCTCTTAGTGCCTATGAGAAAGGCTCTATGTTCAGTCAGACATTCTCCTGATCATAGTTTTTAAGTTTTCTTGCATTCTTAATTATTTTTTCACTGTTTTAGCTGCTTAAAGTCAAGGTAAGTGAGAAGGAATTGCTTTTACCCTGATTTTCACAAAAAAAGAGAAGCTACTTTTCTGTTGTTTTTCATAGGCAGAATGTCAAATCAAGATTTTTAAATATCACAGAAGTGCTAGATATAAATCCCAAATATCTTTTGAGTATTGAATACAGAAAATATCTCAGTGTTCTTTGACCTGAAAGGTTAGCTTTAAGCCAGCCACCTGATTTGTTCATAACATTTTACTGTGAAGTGACCTGTACAGAAATCTCTTCCATTTTCAGTGTTTCACAAGCATTTTCCTTTTTAAACCAGGAACACAAGAAGCCATTGCAATGTGTCTGCACGTAGAGACAAAACAAGCCGTCAACGAAACCCTGTGTGACAATTCCAAGAGACCACCACCAATGACTCGTACTTGCAATATGAAGCTTTGCCCTCCGAGGTAAACTAATAATGAAAGCACATTGTGGCAAAGAAATAGTTAATATGACTTAAATAAACATTGGCTTTCTCAGAAAGGTTTCAGATTGCAGGGCTGTGGTCTTGCTTTGGGATGAAATTTCACTACCTCTGTCTTTAACTGGGTTTTGGGGTTGGGATTATTATTTTTTTTTTGGTCTTGTTCACTCCTTTTCCACTCTTCACATCTCACTAATAAAAGAGGGAACTTTTTCTGAAATAAATCTCTGCTTTCTAGATGTTTGCCAGAGCTGGAAAAGCAGCCTTAATTTTTCTAGTGGTACAGGGAAAATTTTAGGGCAATTTCACAAAAAAGAGCAGAGAACATTGACTTTCTATCCTTACTTGAATAGAAAAACTGAAATTGTGATTTAAAGTTATTTTAATTTCATGCTTCTTTGGTAGTCCCATGTAGTTCATACGGCTGCTTATTCTTGTTTGGAAATGCTGGAAGAAGAACAAACCCAGTCCAATCCCAAGAAAACCTAGATGATTTGGTCACTTGAAAGTGCCATATGTGAAATTTTGACATATGCTGCCTTGTTTACCCACTTTTGATCTGTGACATCCCTGATCCTTTGCACATTGTTTCTACGTGTTTGCAGAAAACTCCTCTTGCAAAATGTAGGGAAGAAGTTAACAGGAACAGGATGTTTTAAAGAAAACATACACATTTAAAGGAAGTTTTGTAAATGTAAGAAAGGTCTATTTACATATTTACATTTATAAATGTAAACGTCAGCAGGTTGCCAACAGGCTGTATTTTTATGAGGAGCATTCTGAAAGTAAATGCTGGAAATGAGCCTTTATTGCTTTATTTTCAATAAAGGGATGTTTTAGCCATCTGTCAATAACTGTGCCTTCGGTTGCTGTTTACTGGGATCTCTTTGGGGAGGGTTTGCTCCTTCCCCAGTCCGAAGCAAGTTGCTGAACTGTGGGCTTTTGGCTGTGTTGCTGGAACAGGTGGCAGAGCGGGCCCTGGAGACGCTGCTCAGCTACGTGTGGGGTTGGGATACAGACCAGAGACGTGCACTGCCAGCAGCCGGGAGGATCTGCGGTGGCTGCAGAGGACTGCAAAGATAAAAAGCCTCATTCTTTACAAGCTTGTAACCAGATCGATTGTCCCCCCGTTTGGCATGTTGAGGAATGGCAGCAGGTATGGCTGGGTTACAGAAATAGTTTAAATGTCTTCCTCTGGCTGGGTACTTGACATTTCCTAGCTGGAATAACACGGACAGCAGCTCCTGAACTTTGGTATGTAAGTGGTTCAGCTGATTTCATGAAAACAAACTAATCCAGGGTCAAAAATATTGCTCTAGACCAGCATGCCAGTGGTCACAGGATAAGGTGAGAAGTCCTTTTTAACATTTCAGAAAGCTGGATAGCAGTTACTCCAGACATCACCCTTCTGTGCTCTGCATATGCCATAACCTGCTTTTGGAGTCATTGCTTCTTTTTTTCTTAGGCAGAAAGCTTCCAAAATTCCCACTAGATATATTAACTGATGTGAGACATAGGCAGATCTGCACGTCAGATGTGTGTTTTTCTTTAAAATTTCTACTACTTAATTGCATTCAGGTGGTGTGACTTTCACTCAGTAATTAGGTTATCTTTAATAGATCAGCTGAATATTTTAACAGAAGAATCTTCTACGTGCTGCTTGCTTTTTAATTAAAAGTAGATGTCATTTTTCAAGGGAGCATGATCGGGGGAGGAAGGGGGGAACTTACAGTGTTTGTGTAAAAGAAGGTGATGGGTGAGCACCGATATCTGTGCAGGAGTACATGCTGTGTTCTCTTCTTCTCCTCAGTGTTCACGTACTTGTGGAGGAGGGATTCAGACCCGCAAAGTGTACTGTAAGCAGCTGCTGACAGATGGAAGTTTCCTGAAACACTCTGATGACACCTGCCAGGAACCTAAATTGCCAACTAGTAAACCATGTGCAAGAGTTGACTGTCCTCCCCAGCTCGTCATAGGGGAATGGTCCAAGGTGAGCAGCGCCCCAAGACTGAATCAAAGGCTTCAGTTGCAACGTGAGCTGTAGAAGGTTTCTGCTTGGGTGAAACTTCTGCTATTGGAGCAACAAATTAATAGCATAGCTGAAGGTTTTGCAAGGCATGTGCTTGGGGTTCACTGTGTGTACAGTTGCTGTGCATCCCAGCCTACAGCCCGACTGATCACATCCTCCTTCCTGAGCTGTCCTTGAGTTGCTAAAGGACAGGCTATAGTTCATCATATGTGTTCTACCAGACATGTTTAGCTATTGATTATTTCATAGCATGGCTTCAAAAAGCAAATCTATGCATCATTTTGGAATAGGTCCTCCTCCTTTACTATTTAATGCAAGCTTGCTACCACTCCCTGTTCAGAAAATATTTATAGAACTGAGTGTAGAAGCTGCAATTAAAGGTTAATGCAATACAAACCAGGAGAGAAGATTGAGAGACTTGACATCAATTGTGTGGAACGTGCTGCATTGTTTCTCTGAGGTACTAGATCTTATTGCTCTGTTCTGCCCATGTTTGGACATAAGGTAATTCATGTAGTTTTAATTGCTCCTGAGTTGCTTGGTGGAACAAATTATGTATCATATTCTTATTGCCTGGAAAAGGGGAGAGAGTTTAATGTCTAGATAACAGAGATTCCTATGAACTCTCAGAAGAAAAAAAAAACCCAACACAACCTAGTTTAAAATTAGCATGTGCGGTGTGGAACACCAAGTTTAGTTTGACTGCATCCTTCCTTTCACAGTGCTCAGTAAGCTGCGGTGTTGGAATCCAGAGAAGGAAACTTTCCTGCCAAAACCTCACAGCAAAGGGCCAATATGTCAAATTAAATGGATCAATGTGTAGTGGTCTGTCTCCTTCACTGCTTGTAAGGTCTTGTCAGATGAATGCCTGCAACAGTAAGTATGTTACATTATGTAGTTCCTTGCTGATTTGGAATGATCTATTTATAAAGAAAAAAACCTGCATATAGGTTAATTCACTCATCTCTCTATACTTTCACAATATTGCTGATCTGGCATAAAGTCAGTGCCATAATTACTAGACCAGTAATAACAGGATTGTTTTTAATTGTTTTCTGCCAGTCAGAAATAAAGGTTATGATCTAATGAAGTAGTTGCTGAATACACTTTAATGGGACGTACCTCTCACCCTCATACTTACCAACGTGTGCTGTGTTTTTTCCTTCTTGCTATCCCAACTGGAAAAAGAAAATATTCCATAACTTGAGGATAAATTACAAAGGACATTAGAAAAGATAAGAATCCAGTTCTGGCTTGTCTTTGCACTGCACATTTCTATTACACTGGACATTTTGCTTAGCATGGTGGAATTCAAAACCTGAAGCTCTGTGCCAGTGATAACTTTAGGTATAATTTCTATCTTCCCTTGTAGAAATGAGAATCCCAGTCTCATGAGCTTTGCAGAAAGTGACGACAGGACAGACACTCTTCAAAACATCCAGTATTTTATTACTGTCTGTATAAAAGTCTTTTCAGAAAAAGCTATCAATAGGAATCGTGCAATTTTGGCACAGTTGGGTTATGGTACCGATGGTAGATGCACTAACTGCATGTGTTATAACACCAATGGAAATACCTGACTGTTACAGCGTGTTCAATGATGTACAGTCATTTAGGACAGGCAGCTCTAAATGCAGGTTCCCTGAGTCTGTGCTTGCCTTCCTTTGCAGAGGAGAGTCTTGGTTTGTAGGTTTGGGGACCAGGGTGCGGATAAGAAATGAAAAAATGAGGTTTTACTTTTGGTTTGGGGAAGAACTCAAAAGCCTTCATGAATGGCCTGGTTTTGATCCCAGATCATAGAGATAGATGTGTTTTGACCAAATTCATAGTGCTGTCAAGAAGTAGCTACTTTATAAGTTTTGAAGCTTTGCTTTAAAAATTATTCACAAAACAAAATAAGAAATAGAATAATTACTGATTCATACATAATATGAAACTTCTTTTCCTGGCCTGCATTTCAGATTAACATGCCAAAATCCTGAGGTTCAAAACTCCACTTAAATAAAGCCCTGTGGACTTTCAGGAATGTCCTTGGCATAAGGTTTAATAAAATATTTTGAGCTGCATATCTATCTGAATTTAATTAATTGTGGATAGTTGAATGGCAGTGTAGCTGGTTTGCAAATTGCTTAGTACAGACTGATATTAAAGTTACATTGTCAGCTTCCACCACAGTGCCAAGAGAGCAGGACAGGGAACTGCAGAGGGGTTGTGATTGTACTGAATGGGTGCAGATCAAAGTCTTACAGTAGAATCCGTGTCCTCACCATCTCTGTCCCGTTTGGAACAAGGGAGCACTTACAGCTCAATCTGCCTAGCAATTTCTCAGCTAAGCAACAGAAGGGCAGGAGACATGGCTGTACCGCAGCTCTGGGGTGGGTACTACAGAAGGAGCCAGGCCAGTGGCAGCAGCGGGCTTTGGATTCACAGGAACATGCAGCTGTGGGCTCAGGCTGCTGTGAAGAACAGGCAGGAGCCCTGCATGGCCCCAGTAAGGGCAGATGGATAGCCAGAAAGTGAGGCTGGCTCAGTGGAGAGTGGCCTGGCACATGATGCTTGCCTTTGGGAGCAGTCTGAATGTGCCTCCTCAAGCTTGTGCTTCTGTGGCTCAGAGGAGCGCCTCCTTTTTTACTGTCTCATGACAGTGCTGAGGCTTTTCAGACTTAATCTTTTACCCTGGGACTAGTAATCATGGCTGTTCTCTACTTAATAAGCCCCATTAAGTCAGAAACATTCCTGACTGTGGGCTCTGAGAAATAGGAAATAACACCAGTCTGGCCCTGAGCTCACCAGGACCTGATGCCCAGCTAAAGCTGTAGAGGACCATTAGAGGTCACGGATGCAGATGGATTTGTACCTGGCATTAATGTCCAATGGCTCCAGAACGATCTAATCCTTAAGCAAGATTTACCTTGTAGGAAAAAAACCCTCTCCCAAACAGTCTGTTACCTCAGCAGCTGCAAGATTGGATGATACTAGGGATCTAGAAAGTGCATACTAACGTGGCCTCATATATTTATATGACCTTATATATTTATATGGCCTGCCATCCACAGCTCTGAACTTTGTTTCACTCCTAGCCTTGCTCACCAGCCACCAGTAAAAATATACACACCCTTTAGTGTTGAACTGCTAATGAGAGTTACTGGTCTTTTTTTTTTTTTTAAAAAATGAAATGGATGAGACTTGTTAACATATTTATAAGTAAGCACTGGGTTTAATTCCACGTTGGAATAACTAGTGTAAACAGAGCACAGCCTGAAGTATTTTAATTTGTGTGTTTAAAGTTACACTTACTGTGTCTGTAAGTTGGATTTTGGAAATGGAAGATTTAATACTGGAACACTTCCCTAAAAATAAATATTTGGGGCTCAGTAACGTATTAAAAACAGGACACTACTTTAATAATTTTAGTAAACTAGAGCAATTTATTTGTTGTATCACGTGAAAGGGTTGAGGGAACCATGTATCTGGATAATGAATACCGATTTAAAAGCTGTGTAATTATGAAATCATGATATCCCCACAGGTCTGAACTCATTACCCAAAACACTGAAAATAACCATTTTGTTTTATAAGCATAAGAATGCACTCCAGGGTGTAGTTCACATAGTGTACACACTTATTGAATGCTTGAAGCATTTAGCTTTTCACCTATTTCTTCGCAGCATATTTGAAGCATATGTATATAAGCAGCATGCCATTTTTCAAATATCATTTCTGTGCCATCAGTGTAGCTGTCATTTTATTTATGTACCTACCAAGTGGAGTAGCAGTAATGATTTCAGGTTCAGGCAGGCTGAGAAGCCTTTTCATTTGCATGTCCTTTTCCTGGCTCATCAACTCATTCTGTGGGCTCTGAGAGTTTTCTCTGTCACATACCAAAAGGCTGGGTCACCAAACACAATTGGATTGTGTTCTAACACCAACACAGAGTGTTTCCCGACTCTTCCCAGCTGGCTGACTTCATCTTGCATGGAACAAGCTCAGGGGGTGCGTGCCCTTGCTCCATGCCTCCTACGGCGCTTTGTTTCTCACCTACCTCGTGTTTCCTTAGTAAGATTAGTTGTACAGATCAAAGTGGGGCACAGGAGCTGCCAGCAGTGAGTCAGCATGGTGGTATCTGAAGCACTGCAGCCATTCATGCCCTGTCTCCTTTGTGCCTACCCAGGCCCAGCTGGGAAAGCCTGCCTGTGGTGGCAATCCTTTGGGATGCTCCCTAGAAGCCTTTTGGCATCCCAGTGCCTGCAGTACAATGCAGGAGGAGCTTCATAATACCCAGCGTCTCCACCCCCAGCCTGCATGAAACCTTATGCAGTTATTATCTGGTTTTGTCAATTCATCTGACTACTACATCCAGCCTCTCAAAATTTTGACTTATTTCTCTTTCCTCCCTTCCCTCCCTACTTTCTTGGCCCAGCACTGAGCAGCTCATCTTTCATCCCAAAGAAATTACCACAGCCAATGATTACAGGGGGCTTTGCCGCTTCCACGTGCTGTGTCTTCATCGACTGTTTCGTTCACCTCCTGTGTTGCTATCAATTTGGCTTGACCTAATTGATAATCAGCCAACCAGCACAGCCAGCCAACACTTTAAGTGACAGTCAAGGGGAGCCTTGCTTTTTGGATAGGTTTTGTTTTATTTAGGTCATTCTGCACTCGAGAGTGCTCAAATGTGGGGAAGGTGATAATGTGTTCACATTTTTTGATTCAATTTTCCATGCTTAGCTTTCCTGAGGCAGCAATAGGAAATCTGTAGGAAATAGAACCGTTATAGGATTATAGATAATATAAATTAATATATTGTACTATACTTCTAAATATACATTTGCATATGTGTTCACCATCAATGTCTTTTGCATAGGTATATGCTGTCTGTGTCGTTTTATTGTTAGAAGACTTGGGAAAAAAGCAATAGAATTCTTGGCTGGAGCAGGGGAATGTTATGGGTTTGTGTTGTTCATATTTTTGCATTTTTGTGACTCAGATAAAAGCTCAGCCTGTTGCAATGACTTGAACAAAGTCAGGGAAAGCTCTCTCAAGCATTCTGTGCAAAGCAGATTTTCTAAGCGTGAGCGCCAACGATTACAAACGTTTCAGCACTTTGTTTTCTTTCAGAGATTAAACCAAAGCTTCCAGAAAAATATTCTGCTCATGGACCTCAGATTGTCAGTATTCATCGAGTCTATATCCAAACAAGACAAGAGAAGCGCATTAACTTTACCATAGGAAGCCGAGCCTACTTACTTCCAAAAACATCTGTTGTAATTAAGTGCCCTGTACGGAGGTTCCAGAAATCACTTATCCGGTGGGAGAAAGATGGGCAACACTTACAAATCTCTAAAAGACTTGGTATCACTAAGTCAGGCTCCCTGAAAATACATAGTCTTGAAGCTGCTGATATTGGTGTGTACCGGTGTATTGCAGGCTCCGTGCATGAAACATTTGTTCTCAAACTCATTGGTACTGACAACAGATTGATAGAACCACCAAACCTTAGAAAACACGCCAGTGCGACCAGTAGCGCAGACCACAATGAGGCCAACAGCTTTGGGGCCAAATGGCACAAAATGAGCAAAATGTGGCAAATGTGGAGTAAGAAGAATGAGCTCTATCTGGGAGACAGGCATGTCAACGACCAGCCATTTCTGCGAAATCTTGAAACCTTTGGGAGTAACTCAGCAGAAGACTTCAGCTCTCGTGAATTCAAGAATAAACGTCTGGAGGCAGCAGTTCTCCAAGGTGCCTACAGCATGGACATTGTGCAGTTTGAGGAACTGATCAGGAACATGAGTCAGCTCATTGAAACTGGAGAAGTCAACGATGACTTGGCGTCCCAGGTCATTTATCAATTAGTTGCTGAATTATCTAGACCTCCACAACCAACTACTGAAAAATGGAAGGGGGCCCAGGATGAGAAACTTGCCTCAAAACTCATCGGCAAATCACCTAATGAATCTGAACGCTTCAGCACAAAAACTGTCGATAAGTTAATGTTTGACCAGAAGGTTCCAGTTATTATGAGGCAAAAGGAAATTCCTCGAGTTTCCTTCAACAAAACCGTAACAGTACGAATTGGAAATACAGTTTTTCTGACCAAGAATACCCGTGCTGTCAATCTACTCTGTGAAACAGCTGGTATTACTGAAGTGAAATATACTTGGACGAAAGATGATGAGCCATTAAAAGCCTCTGAGAAGTAAGTAAATACCTTTTATTTTTGAATGGCTTGTTATGTCGCTATCAACTGTAAAAATCCACCCTGCTGTGCACTATTAAAACATAGTCATGTAAAAATGAGATAAGCGTGAACACTATGCCTTCCATCTTTCTTTTTCAGTAATTTATATTCTTTCAAGTGTCTGTCACGGTGTTTGGCTTCACTGCCATCCAAATGTATGTCCATTTCCACAACATTACATGGGAGGATTGATGTTTTTTACTAGATGAAGTGTTTTGGATGTCCTAACTGTGGTTTTTGTGATCTGCCTTAATCATTTCAGCTGCATCAGAAAATGAGCAGGTTTATATTCAAATTAAGAAGCCTATTGGATTCGTTCATGTACCAAATACAGTGGGAACACATTAAAAACATCTGCCATGGCACAGATGAAAAGAAATCTTACTTCTTACTCAATTTAAGGAAAATATCACTGATACCCTCACCATCCTTCAATGCAGTAAAACCTTGCTGCATAACTTCAATTTAAAATGAGAGAAAGAGCTTTTATGGAATTTTTTGATGCTTGACAGTTTACAAATAACTCTGTTGAGGACAGTGGCATTCAGAATAATAATCACCCTGTATTACCATCACATTTGAGAACTATACCTGAAGAACAAGTACAGCAAGCGTGTTGTATTCAGGTATTTGCTCAAGACTGAGCAAATAGTTTTACTTCATTGCTGATAAATTAGAAGCTCACCTGATAATATTAGCATTAACTTTGTGTGTGAGCCTCTTGGAATTACAGCTAGCTCTTGAGTAATAAAAAAGCCTGATTCTGAAATGATAAAGGCACTTTTGGATATTTCTCAACATACTTAACTGATTAACCACACTGCCAAGAAAAATATACTTCTGCAGGGCTATCAATTAAAGCAAAGACACCAGAAGTAAGCCATTTTAAAAAGTGCAAATGTTTTTGGAACCATGTAGCTCCCACCAGTAATGTTTATTTTGTGAAATATGTGTAATTTCCCATTAATTTTTTGCAAGCCATACTTTGATTTCTTTCAGGACGTGATGTTACTTTGATTATTCACAAATATCTGTTTGATGCCTAATGTCTACTCTCATAAATCACCTTCATTTTAGCCCAGGCTGCTATTCTAGCACTTAAGGGATATGTTGGCAAAGCAGGTTTCTCCCCTATTTTTTACCCCAGTAAGGTTCCTTATACACAAATCCGTATACGTGTGTGTGTACTCAGAAGCCAGTGACATTAATAGTATCACATCTGAAAAAGAATGTCGGAGATAAACCAGCTGTTTATCTGTTGGGTTTGTAAAAGGTATTCAAGACACCTATGGGGTTTGTGTTGGAAGACTTTAGCTTTAATGATGATAATATTTAAAAAAAAAAAACCCAAACCTACATTAATTTGGAAGTCAGATTAGACTGTACATTTGTGAATTCCCCGGTCCTGCTGAAAACCAAGCTTGCTGTAGAGAGATGGATTTCTTGCCAAGCCTAATACTTTTAATTGTGGTAGTCTGATTTATTCATACTGTTGTTCCCAAGGGATTCTGGTTTGTAGTAGCAAACTTGCTGTCTTGCACAGGGCTGAAGAATTGTCTATGTGTGTGTCACTTAGCACTCTCCTTTTGTCCCCAAAAAGGAGGCAGGGCTGGTAGAGCACACACTGGTCTAGAATGGTAAACTCTTACACAGGAGTTTTGCTGCTGTGTCTGTGACCCTTGCAAGAAGATCCAGCTGGGTTTGTCCCAGAGTACAAACTCTTGTATCTCCTTGACTGCTCTGCAGGGTGATCCTGGACACCATTGGAAAAGTGCAGATTCAGAATCCTACTCAAAAGGAACTTGGTACATATGGATGCCTGGTTGTTAATGACTTTGGTTTTGATACGGAAACATCTTTGCTGTTGCGTGCAGGTAAGACTGTAGCATGCACAGAATCTGGTGGCTTGTGTTTTATCATGTTATATATAAGCACCCATCCTTGCTCCAATGTGGAATAGTTTCTTTTGCTGGAAGTCCACAACACTCTGCCTGTTTTAACAGGTGGCAACAGAACGGTCATCTCACTCTAAAACAGCAGCAGTAATGAACTGAGTTTGCTTGTATCCATCCTGCCTCTGTCTCCTGGCTGCTGCTTTGCAAACTGAATTCTGTCCCAAACATGATTAATTTAAATCACATTTAATAATTCTATATTTAAAATTAAATAAAGCTTTCAAAACTGAATTTTTCTTTAATTTCAAAGAGGTTCCAGTCATCTTGTCCTCTGTGTTAAATGTTACGAATCTGGAAGTCGGCAATCTCTCAGCAGTTGTTGGAGGTACCATCGTAGCAAGAGCTGGAGCAAATATTATGGTTGAATGTCCGGTGAAAGGTAAGCAAGACCTCCACTGAAGTTCACTGTAATGTTGGAATCAGAAGTTTACCTTACATCTTGAAAGAAATTACCAGTGAAGGCAGAAAATCATTGATCATTAGTCATTTTTTACTAGGCATGTCACCCACACCAGTTCTTTTTCTTTTCTGTCTGTCACTTTAATTTACACACACATGTATATGTTCAAACAGACTTTCCTTTAAAAGTACTTTTCTTTCCATGGAGTGGTCTGAGGCTCCAATACAGAGCTTAAAGCCCACCGGAGTGAATGACTACCTTGCTGCAATAACAAATGCAGCCAGCTGACTTGCTCATCAGAGAACTTTCCTTACCCCTATTTGAGATGCACATATGTCTAGACTATTGTTAAAACTGAAAATGAAATCTCCAGCCATAGCTTAATAGAACTTTAAACCTGACAGTGAAGTAAGCTTACCTTTTAGAGCCATCAGGCTGCAGCTGCAGCAAGGAAACAAAGAAAAGTGCCGAGCCATGAAAGCTTATAGATACTTTCTAGCTCAACCTCTGTGGAGCAGCGTTAACGTTAATCAGAAGCTACATGCATTAAAGAGTTCACTGCTTCGTTTTATTTTCTAGTCCTTTGTTGGAAAGGTAGATATTTTCTTTGTAATCTCATCATTACTGTCTGTTAAGTTTAAATTCTAAGATTCAACTCACAGCGGTAATATTCTGTCAAATAAGTCAAGGTCGGCCCTTTGTGCCTTGTTGAAGATGATGTATGAAAGTGCTGGTAACAGTGAACACTGTGGCTGAGTGCAAGGAGACTGCAGAGAAACCAGCGTGCTGTTCACCTCAGATTGGTGGGGGAGTGCATATCAGAAGGAGTGTTGATGCTGAACCAGAGTAGTGATAGAAATATATATATATATATATGCAAATAGTTCTGCATACAATAGTGGCGCCAGGCTGACATATATTAGGACATGTGGCTCTGCTATTCACTGTTGTACCAAGGCTAATTCTTTGATGAAGTAATATTTTCCAACTATAGTTTGGCAACTCTATGTATAACTGACCTACATCTCAAATCAGCAGAGAGTTAATGTCACACTGTTAATATTAATATTGTTAGGATGGGTAAGTAGTTAGCAATTTAAATATAAATTAATATTTTCACATGGGACTGCAGTTTTCCAAATGATTTAGAATTGTGTATATTCGTGAGCCAAACTTTAGTTATGCTAAGACACCAGTGTTGACTTAAAAAATGATTTATCTAATGGCTTTATTTCCTGTCATTGCCAAGGAAGTAAGTATTACTGTTTGTGAATAAAATAGAGCTTGCATGTCTTAAAATGTCACTAACCTAGAAGCAGAAAAACTTAGGCGATGATGTAAGCAGAGTCTTTCTGATCTCCTTTGCTTAATAAAAAGTAATAAACCACTGACTTCAGAAGATGGAAGTTAATGGCACTTTATGCTAGTAACTTTGTTTAATAGGTGGGACCTAAAGATATGTCTGTTTGCAGTGCGGTAGGATTAGAAACACATCATGTGTGTTATCAGAAAAGCAGGAGCTTGAATCAAAAAAATGCTGGTATTTCTATGCACTCTAGAAGTTCTGTTCCTATAAACAGTGTGACCCTGTAAGTCTTTTTTTCTCCTCATCAGAGGGTGATTTGCAGTAATACTCTCTTGCCTTCCTGACATAAGAGCCCACTGCAAATCTTTAATATCTAGAGGAAAAAAAACATTGGATAGTGATTGAACGTGACTGACTGTCAGCTGAGGATCTCTTAGAATGAGCAGTAAAAGTAATAATAAGAGTGTGCCCTTCTTTTAGTGCCAGGGAGACCTTGGCTAGATCTGGAGCACGTTGTCCTGAGTGCCCAGAAGGAAGGATGTGTTTTCCTTAGGGATGACATTTTCTCTGCCTGAGTGAAATATTACTAGATAAGACTTTGTGTGTTCTTCATGTTCTGCTACATACATACTTGGGGTCCTTCTGCACAGATGTTACTCATGCAGATTTCTCAGGTGTGTCATGCAGATACATCTGATCTGCCAGACTCTTACTAGACCACAAAACAGCTCTCCATAAGAACCATCTAACGAATAAGGTGTCTGTATGTCTGTGAAGAATATTAGCAGCATGCCACCAGCAGAATTCTTAAATTACTTTTAAATTCCTTGGCTGCAATGACTTCTGAGATTTTTTTCTGTAGGCCAAATAGCCTATAATACTTTTTTAATAGTTGTTCAAACCATAGTTTTCTCTGTGAATAATTCTGTGTATTGAGTTGTACATGTCTAGCAGTGTAAGGGCTATTCAGGAATTTTCTTCCTGAAACACATATAAAAATTCCACACATATGCAAAATGGTTCAATTAATGGTTCCTTTAGGAGAGAATATCATGCCATAGAGCAGGATTTCAGCTGGAAGTAGGAGCAGCCTACTGACAAAGGCAGTTGTGAAAGCAGAGGAGGTGCTGTTGTAAGGAAAGTAACACTTCCCAACTTCCTCTGCGGGCTGGCTAATGGCTGTACAATGTACCCTTTAATTATTCAAGGCCTGAAGAGAACCGAGTGTATTCCACTTCAGGGGCTCTGGGTTCGTTAGGCCATGCTACACAGGACAGCTCTTGTTTGATGGTTTGAAGGGAAAGGATGGGCAGGTTAATGTTACAGGCAGCGCTGGCCAGCTGACTGCAGCTTTTGTCTTTTTTCCTTGTTACTGATTTGGGTCTGTTTGTCCTTTTGACAGACTTTCTTGCACACTCCAAAAACTACATTCAGATTAAAAACCCCTTTGAAATGCTGAATAGCAGCGTGTCCTACTAAACAGGAGAGCATCAAAGAATAGATTAAGAAAAGTTATCTGAGCTGCTGAAGCTAGTAGTATCGAAAATATTTCTTTTCTCTTTTTTAATTTATAACAAAACTGTTTTTCCACTAATTATAATAAACTCACTTTTATAGCTCCCACACGAGCCTATGCTAGAAGATATTCATAACACTCTGGATAGATTCATATTCCATCCTTACAGCCAAGAGCTTTTCAATCAACACACATGGTATAAATATCAATACTGATTGCTCCAAATTGCTCTTGGATAACATTTATTGTATTTGCAGGAAAGATCGTCTTGTGATTATTACTAAAATAAACTAAAACTGTCAGTCTCCATTTATTGTGAAACCTTGGAAGTTCTAAGGTGAAGTAAAAGGGGGGGTGGAAATGAAAAAAATGCCTAAAATGTGCATTGTCTGACACCTGGTGGTGAGCGAGCAGAAGGGCAAGGTACTGCGGCGAGGTGGTGTGCTGTATATGTTGTATTGCATCTCAGAAGTATCTTGGCACAGAGGCTTTTAAAAGTAGAAACTCCATCTTCATCCAAATTCTCCATCCCTGTGAATATATTTTGGCTCTCCAGGAATAACATATTGAAAAAAAGATGTGAGAAATACACAAAACCTGTTGAATTGGGGTCATTTTGCACATAAGTTTTGCAAAGATGGACCAGTTACTTACTGTCAGTGTTGGAACTTGAAACAGGTCCAGACAAATCAAGAATTTGATTTTCCATCTGTTCATTTACCCACACTATTCCAAATGTAACTTTGATGCTGTTCTTTGTCTCAGAAGGCAACTTGGTGAAGAAAAATAGCAGTTTAATTCGTAGGATTCTGGCTCTTAATTGCTTTTAGGCTTTTTGTGTGTTCTAAAAGATATTATTAATGGATTTCAAAGGTTTAAAGGGGTAAGTGATGCTATTTATAATGAGCGTACTAAAAGGCAATCCCTTTGTGCTTTTTTTACTATAAGTACAGCTACATTAGAGTTTTTGTTTGGATCGAGCATAAGCAGAAAGGACTGAAAGATGTACTCCAAAAGCTTTGTTATGCCTCATTTGTGTTTTGGGAACCTGAAAACTGAATCCCTTGGGATATAACTGAACTGAAAGGTGTGTCTGGGGACTATACCTCTTCCTGTAACACTAATGGGCAGTAAATCTAAAAGTCCAGGCAAGATTCACCAAGTAGTCCAAAGCAACCCTCATCCAAAACCACATGAAGTCTGTTTTGAGACCTTGGTACCAACTATGGTTTTAAAAGTATATTTCTGATGCCTTCCACTACTTCTTAAGAAAGAGATAGAGTACAGAGTTTCTGGGGGAAGAAAAACCCAATTGGAACAAATTAGAGCATTTCTTTTTCTGTGTGTTTCTCTCTTTCTCTCCCAGTTTTCCTTATTGGAGTGGAAGTTTTCTTCAGATTCCTAATTCAGGAAGTGTTAAGATGGATTGTGTTAGAGGAAGGTAGCATTTCAAGAATCTATTAGAGTTTTTGGAATGCCCAGCAAGTGTGTGGGTATCCCCTTGACACTTAGCACCTCAATTTACAAAACGCTGTCAAGAAGTTCCCCAGGCAAAGTTTAACTGATTCTTATGGTGTAAAAGAAGAGGTTAGTAGCTGCTTAGCACCTGATTAAATGATCAGAAGGAAGAAGTGGTCACATTTTGTAGTGGGGAAAGGGTACCAGTAGGATGCTCCAAGGCTCTGTTCTGGGATTCATGTTGTTTAACATGTATAAACAAGTTTTGAAAAACAATGTGAATGGTTAGTTGCCTAAAGCAGTGAAGGATCAAGATCTAACTGAATCTAAAACCCTCTGCAAAAAGTTGCAGCAGAATCACACAAATAATGCTCAAAAGCTAAATGGAATGGAACGGGTGTTCAGAATTGCTATTCGCAGAACAAACACACCTACAGAATAAATAACATTTAAATATAGGTATGTGCACATGGCTGTACCTGAATGACTGCCACTCAGAGATGGAAACGTGGAGTCATGCTGGTTAGTTGTTTGGGGACACCAGCCCACTCTCTGGCTGTTGTCCACAAAGGCAAATCAAAACTAACAGCAGAGGAATGGACAGAAGAAGCAAAAATATAAATTTGCCATTGCTTAAAGCTGTGGTGAATCCTGTTTGCAAATGGCTAATCTTATCTCTGAAAGGATATACTAGTGCTGGAAAAGGTGGAGAGAAGAGCAGTATTAGAGGAAACAAGCATGATGGTCTAAGTGCTACTTCTGGTTCAGGAAGCCAGGAAGATCTGTTGAGTGCTATTCGATAAGTGCCATGACTTTTGTACTCTTTGCCTACACATTCCCAGATGTGCATCATTGGACACAAAGTGCTGAGTGTGCTTCAGGTCTGACTAAGAACAGCAATTCCTGTGTAGTTCTTTAGTTGCCCTGAGCATGTATCTACTTTGGGTCCTTGGTGATATAGCACAGCTGTATAAAATACAGTTCCTAACCAGCTGGGCAGAACAGCCTCTGATGGCAGCGCTGAGTTGTAGGATCGTCCCAGTGCACACCAAGCGAGTCTTGGTTGGGGGCCGACTACAGAATTTCATCCAGCAGTCGTTTCTGAGTTCACACTTAACTCAGATCCTCTTATTTATTTGCTTAGATGTAGTAGCCTTATTTTAAATGCCTGCTTTTGAAAAATATTAGCCTTAAACTTCTGCAGCTGGAAAAAAGATCAAGTTCTCTTTGAGCTGACAGCCAGGGGGCTAAACAGGACCTGACAGAGCTGTAGCAAGGGTGGGATGGGAAGGAGTCTTACTTCAGGAACCCCTCTGAGGAGGTCACCAGATGTCAGTAAGTATATCTAAATCCTGCCAGATGTTGCTACCACCTAGGAAGAGAGGCTGTTTCATGGCTGATCGGAAGAGGCAGGTATAATAGCTCTGGAAGATTGTGAGAGAGTGGGGCAGTGTCTCACAGCAGGTTGGAGGATCATTCCAAATGCCGATGTGTCTCACACTGGCTCCCTGTGCAAGACTGTGATTCCCAGCAAAGTTGGGAGTTTTCATACAGGTAATTTCAGCAGCTGCACAGTTGAGGCTTTTAGGGTTCACTAGAAGCTGATTGCTCCAGCGTAATTTGGATGAATATAAAGGCAGTTCCTGACTTCTGCTGGAGAAAGTATGAAGATGCATCAATCAAAGAAATTGCATTGTAAGTTATGTTAAACCCACCATGGGTGTTAGCACAGAATAAATAACAATCAGATGACGTTCATTGTGTGTATTACTGACCCAGAATGGTTGCCCCTAAAAGATGACATGTGAATTTAGGTAAACTTCTAGCAAAGTGCAGCAAAAAGTGATTTGTGCCAGCACAGTTCTGCCTTGCTCTTGAATGGGAAATACAGAATACTTTATGAGATTCTGCATAGCTGGGGGAAAAATTTCTGAAGACATATCCAATGTTTTAGAGCAACTGGTTAGTAGGCCAAGATTTTTATGGTGTGTAATATTTCATAGGGCTTTCAAGGTTGGAGGAAATTTGTTTTTGAACACTGAATATTTTAAGGGCACCCTATAGTGAGGATTCCTTCCCCCCCCCCCCCCCGCCTCTTTTTTTCAACACGTGTTTTACAGTCCCATCCGGAGCTGGAGGTTTTTTCCATAACATTTGCTGTCCCAGGGCCACTCACAGTGGAAAATGACTTTTTTTTTTCATGGAACATTGAGTATTTCAGGGCTGCTTCGGTACTAGTGGAAAATAACCTGTGTTTGAGGTCAGAAAAAGAGATTAAACTAATGTTAAAGTTTTATAGCCACTTAGGTCTATAGAAGAAATTTTTAACATCAGAGGATTTAGATCCATTGCAAGAATAAGATCCTGAATTTTAAGGGTTTTCTAAGACTAAGAAGGCCTGAGTTCAGGAACGCGTCTTGGTTCAGGAAGGACGATTACAGCCATCCTTAATTTTAAGCATGTGTTTAATTGCATTCCCTAATAGGGATGGATTTAATCCTATGCCTTAAGTGCTTTCCTGACTTGGAGCCATAGGATACGATTGTTTGATTCTGTGACTAGCTGATGTCAGTGATGGATCTCCCCTTTGAATCACTGGGATCTAAACTGCACTCAGGGATTCTGAACCTCTGGCAGTTTGGGTGAGCCGATGCCTTTGGGCTCATCCTCAGCTACATCTGCATGGAGGTGGAGTGTGAAGGAAACAAAGGTGGCTACAGGCCATCTCTAACCTCTTCCCCTTTTGGGACTGGCTGGGGATCAAACCAGGAATTCTCCAGCTTGAAAGTAATATTTTCTTGGATGTAGACAGGGAATGACTTCCTTCCAGGATTACAAACTGAAGGCTGCCTTTTTTTCCTGAAGAGAGAAGGTCTAGGAAATGGTTCCCAGGATGATTTGGTGTCTTCTGATGGATACGGAAAGGCAGCCATTCTGTAGAAGAGGCTTATGTAGATGTGTTAAATTTGGACAGAAAGGTGAAAGGAAAGACACATTTTAAAGCTGTCTGGGAAAGGACAAATGACAGTGGTAGAAGCTACTTTGAGTCAGAACAGAGGGCAGAAAATTAGAGCAGTGAGGAGGAAATATTTTTTAAATTCAATGCAATTACCTTTTAAAGAGCCCTGTTAATAGTCGTCTTGCTGCAGTTGTGTAATGGAAAACATTCTTGAAGACAGTGTGAATGTTAATATTGTCCATGTAAAGTCCCTATGTAAATCAACCTCTATGTAAAGAAGAGTCAAGAATCTGCACTGACATTCAACCTTGTGCACAGGACAAAAGTACTAAAAATATGTCCCAAATTTTAAGTATAATTGTAGCTCCTTTAGGTAAAAAACCCCAACCAAATAGAAATGTATGTCCCATTTGAATCACTGGGATCTAAACTGTGCTCAGGGATTCTGAACCTCTGGCAGTTTGGGTTAGCCGATGCCTTTGGGCTCATCCTCAGCTTTTCATGTTTGGCTTACTTTTGCTTAGTTCAGTTTCTTCTTGGATAAGGAAACAGTACTTAAAACTTTCAAAGCTTTGCTTACATGAGTATGAAAAGGTAAAGCACAGATTGTAGGCCTTAACTATTAGCCTAGGGAAAAAGAGCTTTTCTTGCATTTTTGTGGTGTGCTTGAACTCTCTCCTGCAGAACCTGCATAGGAAAATCAGTGCTTTTCACAGTGCTGCTCTAACAGTCGTATACTTTGCCTGCATCCTCACAAGAACTGATAGATGAGAACTCAGTGTGCAGTGCTGCATACCAGTAGGAAAGAACGAGCTTATCTCAGGAGTAGTGTATGTGGAGTCTCTTTTCTAAAGAAAACACACTGCATGAGGGAAGCTTTTCCACCCAGAGTGTATAAATCGTGACTGTATGCTGGGGTTGTGCCGCGTGCTGTGTTGTGAGATGGAGTTTATTTAACCACAGACACTATTGGAAAGGTAAATGCCCATCTAAACCCAAAGAGTAAGGTTTTCTCCTGATAGGAATTCCAGAAATGACAGTATGCACAAGTGTCTCTCATGAGAGTTATGGCAGAAAAGTATTTTTCCCTGGCAATTTGAACATCAGATAAAGTGAAACTGTCCAGAAGAACTTGAGATGTGCACTCTGCTTTGCTGAAGAATGCAAAGGAGCTGGACTATAAGGGACGTCTATTTCTCCTGCTTTCTTTCTGTAATCCATTGAGAGGGAATCTATCACTGGACGGGATAGTGCCACTCAATAAACCTTTCTTCTGGCCAAATTCTCTGCTGCACCTCTCTGTATGCACAACTCTGAAAGCTTTAGATCACATTTGTGCTTGCTAGTTTTGGGTTCCCCTGGAAGGCAGAGTTAGAGGCCCCTGATTTCTAGTGTGCAGCTCAGTCTTGATTGTAGAGTGTGCTGAGTCCTACCCCATCTCCTCTCCTGCTTCCCCCCCCAGCCCTTCCTGCTCTATTTCCAGCCTGCAATAGGTCCCTGAACTCTCCTCTGACAGGTATCTTCCTTTTTTTCCTTAGCTCAGGGATCAAGCTGAGGATTTGCCTTAATGCTCTAAATGGGACACTAACCAAAAGGCCCTGACAAAAGACACAGCAGGAGCATGAGTACAAATGCCAGTGGTTCTTAAGCAGATGGTCTGACATCTCTCAGGCTTGCTGTCACTGAATTGGTTTCCTCATAATACAGAGGTAGAGGAAAGAAAGCAAACAGTGAAATTCAAACACTTGAAAGGTCCTCAAAATGATTGTGAAGAGGCCAGCTCAGAGGGACGCAGTATACAGTTCTCATAAAAATTGTTAGCTCTTAGGTAAAAATCTTGCTTGTCAGTAGTTTCAGGTAAAATAGAAGGTAGGGGTGTTGCAATGATCCTTACTACTATTTTCAGCTCAAACAGGTCACCTTTGTGGCTGCACCCTGAAGGTACTTAGATGACGTTAACCCGGCTTTAAAATGACAGTGTGCAAGAAGCACCTATAATGCAGAACAGTGTTGTATTCCATGATGTATTTAGGTGACAGTTTTTCATGGGTTTCACTGCCACACACATCTGTAAGTGACAGCACCCCTCAGATTGCTTGGATGGATTCAGTGTGCATTTCAGTTGGGCTGGTTGCTGGACTGTCATGCAGGGCTCTGTCCACACTTCTCCTTGGACCCAGAATTTATGTTTGTATATTCACTCTATTCACCTGAGAAATGGACTAATTTACTTTGTGTGTGGTACTACTTGCTTGTTTCCCCTAAAGAGAAATGTATACAGCTCTTTGGAGAAAGAAAGAGGAATCGTTTGCTATAACTTAAATTGACCTTAAGGTGTGTGACAGATAGATACACAATTTTGAACTTAAAATGAGAGGCAAAGCTATTCTGCAGACTTCTGCAAACTGAAATACAGCCCATGTTTTAAAAGGCTCTATGTGTCTCTGAATGAGATGGGGTAAAAGAGCAGAGGCATGGCAGATTTTCTGGGAGAAACTCTGGGATACATACTGAGTTAAATCCCAGAAATGAGGTACATTTCTTACTGCTGCAGTGAGAGCAGAGGAAGGACTGTATCACGGGGCGATATAGGGCTGAAGTTTGATAGAGGCTTGGGTTAAAAGCTTGAATTTGAACCTTTCCAAACATTTTTGTGTTTTGTAGAATTTGACTTTAAGGCTTTTGACTTCAGGCCCATCTCAGCCTTGCTGCTTCTAGCTTATTTTTGGCTCTGATTGGTTTGCGGGATTTTGGTGCCAGTGAGGGTAGTCTGGCTGCAAACCTCTAGGCCTTAGATTAAAACAGCTCAGCATCCTCACAACACCTCCTCAGCCCATCTGCACAGTAAGTATATATGCCTGAATGGCCATGGAAAGTATACTGTAAAGGAAAAATATGTCTGAGAATGATACACTTTAGCCAGAAAACTGGGGTAAAATGGAAAAAAGACCCTTAAAACAAGACCTCATCCTAATTCCAGAAGGATTTTTTGAAGTGGCATAAAGCTGCTTCTGGAAACTTGAAATCCAGCCTGGTTTTTTGGACCCTTGTGCACTGTGCAGTTCTGTACTTCGGTTTATGCAGATGTATTCAGTAAAACACAATCTCGTGTGTTTAAAAGCACCAAACAGCTGCTAAATTGTCTAGAACAAAGTCTGTGATTATGCAGAGGAGTGTTTCTCTCCAATGTCTTTCTAGACAAAATGGTGGGGGGAGCTTTTTCCTTCAGTGAAACAGCAGGTTCCAAAAAATATGTCTGGTTCCTATTACAGTAAAGGAAAAACTTGAGGTGTGCATTGGAAGTGCTAAGCCAGTGATTGAAATGTTAAAGTTGTTCCTAAAGGCTATTCCACATCATGAAGACATCATCTGTAAAGTAATACTGCAGAATGATCTGTGAGGAGAGGAGGCTGAATTAGCATTCAATATGGCTGAGACTTCCAATGTCCCACATTCAGGTCAGCTTCTGCAGCAGAGCCTGGGTTGGGAATCTTCAGTGAGCACTGGTCAACATACGTTGCGAAAAGAGAGTTTGAGTGAAAGACAAGTTAAACTGCTGTGAGTTGTGTGCCCTGCTCCTTCATGCACTCTGCAGCCACTCACTGTGCCACATGTGCCAGACCTACCCGGTGATTTATCGTGGAGTTTGGGGCTCTGAAAGAACACTTCTGCTGCAGCAGCTCAACCACAGCACAAGCAATGGAGTGTATGATTTGCCAACTTGCAAAATAGCCTTTTAAAGGCAAATGTTTGAGGAACATAAAGCAGTAGAAGTCCTCCCACAGAGGTCGTACTGTGCCAGTGGAAAAATCATCTAATTAAAAGTAAATGTCCAAAGTCATTAATTAAAATTTAGAGTGACAAGTTATCTGCAAATGCTGAGTTTCTCAGAGTTCAAGCATCGCAGCAGGAATGATGGTAGACCTTTGGCTTCTTACTGTGTGGTAAACGAGATTGCTTAACAACTGAGCCCCTCATTTAGTTGTTAATGGCTCTTTCTGTTCCTTTTCCTTCACACTGCATCGCTACAAGTCCTATGTATGACATCTGCTACTAGGAGAAGTTTTCAGGTGCTTTTTTTAGGCATAAATTAGCCACAGTTATTTTCTAATGTAATTGATATATATTTTTTTTCCCTTTTTCTGTTCAAGAGAAATATTTTGACTCCATTCTTTTTTCTTTATTTTTAATTAGAAATTGAATATTCATTTGTTCCTTCATATACTGTGGGCTGCAGGTTGAATGAAAAGATGCTGTGCAGATATTTATATTACTTGAACCTGATTGTGGTGAATGGTCCCACATCTTTCAGTAGCAAGACACATGAGCATGTTGCTTTTGTAGGACTGCTAGCAGATTTTAAAGCTGTTGTGTGAGCTTGCCTTACAGTGCTTAACTATCAAAATCAGTGGGATGCTGAATTATTAATAGGGCTCACAACTGAGAAGTTGTGTTGTGAGTTACTTTGGTTTATTGTGTCTGTGATATGACAAAGGATCCTTGGCTGTTATGATAGCAGCTAGCAGTATAAAACCCATGGTTTATCTTTTACAATAAATATTTTATTTGCATTTTAAAGGCGTTCCCCAACCAAATGTAACGTGGTTTAAGAAGAAAGACGTTCTACAAATCAGTTCTTTCTTGGTTTTGAATGGCTCCCTATTTCTGAGGAATGTTTCCCGTGACGATGCAGGAACATACACTTGCAGAGCAGCTAACGCTCTCGGAAAAGCTGAAGCTGTGTCTGTTCTCCACGTAGCTGGTAAGTGCTAAATGAGAATTCCTTACTGATAACAGCAGTGGGCCACTTTGATTATGAAGTTTAAGCAGTAAAATAGTTGGGAGGAATATTTAACACTTTATTATGAACTTGGAATTTTTGATTGCATCTGACTCCCTGGGGTCTGTTCTCTATTTTGTGTTTCCTCTAATAGTGGATCCAGGTACAGATGGTTTGTCTTGTGGCTTCTTCAAAACATGTTCCATCTTCTTCCTTCCAAGCAACAAGTATCAGCTCTTAAACGAGTAGACACATTGGAAAACTAATTCACTGTCATAACGTTTCCAGTGCTTTCTTCTTGGGAAATGGGGCAGGCTTGAGTTATTCAGAAAATCAGCAGGGAAAAGCAGTGAAATAGAAACAAAGGCTGGTTTAGGGTAGGGGTTTTATTTGGTTGGTTGGAGATTTTTTTAAGTAGAGGCCAATAAAATATAGGGACAATGGAAACAAAAAATTCTGAATATGAACTTTCAGAATAGAAAAATGTAAAGGAAAACTGCATTTAAATGCCTCTACCGTAAGTAGATTAATAATGTAATAATAATACAGTCATGCCTTGCAAATAGCTCAAATAAATGGATCATTCAGGTCCAGAGATTAACTTTCTCACCATTTTGCTGTATGAGGTACAGCACAGTTACACACAGCCAACCCTGCTACAAAGCTTGCTTTCTTAGGCACACATGTGCAGGGCAGGTTTTAGATGTTTGGATCTGTTGGCCAAGGAAGACACACCAAAGACATAACAGGAGTCTCTGTGTAAGGATGAGTGTTGACTGAGGCTCCCTTCTTGGTTTCAGTTTTTCTGAATGACATCACAACTTCAGATGTCCCAGAGAAGAATATTAGTGTAATGACATGATTGGGAAGATTGCTCACAAGAGTCTGAACTTCATTTCTGCTCCTGGTCCTATGACATTAGTTCAAATAAATCTTGAGTGGCTAGGAGAGGGACAAATCCTGCTGGGGTTTTTTTGACTGTACAAAGCTGCAATGAAACAGGAGGACTTGTGGTGTCAGGACTTGCAGATTGCACTGATTCACTGTTGTTTAGAGCAAAACCATATCAGCCTTCTGGGCTTTGCTTAAGTAGTTGCTGCCTTACCTGGGCCTGTCAAGCAGCAGAGCAAAAAATAGAAGGACCTCAGGTCTGAGAAGACAGTGAGCCCTTTACCTGCCTGGGCCTGGCCTCACTGCGGTTCCGTGGAGAATTCTTTTCTCCCAGTGTTTCTGCAGACAAGCAGGAAGCTTTGTACAGACGTTGTGCACAGGGGGAAGATGTTGAACCAATGTAAAGTGATCCACAGAACTTAGAATGTAACAAAGGATTTAAACCGTTGCGGAAGCAGAACAGATATTCTGCACATTCGTTACAACAGAAGTGTTGACTAAGTGGCAAGAACTGTCTGTTACTGACAGATTGCCCACATCTCTGGCAGTTATTCTGTCTGGAGTCTGATAGAAAGGAGGAGTTGCTATAGTGATAGGCATGTAATTCTGCATACATTATGCTATCTCTATGCATAATGAGATTTTAAAAGATTTTCTTCTTTTTCTGTTGTTGCACTTAGTCATAATTCCATCTAATGGAACAGAGGAATTGGCCTGGTTCCACTGAGAGAATTATTTTTCTTTAAAGTTCTGTGTGTGAATGACTAGTAATGAAATAATAATTAACATTGTCATGAGAAACAGGAAATACAGCATCTATTTGGCATATCTTGTTTTTATACTAAGTGTTACTGGCTTATTTTTCTGATAAATAAAGTTAATTTGATTAATTTTGGAACTTGCATAAACAGTATAAATAATTTCTGTGTTTCCCTATCTAAATTTGTTAGATGGACAATTTAACTGCATAAATTAAGTTGATCCTAAAGAATCACAAAGCATTATTATCCTTCTGATTTCTAACTAGCATGTTTGCTGTGGTGTTACAGTTATTTATTTTTAGCATCATGAATTAATTCTTGCTAAGATATCTTATGCATTGCATTACAGAACAAAGATTTACAGAGAATAACACTCTATTATCAAAGGGGAGCAGAAGAAAGCATGTTCTAATGGCATCTGGAATTGGTACAAATGTCAGTGTGGTACCTGGAGATCCACTAAGAATAGGTTTGTTGTCTTTTCTGCTGTGTAATTTAAAGTATATTCTTTATTCATTTCATTAAGGTGAAGGGGGCCCCTATGGAGAAAGGCGAGTGTGATTGCTGAGTCCAGGTTTGGTGACCTACTGAGGTCACCCTATCTCAGCTTTCTGTTATCAGGGATGGAGCCTCAGAGTAAGACACACAATTTTTTTTTTATTTGAGTTTTTGAAAGTCTTTTACACTGTGAGACCAAAACTGCATAACTTCTCTTTCACCCTCACCTGAAAATGACAGGAGAGGATTCAGCTGGGCTCTACAACACTTTTTGTTTTTTCTGTCTAAATGAATGCCTCTGTTTCCACCCCTGCTTGTGCCTGTGGAGCGAAAATGCAGCAATTTTAATGTGTTTATGGCTCCTTTCCAAAACAAACTCTTTCATTACAAACCTATTTGGATATTGTAGAGTCTGGGATGAAATCTTTGTTCCATTTAAGTAATTGTTCCCCTCACCCCCTTCGTTCTTACAGAAGTTAAGTTTGTAAGAACTTACTGAAAGGGAAAACAGAAAGAACTAAGTACACATCAGCTTGAACAGCTCCTAACCCTCAAGGGGCAGTCAGGATTTGGGGCCATAGCTTGGGCTTCTGTGAATTTCTGCACACTCTTGTTACTTAGACTGGTAAGATGTTTTATGTAGAATCACATAAGCACAAATATTTATTCACAAACACTTCAATGTGTTTAGGAAAACCTGTTAAATTGTGGTTGATTTTTAGGTTGCCCGGTGCTGCCCAGCTACAGGAATACAGTTCGCTGGCTTTTCGGAGATAGTCCAATTGAGGAAGTAAAGACCTTGGAATACCGAACCCTGGTTGGGGGTCATATCCTAGAGGTGAACACCAACTCTGGTCAATTTGCCGGACAGTTCCAGTGTTGGACTTCAGCTAGTACAAAACCAATGTCAGTTTGGGTAAATGTCAAGAAGGAAGGTTTGTTGAAAATTCTATGACAAATTCTTAAATTTTAAAGTATTTTCTTTCACTCTGTAAGGACTTTAGAACCCTAACCTGCTTTTATACATAGAACTTAATTTATAAATATTTAGCTTTACCTGTGAATAGTCCCATTTAGGTCAATATATAATGTCCATACTCAGAGTTGGATGTGGGAATTGATGTGTATCTAAACATAGAAATGGAGGAGAGGGTTCTCATTTCTTGCCTGGGTAGCCAAGAAGCTGAGAGAATGTTCCCTGATTCAGTGTCTTGCTGCTTAAACAGTTTTAAATCAGGCAAGTTTTGTCAACTTCCTCCTCAACAAATCATACAGATTGGTGCTGTCATAGCCCACCAGACTGAAACAAAACTGGCTTTCGGGTAATCTTTGGAAATCTCTTAATTATAATAAATAATTTTAATATAATTATCATATTCCATATTCATTATAATTATATGATTTAAGCATATCAATGTACTAGGGCACACTGCACACAGCTATTCCAGTGTGAAGCTTTCAAGAACACTTTGTAGTGCTGTCCAATGTAATGGGTTGCAAACAGTGTGTTTCTGTGAGTAGGTTATAAAATGTGCAGCAGAGGATTATTGATGAATTTCACAAGGATCTTACATGTGCACCAGCAGGACAATAGGCTGTATCTGCAAACATCTTATAAAACTTTTGAATATTTAAACTGTTTTAGAAATTAATTGCATTATAATTGGGCTTTAAAAAAGAGAGTTAGGAGGTTTGATCCCACTAAGAATCTGGCATCAAAGCACTAAACTCCATTTGACAGTTTAAAAAAAGAAAAAAATCTCTACCCAGGGAATGCAAATCAGGATTAAAAACAAGTACCTGTTGAAATGGAAAGGTTTTGTATGAGATTTACCTATTACCCTATCAGTATGATTTGACTTACTGCTTATATGCAAAGGGCTCAAGGTGTAAGACCAGGTCTGGCAAATGCCCCTCGCTGTGTCTAAGTGCACTACAGTGACTGCCAGTGAGACAGGGTCTGGCATGCACAGGGTTGTGGAGTCAGCTTCCTTTGCAAAGAGATTTTCTGAAACATATCTATGATCAGTATGCTTATTTTTAAAATCAAAATTAAATCAAAATATTGCTGAACTGAACCAGAAAATATCCAAATAGAGTTTATCAAAAAATGTATCCAGGCACTGGTCCTAATATAGACCTCATTAAAGGTAGAGTGTCTGAACAGGTCTAGCCAGGCACTGAACTATCCACCTGTAGTCTTTAGCTGGACTGCCTCTTGGTTGCCCATTACCCTTTCCAGGCAGGCTGGTCAGTATTTTGGGGAGATTCCATTTCCAGTTGTGAGTTTTAACTCTGCTTATGTCAATGTTTCGTCACCGAAATAGCCGTGCGTTTGTGAGACTGCAAAATCTCCTTTGGTGGTTTTTGCACAGTAGGCATATTGAGGGCACTTCTGAGAAGTATCATCCTAGTTAAACAAACAATACAGTCTCTCCATCATAGTTGCAGTCAGTAAATTTAACTATTTCTGCTTTGAAAAAGGCCCTTTTGTGTTATTTTAAGAAACCCAGAAGTAATAAGGAAACATTGAAAAACAATAAGTTAAAGAATTCATTATGTGCTGGGAGAGTGAGCCTGTGGACACAGCTGGTAGCTATCAATTATTCTTGGTTATTACAGAAAAATCTGACTACTCCTGTGATCACATAAAAATCTGTCAACATTGCATAGTACTTCATCTTTTACCAAGTGTCAAAAAAAATTGTAGGGGAAGGGGTAAGTGTGGAATTGTGACTAAATATAAAGGTAGTAATTGTTAGAGGTGATCGGTTTTTAATATAAAATGCTTTTTAAAACAAATTCCTTTTTCATCTTGCCAGATGCCTTGGTGGCAAATCATTTATGCATTAAATACCTTTCTGTAGTTTAGAATAGGATTCTCTTAAATCCTGAAATTATGTGAAGTGGCTGGAGTAAGATGAGTTTCCTTCAGAATAAACTTCCTTTAGAACAGCAGGAAGCCTAGGGAGCATGATTTACAATTTCCTCTTTTTAATGTTCTTTGTATAAAAAAGTTATGAAAGTTTTTAAAGGAGTTCATCAGTTCCTACTGTGAGCCAGATTCTGCCCTTCATGTGCACATATGCTTATCCCACTTGACTCCCAGAGAACTTCATGCTCCCATGTAAGGGCTGAACTTGAGGTGAAGCTGAGTAGGACTAAATTCTACTCTAGTTCACTGATCTTTTTTCAGGATGCTGAAGTCTTTGCTTTTCTACAGAGAACATTGTATCTAGCTAGCTTACAGAAATGCTGCCAGATCAATTCAGATGTGACACAGATAGAATGTGTAGTGCCTCTCTCATGCTGCTTTCAATTGTGTTTCTTAGATTATAAATGGGAATGTGCTGAGTGGACCACTTGCTCTGCTAGCTGTGGGAATTCAGGAACCCGCTCCAGAGTGCTACAGTGTGTGAACGCAGAGAAACAGAAAGTAAATGAATCATTCTGCAGGGAGCTGCAAAAGCCAGCGATTATTTACCAGTCATGCAACACAGAAGACTGCCCTGCCAGGTAAACAGCTTCCTACTCTATTTCCTCTATTTCCATGTGCTCTATGTGTATCAAAATGTGCTCACAATCTCTTATACTCTGAGTCTGAAATGTGGGGTTTGTATCATCATGAACCCTATAGAGCATAAAGGATGTGGAAATGAATCACAAGCAGGAGAATGCTTGATTCAACCAAATAAGTGAGATCCTGTGCCAGTGTCCATGCTGCTGCAGCAAGTCCTGCTGCTGGCACACTAAGGGTGGGAAGGCTAAGCTGGAGGGCTCTCTGAGCTTTGTGGAATCTCTGCCAATGCCCTGAGGGAAAACTCCTTGTGTCTAGAGCAGCCAGGATACTCCTGAGTGGAATCTGTGTTCACCTCCCCTCCTTGTGTGCCAGGAGACCTCTGAGTAGGATGATTACTGTGGAGTGCCTCATTTGTCCTTAATGCCCTTCACCACACCCCTTGCATGTGCTTTCCTGCCAACTTTCTGGCTGGATCGACATGAGTACCTTGTGATCTTGGGACAGAAAATCTTTCTATCACAGGCAAGGAGACCACAACATCTGATTCCAACAGCAAAAACCTTACCTCTGTACTTCTTGAGTTGCATTCCAGCCCAACAAGGCGTTGCTCTAGGATTTTAGCAGGAAATCCCACAGGAGTCCTCAAAACAAGTGCTTTCCGTTGCTTAAAAGGATTGGCCATCACTGTTAGCAATGTAAAAATCCACAAGGGATGAAAAGTCATGCACACATTTTGGAGTTGTCCCTCACTGGAAAATGTTGGGAGAGAAGTGTTAAGACCTTAGCTGACATTGTGGGAGTGCAACTTGCCAGTATGTTCTAAACTCTGTTCTAAATGCAGAAAACATAGCAACAGATAAATATCAGGAGAAATTTGTTTATATTTCATTATAGGCAGCCAAAAAACCAGATCATCTTAAATTATGAGTTTGAACTCCAGCCAGCCCATAACAAGCAAACTTTTTGCCAGTGGAAAAATACTGAAATAGAACTAATAGTTCAAAACACACACACTCAGTTGCAGGTTTCCTTCTTAAAATCCAGGCATTTTAGGGCAGATGACAGCATTAGGAGGATGCTAGAGGGCTCGGTGCTCCCCCAAGCAAGGTCATGCCTTTTCAGTGGGCTGCAGTGCCTTACTTAATGATCTCATTAGCACAGGACCCAGAGTATTCACCACAAAACCCAACCAGATATTTTGTATGGCTAACCAGACTGGGACCTAAAGTCTTTCTTACTAAAATGTTTGTTTTTCTTTTAATTTAGCTTAATGCATTTACCAGTGGAATGGAATTGTGTGTATATTAACATAACTAACTCTGCCTTGTATTGTACATGTATGCTAATATACATGTTTTCTGTTATGAAGTATTCCATGCTTCCTATATAGGAATAGCTCCCAGATGCCTGGAAGACAACCCTGTGTCTGGTTCCTAGTGCCTCCAACCTCTCCCCCTTCCCTTACTGACCCGGGCAGGAAGTGCAGAATGATCAGACTTCCCTTTCCATTTCCCTGCTTACTGATTTCTGCAAGATCTTCTCATGCCAAGGCAACTCTTCAGAAACTATCTACAGAATTATAAAGGCTTTAGATATACAGTGTCATGGGCCCCTATTATTAAAAGTGGCTTGTGTTTGTGTTTCGCTTCTCTCCAGCACAGCATAGAAGTACAGTTAAGCACATATAAAAGGGTTTAAGCACGTACTTAACTTGTGATTTAAGTGTTTGTTGAATTTGGACCTTGCTGATTTGCTCTGTGTGTTCTGCACCAAATGTTTGCAGAGTGCTTGAGCTTTAAAAGGGAGAAAAAGACAGGAGACCAGACTGTAAAAGATTAATCTTTCTTGAATGGATATAGATTCTTTGACTGTAAGAAAATTAAATAGTTGCTAGAGAGAATAGAATTTTTTCCTGTTATCATAGTTGTGCTACATGTAAAGTCCCTATCTGTATTTCTAGCCTAGATTTATGAAAACATCAACTCATATTGTATTGCCACCTGCTGCTTCCCCAGTATTGTTCCTAGCTGCCAAGACAAACTAAAACTTTGCAACTTCTAATCAATAAAAAACATATTTTGTTTGAGCTGTTATATAGCAAGATCTCAATGTAATAAATTTGGATGAGTTATGGCACCTGTCACCGTAGTAGTAACTAAATCAGCACTGTTCATTTCATAAATGATGGAAAAGTATGCTGTCCTTCCACCAGAAATGTCAAATCCAGCAAGGTCTGTGGGTTTTACCCAATATAACCTTTTGTGCAACAACCAGGGTAACTTCAGTTAGTGTATATTGAGACAGTTACCTTAGAAATCACTGGTTGCCCACATTTGTAAGATATTGCTGAACAACTGAAAAGGCTGATTCTAGCTTTTCTCACATCAAGAACTAGCAATCACAGGGACTTTTGATGTGTTGAAAATTTACAATAGATTGCTGCAAACTACCAGCAAGTTTGCAATTACTTCTGTAGTTGCTATAAATTTGTCTCTACATCCTGTAGGTGGGTAACTGGTCCATGGTCAGAGTGCTCTGCATCTTGTGGCAACGGATTTCGCTATCGACAAGTCACTTGTCAGCAGGTAAAAGCCAATGGCAGTGTGGTGACAGTGCTACCAGGAGCCTGCGTACACAGAGATCGTCCCATGGGAAGGAAACCCTGTGTGGGTCATTACTGTGCAGGGGGGACAGTACAGACAAAAGGACAGGTAAGTTACAGAATTAGTCTGGAAACTACTTAGAATATCTGTATCAGTGCCACCAAACCACTGAACACCTATTCTCTTGCACAAAGGACAAGCTGTGTGGCAGTAGTTGTAATTACCTTTCAGACCAGTGAAGCAAGCGTAAATCCTGGGTTTCTTTCATTTTGTGATGTCTAAGTTACTTAGTATCAGTGTATTAAGTAAGTTACTAAGTATCAGTGTATTTTATAAGCTAATCCATTACAATGTGTTCCATTTTTAAGCTACTGTATTACTTTTATTGCAGTGTTGTAAGAACAGTTTGAATAGCTGCACTTGTGAAGTCCCCAAAGATCTGTCAGTGTGCTTCTAAAGCAATTGCTACTGTATCTAACAGACAGAACTTTTCTTTCTTTTATTTACTATGTTTCTTCATTTGTGCAGTAAACTTGTGTTCACATATGAGTCTTTAATAATTATTAATGCAGAATTTACTATTCAATGCACAAAGTAACAGACTAAGAACATTACTGTTGCCCCATTCCTGATACAGGCATTAGCAAAGCAAGTTTGGGTTTGTCAGAGCTACAGAAAGAGCATTGAAACGATGAGCACATGGAGAATGGATTTAACTTTAGGTAGGGAAGTCAGTAAAATTGCACACAGAGAGTCCAGAATATCTAGGCCTTGTCTGAACTGAGGTGTGTGGTAAGGTTGAAGGAGGAGAAATACAGACTGAGAATTATGTGACTGTGTGGTGTAACTGGGTAACTCCCTAGAGAGGTGGTTCTGTTGTTAGTAACTTGGTTGTTTCTCTTTCTTTCCCCTCACCCTTTTCTCTCACTTTTCAGTGTTCTGGTCGCTGTGTTGGCCACCCTGTGGGTTTACAACATCGTCACTTTATATGTCAACTTCGGAATGGATCTTTGGTGCCAAACTCTTCTTGTGATGAAAGAAAAAGGTACACAGTTTGAAGCAGTACAAGTTAGATTCTTTAGATGATCAAATTAAAGATACAGGATAGTCAGAATAAATATGGAAATTCTGATCTATCAAATGCAAGGAAAAGAGGTAGTGACCCTTTTGTTTATGCTGGATGAATTCTGGAACCCAAGGAGGGTAGCAGATTTGATCGCTGTTCTCAGCAAAGCTAGAATTAGAGTGAGAGAATCTTGAGTCCCAAATAGAAAATACCATGATTTCAAAAAGGCAGAATTAAAGACAAGTTAAAAGTGAACATGGGGGTCTGGGGGCTCAAAACTGTTCCAGACCAAATGCATAAGTAGTACAATGAAGAGTGAGGAATAAATGGGTTTCCTTCTTTCTTGATTACTGAACTCAGCTCTTTAGATCTATTGCTATAGAATTGGTTCTGAATTGTGAATATTTGAAAGCACTTTTTGCTGCACACACAAGGAGATTTTGACTCCGCTGAAGTGCATGGTGCAACTTCCATTTACTACTAAGAGCCAGGATTTCACTTTGACAGCTTCAAACGTTCGAGGAGGTTCAGAGTTAGTGTAGCAGTATTAGTGGTGTTCAGGAGAGAGAGGTTATGCACGAAGCACTTGCAGTATCCAGTATGGAACATCTCAGGGTCAGTTAAGCTTTCCTAAAGGCAAAACACTTTTTCTATTCCAGGATTAATAATAGGTTTGAAGAAACAGTGGCTTGTCTTTTGTTTCCTCATGAGTAGGGCATGAGGAGTGGGCACAAAATGAAATATGGGAAATTCAACTTAAATACAAGAAAAGCTTTTTTTTTTTTGTTTACTGTGGGGTTGTTGTCAGAAACTGGAACAGGTTGCCCAGAAAGGTTGTGGAGTCTCCATCCTTGGAGATACTCCAAACAAAAATGGAGATGCTCTTGAGTAACCTGGTGTAGCTTACTCTGCTACCAGCAAGGGATGTAGGCTAAGCAACCTCTGGAAGCCCCTTCCAACATCTGCTCTGTGGTTCTATGGACATTTAACCGCCATTAATCTCCATCTGCAGGTCTCCTGTGAGAAGAAACTGTTCTTCAGAGGTGTGTGATGTCTATTGGCGGACAGGCCCGTGGAGGCCTTGCAGTGTGGACTGTGGGAGTGGATTTCAGTCAAGACGGGTGTACTGTGTACATGGGAAGAATAACAGACCTGTGGCTGATGAGTATTGTGGATGGAGGAAGAGACCGGTGACCTGGCAACACTGCAATGTCACATCCTGTGGCAGTATGTAAATGTTTGTTTATATATGAGCATAGTAATAGTTTGTAGGAGTTATATTAGAAGGTGACTCACAGTTGTACACTAATGATTCTACAAGCATTTGATTGTACATCAAAGGTAAAACTATCCTCTCCAAGGAGCACTTCGCAATCCTGGGGTTATTTTTCTCCAAGAGTAGGCCAGTTTGATATTAAAGCCTCAAAAGCACTTTTAGAAACAGGATATTTGGGAAGTTGTTTTATGCAAACTTCCCTATGTGACTGCCAGTTGTGACTCATAAGTCTCTGAGCAAGCCGTTAATTCCTGAAAGATGGGGTAGTTTGCTGAAACTGACAATAGGTAAAAGAATGCAGTGAGATCACACCTCTTATTTGTGTCCTAACTTAGCATTGAGTCCACTGTTGCCAGAAATGCAAAGCAAAATAATTACAAAGCTACCAGGAATCCATCAGCTGTTTACAGTTAGAGTGATAAGTTCTACTATTTGTCTTTTGTCCACTATAAAGCCTTTTAATGTTTAAATATATTTTTCAGAAGGCGAATGCAAGGATACAACTCACTACTGTACATTTGTAAAGCAACTAAAGTTATGCTTGATAGACATCTACAAACAAAGATGTTGTCAATCATGTCAAGAAATGTAACTCTTCTATGGGAAGTTCATGATGCTGCAGTGAAGAGATGAGAAGAGAGGTTCATTACACTAGCCTGCTCAAAGTATATACTTGTAAATAAGACATTACAGTTACATGGGGCTAATGAAAAACAGTATTGCAGACTGATATGCTGGACAGGGTGTTTTTTCTGGGAACTTCTATTATCCACTCTTTGCAATGGAACATTTAATGTTTTAAGCATTTTCATGTCTGGGTTAGGAAGATAATATCATGGCATATCACCTGCTAAATTTTACAGGCCATCACAGCACATAATTTTGTCGGGGGAAAAGGCATTATCTAAAAGCATCAGGTAGTGCTTGCTGTCCTTGAGATATGACAAAAACAAAGTCACAAAATCTTTTGAAGAATTATGGAATGCAGCAACTATTGACCCCTAGGTTTTGTTTTTATTGCTTTATCAAATTTAATACAGTTTTTAAATTTATAGAAGCTGTGGCTTGTAGCTGTAAAATTTTTGGCAGCAACTTCGTTTTCATAAACAGCTTGAGCTTAAGGGTCGATCTCACAGGATGTGTTTTACTGATATTAGCTGTCAGATGGCTACACAGAAGTACATTCAATTTCTCGTGCTCGTATTTATGTGTATGTGGTAAAAGACATTGTAGATGCTAGTACAATTTTCAAAACAGCAATAGATCTGTTTTGAATAAATGAGGTGTCATTTTCCATTGTTTCTATTCTTCTGCTCCAGTCACTGAAGCACAATTGAAATTCTGGCATGCTGAGACTTTTCTACTGATGTTAAATTAGGCACAAGGCTTCCTTGTCAGAGCTGTGAATGAAACATTTGTGAGCACTGTTCTCTTGCACATCAAGTCAGATGGAGAGCCAGTAACTGGCCAAATGTGTCTCTCATATTTTTCTGTCTTGAATAAATATTCAGCCCCCAATTAAGGGGGGCAAATGTCCAAGGAATAATTATTAATTATGAAGACAGACAAGTGCAAGAAATCTATTTTGAGCAGTTTTCCATCAAGATTAATTTAATCATGACCCTTAATCATTTCAGTATTTTGCAAGTTCATAATTCTGATTATGATATTCCCAAGCAAATTATTTTCTGTGTTGCAGATTGTCTCGTTAGGGCTGGAAGCAGAGAGAATAATCCCATAAGAAGCAGCAGATAGACATATTTTTCTTTCATAGTTTCCAAACTACTGCACATGCTGGAGGCCTATATGCTTGTCTTGACTTGGATCTTGTGTAACGTTACTGATCTACATTACATGCCAATTAGCAGGTGTGCTGTAAGAGCAGATTTAGGAACAGCATTCCTGCACAATGGGTTTGCATCACTGAAAATTAGATTAGCACTACTGTATAGAAAATGTTTAATGTGGACCGTTGTGTCCAAGGCTGACTGCAAGGAGAGGATGTTCCTGATCATTACCTTTTTAATCAGCAATGGGTCTTGATTGTTTAAGCAGTTTATAAATTAAAAGAAAACATTTGTAAGATACTTTTGTAGATATTTATTGTCTGATTTTAAAGTGCAATATTTTTTGTACAGTGTTTAATAAAGATTTTTGGACATATATTTTTTCTTATTACCAAAATTTCTTATTCATGTTTTTCCTTTATATTTAAAGTTTTCAAATGTTAACACATAGCATCTTTTGTTGCTTTAATTCTGTCTTTGGTTAAGTATGCATGCTATACAGAAGCAGTGCTGTAAATGTTTGTTATTGCAATTGGCATGACATTCCTCTGTAGATTATTTTATTGTTTCTACAGTAACTGAAGTTGTCTAATATTTAGCTTTCTTGAATGTAGTTTTGATATTTCTGAAATAAAATCTAGTTTGATTATTCAATGCTCTGATTACCCAGAGATTGCTTATTACTGTGGTTTTCATGGTAGCTATGCTTTCATTTCAAGTGTTATTTTATCAACCTACTATGTACATAGTTCTGAGATTTTTTTCAAAGCTAAGATTAGTTCTTATTTTTGACAGCTTATCAGACTGATTCTCAGCTTCATTACAGTCTGCTCTGTGCTGCTATTAAGAGGTGACTGGAAAAAAGTGAGGAAGAGAATATGCCAGAATTGAAATAAGTCAGCCCTGCCTCACCCAGACTCTAGATGCAGGATTCTGAAAAAAAGTGGAATAAAGTTATATTTCTTTGCCAGGTGAGCACTGCAGTGAGCACAGCTTGTTTAGACACTGCAGAACATCTCTAGTGGGTGATGGCAATAGCAATGTGAAAAAACCTTGTTTCAGTATATCCAGTGTGTGTAATAGTGTTTAGAAAGAAGACTGTCATTAATGCTCTGAATAAGAACAGCCTTAAATTGCTTTTAATGGAAAGTAATTGTCTAGTGTTTCAGAGTTATCATAGATGATAACAATGGCAAAGATCCACCGGTCCATTTGATTTTCCCATGTCAACAAATGCATTTTTCTTTGCAGTCTTAAAAAAAGAAAAAAAGAAGATTCTGTGGAGCAGTTCTGTGGAGCATGCTGTGTAGCACTGTGCATGAAAAGCAGCTGACTCCAGGAGTAACTTTTCTGCTTTTACATCTTGGTTTAGCATGACATCATGAAATGTTTTTTTAACAGCTCTTATTTGGAGAACTATTAGTTTTCCAGCCTGCTGTTCATTTTGTCTGCCTTTCAGTAATGTGCAGCTTATGAAAAAGTTGAGGAATACAGTCTGAAGGTTTGATGCTTTTCTAGGAAGCACAATCAGTAGGGTGTGGCTCTTTCAGCTGTAATATAATAAAGGCTTCTTTCTTTCATTGTTAAACTCAGGGGAAAACATTAAGAGCAGAATGAAAGGGTATATGCCCCCTCCACCTGAGAAAAGCTCTTCAAACACATCTTCAGAGGACCTGTTAAATGTATCTGAATATACTTCCTGTCAAAAAATTTTGTACTGTGCTGGTAGGTGGCAGCAAATTACTTTCCATAACTTAATGGGGAGGAAAAAGTGACTTAAGAACTAAAAACACAGCTGTGAAAATTACAAAAAGCATCTGGGTTCCCTCTCAGGCCTGGAGGAGGAACCATTTTCAGCAGAACACAACTAACTTCATGAATTCAGATTGCACTTCTCAAATGAGTGTTCCTCCTCCTCAGAAAAGAGAGCTGGGGGATATTAGATGCTTCTGTAAACTTCTCATGAGGCACCAAGATTGTGTATAGGATATGACGTTGGGTAAGTGTAACTGTGAAGATATGACTTTTCCTCAGTTGTGGACAGAGAGAATGACTCAAGTTTTGTACAGAAAAGGGTGTTTGTAGTTTCTTTTCTTCTGTGGTACAGAGGGATGACAATGAGTTGGACTGTTTCCTGTCCTGCTTTTAGGATACCACAGCTTTACATTGATCTTGTTTGTGCCCAGACTGAAACATGTCTTTACCAGCTGGGGACATGAATAATATTCATAGCAAAGTGTAATTGTCTTTTGCATTAACAGAGTAAGTCATATTAAAAAATCACAGTGCAAAGACAAAAATTACCAAAAAAGAACTGATGTTCATGCAGTACTTTTATGCATGAGCTCTGTCATGCAAGGCTTTTATGCACAGCTAGTATCTTCATTTCAGCTTTCTTGCTCGAAAAAAGATCCAGTTCCTGCTTTCAACGTTTCCATCACTGATCTTAGTCCTTTTATTAGTGATTTATGAAGTACAAGCACATAATTCTTCAGAACCCCAATGACTGCCCTACCAATACGTACAAGATATGCAACAGTGAAAAAATCATGCTCCAGTACTATGACAGAACATAATACTCTTAATCATAAAACTCTTTATTGGGACTTACTTGAATCATGAACATAATAGGACTGCAATTAGTTCCTCTAGATTTCCCAGAATCAGGTAAAAATATATAGAGAGAAAATACTCAGTATCTCATACAGAAGCATAATCATTGCATATACAATTTCTATTAAAGTTTTATCTTCTTTGCAATAATTAATGCATTGAAGAGCAGGCAGACTGACTGAAGACAGGCTGTCTAGTGATGTCTGCATCTCAACCGGTATTTCTTTTCTTAACTGACTTTGCACTTGGTTTTGTTATCTTCACATACACCTTTCTAGTTTTCTGCCTTTTTCCCCTTGAAAGTGCCTCTGCAGTGAACTTTGGCTGTGATAACAGGCTGCTTAGCTTTAAAAATCAGATTGGATCAAAAACTGTGGTAGATGGGTGTTAACTATGTGAGCCTGGTTCTCTCTGCTGCTTCACCCTCTACCTTAGAAACTCAAAAAACAACCATATGTGAAATCTCCATGTGGAATCTGAATGAATTAGCACACTGGGTTTAAAAATTACTGATGTGGTGAGGACATACACTTAGTGTGGCAGTGTGTCCAAATCTTTGCATTAGCTTTATTTCCCTTGGAAGTAAGGCTGAAAGAGTGCTATCAGGGAAACTAGGAAACAGAGTCTAATGACCTGCTTTTTATGCCTGAGTGATTTCAAGTATGTGAACAGAAAAAAACCAAGGTTTTTTTCTTGTTAATTGCTATCAGGAATTAGTGTGACCTTTATACGCTCCTCAGAACTGAATACAGGAAAAGTAATGATGACTAAAGCTAAAACTAGGTTTTTAGAAATGCCTAGGTGTCATGGGATGCTATTTGGGCAGCAAAGTGTAAAGAAAAAAACCTTTTGATGAGGAGAAAAACTGGACTGATGAGCTAGTTAATTGTTTAGATTACTATGGCATTGTTTGCTTGTTGCAAAAAGTAGTTATGATCAAAATACAATTGCTGTTTCACAATCATTTGATTAGTGGAAAACCTGGAAGAATTTAATGTACAATATGTATCCTTGAGATGGAAAATGCATGATCAAAAGAAGAATAGATGCTATGTAAGATGCATTATTCCTATAGAAATTGGCAAATCATTATTAGTCTTGTAATAAGCCTCTGGTTTTGCTTTGATTTTCTCTTAGCTATTAGTTTAAACGTTCGTATAATCACAATTGGCATTATTTCATTTCACACTTAAAGAAAGAGGAACAAGCAGGATTCCTTTTATTTCACCAGGGTGCTTGAAATACTGTGTTTAAGTATTAGGAAACAACATCTACTTCCTTTGGAATATGATTACTATTTGACTTGGAAAATTCTGGAGTAAGCTGGCGGAAGAATTTGTGACCACGAGAATCTGTGTTTACATAGACATAACCTAGAGGAGATGGATAATTTGCTGGACAGATCTCCTGTTTCTTTGGAGTATATTCTGTGCGATACAGAGTTTCATCTTGAAAAGGAGCTGAACTAGGAACTATAGCATGTACAGGTTTGAAACTCTGAGCTGGCATGATCCGATGTGGTGTGTAATGAGACTTGAACGTAGTTGAATCATCAAATTTTCCTGTGGGTTTTGGAATTTCCTGTTCTTTCTTTGTAATCTCTTGCCGACAGGTCTCCCAAGCTTTAAAGTCCTCCTTCGTAGTAGTCATCCCCTGAAAAGGGGCATTGGTTCTTCTTTGATTAGAAACCGGTCTTATGGGGACAGCAGGAGAAATCTCATGCATAATATAGTCAAGATGGCTTGTGGAGTTAAAATCCATGTTGCCTGGACGTGGAACATACTCTTTTGTTTTGCGGACCTCAGGCAGCGAGACCAACCATGGCCGAAAGCGCTCCTGGAATTCAGTGACTCCCTTAAAATGAACATTGGATCCGACTTTGGCATTGTCAGGCTTGCAGCTTATTGCAAGTTGCCCAGGTAGCCCTTTAAAATCATGCCGGTGGGTTGTGAGATCTTCCAAGGGTTGGTTGCTTGGCTTGTACTCTTCCTTTGATCTTACAAATTTTGGTTCCAGTTGATGAGGAACATAAGAAGTGCGATGGCTGGTAGTACCATCGAAAGGCACGTCTGAAAGCTTGGCTACGTGAGGAGGTTTAAAACTTTGTCTGGGATTCAGTTCTCTGGGAACAAAGTCATCTTGAAACGTAGTTGAATTTCCAAACTTCACTGTAGGTGGTTGGTATATATGTTCTACCTTATTCGTTTCCCTCCTTTGGACTTCCCACGACCTATAGTCATCTTCAAGGCAAAAACAAAACTTTACCATACGAGTGTTATTACTATTCCATTAAAATTAAGCTAAAATCTTCTAGTATTAAATATTTCAAAATAAAGAAAATAAAAGTGAGACTGATAATGTTATCTACATGTTTGTGTCTATATTTAGTGTGTGTTCTACTAAATAGCAAATAGCCATATAACAGGTTTTATATACATTATCTTATATTTGATTAACAAGTTTATGCAACTATACAGGACTGGAAGGAACCTTATAGTTCAATGGGCCATATTCACTACCGACTGGGACAAGTCTCTTGCAGTTTCCATATCAACATTAGATCATCTTAGATCTTGCTGGGATTTTTTACTAGCAGACTGTTCTGCTAAAGTTACAAAACTTTATCCAATCCAAACCTTTTTACAGGCAGTTGAAATCAGTTTGTTGTCTTGGAATCATTGTACTTACTTCAGATTCAGGGGTTTTCACTGTTGAACTGCTATCATACATTTAAAATGAAACTGTTGCTTAGACTAGGTTAAATTATTCCTTATTTGCTTGCTTAATACTTAACACATAGGCTAAATATAAATGTTTCTATTTCCTGATAAATTATTTAAAAATGAAAAATATAATTAGAATGTATTTATAGAAATGTATGTCTATCAAACATAGGCCTAAGCTTAAAGAAGCTAATGAAATATAACTGAGTTCTTTTGAAGAGACTTTTTTCCCAAAACTTGTCTTTCTGACTCCCTCTGTCACTATCCACTCATTTTGTACCGTGCATTCTAAGAACCATCACATCTGACTCTTAATATTTCAATTATCTTTTTATACAATTGCCCCTCGTAATCAGAAACATCTTGATTCTCATCACTCTAGTAGATCATACCATTTATTTGTATTTACTTTTAACTGGGGCAACAATCCAGTGCATGTAACAAATTCAGTAACACTTTTTATGTATAATTTTCTACTTATATAAAGTATATCAAGCTTGCTTGCCAAAATGACTTAAAAGGAGATTTAATGCCTTTATGCTGCCTATTGTAATAGAATAATTTGTGTCAAAACAGATCATTGCTAGGTTGATAAGCAAGCTATACAGCACGTAAGAAAGAAATCTAAAATCAACTTTTGACCTACTCCGTGGAAAAACATGTATTACATGAGGTAAAATGATCTGAAAATTATATTTGCACTTAAATTACAACCCATTTTTGCCCTAGATAGCCTAAGCAAGCGTATGTTAGAATTTCTGTCCTTCTAGCCAAGAAAACCTTAGAGAAGGCTTTTTGTTTAGAACCAATAAATATTACCTCTAAACAACTGGAGTACTGAACATCTTAAGTCATTGTCACCACCATTCCTCTATGTCTTACTCTTTGCTCCAAGCTAAGAAATGCAGGTTCTAATATATAGATAATTCAGAATACTACTTTCATCTTTGTCATTTCTCTTGCTGAAGGCAGCATATATTATTACCTCTATAAGTTGGTATGGTATCCAGTTTTCCTCCTGTAGTGTGTTTTCTCTCTAGAGGTCTTAGTAATGTCACTGGTTGTATTTTATGAGCATTATAATCTTTCTGGTATGTGGTTCCCAGTTCTATTGTTCCTGTCTTTGGTTTATATTCCTCTTGCACCCGAAAAGGTCGCTTCACAATATCATATGGTAAATAATCAGATCTGAATTGGAGAAAAAAGGAAACACTTATTAAAGTACTTTTTTTTTTCTGATGGAGTCACTTTTGTAATCATTCCATTATATGGAAAAACAGTGACTTAAAATGTTTATTCTGAAAAATAAATCTGATGTCATATGTTAGAGGAATAGCAAGGAAGAAAGAAAATCATAGTACCAAAATCAGCCTTTCATCTTTTTCTAGTATGGGTACATTACATTAAAAGGGTGTGTATTACATATGTAGGTGTTTATGCAGCCTATGTGATAGAGAGTCCATCTTGCAGAAGGGCACTTGGCCTTTCTATGTATGTCCCTTCTGTTGGTTTTTATGAGCAAATAAAAAAGTTTTACCTGTTGCTCTTATAGCTTAAAAGAAAAACAATAATGGAAAAAGTAAAGGTTTTAAGTAAAGGTTTTAAGCCACATTATTAGCAAATGAGTGATGTCTTTTTCAAAATCTTTGAAAAATGCTCTTTAATTTTTTAAGCTTAACAGGCACCATGTATATTACAGAAAGTTCTCTGGCTTGTCAGCTTTTTCAGGCTCAGTGAGAAATAGATTTCCAAAACAGGCTTGAAACAAGCTAAAAAATTTAGATTATTTTTACAGGTTAAAGGATGCTGTAATGAATGCAAATCTTTTTGTATGCACCCTTCACTATATTTTGTGACCTTTTTTGTGGTAACTGTATTTCTACACAAAGTGTGTACTTTCAAATATGCTAGAAGTGTAAAGGATGCAGTGATTGCATTTTGAAAATTATCACAATACAGTGTTCAGTTTCCCCTTAAATAAGAAAGTATGAGAAGCTTTACAGAGTAATTGTAAAACACATTGCTTCAAACTGTTTACTTAAATGTTGTAATTCCTTCCATCTTCCCACGATGCAGTTGGTACTCTTGTTTCGGCTTAAGGCTCCGGGGAGGAGAGATGTTGCTATACTGGGGATATTTTTCCACATATTCTGTTGTGAGGCACGGCTGTTGTCCATTATCATAAATCCTTGTGGGTTTATGAGGGCAGCGATGGCGCCTGGGTAAAACACATCAGATGAGATCATTTTGAATAGTTTCATTTAGGGGGAAAACCCATACCCCTATCTGCTGGGAGCGAATAACAAATGGGGAAGATGGAACAATGTCAGTAGCCTCTGCTTAAAACCTTTCCTGAGTGATAAAGCCACAAAACACTGTGCTGATGGCACGGGTCCCAGAGCACAGTATAATAATAAACAGTATCAGTATGTGAGTCAGTACAGAATACAAAGGATGGAGAGAGTTATCTCAGTCCTCTAAATGACACTACAGCCAAGATCCTCTTTCCTCTCTTTTATTAATCTTTAATGACATTTCTAGTCTTATTTGTAAAAATAACTAATTGCATTCCAGTTCTCCTCTCAGATAGTCTCTTTTTCACTGTTTGCCTCATTGCTTGTCTTTTTATTTCTCTGCATCTGCTCACCTCTTTTGAACACAACTCTTGATTAACCATTTAAAATTGTAGTGGTATGAAATCTCACCTGCACTTCTAGTGCTTCACAGGCCATTTCTGATTTTTCAATCTTTTTTTTTTTTCTTTAAAGGACCGACAAAATCCTCTGTCCAAAAGCTGTCTTTGCTTAGATGTAATGGCATGTCTTTAGCTTAATAGGTTTTATTTCATTACACTTGCTTGTCATTGATACCTTTGTTAGAGAGATGATGCTAAGAACCATCAGAGAAGACAGATTACAGCTCTAATAAATGAAATAACAATTTGGTCACAACTCCTTGAGTCACTGATTATTTGAAATGTATTATTTATCTTAAATTAAACCCCAGTTGCTGATAATTCAAATGAATTTGGTGAGAATATGCCTTCCTTAATGACTGACTGATGTCTATTTTGATGGAATTATTATTCTTTTCCTTCTTGAGGCAATTAACTATATTGTGTCTTGCATAAAGTCTGAACAAAATCTCAGCTAAATAAAATTGACAGTATATGAGCTCTCTCGTGCCAAACGCTGTTGCTGTGATTATTTTAACAGAATTATGCTGAATTTTACTTAGTTAGGTTTTGGCATACATACACTTGCTTTTTTATACAATGCTAGCAAGACCCTTGAAATTTTCCCAAAAAGCATTTTTCTCACAGGCAATTAGAGTAATAATGAGAAAAGCTTAATGTTTATCATAATAAAAAACTTATTAAAAAAAGCCAACAAACCCCACAACTCATTTTTTTTTGTGGTTTGTTGGGGTTTTTTTAACTGCCAGTGCACACACTATGTCCTTAAGACAGAAATTATGTATGGACACCACTTTCCTAGTGTTGACAGGGGACCTGGTAGTTTTAGTTGTGTTTGTCTGTACTTACAAGCTGTCAGTATGAAGGCTTAAATATCCCACATTAGAGGAATCTTCCTCTTTCCTTTTAACTTTACATTTATTCAGGAATAAAAATTTTTATTATATTGGTAACAAAAGGAGAATAAATGGGGAAAGGCTGACAGATTGAGAAGAAGATAAAGCAGTATTTTACTTTTATATCTCAGAATTGAACTTCCATGCTTTTCTATGCTGTGATTATCTTCCATGGTAGACAAATCCTATTCCTGAGTGCTGAGAGTTCATCCAACTTTCTTTGGAAGACAGATTTAACAACCTGTATTTACTATTAGGCATTTCTGTTGAGACAGTGATCTGAAGCCTGGCTGTGCTTGCTAGCAGGGGGTAGTTTTCTCTTTATTAAGTTTACACATTTGGAACCCAAGAGAAATAAGAAAATCAAATTTTCTCCATCTCTTTATGGCTCAATCCTAAGTAAGACTAGTGCATACTTAGTCCCCACTAAAAATATACCACTTCTAAAATAAGAAATGGGTCTCAAATATCTTAAGAAACAAAACAGGATCCAGCCATTACTCTGCAAAATGCAGTTTTGAGAATTTTTTTGTGGTTTATTTAAAAAAAACCCATAATAACCTCCAACCAAACTTACATCCCTAACATAGCAGCCTGGGAAATATCATTATATTGCATGGCTACTGCAAAAGTCTTAAAATCTTGAGCTCAAGAATCTGAAATTTATATCAATTAAAAATGGGGAAGTCCTGCTGAAGCATTTTGCAAATTTATCTTTGAGCATGCTCAGCACTGGGCAAGTTTCCTGTGGTTTTTGGCATTGCAATTGTTTGTGGATTTTGACAAAGATCACCTAATAGGCACAAAAAGTGATTTGGTCTAATAAGAAGTAATCTAGTCGAAATATTCTTGAAAATTTTGTAACAATTACTTGATTATGAGCCCAAGATTGCAACCCTTAGGTACGAACACTAGCACTCAGATGTGAGCCTCTAATGAGTGGACTATGTATGCCTCAACGCCAAAAAAAGTCACTCTGGAATTTTGGAGGCTCTTTTCACTTTCCTGTAGAGAGAAAGCAGAGTAAAGTTCTGACATACTGAATTTTCTCTCCTGTAGTTGTAATTATTTTTCCAAGTGTGGCTTTTTCTTGGCCTTGGTTGGGGTTTGGTTTTGGTTGGTGTTTTTTGAGGGTTTTTTTCTGTGAACAGTTAGGAAAGATTGTTTTCTTCTGTCTTTTTATTTAGAAGTAAACTATCTCCACAACATTTTCTGCAAATAGCTAAGTAATAACTTCTACAAAACATGAGATCTTTTCCTTTGCTTTGAGAACTCTTCTAAGGCGTATGTGTATGCATTGCAATACCCAGGTAACACTGCCAAGCAACCAGTCTTTCCCTAAAAACACAAACACTACAGCTAAATTGAAGCAAACACAATGTGCTGCCTAAACCAATAATGGCTTAAGATTTTATTAAGTGTAAAAACTACAGTGCTGTTTATTTTAAATCATCCACTTTGTGTGTGTTTTATTCAGTTAGGCATACTATTAAAATGGGTTTTTGAATTGAGAATTTTCAGTTGAATTGAACCTTGTTTAGTGCTGTCAGATATTTTTATCCCAACATCTCTACACATGGGCCTGAGCCAGATTTGCTATCTATCTCATCATGAAAACAATGTGTTCCAACTCTTCATTAATCGAGGACTTTTGAAACAAATTCATGGGGCAAACTACATCCAGTCCTGGCCAAAAAGAGTATGAGAAGCTTTACACACTGCCTGTTTCTCATCTCTGTCTACAGATTTATAAAAAAGAAAAAGGGCTGATGAACAGATAGACTTCCCATACAGACACAGATAAGGAGGGTATCTGCTATATAAACCTCAAAATGAAACGTGTAGATCATGGTGCACTTCGCAGCCACAGGGGTTGCCCTATACTTGCCATAGATAGTGATCATACTCCTGTAATAATAACTCTCCTGGTATGTTGTGTTAGATTTTTTTTTTAATATTAAAGAAACTTTTTTTAAGTAGACAGAGAAGAAATTGAAAATATCAATAGTACTGACTCCAAACCTCTAAATATATATCTGAATTTGGCAAGGTTTAAAATCCTTATAATGTTGGGAAACCTGGCTAAAATCCTTATAATGTTGGGAAACCTGTAATTTTTACCTCTGGCATTGATAATATTGCTTATAGACCTGTAATAATAATTCTAAACAAACAAACAAACAAAAAGCCTGCTGTACCATCTTATGCCAGCCTCCCTGGACCAAAGAGGCTGTCGTACAGTGATGATGAACTGCACGTCTCTACATGGGATCATCAAATGTAAAGAAATAGTCAGGCTTTCCTTCACAGTGCAGAGTATTACTGGAGGTGATGCTTGAAAGGCAACTATGTTAAACCTATATTAAAGGCTGTAGTGCTCACACAGGTTTATGTCAAGGCAGATTTATAGAATCATCAAATGGTTTGGGTTGGAAGAGACCTCAGAGATCATCTAGTTCCAAACCCCCTGCCATGAGCAGAGACACCGTCCACTAGATCAGGTTGCTGAGAGCCCCATCCAACCTGGCCTTGAACACTGCCAGAGATGGGGCTTCCACAACCTCTCTGGGCAACGTGTTCCAGTGCCTCACTTATAGTTAAAAATTTCTTCCTAACATCTAATCTAAACCTGCCCCCTTTCAGCCTGAAGCCATTCCCTCATGTCCCATCACTAATAAACAGTCCCTCTGCCACTTTCCTGTAGGCCCCCTTGACTGGTAGGCTGCAAACAGCCTTCTCTTCTCCAAGAAGGCAGAACTCTCTGAGAGAACCTTTGGTGCCCTCCTTCAGTGCGACATGGCTTTGCTTTATGGAAAAGGCTGATACCGAGGTTTAGTCTAGGTGGCTTTGCAAGACTGTCCCCGTTCCTTTCTCTGTTAATGTCCGTAAGATCAGCCTGTTCCCCTGCCTCATGTAAACTCAAACATACTTGTATTCAGCGACAGGATCCCTTTTAGAACGAGGGAATCCAGCAGCTGTTGAGATGGGAACTTTGAAAGGCAGTGTCTGCCTCCCCACTGCTAAAAAATTTAGCCATGGCCAGGCATGGGGATCCCAGAGCAACTGAAGTGGGTGAGGGGACACGATGAGGGGTGTTTGGTGGGGTGGGGAGGGGATGTTGGGGGGGCACTGGGAGGGCCCGGAGTGCTGGGGGAGGTGGGGAGGGGGGCGCCATCCTCCTGGGGGACGACACCCTCCTGGGGACCCGAAGTCTTCCCCCACTCCCCGACGACGGCGCGCCCGGCGGGGCTGCTTACCCGCAGGTGCAGATCTCACACAGGCACTGAGGCGGCTTCATGCTCCCTGCGGGCCACCCGCCTCTCCGCCGGAGTAACTAAGGAAGCCTTCCGTCGCGTGGCAACGGCGGCGTTCTGGCGACGACTGGCCTCCGCCGGCTTCCGTCCGGCGTCACGCACCGGGGAGGGCGGGACGGAGCAGGAACGGGTACGGGCTTCCGGGTACGGGCGGCGCGGCGCTGGGACCGAGCGCAGGTGGGGCGATTGGCTCTGTGTGAGGGGCCGTTCGGCGCGGTGCGGCGCGAGGGTGACGGCACGCGCAGGACCGGCCTCGCGCGCGCACAGAGCGGGGCGGCCTCCCCCGTCCTTCCCCGGCTCAGCCCCGGCCCGGAGGACGCTCCCACCGGCGTTGCGGCCGTTCCCTCCCGGTGCACCGGTCCCCGGGGGGTGGGGGGTAGCTGTGCAGGGCCAAAGCGTTGTGGGAGCTGCGGTCGAAGGGGCGGCGGGGGGAGGCGAAACGGGGGAACGGCCGGGACAGCCCCGGCGTTGGCGCGGCGCCAGGGTGAAGCGTGAGGCGGCGCCTCTCCGGTGCGGAGAGCCGGGGCTGCCCTGTCTGCGTGCGTACCGAAAACCCGGCCCAGGCCCCCAGAGTCCCTGATTCCTGTTAAACGGAGGACCTGCCCCGTGCTTCCCGAGTTTCTGCTCGCCGAGGCGTAGTGCAGGTGGTGGCAGCGGACCTGGCGCGCTCCACGTGTCAGAGGAGGTTTCCCTGATGAGTAGCTCAGCTTACGTAACTGAAAACAAGTCGCCTCCTGCACTAAAATCCTTCTCTCCGTTCACAGAATCGGTGAGCCATGGTCCTCACAAGCGTGGGAAAGATGGCTGGCCTCCAGAAGAATCCTTCTGGGATCAGGAATATCTGTATATTAGCCCATGTGGATCATGGTAAGACATGGGTTGGTGACTGACAGGTGCCTTGTGAGGAAAGCGTGTGTAAGTGTTAGTTTGATGGGGAGATGCTGCGGTCACTGTTCTGAAGCATTAGGTTTGCATGGGTTCAGCTTTAATCTGTATTAATTCTGATTCTGAGAAGTCAAGTGGATTTATGCATGTTTCTTTTGCCTTGAAGCAGATTGGCTTTTAGAATCTAGGAGAGCATTACACTAGAATACCTTGAAGTGATTGAAATGAAACTTCTACTTTAGTGGGGCTGAATGTTGGCATGAATGAAAGATATGCATGTGTGAGGTAGGCAGGTGTGTTTCTGTTTATTTAATGGCTGTAGTTTGTTAAGCCTTTATTAATGTTGGTATCTCAGAACACTGTTTCCAGCATTCGTAATACTGTTGCACCCTTTTCTCTTGTTTGAGTTAATTTAAACTAAGTAATTTTTTTTTTTCCAGGCAAAACTACTCTAGCTGATTGTCTGATATCTACCAACGGAATAATCTCGAGCCGCTTGGCAGGAAAGGTAGTTCTACTGTCACTTTAAAACAAAATCCTGGTGTGTACATGCTGTAGTAATTGTAAATTAGTGATGATTAAGGAAATTCCGTTCCTAGTGTTGCTAAACCTCATTTTCTTGCAGTCATAGCTTTTGACAGTTCATAAGTAACTTGTGAAGGTAATTCTACAGATCCATCACCTTGTTTTGTTTTTGTTCTCAGCTGAGGTATCTAGACAGTAGAGAAGATGAGCAGGTCCGAGGAATAACAATGAAATCTAGTGCAATTTCATTGCACTTTGTGAAAGGTAAGTCGTTGATACTGGCAAGTACAAACTTGTTAATTTCCCCTGTCTCTTTGTTACTGCTGTTGAGATCTTTTGGTAGGCAACTTTTACTTTTGTGTTTCTAGGTGCTAGGGCATGTTTCTGCAAAGACTGAGGCATGTATTCAACTGTTACCCAGGTTTATCAATATGCAACCCAGGGTTAGGAAAACCATCTTCAATAAAAATTATTTTGTGCAGTCTTATCACTGCTATGTGAAGGTGCCTGTTATACTCTGAATTGTTCAGAGCACTTTTTGTAGTGTATTTACGGTCTTGTCTCTGTTAAAACTCTATGTTCCCCACTAGTCTTACCTGCAGCTAGGTGAAAGTAACACATTTTATGTTTTTCAAGCAGGCTTGTGCAGAAAAAAATAGTAATCAACACAAAAAGTGTGTGAACAGGAAAGCTACCATTAGTTTTTCCATTTCAGCTACAGCTGATTATAAAAAAATAGTTGAAATCAATGATCTTCCAGCAAAGTATTGAAAACTGTGCCTGCTTTATTGTTGACTCTGAAATGACCTTTTAGTGGTTAGAACCTTTTATGTCTCTTGTGTTTCTGTTGCATTGAAATTTAGATTCTAACACAGCTTCTTAAACAGGAAGGTGGTTTGATCATATTTTGATTATGGCTGATGATAAGTACAGTGAGTTCATCAAAAGTTGACTGGAGTCTCTGCTAAGCAGAATTTTTGGGGGCAGTAGTGTAGAAAAAAATGCGAACTTCTGTATAGGTATATTGAATATGTTTTAGTAATCTGGAGTCAAAAGTACTTAAAAAAAATCACAAGGTTGAAGTGAGGCATTTCAGCAAGAATGTAAGGTCTATTTTTATGACAGTCTGTCGCGATTTAGCTTTAAAATGCAGACCTTAATGGAGTTGATTTGTGTTTAACTACTTACCTATATCTGATGATACTACAAGCTTTTTCAGCATTAGAGTTTTTGTTTGGTTGGCTGGTGTGGTTTTGCTTTTAATTTTCCAAAGGTAGTTGGGCATTGAAAGATGAAAATGGGCATTAAGAGTGAGATTAAAAAAACAATTGGGCACGTGCTACCAGATGTTATGCTGCTGACAGTTCTGTCCTATTGGAAGTGTTCTTAAGCCTGATGTTTACTGCAGACCCTTACTAATAAATAACAACTTAAGCAGTATGACCAGGTGGCTGAAAGACATATTTTTGGGAATTGTTCTGAAATACTAATTTGTTGTTTGATCCTAGGTGATCAGGAGTATCTGATTAATTTAATAGACTCTCCAGGGCATGTGGATTTTTCTTCAGAAGTATCTACTGCTGTCCGACTCTGTGATGGTTGTATCATAGTGGTGGATGCTGTTGAAGGAGTCTGTCCACAGGTGAAATAAAGTATCTTAAATAGAGAAAGAGAGTAGAGAAGACAGAGTAAGCAAAGCCTTGTATATTATATAGAAATAAAAGATCAGCTGGTTTAAGTTTTGTAAAACTTTTAATAAATGACAACGTATTTGAGATATGAAAGAGGGTACTTAATTTCATACTTGGGCTCAAAAACTGAGCAACTCTGGTGCGTGGGTGTAGTGCTGTAGGATGAAAAAAACCAGTATCATATTTTTCAGGTAATGAAATATTTGCAAAGAGAAGAAACAAATTTCTTAAGGGAAATTTAATGTATTTAAATGTGGGTTTAGGGTATTAAAAATGTCAAGATATGCAAAATAACATTGATTGCCTTTTTTTTGTGGTTTATTATAAAGCGGGGTTATGTTGTTGTGGGCACTTCTGGCCTGAAATTCTGCGGAACTCTGTAATAACTAACACTGTACTACTGGAGTCGAGTTTCTGATTTGAATGTCAATGTTTAATTAATTTTTAGAATTACATTGTCATTTTTTTTATCATCCCACTTCTTTTGTGTTATTAAGCTTTCTGTAATGGATTCTCTTTCCTTCTTGATAGACTCAGGCAGTTCTACGGCAAGCATGGCTGGAAAATATACGTCCAGTGCTGGTGATTAATAAAATCGATCGCTTGATTGTGGAGCTCAAGCTCACCCCTCAGGAAGCTTACTTGCACCTTAAGAATATCTTAGAACAGGTATTCATGTTACAGTGACATGTTCACCCAGTAAACTTTGAGGATTTTTTTCTTCCCCTTTTTCTCCATTCTTGAATTGAGACTATAATTTTCATTGCTTTATAATTAGAGTAAATTCAGTGCAGCACAACTTTTTTTTTTCTTACTCTATGGGATCAATCACTTTATTAACGCTCTGAAAAGTTTTATTCCTAGTTGGTTTTGAAGTTCAGAATGTCCATGATAGATAAAAGAGGATTAAATGCCTCTTAGCAGGTCATCAGAAGAGTCTTAATTTTTAGAAACAATATGCTGAATGTTTTGTTCTTTCCATTAAATTGTTTAAACTTCTTTGGAGGTAGACAAATAATGCTTCTGATGTTGATTCATCTTTTAAGACATTAGTTGCCTTCAAACTCATTTCCCCTAGAAATGACTTTTTAAGCCCTTAACCTCCCTGGTTTCCCTTTGCCCTTCTTTGTTTCTTTGTTGGTAGTAACAAGTTCCTATTTCACCAGAAAGAAGTGTATTACACATGGTATTCTGTATCAGACACAACCTTGATGTGGCTGACTAACTTGGAAAGTACATGGTGTTTAAGTCAAAATGTTAGTGTCATCAAATTCCTGGTCTTCAAATGGGCAGGATTAGATACACAAGGTCTGTGTTTTACATAGCATGCCTGTGATTCATTCTGCAATCTTGTTAAAAAAATCTCTTTCGTATTTTTGGAGGGTTGAGGGAATTGCATTTTAATTGCAGGAGCTGTGGAAGAATGAACAAATAAAAGTGTTTCTAATGTATTGCAGATTAATGCAGTCACTGGGACACTCTTTACCTCTAAAGTCTTAGAAGAAAGAGCTGAGAAAGAAACAGAAAGTGAAAATATTTCAGAGACTGCACCAGGAGATCAAATTTATGACTGGAGTGCTGGATTGGAAGATACTGATGATTCACATCTTTATTTTTCACCAGACCATGGAAATGTGGTGTTTGCCAGTGCAATTGATGGCTGGGGTTTTGGGTAAGTTAGGGATTTAGTTACTGACTTGTTGTTTGGGGTTTTTTTAGTAGATTATTGCAGTTAATCTTTAAAGTATTTTTGCATCCTTAATGTATCCAAATGTGGTTTATGTTTTTCTTTGATATGAATATAATCAGTTCCAATATACTATTGACACTGAGCAGCTGAAATTGCTACCAGTGTTGTCTTCTATGTGACAGGGACCCTCTCTTGCTCGCTGGTCCCATTGTAGTGTCCAGCCTATCCTGGTAAACTCAGTATTTTATTAATTGCTGACATTTGATAGGCTGTAGTAGGCTGGGTCAGAAACTGTGGCAGTAGAGCTACCCCACACCTTTGTATTTTTGTTTTCAACAGTTGCTAAAGAGCATTATGGACATGTTTAAGTAAACGTAAGAATTTGGGCATAGAACAATTTAAGAAAATTTTCTGGGCTCCTGTATTTGAGTTTCTGATCAGTTCTGATTTTCAGTCCTGTTCTTAGTTACGTTTCCAGGGGCACCAGGCTCGTGTAAAGGTTGCATGTGTTGTGATCGCTTGCCACGAGGTGGAGTCGTTGTCTTCATGAAAACAGAACTAAAAAGATACTCTCTGTGATACAGGGCATGTCTTCAATATTGCAAAACCTTAAAAAAAAAAAAAAAAGCTCTGGGATTTTTAAGTCAAATTCAAGCTCATAAATAAGGTCTGTGCATAATCTATAGTCTAGCACAAACATTTCTTAGTACAGCAGAGGAAAGGGAAAATACAATGGGTTATTTACCTTAATAATCTTTCATAAATATAATGTTACTTTATAAGAAGAGAAGTCAGAGTTTAAGTGGTAATTGAAAACAAATCTTCAGATTTGACGTGTTGTAATATTCTTTAGTCTGAAAGAGATATTTTCATAGAGGATGTGTGAGAAGGAGATGTTTTAATTTCTGAGGGCTAGAGGGAGTTTTCTGATACGTTTGGTGATCTGCACATTAACGCATCTTAATTGAAGTCCTCCATTCCCATATGGTGTTCACAGTCCCTGTTCTCTTATATGTTGTGCATGGAAACAGTATTTTGATCTCTGTAGGCTTTAGCATTCTTGCTGTGTAATCTTTCATTGAAATTCCACAGGCCAAAAAGAGTGATTGTGGTAAACTGTTGTTATACCAAGTATTTGGGATGCAACTGTAACAAGGTTGTTTAAGTTTGGAGTTAGAATATTAATATTATCCTTAGTAGCTGGCAAAATATTCTTAATATGCTTTCAAGGAATACTGACCATTAAGAAAAATGTTTCTTAAAAAAATATATGTGCCCAAAGTAGTCAATTTAAAAAAAAAAATAAAATTACTCCCGTCTGATGGCTCAAGTGTGGCACAAAAGAATATGTGATTTTTAATTTGTACCATTTGAGTCACGGACAGTAATCAAATGCATTGGGGGTCATCTTTCATAATTTGAGAGTCATCATATAAATATTTAGAACTTTTGTATTTTTACTTTTTATTGGGGATAATACACAAATATTTGGTTCAAATAAAACAAGTTTAGCTTTGAAGCTCACTTGAAACAAATACTGATATTTCTGAGCTGTTATGACTAAACATTATTGTATATATAAAATGTTAAAACATCTGAGTTATAATGAAGGCAATTGGAAAAATGTGACTAAAGGATTTGAGGACTTGTGTGTGATTTTCATGTAAGCTGTCTGTTGCTCAGGCTGGTAAGCACATGTAAACAGCATTACACATTTATCAGTATGCATTTTGTTTCATTTCAGTATTGAGCACTTTGCCAAACTGTACAGCCAAAAGATTGGAATCAAGCCTGCAGTACTTCTGAAGACTTTATGGGGAGATTATTATCTAAATACAAAAGCAAAGAAGATAATGAAAGGTGATCAGGTATGAAGGTTGTCAGAAATATGACCATGAGGGGGGTTTTTTGTTCATCTTGGGATGTTTTAATTCTACTCCTAATGCTGTATCCTGAAAATTGACCTCAGTACCTTTTTACTCAATGTCAGTGGAACTATAAAGTCACTAGGATAGCCTTGAATCAGCTACTGGAGAGATATATTCCAAAATTGACAATTCAAAAGCTACATGGAGGACATGTCATCTAACAGTACTCACAGCTGCTCTTGACTTTCTCTGTTCACAAAATAAGGGATATTCCAGCTACCAGGATTCAGAGTAGATGGAATGTAAGACTACCAGAGACCTCCTCACTACTCTGGTTTCTACACTTCTTATTTGAAGAGTTCTTCAACAGCTGAGGATTTAGGATATTCATGTTTAGGGTAGGATTTAGGTTTTACAATATTTTTATCTTAGTGAGATGCCATTGAATGCTATACCACAATTCTAGCTTGAAAACTACGCTTCTCTTGCATTAGGTATTTCCACCACTAAAGGTTAAGAGGGAAGAGGGGTGTCTGTCTATTTTCATGTAATGATGATTTATTTTTTTTTTATGCTCTCATAGGCGAGGACTAATAGTTATCAAAAAGGTGATAACCAGGCTCAAACACATTCCACTTTTATCAGGCTCTTTTTCTAAAATTGAAACCCTTGTCCTTCAGCTTTAAATTTCATGTTTATTTTTCACCTTATGCCATTCTTAGAAGACAGACTCTTGAGGTAGTAATCTTGTGTGGAGACAGGTAACTCTTGATTTTGATTAAAGGTTTTACATGCTCGTTATTAAAATGTCAATTAAAACTATAGTCTTAGGCCTATTGTGATTAGCTGTATGTTTATGTTTTACCAGTCAAAAGGAAAGAAACCCCTGTTCGTGCAGTTGGTGCTGGACAACATCTGGAGTCTGTATGAAGCTGTTATGAAGAGGTGAGAAGATCTTTGAAGTTTTCCTGGAACATCTTTCCATGTGCTGTAATGAACAGAAATGTTGCAGATGTCTGTTACATGTTGCTACTGTGAGGTTTTTTTTAATCTATTTATTATTTTCCTTACAGAGACAAGGAAAAAATTGAAAAGATAGTCACCTCTTTGGGATTGAAAATCGGTGCACGGGAGTCACGGCATTCAGACCCTAAAGTTCATCTTAACGCCATTTGTAGCCAGTGGCTACCGATATCCGATGCAGTTCTCTGTATCCTTAAGGAAGATAGTTCTTTTAGTTGTAGTGGCAGTTCTCAGGCTTCAGATTTGCTATGATCTCTTTTTTTCACATCCATGCTAATGCTAGCTGGGCCTGTTTTCTCACTTGTAACGTTAAGTTACATACCTACCGTTAGTCTGGTATTTCTACCAACTTTGTGCTTTGGCATGCATCCTTTTTTTAGGAAAATAAGTTATGAAACTGAAAGGAGTTTCCTAGAGAGCCTGCTTTGGTGGGGGGGGTTGAACTTTATGATATTTGGAGGTCCCGTCCAACCCCTACAATTCGGTGCATCTGTGTGAGTTTAACAATATGCTTTTGTTACATAATTTCAGATATAAATGTTAGTGTTTTTCCTGAGGGATAAACAAATCTCTTTTTTATAGCAGTATCTTGGCTCTTCTGTCCATGAGCTTCTGTAGGTATCTGGTGTTATGTTTTAGGCATATGCATTCTTAATCGAAGATCAGCCTTGGCTGTTTGTCTACTGTGTAGACCATCTTACTGTTTTTATTGTAATACACATTATATTATAGTAGGTAGGCACAAAGTATTGATGCACAAATACTAAAACTCTAATCTTGCCCTAGCTCTGCTGTTCTTAGTTTGTCAGTTGCACAACCTCAACAGGGTGAGTTACCTGTACTTAACTGTCCCTCACGCCCTTGGATAAGTGCCAGAAATCATTGCTGGCTTGAGAGGCAGCTGTGTTGTGAAACAGACAGAGCGGATTTAGTTGTTGTGGCTGGCAGTTAGTGCATGACATTGATTTAAAGAAACAAACATTGAAAACATTTTTCTTTTGTTTTGCTTGTATTCAGTAAGGAAATATAAATATGTATCCTTAGCACTGTATTTTAGCCATGGTGTGTAATAAGCTTCCCAGTCCCATTGACATCATTGCAGAGAGAGTGGAAAAGCTGATGTGTGTTGGAGCTAGAACATTTGATTCTTTGCCACCAGAAACTCAGGAACTGAAAAGTGGTGAGTAGGTGTTCTCCCATTAACATGAAGGTTGTTTCTGTCCTGGTGGTTTTGTTTGTCTTTGGATCATAAAATGTGTAAAAATCTCTACTTAAACTTATAATTATTTTACTTACATTTTATAGCAATACATTTTTCTTCAATACCATATGCTCTCCTCTCAGAACTCCTACTGAGTTTTGTTTTTTTCCTGAAAGACAGATAAGATCTGCTGAAGTTGAACTAAGTATTGAGCAGAATTGAAAATCAAAATTGAAACTGTATGGATGTAATGCTCAGTGGTGACCAAACCTTGCATTTCTCCACATGTATGTGGTATTTTACTCAGTGGAGTAGGAAGGTCTATATACAGTCATGTGATGTTTCCCCCCCAGATTTGGTAATCTGAAAAAGAATGTTCTCAAATGATCTTTTCAGATAGGTTTGTTAGGTGATAAATAGGCCTTATATGTATGATTTGTTTTTCTGTCAACATTCTTCCTAACTGAATAGAATTTAACAGCATAGCATTTTCTTATAAGGTAGTAAATATTCTCTGATAGTTCAGGAGGTAGTTCAGTAAAATTTTCAAGAAGGTAACTTGTTTAAGCCAGTAGCAGTTAAAAACAGTTAATAAGTTTGTATGTGTAGTGAAAGGTGTTTATAAAACAATGCTTTCAAGAGACCTTCAAGAAATCTGAAGGGATGAGGTCTCAAATGTCTATTTGAGATGTGAATGTCAAATTGACAAGGTGTAGGAATTGTTTTCTGAGTGAGTCAACTGATAATTTCCTTCTTTACTGAGTATTTTCAAACAGTGAGTTTTCCAAACAGTATTCAATACAGTCTAAGTTAATTAGAAAAAATTTGCACCTGTAAAGGTCTCTTACTGCTCCTGGTTATGAAGAATTTGCGTATTTCACATTTAGTCAATACTGTGTTAATTTTTATTGTAGTCTTGCCTAAGACCTTCACAGTACAGTCCTTTCATGCATCAGATAAAAGGGAAAAGTGCAGAAGATTGATCTTCTATGTTGTTGTTAGAAGTGTTGAATGGTATTGTGTCTGTTTTGGAATTGATAATGTGTTCCAAGTTGGATGAAAAAGTACTTTGTGGCAATTTCCTAAGTATTGAGCAAGTTTTGTGTGGATCTTTCATCCTTTGAGGAATATCCATCCTTCCAGTTAAGTTCTTAGTATTTCTTTGAGATGTGTCTGGACATTTGCAGGACTTCTGCAAGAGGAAGAATACTTTGAGGTACTGAATAAATAGTTCAGTCTTGATGCTAAGCCTCTTTCTTTATCATTATACTGTAAACCAGCCTATGAGCTCAGCTTTAAATATCAAAACAGTATGTTTAGTTGGAATATATGTAGTTTCTTATGAAGGCTCCTATTTTTGCAATTTTGCCTATTTTATTTTGTTGTGAAACACTTGAAGGTATAGACAGTGTTGTCAAATCATAAGACTACAATAATTTCCTACTTTTCCTGTTAATTTGTCTTTAGCATATTATCCATTGATATATGAAATAAATAGTAATTCCTGTAAAATTAATGGAAAGTCAGAATTTTGTCCATACTGTTGGAAAGAAAAAATGTGCAAATAAATTCCCTTTATGTTTATTCAGCTTTTCTGAAATGCAGTAGTGAAGAAACAGCTCCAGTTATTGTCTTTGTTTCCAAAATGTTTGCTGTTGATGCAAAAGCATTACCACACAATAAACCAAGGTAAGAAAATGTAACATTTAACTTTTTAATCTGCATTAGATACTTTCGGGAAAAAAAGGTTATGTTACAAGTGTCAGTAAATTGTTTTAGACCTGAGAAAATAATTCACTAAATCTAGAGATGCAGTAAAGTCTTTTTAGCAAGTAGAGATTTTCTGAATGAGTTCACAAGATGATTTGTTTAACCATATTTTTAGAAGATTTAGGAAATGTTGAGGATTAAAAAACACATCTGTGGAAGAGTAGTACTTCTGTCTGAGTATCTCACCCTAGTGCATACATTGTGTGCTGTTTCAAGATGTTGGGTTGAAAATGATTGAGTTGTGATGCTTTTTTAGTTTTTCACTAAGTTTGTCTTCAAGATCATAGTAGCTTGCATTTGTAATGAGAAACACTTCCCATCAAATCTAGCATAGTTAGAGGATTTGTTACATTGTTTCATTCTTTAAGGGCCATCTTATTTTCCTTCCCTTTGATGGGTAGATCCTTCTTGATGTCATTTCCCTGATGTGGTCGAGTAGGCTACTTTTAGCTGCAGACACCTGCTTTTTAAAAGAAGAAATATGCTTTGGTTTTTTAATGAGTTTATAAGAACAAAGGTCATCCTAAACTTTTATTCTGCTACACCTCTGGAATATTTTCAGTAGTCAACTTCTGTACTAACTGTCCCCTTCCTTTTTTCTGGGGTTGTCACTGTACCATGAAATAATACAGAAAATATTAATCTCTTTACTGAAGTAGACTGATTGGGACTGTTAGTTTTTGTGCAAAATATTGCAGTAGTAATATTGAAAACTTTACTAATATCGTAGTTTTATACACACTTCCTACATATATTTCTTTCTTTTTCTTACCACACTTACCTACAAATCTTCCACCAAAAATCTTTCTTGCAGTCAGTTTGAATAGAGGGGAAAGATGCATTGCACTTATGGGTAGACCAGACACTAGATGGTGCAGTTCTACTTTGAGTTCTGTCCTTAATGTGTCTGCAACAAGAGTTCTTGCTCAGGTACTGATGTAGCACCACCAGCAGTGCCATTCCTGCTTTGTCTGGTTTCTGGGATAGATACTGTAGTTACCAGAAAAGGCTGCACTAAGGTCATCACTTTCTGCCTGTCTTATCACTGGTGCTGTCCACTTTGATTTGTGAGGAGGATCAAGATTCTTTGACGTGATGAGGATGAAACATATGGGCAAAGACACAGAAAGTCTGGGGCAAAGCTTTAAGATTTTAGGTAATATTTTAAAAAAGCTAGTGACTGCAAGTCTTCCTTTGTGACTACAAGTTAGGATTTCAAGCAAAAGACAGTTGATGAGAGATTCTGACTTTCCCAAGCGTAGCGGATCGTTCTTAGCCGTTCTGGTTCTATGTCATTGTCTTATGAGCACTCAGCCTCATGGATAAATTCTTCTTCCTTATTTCTGGTATTTATCTTAATTATTTTTCCTTGGTTTTTTTTTTTTTTCCCCCCCTGTGGTTTGGGTCTTTTTTTTTTTTTTAAATCTTAGTCATCACCCTCAGAAAGGGAGCTGTTTTATGTGTGTTTCTGCAGTGCTGATTTTATCTGGGATAGAGTTAATTTTCTTCATAGTAGCCAGTATAGGGCTGTGTTAAGGATTTGTGCTGAAAAGAGTGTTGATAAAATAGAGATGTTTTTGTTACTGATAAGCAGTGCTTACACAGAGGCAAGGCCTCTTCTGCTTCTCACACTGTCCCATGAGTGAGTAGACTGGCAGGGTGCACACGAAGTTGGGAGGGGACACAGTGGGGCAGCTACCCAACTGACCCAAGGGATATTCCATACCATATGATGTCATGCTCGGCATCTAAAGCTAGAGGACTAAGAAAGAAGTGGGGGATATGTTTGGGATTACAATGTTTGTCTTCCCAAGAAACCGTTAAGTTTGAAGGAGCCTTGCTTTCCTGGGGTTGTCTGAACACCTCCCTGCTGATGTGAAGAGGAGAATGAATTCCTTTGTTTTGCCTTGTGCACATAGCTTCAACTTTACTTATTCAACTGTCCTTATCTCAACCCACGAGTTTTTTCACATTCTCTCCTCTTCTGATTTTCTCCCCCATCCTGCCGTGGGTAAGTGAGTGTGGAGCTGTGTGGTGCTTGGCTGCTGCCTGGGGTTAAACCAGAATGTGTCACATGTACTTTTATAATTTTAAAAGAGAGAAGCTGTTCTCCAAATGGACAAAATATTTTTGAAGACATTTTCCATGTATTGTAGTTCATAATATGTGTATGGATCATGTATATATGTAGAAAAGCTTATGCATTCTGACTTGTTGGTTTTATTTTCTTCTTAGATAAAAAGTTGGTACTCTTAAATGTACTGGCTTTCAGAACACAAACACAATTACATTTTTGCACTCTGACACATATTGTGCAACAACTTTGTAATTCTGATCATCAATCTGGTTTGAAAATCCTCAAGATGTTTATGGAGTGCGGGATTTTAGTTGACTGATGGTCCAAGTAATGCAGAGCTGGTCCAAAAATACAAACAGTTTAGATAAATTAAGCTTTCTGAGATAATACTGTGGGACACTAAGGACAGCCCTGGAATGCATTCTGGGAGAATTGAGGCTTATTAGTGATGTCTATAGACAATATGCCCTTTCTCCCTGTTTATTCAGTAAACTGAAAATTGCAATGTCTTGCTCCGTGGTTTTTGTGAAAAGTATTTCTTGGTGGCCTCAAATTATTCAATTAGTTGCTAATTGGCTAGTATTAAAATGAGATCACATTACTTTTTCTTTGAGATAACCAGTCATTATCAGCACCATGTAATTTTGCTGATTGGGTAGTGTTAACAATTTCATTTATGAAGTGACAGTTGGATTCTGTGTTTTAATGAAAAATAATAAATGTGTATTTCTCAGTATTTCAGTGGTTAAGATTCTACAGGTAAGCAGTTCTTGGAGAGATTAGGAAAGTTTTAGTTTTAAAGAGGAAGGAAAGCTATCTCCATGAAACAAAATATAAGTGTTTTAAAAACACAGCATTGGGTAAAAGTGGTTCCTAAACATGTTTTGAATTATATGGGCCACTCTGGCTATTTACAGTTACACAGTGAAATTGTGCTTAACAGAATTGAGTGTTGGCTGTGTGGAGTGTGTGAGATCCAGTATTTAAACTGGTATTCCGTGAGGATGTGCCATAAGAATGCCTGAACATAGGGAGGAACAACTAAATACGTGTGTTATGTCATGTTTACTGAACATCAGTATCTTAGATGGTCCATTTGAATGTTAATTTTGAGGACCCATAACTCTGTTCTTGTGTATTCTGATGTTTGCCTGCTGGATCTATATGTTACATTATTTGCATACATTGGGGGGTAAGGAAGGGAATACTTTTAAGCACGTTAAGCATGTAAAATATCTGAGATTTTTCTCTAGGTTTTTGTTGGGTTTGGGTTTTGTGTTGTTTTGGGATTTTTTTCCCAGCCCCCAAGACTTACTCTTCTATTTCCAGAAGCGAAGCGAAGTAGATCTTTGCTACTACTTCCATGTGTAAGGTAGTACTGGGTAATGTTAGCTTTTTGTAAATGTCTTAGAAACTGCAAATTGAACATGAGGTTTTTATAGTTTGCCTTATTTCTGCCATCTGCTTGTAATACTTTTTAAGCATAGGAAAAACAAAAAGTCCGTGGTGTGCAATAAATGATAATGAAGGTTGGATTTTTAATTAAAACAACCTCCTTTGGGACTGCTGTTGGCAACTAATATCTCCTAGAAGGTGACTTTAAAAATGAGTAGATTATATACTAAAACTGGTATGGTTTTGCTTTTACTGTTTAAATAACAAAGGTTGTCAGCTGTTAGAATACCAGAATAGATGGGAAATAATTTGTAGTTACAACAGGTTGGCAGCTTATCTTCTTTGGAAAGATTTGAAACTTGTTCTGTATGATACCATATATCCTATATGTCCCTGAGTTTTTATGAGGTTTTCTAAAGAAATGGGAATTGTGCAAATACGTTTTGTCTTCCTGTTTCTTCTAAACTTCTGAAAGTATTTGCTAATTCCAACCAAATCAGATAAAGATGTAAATTCACTGAAAATTGGTGGTGGGGCAGAGTAGACAAACAAATTAGGACCCTTGATAAAGAGACTGTAGTGTGATCTCCTTCACTTTAAATATTAAAATAATCTAAAACCAAAATTACCTATTGGAGCTACTTGCTTCATACAGTGAGGCAATGATTACCTGATGATTGCTGTGGGTTATTCTTAGGTGCTTCTTTCTCTACTTTCTACTGGTGTTTTACACTGAACTGCAGCCAGAAGCAGAATGGTTGAGTGCAGGTGTATAAATAAAAGCAGAGCTTGGCATTTAGGCATGCAGTATAAAGGTTCCAGTTTGTTTTTCCTGAGGTTCAGAATTCTGTCTTACATAGCCAGTGTATTCAAGTCCATAATTCTTACAATCCTGCTGAATTATGTAAATAAATAGAGCACACTAAAGAAATTCCATTTCTGCTTTTCTGTGGTACTAAAGAATAATGTATTGACAATATAACCTGATATACTAAAATTCTATTTCACGACTGTATTAAGGGATATAAAACCTATAATACCCTTACCATTTTTCTCCAGATAAAATGTATGGGACTTCCTTCTCCTCAATCAGCTGAAATTGGGATTTCTTTTTTTTGCTCTTGGATATCACCTTGGAATAGGCACTTTCCCGTACACTTCTGTGATTGTAATTATATGTGTTTGTTTTGTGGTACTGCTTGTTTGCATGTCTTAAACAGATTGTAATGTACTTCATGTATTTCCTTTCTAATGTTTCTTAAAAGCTGTATTATAAAAAATGTAAATCCTGTGATTTTTGCCCAGCCTTCAGCTAAAAAGATGTAACAGTGTTTTGATCAAAAGCTGATAACTTTTTTTAAAGTTCTGGAAGAACTTTAGCTCTGTAAGAGATTACCACCTTCTTGCAAGTAAATTAATTTTTATGTGTCAAGGAAATATGACTTTCAGGGACTTGATCTGAACCCATTTTCTGTTTGCATTAATAGTTTGTTCTGAATTGGAGTTAGTGCATTAGAAATTAATACGTCGTGAGGCATCTGAGCAGACTGTCAGACTTACAGGTTAACATCTCAAAATGGCACCCGGTTATTTAATTGAGTAATATATGCTGTCCCAAAATTAAACCCCCTACTTATTATGTAACAGTATACACTGAATCCTACTAAGACCTTTGGAACTGATCTAAGAGAGGAATACGTAACAATAGATAGAATATGAATTTACTTTATGTAATTAATTGTAAGCTTGTAGCGTTCTGTAACAGCTTTTCTTTTAAGTTTCTTCCTTCTTTATTGCACATTTAGTATGTGAGAAATCAAAGGTCAGTGTATCAAACGAGTGTTTTTCCAAGGCACTGTATGACAGGTTGATATTGATATCTGTTTCATTCTATATCCCACAATGAATGATACTTATTATATAGTATAATGTAAAACTGTTCTTTAGTATTCCACTTCGTGGTTGTGTTGTATGAGCATTGTGTGAGATTTTATGTAAATTCTGCTTTGGATAATTTTCAGTTGCTCATTTCGTGTATGTGTGTTTATTTCTACTGTGAGTTGCCAAGTGCCTTCAGTTGCAATAGAAACGATAAGAAGTAATCGTAGTAGTTGTACATTAGTTTGTGAATGGAAGTATTTCCATAGATATTAAGAAGCTTAATCCAGAAATTAATGAACTTCAGGTGGATTAGGAAGACCAGAGGACATACTCTGTGCTGAACTGCAAGCGAGCTGCATGTGAGAGCACTGTCCTATAAATCACTTGGATTTAAAAACATTAACAGAATTTAATCCCTTAGTTTCACGAAAGCAAGTACACATCCATGAGCTCATAGAATTTAAACTGGTACATACTTCCTCTCCATACAGTATTCTCAGACACTTCAAAAACATTGTTATTGGCATGGGAGATGCAGCACAGAGACTTGTTGATCCAAGTGTCAGTCTTCTGGAAATCACTTGATGTGCTGACTGTGATGTTTCCTTTTTAAAGTGGTTTTATAGTTTTTTAAAAGGGTAAAAAAAATAAATGTAACTCTTTAATAATCAGAGGCAAGTTTATCTTTAAGCTTCTTGTTTGGATTATTCACTATGAATTTTTGAAATGTCTTGGAATGAAATCTCTCTTTGATAACATGGAACGGCAGCAAAGCTATCATATTCAGGACATTGATTGCATGAAAAGCTTTAGTTGTCATTCAGTTAGAATTAAATGAGTTATCCTGGGGGAAAACAGGGAATAAAGGAGCTTGCTTATGTTACCTGAAATTTGATGCAATTAATCAACAATCTACTCAAGGTTACAGTATGTATATTATACTCTTTTCCACATGATTATTTATATAGCATTTGTTTATCACAGGGTTCATGTTACCCATGTTGTTAGTGAGCTGAGTTAGTAACAATGTGGGTACCCATATATGTCAGCTATATTACTTGTGCCTGGTTTATGTCTATGGTGTCTGGATGCTACAGCATCTCTCTGGAAGCAGGGAACCTCTTTCTGATTTAGAGATTTCATTCATTGGTTTTTGTGTAACTGTATGGTACCATTTTTTTATTCTTCCATTATTATGAGACTGCAGATCCTTTCTTCTAGAGGGAAATAAAGAGGAGAGAAGAAACACAGTAGGGAAGAAGAGAGCTTTCTTCTGGTTTGGATAGTATTTGTTCAAAATTGATTTCCTTTCTGATTGGTTTTGCCAACTGGAGAAATTGAATAAATCAGAGTATAATTTAAAACTGATTTTGTTGCAGATCCAGTGCTTTATGTGCATTAATCTTGTTCAGTGTTCTGCTTGAGTGTGTTACAATTCTATATAAGGATTTATTTGACAACATTATCTTTTTGTGGTTTCTAATGATACTACTGGGAGTGACTAATTTTATAGAAATTGACGCTGACAGAAACCAGGATAGAAGTCTAGGTTGTTCCTACTAGCTAAAGTCCCACCCACACTCAATCTGCTTCTGATCAAATTGAGAATACATTTAACTGTGCTTGTATGTATTGTAAATTACACCACTGCATTCAAACTTGTAAGGTACCTTCAACATTTATCATTAGGGCTATCTGGCACCTAAATACACCAATACTTTTTAAAATACCACCTAAAGGGGAAAAAGGCAAACTTTTTTTTTTGGTCTCAGAATTATTTACACAAATGAAAAGTATTTTTGGACAATAAATTTTGTTGGAATGTATAGATATTCTCTCATGTGTGCACTATGCCATCATGTATAGACTGCTTTTATGACACCCTTGGCTGTCTCATCTGTACTTTCCCTATCAATCTCTTTCCTCTGGGATTTTTTCAGACATTCCTAACCCTTAAATAGCTTTGAACAGCTGCCTTCGGGAGGAAAAAAAAATCATCATAAAATAGTTTTCTTCTCTACCATCTGCTTTGCATTTTGCATTGTTAATCCTCGCTCTCTTCTGCAGTAAAATAAACAAACCAAACAGAAATACCACACTATCCCAAATTTCAGATACCTATTCTTAAATCCATTACAAAGGTTGATTTTTCAAATGACAAACAGAAAAAATAAGTTGCTGAGAAGTCTGTACTGACATTTTTGTCTGCCTTTAGCCTTTTTATGGCGTGTAATGTGTCTGTCCCAGGATTCTGGGTTCTGAAAGTCTGCTTCAAATTCTGAAGCTTTATCCTGGGGGCCTCTCTTAGGTAATTAGATTTTTAATTTGCTTACAATCTTCTTGCTCTTTTGAGTTGAATGTTTGGATTCGAGGTAAACATGGTAACAGTGTTCAAAGTGATTTCCTAAATTTCTAAGAATTTTGATAAAATGAAGGGTATTATTATACATATTTTAAATTAAGTCTCTTGCAGAATGTTCTGTATGCAGAAAAGCATCTGCGTTATGATTGAGATATATATATATATTTATATATATATTTATATATATATATAAAACTTACTAGCAGTGAGTTGTTCTCAGCCACATAGTCTGTTCAGGGTTTCCTGCCCCTGATTAACCCATTAAGGGCAAAGTAACCATCCAGTGAGTGTCTCTGCTGGCTACACATAAAAACTTTGAGCGTTAAGTAATGGGTTCCTATCTGTGAGTGTGGTATGGTTGGTAAGGGGGTGTGATTCACTCTTTTTTTATTTTTTTTTTTTTTTTAAATCTAAGTAGAGATTATATTTATATGCAGGCTCTGTAATGAGAAAGTACAGCTTTTTGTTTAGGGACAGATTTAAAAATCAAATGGAGAATTTCAGGCAGTAGTATTAGATGTCATACATATGTGTAACTCACTTTGCTGAAGCACTTAAGATGCTTGAACAGAGGCAGAAGAATCCATTTAAAAATAAGTCTATTTATATTGACTTACTTAAGAATGATAATGTCATTCTTTAATTTTTGTTATTTATTGCATTAAATCTTACATTAAAGCACTTTGTTTTAAGGCTGAGTTTACCAGTCAGTGGACAGAAGTTGCATCAGAATATTAAAATGTTTTTGTTGTTGTTTTAAGTCATTTGTCCTTTATGAAATTACTGACTTATGGAAAGGTTAGTTACAGCAAGCAAAGGCTTCTCCCTGTATTTGAACACTTCCCATGAAGACTACCCTAAAATGATAAAGACACCACAAGTACCTTAAAATTACAACATTTGATCCCTGTGTGTTTGGAAGAAAAGTCTGGTACTTTTTCTAACTATCTTGGAATAGACAAGCTTAGGTTAGTGAACTATATATGCTTTGTTTTAACTGTCATTCTTGCTCAGGATAACATACTGGATGAGGTGTAAAAAAGAAGTTTTGTAAATTGGCTTGGCTCTTCTCTGGAAGTTAAAAGTCAGTGGGAGAAACTTGCCTTATTAGAAGTTTAACACCACGTCCTCTTCCTAGACATGGGAGAGGAAGAGTTTGGTCATTTTAGCTGACTTGAAATATATAGTATCATGGGATCAAAAGGCATTCTGCATAAGGTCTTTTTTTTTTTCCTATGCCCAATACAGTATTCTAATTATTGTGATTTATTTTTAAAATAAATGACTTTTACAAATGCTGATGTTTTGAAATCCAATGTAGGCCTTTAACTCAAGAAGAAATAGCTCATCGGCGTGAACTTGCAAAACGAAGGCATGCAGAAAAATTGGCAGCAAATCAAGGAAAGGAGCTGTCAGAAAAGCCCCCAAGTGAAGCAACGTCTGAAGTAACTACAAACACTGGTGATACAAAAAGTATGTGATGCTTTGCTACCTATTTTTCCTAGAGGACATTTAATAGCAGTGTCTAGATGTTGTCTAGGGGCTGTGTCCCTTAAAAGAATCATCCATGTGCAAGTCCAACAGATTAACAGATGGAACTGAATGAAGAGTGGGGAGTGATTTATAAGAAAGGTGATAGTCCATACATGCTGTAGTAGTGGTATGGATACTTGTTCCTATAGTACTTTGAGTCAGTGAAGATTGATGCTTGAAGTTGATGTGCTGCTGAAAAATTTAACTTTCACACTAAGTAGAAGGGTGCAGTGATTGGTTTTTGCCCTTGTGTGCAGGATAGAAAGATTCAGATTTATTTGGCTTATTGCTAGAACCTTCTTATGGACTTGTTACTAATCTATTTATGCCCAGCTTTTAATTCCTTTAAACTTCTATGAGAATAACTGCTGCATTAAAAAAACCCAAATCAAACAGCCTAATAATTGCTACAAAAGCAGTAAATGAGCATAATCCAGTACTGGATTATAAATTGCAGTGGGGCATTCTTGCTGTCTTTTCATGCATGGTGTGATAATTTTTTTGTCCTTCAGGTGATGAGGCAGAAACTACTTCTACATTTCATATATTTTTCTACCTTTGATTAGGGGAAGAGGAACAGCCTGCTGCTCAAGTAGACAATGCAACCTCAAAAACAATGAAACAGGAAGCAGACAACAAGGAGTCTTTCATTGCTTTTGCTAGAGTGTTCAGTGGTGTGGTACGAAGAGGGCAAAAAATCTTTGTTTTAGGACCAAAATATGACCCTGCTGAGTCTCTGCATAAGGTAAGAGGTTACAGTGAAATGTTGCCATAAATCATCAGTATTTAAAAGAATCCCAAGTTAACTTTTTAGGTGTTGCTCATTCAGAAAAATAAAAAAAATTAAAAAGTTAAAAATTTTGAAAAGTATGCAGGTAATTTAAGCAGTTGTGGTAAAAGTTGACTGTGTCTGTAAAAACGTTTTAAAACTTTACATTTCCAAAATAGCTGAAGTAAAAGAAAACTTATGAAGAAAAAAAAACAATGCTTTTAGGGAGCAGGAAGGTCCATAATACTGTTGAAAAAAATGGTGTTAAATCTTTTGAGATTGTGATTGTAGAAGTTCATTGCTTATGAATTTACTTTAAAACATTTGTTCTGTCAGTGACAAAAGTTAGGAATAGGATGTGTTTAAAGGAAAAGTATTTTCAAGTATATGTTGTTTTTTCTAACTTGAAATGAAAATGCTTCCAAATATATTTCTTAGCTCTGGAATCCAAGGAGGTTTGGAGGAAGAAGTTTGTTTCAGGACTAAGGGATAAATATCTAATGCTGTTTGTTTTACTCTGTGTAGCTGTCATCCCAGTGTTCTGCTACAGATGATCTGCCATTAGTACCTCATATGACTTGCTGTACATTGGAGAATCTCTACTTGCTTATGGGAAGAGAACTTGAAGATCTTGAAGAAGTACCTGCAGGAAATGTTCTGGGTAAGATTTAACTAGTATCTAATTTTCTGGAGCTTCAATCCTTATATCATCCAGAATACACTGAAATAATATTCTTGTGATTAATAATGAGAATAAAATTTCACGTGATTAATAATAAGAAAATTTAAAGAAATAATTGTTTTAGCTGAGTGGTGTGTGCAAAAAATGAAGGCCCTTTAATTAAACTGTTACTTCTGTAAACTTTGAATTTTGAGGAGAGAAGAGATGGAAATGAGGATTTACACTAGCCTCATTTACTGTTATCCTCAGGTTAAGGTGCTGCCAGGTAAGTATCACTGCTAGGTGTTGCCAAAGCAACAGTACGGTTTCATATTTTATAAATTCATACTTTAGATATAAATTGGTTGTAATATTTCCCAACAGTGGAACTTAGTAGTGCTTGAACTACAGTGCTAAAAAAGTTTTGCTTCTTTGGCTGTGACAAATCTTGAACTTTCTCCTTGGACAAGGTTCTAACTTATGTAATCATAATCATTGCGTTTTGCTCTTTTGCACCAGATTCTAAGCTGCTTTGCTGTAGAGTATGAACAGCACTCCTTGCTGATTTTGTCCTTCATTTGTGGTTGTTTTTTTTAATATCAAAAATACTGTTTAGAAAGTATAAACTTTAAAAGTTATTTGGTTCTTTATTTATTTTTGAACATGTATGAACCACAACAAAATGCAGGATTATATTTTTATGTCTGTTGTCTGATTTTTGAGAAATATATAGTAAATTAAAATAGGTGTAGTCTGTCAGGGTTGGATATTGATAATCTTGGCCGTTTAACCATGCAGGTCACTTTTGAGATGGGCCTGCTGTTCAAAATATAAGCAGCTGGTGAATTAGTTTTATTTGGAAGCTTAACATTTTAAAATTCTGAATTATACGTTACCTCTAGTCTGATGCCCAAGTGGACCATTTTCACAATCAAAATGTATCAAGTATATAGTCTCTTCAAAAAAATGATTAAGAGTTTGAAAAATGAAACCCATCTCCCAAAAACACTCTGCACTTAAAAGTGAAAGCATATCATCTTTGTGCTTGCCAAATAATAAATACTCATGGAGCTGCAGAGAAAAAGACAGTGAGAATTACATTATATCTTTAACGTAAAGAGACCAAATGTCAAGAATTTTTTTGTAACCAATTAATTCCACCAAAAAGTTTTGCGTAGTCTGCACTACTGAAGGTTGCTCTTCAGTGGCATCTAGCTTTTCCATAAAGAAAAGCATTATTAGTTAATACGACAGTTACAAGTGGTGACACAAAATTTGTCATATTTAGAATAATTCATTAGAATTTTAAGATCAGAATAACCAGTCTGAACAAACTATGTTTGGTATTTTACTACATCATGGCCTAGTTTCTTTATGTATTGACAAAACAGCTTTTCATTTTTTCATAGAAAGTTCAAGATCTAGTATATATATTTTTATTTTTTAAAAAAATCTGATGGAATTTTAAAGAATTTTAAAAGCTAAAACACCCTAAATCCTTGTTAATTTGTTTCTTCTAATTCCCTATAAAGCTATATTGTTAATTTACATGAATTCAGTAAATACCTTGACTAACTTAATCATGATTTTCCATGCTCAGGAGAAAATGCAATACATTTATATGAAAGAATTTGTAACAATGGTGATGCAAGACTTACTACTCCAGTTATAAACAGTTATTTCTGTTTCAAAGGTCATCTTTTAAAGCATACAGCAGTGATTTCTCTCCAACCATATAAGGAAATTGCTTGTAGATTATCTAGTAAATGAAGGAAGCTGTTCTTAAAGCTCTGTAGTTAATTAAATTAATTGCTGGAAGGAGTACACAGTTATTCATGACTGCCTATTCCTACTTTGCAACTTGTGGCATAGAGATTTTTCAGGTTGGGTTTGTTTTGGTTTTTTTCAGCATTTGGGGTTTTTGTTTGGGGTTTGCTGGGTTGTTTCTTACAAGGAAGAACCTGCTTGGCCATAGCGAGATGCCTTGTTATTCTTGATACTGGCTTATGTACAGGTTTCATGATCAAAGACGTGGCTTGATACAAAACATTTTATCCCTTGTTCTTTAAAACACTTCATCCCTTTCCTTAAAATTCTAATCTCCTTCTAATTGCTAGAAATCTGAGAAAGTTGCAGCAAAATACTGTAAGAGGGAAAGGTAATGGAGCATACTGTGTTTGAACTATGGTGCTGTCACACAAATGAGATTCAAGGACATCTGGCTGAAGAGCAGTACTATGTCCCTGTCTAATATGCACAGCCATTCTAGCAAGCTTTGGAAAGTTATTTTCTGGTATTATTCTGAGTTCCTGGAAATTAGGAGAAACAGACTGCTTTGCATTAGCTAGTTTGTATTGCAAGCTTGCAGTTCAGTATTTGTTTTGTCAAAAGTATTTGTCAGAAAGCTTTAAGTGGTATGTCATTTTTAAGTAATGGCAAACACAAAATATTGCTGCTTTTAACATAGCTGTTCATAATTCACAATTTTTGATCTTTACAATCTCTATAACTACTATACATTTTTTGTAGTCCTTGAATAGGAGGTAAAATACGAGAAAAATTTCTTGCAGACTAATGCTAATAAGCTTTATTTTAACAATTATTTATCAGCATACTCTATGAAAAGTTTAAAATTATTTCACTTATGATTTTATATTAAGAATATTTTGTCTACATCAAGACCACCTCTATCACACCAGTGTTTGGAAGGACTGGTAAGTGTGTTCTGGGGAACTCTGTGAGGAGTAGCGGGGAAAGTTGATTTGCTTGTTCCCGTTCAAGAGTCTCTTTATTCTTTTTTTGTTTTATGTAGGTAGTAAAACCAGGAAAAATAGAAATACAGGAAAAGTATGATTTTTGTCATACTTTCTGATATTTTTGTGGCTGAAGATGATAAAAAGAACTTAGTGAATGATCCCCAATGTAACAAAGGAAAAATAGAAGGTGATATGTGAGGGAAAATTAACTTGAGCTCCTAAGTAAAAATTGAGGAAGTGTATGCTCTCCATTGCACATAGCAGCTTCCTTCCTTCCTTCCTTCCCTGTTCCTTCCCTCTCCCCTATTGTTATTTTTCATGTTGCTGTCCTGTAATTGAAGGCAAAAAGCCTTTTTTTGATATATGCAAAAGAAAGTGTGTGTGGGGGGTAGTAATGAAAAGAAATGAAATGGAGTTAGTATAAAAATGTATTTTAAATGGGGTGTTTTTGTGATATCATGCACACACAAATGAAAGGCCTGAGATTCCCATACTGGGTGTTGATTCTTACTTTGAAGTAGTGTACACAAACATTGTTGTAAAAATTAATGAATATGTTTCTGAAAACACTGGTTTAGGTACTTGTGTAAGTGCAGGCATGTCTGGGTCCTAATTTAAGTGAATAATGTTCTGGGTTTTTTTCAACTTGGGTCATTGTCGTTGTTAATTGTAATAAACTTTGTCCCAAAGCATATTGTGGTCACACACTCATTTATGTACAAACATAGCAGTTCAGGATAATATGCATCTTAAAATGGACACATACTGCTTTTTACCCACAAGTTCCACAACAATAGTCTTGTGTTTGCTACCCTATAAAAACCAGATTTTTCTCAGAGCTGCCTATATGACTGTTCAAGTGTTTTGTTGAATATTGTTAAAAGTAAAGCTTTTTCCTTTACCACTGGATTTGTAGTGCCTTAGTATAATGCTCACAGGAGGCTAGATGATTTCCTGAACGTTTTCAAAAGCAGTTAGCTATGTGGATATCAAGTGTTCTACCAAATTAAGAGCATTTGTTTCTTTAACTTACCGAATGACATTAAAAGCAGGAATTTGGAAGTCACTCCTGTTGCCAGCTCACTGTGAACTAACTTCCTACATGATGGACTGCTGTTGTACCTTGGTTTTTCTGTTTCTAAAATGCTTGTTTTCCCATACAATGTTCTTTCATGTTTTAATTATTTATAAAGTGCTGATATAATTCTTGACATGTAAAAAATATGATTATGAATTCCTACTTGGGGATTTTTTGTACTTTTCTGAAGATAGGTGCCTTACAGCTGCAGCTCGTGTGAAGAGCAGGTATGAAGTAGTGTAGCTAACCTTATTAAAAGGTGTCTAACAAGCATTTTATTCCTTTAGGACTTCATTGAACAATTTAGGAGCTTTTAATAAGCAGCCTCTGTTAAGAGCAAAGAGCAGCTGCAAGCAGCAGTGCCATTTTAAAGGCCCGGAATGGCTTTCTAGGACTGATGCCAACTAGCAAGCATTACCACCTTCTGTGAAAGCCCTAGGAACAGTCCTGCTGTTGCACCAGCCCTTTATTTCTGTGCAAACATTTGGTGGGCTAATTTCACTCTCTGAATCGGTAATGTGATTATTAAAAAAAAAATTTAAAAAAAAAATTAGCCTGCTTGAAGTGATTCCAGCTGCATGGGCTGTCTCAGCTCAGTGTGCTATGGTCAGTGGACACAGGAGGGCAGTCTCTCTCAAGAATGTTACTGAAATTAGCTGAAAATAGTGAATGAAACAAAGAAAACTCAAACCTTTGTTTTCAGTTTTGGAATAGTTACAATTTTTAGCACTGACTGCCATCTTACAACCCCAATAAAATAACCTTGCATTTTTAGTTAGTTTATACTAACCCAGCATTATTTAGGAAAAGGTATATAACTGAAGGATGTTTTATCTCTGAACTCCTGACCTTACCTGACATCATTGATCTACATTAATTTCCTACCCAATCAATGTTTTATTATTACCTAAATTTTTGGGAAAAAAAAATACATTCAAGTTGTTTGAGCTAAAGGCATGATAGTTAATGTGTTGTTTGGCCTCTTTTAGTGCTGGAAACTGAAACCATTTTAACTATTTTTGCTCTAGTAGACTTAGTCCCTTTGCAATTACTACTCTTTGCTGCATGTGATGCTAACAATCAGGCTGAGTAATTTCTGTTGCTTATTACGCCATGTAACATAACATGTTGTACAGCTAATGAACTAGTATCAAATGAAATTAGAAATATATTTTGCTGATGATCTGACACATTTTCTTTACAGTTTCCCTTACTATTTCTGCTGTTTTATTTGTGATTCTCTTTTCGGGGGATTTGATTTGACAAACTTAATTGCTAGAAGAAATAGGTGATTCATACCTTGTTTACAAATTCATGTCAGCATATCACTGGAGAGGAATAAAATATGACACATCTTAGGTCGGTGGTATAGCACTGACGTGTGTCTTTATTGACCCAGCTAAGGGTTTCTTTGAGAGAATACTTTCAATGGTTAATAGTTTCCTTTTAAACTCTTTTTATGTTGGGTGGGTTTTTTTCATTTATATTGAAGATTTTAAATGGCTTTTTGAGTAGCTACACTTTTTTTCTGATTTTCTGACTAGTTTCTTAGGACTATAAAAGGAAATCACAAGTGTAGTAATTCTTTCTGAAGAAAACCACTTCTGAATTCTCTAGTGCTTCTGGAATGTTCTCTGCTCTAATTTTCAAGGGTCTTTAAAAAGTATTTAGTCTTGCCACTGGATTACAAGGGGGTTTTGTCATATTTAAAAATGGAGACTTAAATAAGACGATTTAAGCTAAAATCATAATACATTCATCTGGCCAAAAATGCTGTTAAGTTCACTCTTGACCACTGTTGGATTATGCAAAAACAATTCAAATAATTAAGTTTTTGAGGAAAGGAGAGAATGCAGTGAAATAATATGTATTGGTTTTAAAGCACCTTTCAGTTGTTATAGTCTGTAATTATAAATCTCTAATTATGATTGTAATAATTTTCCAGATGTGAGACAAGCTCTTCTGTGAATCTTTGGGGTTTGTATGCAGACCGATAGGCTGATGCTCGAGGTTCCCCAAATAGTACCAGAAGGAGAACTGCCCAGACTTGTCAGTGTTTGCTGTTGCTGCTGAGATGCCCGTGGGCAGCACTGGGACTAAAGAGAATCAAGGCAACTCCTTACCATTGCCATTTGAAGAAACTCACAGCAGAGCAGCCGGAACACGCTCTACAGCTGCTTAATAGAAAGGATCTAGAAATAGAGTGAAGAGAGAGTTTGAGGTGCAGGCACTCATCTCTGACCCCAATGTTTGCTTCAGAAAGAAGTGATTTTTTTGTTTTGCCTTGGGGCTTCAAATTTACTAGATGTCTATTTTTACACTAATATACATTGATCAGAATTCAGGGCCAGTCCTTTTCTTGGTATAAGAGTGAAGAATTGACTTACATAGTCATTGCCTCTGGGCAGATGTTCCTCAGACTTTCAAAAACTAACTTTCAGTTTAGGTCCCAGATACTAGCTGGCTTATCTCCAAAATTCTCAAAATTTTCTGAGGACTTGGTTGGATGTGATTTTTTTTTCAGGTCTCTAAAATGAGAAGATAGGGATCTTCCCATGTTTCACAGTTATTTTTTTTAGTCTCTCTATGAAACTGAGTATGTCTGTGTATAAACAAAGGGAGAACAGTTATCTACAGAAATAGCCATAGTTACTACTTGGCTAATGGTTGGTGGTTTTTTTCTCTCAGATACTGTAAGAAAACAAGAGTATTAAAGTAGTTAATATAACCAATGTAAAATGGTAATAGAAGTCTTAAAGTGAAATTTTGAGACAACCAGCTGAACTCACATCCATAATGTTGCATTTGGGATTAGTTGAAGCATACTGAGATAAATCACTGATGATTTTGGGAAGTTACGTCACATCTTCACTTGAAGAGCCGGAAAACTATACCCTCCTCAATCTGCTTATAGAAATTACTTGGAGCCTGCTTTTGTGTTCAGTGTTTTGTTTGGGTGTTCTTAAACCAATATCCTTTTTAAAAACTAGAATGTCAGTATTGTTTAATAGGTGGCAGTTTATAGAACAGCTGTATCCTTTCTCCTTTCGTAGGATGTTGTTCTAACAAGAACCATCTAACTTGCCTTGGTTGGTTGAAAATTTGGTATCCATTACTAAATGAGGACCTATGATAGGTGAACCCAAAGTGACTTCGGTTTTGTACCAAAAGTTGTCAGAATTCTGTTCCTAAGAATATCCTGCATGTTACTGTTGCTGTGAAATATTGGATGAAGAAGTGGGAAACATCAGTTCAGGGATGAACTTGGACACTAGGGCACTTGAGTAAATTACTGAGAGAATCAGCAAGCAGGCCTAATTTGAGGAATTAGTGTTTAAGCTGTAGTTTTCAATAGAGGTGCAAATTACCTGGTTTGCCAAGGATCTGTATTTAGACTGTATAACTGAACCTTTTATCCCTCTGTACAAAATGGTATTAGGCTTGTTTTCCTACTTTTGAGTTAAACCTATTGGATAATTCCCCCTACAGAAGGAGTTTGTTATAAAACTCAAACTTTGAAGAAACTATTTTAAAGGTATGTTTTCTCTGTTTAATGGGGCCATGGGGTTTCTAAAATTCAAAGAGCATGCAGTATCATTTCAGTAGGTACAAAATAATTGCTTTAAGCACAAACGAGTTTGGAAATATATTACATGTAAATTAATGTACAGCAATTCAGATACAAGGGGACCATAAATCAAATCTGTTTAGGAATATGTGAAATTACCAATGCAGAAAATAAATTCTATTCTTAAAGGATTTAAAATTTTGCATTGTTATTTATGGAAGATCCCTTTCTTGTGTTACTGTGGTGGTTTATTTGAATCAGCTGGTGACATATTTGAAAAGTCTATACCTTCTCATCAGCTGGCTATTCCTTTAGCTGTTTTAGTCAGATAAAATTAATGTCTATCAGACAAATGAAGCTTTTTAGGCAGTCAGTTAATGTACTAAATACACTGTAGTTGTAACATAGATATTTATTATAGTATACATGGGGACAGATAACGGAACGAAAATGTAACTTGAACACTGTCCCAGGTATCATTTAGGTTAGACTTTTACTTCAAAGTCTTTGCCATTCAGCATTTAAGGGCATAAAACTTACATTAAACATTGAACTTGTCAGTTTAGATAATCTTCGTTTTCTGTAGCTTAGAGATAAATTTTAGGTGTGTGTGCATCGCAATTCCTAACATAAATTCTGTTCTGCACAGGCATCATATACAGTGCTGCTGATCTATCCTGTTGTAGTCTCAGCAAGGACAAAGTGCTTTTCCCAACATATCCTTAAATAACACAAACTACCTGCCTGGCTTGGTGCATTACTGGTACAAACTACTTTGACTTTGTGATGTTTATCAGTGCTGATATATACAATATGTAACTTGGGAGGGAGAGCAGAGAAACTTAGATCTAGCAATTACTGCCTTAAACTGTTATCCTCTCTGTGCCCCTTAGGAGGCAGTGAATGAGTGGTAGATAAGAGTTTTCAGTGGCAGGGTGGGTTTGCCAGGTTAAATCTAGTTTGTCACTGGTTTTGCGTAGTTCTCAACCTCTGAGCAATTTCTCTTTAACTCTTAACTTTTTCACCTTTAGCACATCAGGAAATTGTTCTTTGTATATGTGGTTTTTAGCAGTAGAAAACTTCTAATTCTTTTGAATTTGTAGTAGTCTCTATTTCTGTAGAATCTCTTTTCCAAGGTTACACAAATTTGAAACTCCTTTACGTGGCTTTTTCCCATCTTTATACTTCGAGCAAGTACCCTGTGAACAAAACAGTTCTGAAGAAAAAAAGTTGTGGTTTTCTTTGTTTTGCACTGAGTTTCAGTTTCTCATGACATATGTACAACTGTCTCATAAAGGTTATATTTTAAATTGAATATCAAATGATCTCAATCTTAAGAACATCTGAATTAGGATCATGATTCCTTGGCAAATTAGAGTAGTTAGAGAGTTGTCATGTAATTTTCCATATGTTTCTTTACGGGAAATCGAAAAGGAACCAGGTAACTTGTTTTATCCTGTAAACTGTTTTCTTTTTCCCATTTAATGTGAAGCCAGAGGGCAGTGTTTTTCACACAATACAAAACTGTGTAGTTACTTCAATTCTGGGTAAAGGTTTCACATGGATTCACAGCATCGTCAGTGTAGTGAAAGCTTTGGATTATGTTTCTTAATGTGCATTTCTTCATGCAGAAAATCTACAAATGTTTTGACTTGAAATGAAATTAACCTCATGGAGTATTCTGAAAGCCAAAAATCTGCAGTCAGTGTGGTGCCTACTTACTACCTCAAGTTGGAAATAACGTACTGGTTTCAGAGGCAGTGCAGTGTTGACTAAAGCCACTGTCATGAAAACATCTTGTTTAGCTTCCTTTGTCCTGTGAAAAGCTACTGTTTTATATGAAACAGAGATGGAAAACTCTCCTCTCTGAATGTTTCTTTAATTTTCATGTCTACACTGATTGTCTTCTGCACAGAGTAATAGCCAGGCTGCAGAAATTGCACTGGACCTCCCTTAGCTCTTTGGAGTGTTTACATGTCTCTGCAATCTACCCTGTTTTCCCTAAGCTCCCCACCCCAAATCTTAGGGTTAACCTCATGTTTTCGCTTTGGATTCCACCTTTCTTCTCTGCCTTTCCGTCTGTTACTCTTTTTACCTCAGCTTTTTATTTTGATTACTTTAGTAATCCCATCTCAGTGAAGTGAAACTATGTGAGAGTATTTTAGTTAACCATGACCTAAGTAAATACAAAAGCTCCTCTCCTAACTGGCATTGTTTATGCGATATAAACCTCTAATCCATGAGGGCAATTTATGTGAATGTGTATAAATTCCTACTAGAGCACTTCCTAATCTTAGCCAGGCCTCCAGTGTAGCGGAGAGGCGAGCAGGATGCACGTTTTCACACCCGCACGTGAAGTGTTTGTCTTATTGTGTAATAGTGCCTGTTAGATACAGCATTCTTGCAATAAATACCATCTGTAGTTGTGAAATACCTCTACTTCTACATTTGAACTAGCCACAAAAGCCTTTTATTACTTTTTCTGTTTCTCTGTTGCTTCCATTGTCTGTTGTTACCAACATTTCTTCAAGGGGTTCAAAAAAAGTAGGGAGGGGGGAATGCAGTGAGGGCATGGGAATCTGAGTTAGGAAGACCAGTTTGGAGTTCATTCTGCAGAGAACCCCTCTGAACATGAACACAGTTGCAGAGGCTCTTGTGTAACAAATGGACAGGTTACAAAGTGAAGAGATTAATAAAGGCGATGTTTTAGTGAGTTATTCTCTAAATATTTTCCTGAGATTTTGATGTTGTTTCATGCTTCATATTAAATTGCAAAAGTGTTGTGAGGGTTGTTTGGCCTGTATCAGGGTGTGAGTCATGAAGTTGGCTTTGTCTGGCTGGTGAACTGTGGGGGGGAGTTAAGGCAGAGCTATATTTAGGAGTATCAACTGATGTCAAACTGTGGAGCACTGCTAAACAACAGTGTTAAAGGGGCAGCACTGGATAATTTAGTCTCAAAGTTTAGATTGTAGTAATTTATCATTTAGTAAATAATTGGAAAAGCTTATATTTACTAGAAGTGTTTTTCTGCACAGATTGCAAGGCAAGCAGAGTGAGTTTCAAATCCATTTGTACTTAACTAGTAATAGCTGTTCTATTTTCATTGTCAAAATGGTATTAGTTAAAAATGACAAGCAGAAATGAAACTTCTAGTTTCACCTTAGGAGTTTCAGAATCTGGATTTGTAAGAGTTTGTTATTTATAAAGAATTGTTTAATTCCAGTTGTAGGAAGATAAAGGTAATGTTTTAGGGGATGTTAACTTGGAATTTTTGTCTTAAGATGCAGTACAGTTGCTGATTTTGTTGATTGTGCTTTGAAATTTTGGCATTGATACCTGGGACCGAATTTAGGTACCTTATTTACATCTAATTAAGACTAAAAGAAATACGGACTTTTTCTATCCTTTCTTGTTCCTTACTACATACATTTCTCCAGTGAGGGGTCTAATGTATTTGGGCAAAATTCAAGCTTAGTGAGTTGAAAAAATGAGACTGTTCTGTCACAGCTGCCATGGTTTTTCATGGTTTTGGCAGGGTTTTGTGTTTGGTGACTTCTGGTTGTGCAGCCATATTTTAGTAGATGATTCACCTCATTTGGTAGAGAGTGTTTTATATTGTCATTCTTATTTCTGGGCTTACCTGTTAGAAGACAGCAAGATCACAATAGGAAAATTACAAATTTAAGGGTCCCGCTGAGACATAAATGAAAGTTGTATCCATACAAAATGGAGAGGTTTCTGTCATCCCAATGAATGTGAAGCAGGCAGGTTTTTCAGAGGCATTTGTTGCCTGTTTAAGCACACTATTATTGACTTGAAGGGAGGCAGACCTGAGCCATGGCAATGTACTAGTGGGGAAGTAGGAAAACCACACTCGGAATGTATAAATTACAGAGCTGTTAAAGTTAATGTATAGGGGATAAGTCAAATTATCTGTTTCTGTCATTTTAGGCTTCATTGGTTAAAGTATCATCATTGCCAACTTTGATAGAAGTCTGTTTCAGTGACTAACTGGATTTCTGAAGCAGTACTAAGCAACAAATACTTAAATACTTAGTGTATAAGGCATACAAACCATGCTTATGCAATATTAAAGTATTTGGTCAGCCACGGTGAGCTGCATGACTGAACTTGTTAATCTAAATGAAACTGTGAACCTGGGGCTATTTCTTGTTACATCAGTTGTTGCTCTTAACACGTCTGCAAAGACATTCAAACTGATTCCCCCCTCTTGAGCCTGCTGGAGCTGTTGAGGGACAGGGAAGTTGAAAGTGCACATGATGAATGTTAGAGACAGCCTACAGGGTTCATTGATGCACAGAGCTGTGTATTGAGAAGCTTTCAAAATAGGACCTAAAATGTACTGAATCCTGATGGTTACATTTTTCAGAGCCTTTCCACAAAATACCAGTTATTTTGTGACATGTTCAAAACCCACGTTCTCTGAGCAGTGGTAGTAACTAACAAAAGCTGGATTCCTGTGGACTGGTGTCCTTAAAATCCTCAGCTACCCTCTAAGCTACGCCTATCCCGCAGTTGTGCGTGTCCCAGTTGGCCGGCCAGGATGTGCGTGCTGGTCGCCAGGCAGCTGCTTCCAAGCGGGATATATAATGATCGTGTTTTGCCTGCCCTTTTCTCAGTGAGCTCACCAATTTTGGTCTCCCTTCGGTACTTAGCCATTGATTTTACATAAGTTGTGGAAACTTAATTATATCTGAACCCTCTCCTCTCTCTCACTGGTAAACTTAGTGGAAGTTGACAACACGTTTAAAAGTTGTTGAGGGGAGACTCTGTGATTACAGGAGTTGTGTTTATTTTGGAAATGAGACTAAAAACATACTCCATTTTAAGAGAATCTTTTGTGTACATAATCCCATCAGGAAGTATGACGCACTGTGTTGGAAACTTTGCTTCTTAAGCAAAAAAAAGTCATTTAAATAATCAGCCGTTTTTAGCAGAAATTATTTTCATTTTTAGTAGAAAAGGTTCTACCCAGAACTCTTCCAAAGCATTTAGAGCTGATGCCTAGCAGTGGCAAATGGCCACGTTTCTTTTTTTCAGAAAAGCAGCTGATGTTCTGTGTTGTAAGGTTTTGCTTTGTCTTGAAGCAGCAGGCGAGTCTGCTGTTGCTTGTGGGTGATACATGATACCGCATCTGGGGATTCTTCTGCCTAGTCAGCAAAATGTTCCCCAGACTGGTCTAGTTTCTGAGGGTAGCGATGTGGCATGGAGACAAATTGACTTGTTTCAGGACTATGGGGTGTTAGCTCCACTTTCTGCATAGATAGGAGGGAAAAGAGGTCTCTTAATTAGTTTTATAATATGCTGATTGTTAAAGCTATACTTCTGGTTGGCTTCTGTATGCTGTAGGATTTTCACTGTGATTAATAAGTTGATTTGCTATTGGACAACATATGAGAAGCAGTGTCTCTTAGAAATGTATAAATGCTTTCTTAGTTGAGGGAGTGAAAACTGGGTGAGAAGGGAAATTGCCTTTATATTAGGTTAGTCGTACTCTGTTCAGTATCCTGCATTGCCTCACCCAGAATCTGACAAATGCTAGTGGTACTGCTGGGCAGCATTAAGTGGGGCAGGATGCTCTTTATGATGGCCACTGGCTGTTCGATCATCCAAGCTGCATTTGAGATGGTGTTCTTAGTCTTCCTTTTGGAATGGGGTCTCTTTTCCTTTTATCCTCTAATGCAAATGAATCACATTGTGACTGGTGTTATTACTGTTGAAAAGGAAATGAAACACCAAGGGTTTTCCAGAAGTGGAGATGTTAAAGCTCCAGTCTCCCTTCCTGGAATCTTTTGTCAGTATAAGGCTCGTGCCTGTTGTTAACAAATGAAGAGTGTGATGTTTGGAGTGTTACTGGTGCATGGAGACTGATGGGGTGTAAATAAAACTAAACTGTATTAGTTATTTTTGCCAGGGGGAATTGAAAATCAAGATTAATTCCATTTAACTTCTATTCTCTGTATTTGAAATAGAGAATCATTTTGATGTCTAATTCAAAAACGTAGTCTTCTGCACTAGTCTTCAGAATTCTTATAGGTTAGGAATTATCTGTATATTTTTTCGCCATTTTCTCATTTATCTAGAGCTAATAAAAGCTAGTATTTTGCAATAATTCAGCAAGTCAAAGTAGTATGGACTATGATTTTCAGTAAAAACTCTTAATGATACATTGACTACAGTAATCAGAAGTTAGGGGAGAAATGGCAGTCCTTTTTTCCTTTGGGGCAAAATGTTTGGGAGGCAAGGAGTAGCAGTGTTATGTTTCAGGTATTGTTTTATGTTTTAAATAAAAACGATTTTGGTATGCTTAGTTTACACAGATACTGACTGCCAGAAATACTTAATGTGAAGCTGACTTTTAAAATGAATTATTTTAATACAGTTTTAATTTTGTGGGAAGAGTATTTTTTTATTACTGTGGCAAAAACCTATGCTAACCAAAATAATGAAGGTCTAGCAGAGTGTTTTATTCTGAAATTTATTATTATGTATTTCTTAGGTACTTCTGTCACTGGTGTGCGTGTTTTGAAATACCTTTCTGAAATTCCATCTCTGATTTTCACTCAATTTCTCACTATTCTACCTCAATTTTCTTTGGTGCATTTGGATCATATCTCTGCCTTTCAATTTGAGATCAGTATTCATGGCCCAGGCATAGGTTTTCATGTGGCAGTAACTATTTTTTTAATGCATTTTCTGTTTATTTTGGAATTCATTTTGCTATTAAATGGGAGCTGCTGATATAAGAAGTGTATTTAAGGCATTCTCTGTTCCTCCTTGTGTCATTTGTTTGTACACCCATTATATCAGAGCTCTAATAATCTGAGGCATTTGAAAGGTGCTTTCTTTTGTTACAATCTTCCTTCTAATTATTCCCCTAAATATTAGTGCTTGTAACCACAAATGATCTATTTGAAGATTTCATTTAGCTTGAAGTCAAATTTTATGTTATTCTTTATCTTACTTAAATTATTGTATTTAAAATAAACATCAACTTCTGCATAATGTAGACTGAAGTGATCCATTATTCATGGTACTTTGGAACACTTCAAGCCATATTTCCCAAGGCAACAAAATAAGCAAGCAGAAATCACTTATAGGCAGATGCAAGGGAGGACAGGGGGTTGCCTTTAAAGGAGAGCATTAGGCATTGGGTCAGGTCTTGGAAAATGGAATTTTAATTAGTTACTTGCATGTCTTACACATTACCAGGATAAATGGTCAGTGACTCAGTAGGGCATTTCCCACAGGATATTGTACGCGTTTGGTAATTAGTATGCTGCTTCTAATCCTAATGTGTCCTATCCTCGGAGCTGATTAGTCTGTCTTTGCATTTACCTGATGTATTGAGTGATAAAGACCTCATATTTGTTTTTTAAGTGATGAAATGTAAATCAGGTATATTGAGATTCTACAGTTAAACATATTCTAAAGTCAGCACAAGGATGGACAAAATTTAACGAGCTTTTGAACTACCATTGTCTTTTGTAATTGGCACTTCTAGTAGTAGATTCTAAATTCCCCATGTACCTAGGATATGTAATGCAGAACTTGTAGCAATATGTTCATCTAGCTTTTTCTAGGCAAACATGACAAAAGCGCCAAGACTCTTACAGATTAAAATGAATTCCTTGCAAGATCAGAGCCTGAAGGCCTCATTAATTTTAACACCACTTATAATTGATTCTGGGAAGTAGCAGATGTTACTTACATGTTATAATCTTCAGCTTAAGAAAACAGTATATATATGAAATCTGCCCGTTTTCAGGATATGTTGCTTAAACTGAATAAAACCTAAAATGGCCCTTCTCTTAATGGTCCACTGGTTCTTAGACTATACTAAAGCAAGTCTGATCTATTAAGAAATAATTTTATGATGTTGATCTGTGATCTGAGATTAGTTATTTTGCTCTGCTGTGGGAAGCATTTGGCCAAGAAATTAGAAGAAATCAGTTTGCTGTTGTGCTCAAAACCTTAAAACTTTAGATCTTCACTCACATGCCTCTCATAAAAATATTAAAATATTGTACGGGGCTTTATGTCTTCCCAGTGTCTACTTAAAAATAAATATTGAACTTCACTACATTTCAAAATATAAATGCCTTTCCTCCATCTCCTTTCCTCCAACGTTAAATGCTTTCCAATCTGATACAGCATAATTGATTCAATCCATCCCCTCTCAGCCTCTGGCTACAGCCTTCCCCTTCTCCCTGCCTTCTGAAGTTCTATGTATATTTTAGTGTAGGTGAAATATTTTTAAAATATTTTAATAAAGTAGGAAGTGATTGTTTTGATCAATGCTTATGATATATAATCTATTCATGTTAGAGACCTAAGAAAATAGGATCCTATTTTAATAGACTTCCAGAACTGAGCATGTGTGCATAGCTAATGTTATTAACAGTGATTCTGCAAAAGACTAGAATGGGGATTTGTCTACTTTTTTTTCCCTAGTGTAACTACTCTGGTATATTCAGCAAGCCACAGAGGTTTATTTTAAAATGTTTTTAATTTTCTTCTCTTTTTATATTCAAAATATTAACAAAATAATCTGTGTCTTTGCTAGAGGACTGCTCAAACATGGAGATATCTCTTGTTCTTTGCTACTTTGAGGGTAAAGAATCTTTGGTCTTTTAGCATACGTTCCTTTGCAAATTTAATAAAGTATTAATATTAAGCCTAACTGAAGTGTTCTTTCAAACACTTCAGTGTTTTCTGGTTTCTTTGTTGGCATTTTTTCATGGATAAGATTTATTAAAAATTTATGTACAGAACAGCTTTATGAAGCATCAGTAGCCCCATTTTTTTTGCCTTGTACCATACAGATGTCAGCATTATAGCTGAAGTCTTAGAGAATTTCAGTATCAGAATTACAACTGAAATAACTTTTTTTTTCTTTTTTGTTAAATACTTTTGTCATTTGAACCAGTAGAAATGGTAAGTAGATGGCTAGAATGTGTTTATCTTTGGGACAAAGTAGGGAGGCTTCCTAGAAATATCTAGAGCTACTCCTGTGAGACATTTCTCATCCTTAAAAAAGTATATATTCCCTGTAGATAGTGCAGTTAATACTCTGTCTAGAAGGCTTTCCTTTTCCATAGAGTAATACTGGGCAAAATTTCTTCCCTTACATGTGATGTTTCATATGAATTCAACTGATGTGTTTTCCAGTACAATATGCAACTTCATTAATTCATTTTCAAAAGTATATTTACTGCTACAAATAAAAAGCCCAACAAAACAGTATTTAAGGGAACTTTTAGATTATAAAGCATATATGTTGAAACAACCATTCTGAAGTTCTGGAAGTCTTTTTTAAAAATTAAGTCAATTCAGCTGTGTTGCTGTCAGGTCAAATTAAAATCAGGTATTCAAAGTAATTATAAATCTAAAATTTGGTTTGTGTGTCAGAAACCTTTTAAGAATTTTGTATGGTGCTAAATGTTTTCCACATGCAGTAGTGGAAGTACTAACGTGATGTACAGGCTAACCGAAGTGCGTTCCAGTGTCTATGTGGTCACGTTGTATAAAAATCTGTCCACAAACTTACTGTTGTTAAGTATCACTTCTTAAAGTGGTGTCAAGTTGAGCTGGTGTGTTGAAAGGAATTACAATGTGTGGGTTCAGGCAAAATAAATTTCATGTATACTGCTGAGTAGAACTATTAACGCTTTTATAAAATTCCAAAGATATCATTTAGTGCCTTTATCAGGAACACTTTATGGTCAAAAGATTAAAGTAACTGAACTTGTAAAGAGATTTTACTACCTTTTTTTTTTTTTTTGGTGAAGCTACAAGTGAATTGATTTCATAATACATCAAGGGGAATGGGGCAGATTACAGATGAACTTCCTTGCTATGTTTCTGTGCTAAAACTGTTGACCCATAAAAATTAAAAATCAGGTTAATTTACTTTAGCTTTGAGCTCCAAAAGTCATATGGCATGAGAAATAATTTTGTACTGTAAGATAAACATAATTATCAGAAATACTTTCATTTTCTATACTTATTTGCCTCATTAAGCAACTTGAGGAAATCAGTATTTCATTTTGACTACACCTATTTGTAAACCAAAAAGTCAGATATGGAATGTTAACATTGGTTTAATTCTCTTTAAGATAAATTTGTATTTTTGCAAGCAAATTCCTGACTCAGGTTTGGTGTCTGCTTTTTCACAAAGACTGAGTGCAGGTAGATCTCCATCTGTTCGCTTTAGCATTTTAAAAATGTTACTGTTTAATGTAAAAAGTTGGGGTTTTTAATGGTTTCCTTGACATTTTTGTATAGTTTAGTCTGAGAAAAGTATGAGAGAGTTCATAATTACAATTTTCAGCTCAACAGTTAGGAAATGCATGTTACTGCACGCATAAATTCAAGTACTTAATCAAATATAAGTTGGTATTTTTTCCTGAAGAGTCTCAGCAGAGGATAAATGATGCTCGTTCAGTCATACATATTTACAATCACCTTCAAAACTATCATCTTGCAATAGGAGATTTTATTTGAACATATTATTGCTTTCCTTGCAGTTCTTCTAAAGCAGACAACTTCATCCTTTGAACTGCTAGTCTTTTTCCTAAAAGAACTCAATGCCCTACCACTTTTTCATCTCTTACTACTCAGTGAATCAGTAGGAAAGCATTGAGGTGCTTCGTGTCTCACAAGTCATTTATTGCTTATCGCATGGTTGTGCCCCTTGGGGAGAGGGAATTTTGTTATAACATTATTAATAATATGGACGAGTTTATTCTCATCTGATCCAAAAGTTATGCTCAGTTTGTCCTCAAACTGCTCTGATCCCACAAGGAAAGTTTTACCATAAAAGTATAACTTAACGCCTTAGTATTGAGGAACAGAATTCATGTTTCTGCTTGTTAATCTCTAGCACGTATTTAGGTGGACCTTGTTTCTTTGGAACTCAAGAAACTGAGATAGAGGCTTCTACAGTCTCTTGGACACTGGTGATTTTTAGCAATTTGACTCAAAAATAAATCACTTTGGGAAAGAGGAAATGAAATACAAAATAAAATGTGGAATTAAGTTTTTGTGCAAAAGTACTGAGAACAGCTGAAATCATGCACGTACTTCACAATATTCTGTTTTCCATACCAACATATCACTTGCCTCTGAAGCAAGAAAGAACAATTGAGGGGGAAGTGCACAATTACAGTTGAGAAGAGGAGGCTCACCGGCAGTCTGTGCGAACATGTGGTCTGCATTATGGAAAAAACTTGATGAAATCTCAACTAGAATGTGGTCTGTGTCTTGATTTACATTCCCTTCCCTTCCAGAAACAGTTTCTAATATAGAAGGTCAAGTTCTGCCCTCAGATGTCTCTATGCTATGCTCATGAGAGTCAAGAGAAACATGTTTAAAAGCTGAGGTGATAAATGTGTAATACAAGGTATTCTTAAGACATAGGAGCTACTTGTCCAGAGTCCTTAAAGTTACCATCTTTTAATCAAGCAATTTGTAAAACACTTTAATATTCCTCAAATGTAAAAGGCATACTATTGTAACCAAGTTTAATCCTACCAAAAGCCTTGCAAAAGCCCTTTCAAAATCTCTCCTTTTTTTTCATGTATTAAGTGTTACTAGGGATAGTAATTGAAGATGGAGGTTGATGCTTAAATTGCATGTGAAAACAGGGAATGTGTATTAGTCATCCTAATAGGCACCAACGTGCTAATGATATCAACTTTTTTAGGCTTATGCTACATATGGGGAAGAGGAGAATTCTGTGGATAGATTTGAAGGAGAATGATGATTGATATGGAGTTTTCATTAATTTTTTTAAATTATTTTAATATCATTTGGCAGATACATTTTGCTTTTCTTTTGTTTTAGCTGGCTTTCATCCTATTTAAGGAGAAACTGGAAACATCTAAGAGCCGATCATATTTTTAAGGTGGATTTCTGAATTTATTTTCTAGTGCGTGTTTTTTTTAAAGCACTTTTAAAAAATATTTATTTTCAAATATCTCTCAGCAGGGAGGAGAAAGGTATTTGTATTACTGCCCAAAGAAAATTTTAGAGGTAGTATTCTGTTTGTACACTCCCTTTGAAACCAAAGGCACATGCTCATTTTAAGACTTCAGACTGTATAGGTTTAGAAAAGTTTGCGTCATGCTGTCTTGTACATGAATGAGCTTGCATGGTCTTTCCTCACTGATAGGCAATGCAGTGCAAGGAGCATTTAAACCAGGCGGCTTTGCATATTGTAAAGTCTTAATCTTTCTAAACAAACAATATTGATAAGAAATTATATATTTCAGTGGAGACAGAACCTTACTGGGAAGATTAACATTAGGTTTTTGCTTTACTTATTTCCTTACAATCTTATTCCAGAGCTTGACATGTCTCCATTCCAAAGCAGCCAAGGATTTTTAGGGGCTGATATCATCAGTGAAAGAAGATGATGATCCACAAAACTTGTGCTGAGGCTTAGTAACAAGGTGGCAAAAGTTTAAAATTTAAACAGCTTTCATTCTTTCTTTGATTTTCACACTAAATTATTTCCTTATCTGATTGAAAGTTATTTCTTGTGGTGGTGTCTGCTTCATTTTGTGCATCTTGAACATTAGATACTAAATCTTTCTACATCAAAGGAAAAAAAGCATGTATCTTCAAATTGATCTCTTATGTGTTTGGGTCTTTATAGCTGAATTGAGCTGGAAAAATGTACTTTATCCTTACAGGCTGTAAAATTAGTGTCTAAGGTGTAGTGGTTACCAGCAAGACACAGGAGCAAAAAGTGGAGACTTGTCTTAAATCTCTTAACTCTTCTGAAAATTTCAGTCATGATGTTCTCATTGTTTTTTTAATTTTTTTTTCCATTTAATTTCTGTTGTGTGGCAAAAACATTGGCCATACAAGTAGATATGTATTTAATATAGTATTCTTATCTTCTAGGGCAAGTAATAAAACTCATCAAAAGAATGACCTTTGTATCACATATCCATCTGACTAATAATTTTCCCTGGTGTACACCCTAATTTTGTCTAATTTTAACAAACAAATAGACTTGGGAGGTCTTTCCTGAAATTATCTTGAAGTCCTTTGATGATTTCTTGGTCTGTTAAGAGGAAGTTGTATTTTCAACCTACAGATTGACAATTACTGTTGAAATAACAATTTTAATATCCAGAAATGTGTTTATTGTTGGTCAGTGTGAAGGGTTTGTAGTAATCTGAATATATAGATATATAACAGGTTGCTTTTTAAATGTAGACAATGCTTCTAATATGGGGTAGCAAAAATCACTTTGATAATTATGTGTAGGATTGGCTTCTTTAGGAGAAGAGATAAGAAATAATTTGTAATCCTTTTAAAATTATATGAATCATAGAATGCCAGGCTGGAAAGAACCTCAAGGAACATCTGGTCCAACCTTTCTTGGCAAAAGCTTCGTCTAGACAAGATGGCCCAGCATCCTCTCCAGCCAAATCTTAAGTGTCCAGTGTTGGGGAATCCATAACTTCCCTGGGGACATGTTGCAATGGCTTATTGTTCTCATTGTGGAAAACCTTCTTCTTGTGTCCACTCAGAATCTCCCCAGGAGCAACTTGTGCATAATATTTGAAGTCTTGCCTGTTTCTTTTAAAGATGGTGTCAAGTTGTAGAGCTAATGCTGCTCTGCCTGGGTGTTTCTGTCTGAGTGTTTGGCTTTGCAGAATTACCTTTTGTTCAGTGGAGTTATTGGCACATAGACAGAGCCCCAGAGAGTGCTACTTTCCAGTGCCTCTTACTATTCAAATTGAGTTCAGGCCCATGTCTCTCTATTGACCAGCAGTATGTGGAAATGCTTTTTCAAAAGAGAAGTATTATTCTGCAGTTAGGAGCAAAGCTTTTAGATGACAAATTTAAGAAAAAGTAATATTACATCTCATACTGTATCCCTTGTTAGGCTTGACTTTTCAAGCATGAGTAGCTTGCTTTGCAGTTTTCTGCACTGATCTCCTTAATCTCAACAGGACTATGCACAAGTAAAACAGATCTTTATAGTAGCAGCTGTTAAATGTGTATGACTTTTTGCCTTAAGTTATAAAATCTATAATGGTGATTTAACTCCTGACTGAAGAAGAAAAGACTGAAGAAAAGGCTTTGCTCCCAAGTATGGTGTTAGATGTAGTGTTATACACTATATAGCAAAATATGTGAGATTTTTAATAAGGTGTTTTTCATAAATGTAGACACTCCCCTAGACAGTGAGAATTCAGCGTTTTCTTTTGTATAGAGATCAGGTGACACACCACAGTCTGAAAGAAGCCGTTTTCTGATCAAGTTAGTATGTTTAAAAATTCCTGTAGACATTTTGAACTCCAACTTCTCTTAAAAATCAACCAATAAAATAAAAATAAGGGACATCAAACTGCCTACTGGAGTGCATGTGTGTTTGTGTGGCAGACTGCATACTCTGTAGACTAGATTGTTGTTTGGGAGATGACTATTCAAACTTGCCTGCAGTGCTTTTTAGTGCTTCATTCCTCAAGCTAGCGGAAAATACAAGAGCGGTGGTTTGTCTCACCTTCCTGCTTGAGCAGTTTTTTCTTACCTGTGTTTCCTTTCTCTTTGCAAATTATTGTACCACAAAAGGAAATGTGAAGTAAAATGTGTTATAATGACAGCTTTTTTTTCAAGGACTGAATGGGACAAACCCAATCTTAAAATGGGAGGTGAATTTAGAAGCTTAATTTTGAAGTGGCTTTTCTAACTTCATTCAAGTAATTAACATATATAATTATACGTTTAAGATCTGTGATCTCAAGTAGCATGTGTACATTTCAGTGGATTGAACAATAAGGAAATTTAAGAATGGTGTATCAGCATAATTAGAATTTTTCCATTGACATGTCATGTGGTATTTTGGAACTAGTTGTGTTAGATCTTCATCTAATGTTATTCAGAAAATACATTAACAGTAATTTACTACTCATCATCATATTATGCCAAAAAGTGTCCAAGAATTTAATCTCTGGATGTTTTTGCCAGCAGTTGTTTCTAAGTATTCCTAAATTAAATAGACTCATCAGGGCTGGACACTGTTCTGTGCTTGGTCATACAGTTCAGCAATTAAAGTGCTCAGGTTGTACAGCTAACACATTTTCATTATTACTGACAGATTTTTTTGATTTTTAGTATATTGTTGTTGCCAGACACTAGTATAATTCATGTATTTCTGCCTTCAAATGCAAACAAAAGAGCAGAGAGCTTTAAGTTTTCTTTATGTCACTAAGTGTACTGTAATGTGTGCTAAGAAAAGAGTGAGTCTATCTGAAGTAAGATTGGTAAGTTGATTTCTCTGGTTCACATTACACTGTGAAAAGAAGCTGTTCACCTCCCACTCTAAATCTTTTTCCTTTTACCAGCTGGAGAAGATCAGAATAAAGTGGACCCATCCCTTTTCTCAGTCCCTAGTGGTGTGATGATCCAGCATTTGTTTTTCATTCAAACCACATGTTGAATAAGTGAAAAAGAGGAAATACGTGCTGGTCATAGGTCAGGTGCAAGACAGAGTTTATACACATTTATTTTCTTTGTAGCATCTGCTATCTTGCATTTAGAGCCGTTGAATGTTGTTCTGCTTCCAGTTATTTTAGGGCAGGTTTTCTTAAATAGTGACATTTCGGGTTTTGGCATATCCTGCTGGCCAGACATTCAGCCTTCAGAGCTGTAGAAACAGCCTGATTGTGCAGATGATATCTCTGCAGCAAGCTGGCTCTTCAGAGTTGAAACTCCCTCATGATCTCATAGGGTGGAAGCCTACTCTCTTTGTCTCTGGCCTCAAATAAAGAAGACTAAACCAAAAAAGAACCTGGAAAAGTTTTAGGGTGTTAGTGGGAGCTGGGGTTAAGAACTTCTCTTTTTGTTACTGCTCAGACACAAAGGGGAGAACAAGGAGAAAAGAGCACAAATACACTGCAACCTACACATGCAATTTTAATTTTTAAGCAGGTATAGAGTATGAGCTTAAAGCTTTCAGTTTTCTTGTAGTAAGCTGCACGTGCATTTAATTTGTACTCTACTAGAAGTACTGCAATGCTCATTGCTTACCATTGAAGGAGAATCAGGAAAAGTGACTATATATCAATATCAGATTTATTTGTTTTCTTTATTACTCAAACACTTCTGGTAGTGTTTTTATAGCATTGAGTAAATTATGAATGATATCCTGTTGGTTATAAATTTAAAGGCAATAATTTCAAATTGTCTTAAATGTGCCAGCCAGCCAAGACTATGCATTTACAGCAGCTATTTTGCAGATTTATAACTAATGATTTTTTCTATAGTTTTTCTTATCACTACAATTTAAGTTCTGTTTCCTTCAACTTGCTGGCATTATAAAATATATTAGGATTAGAAGTAATAGCTTACTATGTGATAGATTAAATTTTACAAGATTCAAGTTACAGAAAAGGATTGTCCCAAATAGGTATAAGAAGAGGTAGGAGACCATTAAAAAGGAAAAAAAAAGAACATCTTCACAATAAGAGTTATTAAGCATTGCACGAGCTTGCCAACAGAGGCTGTGCAGTCATTAAAGGTTTTTAAAACTTGACTGGACAAGGCCCTGAGCAACATGATCTAACTTTGAAGTTTGCCCTGCTAACTGGGCTGGAGGTTGGACTAGATGACCTTTGGAGGGCTCTTGCAATCTAAATTTTTCTAAATTTAAACTACCAAAAATAAGTCTGAGCTGTACAAAGAGTTAGATGTATTAGAAGGGAAAGAAGTCCTCATGTCCTTTCTGTTCCTCAGAGTTATAAACACGCCTTTGAAAATACAGAGTGAACGCAATGGGAACCGAGAGTCTGAGTATCAAATGTCACTCCAGAGACTCGAGTGCACAGATTATGCACAAATACTTTAACAGATACTTTAAATGAACAGTGAGTCATTTTTGAATCTGATTTTTGTAATTAGAATAATTTCAGCTTTTTTTAGCTTGATGATCATGTCTTTAGTCTCATTTAATATGACAGCAGGTGATTTATTTTGGTTTTTTGTTTTGCTTTACTTTTTCCAACTTCTGTTAGGAATAGGAGGCCTGCAAGATTTTGTGCTGAAGTCTGCAACTTTGTCAACATCACCAGCTTGTCCACCATTTACACCTCTCAACTTTGAAGCCACGCCAATCGTGAGGGTAGCTGTTGAACCAAAACATCCAAGTAAGTTTAAAGGAGAATGGGAATACTAACACAAATTCAGTGTGGTAGCAATGCACCTTCCCTGCCATAGTGATTTGGCTAGTTCCTCATGTATCCAGTGTAGCAGAGACTGATTTAGTATAAAACAAATACATGTGTTGCCTAGAGTGTCATACTTTTGTTGCCTTTGTAAACTGCTCTGGCAGGCTAGCTCATGTCTGAGTAGGCGGGGAGATACAGAAGGCCTTCGTGTGCCTACTGTGGTCAGGCTGAGCTCTTCCACAAGTAAGACTGTACATGATCGTAAAGGTTCATTATACTAACCTTCACAGTAAAGGAATATGCTTGAGTTTTTAGCTTCTGCTGATACTCTTTTATGCTGTATCACTAAGCTCATGGTACAGATTTGCACTACTGCCCTTCTAATTGATCCCTCCTCCCTGTAACCATGGAGTAGTATACCTATGGCTATATCAGTATTTCTGCCCAATTTCCATTTGTTGTCGTAGTCATAGTAGAACAAAAGTAATTTGCTTCCTTTTCAGTTACAAAATCCTCTAAAGCAGAATTACAGCACCTACTTGTCCTGTGTGTTTGTATAACAGATAATCATGCATTTGTTAAATCAGTTTTGAAAATATTAGAAATTACTTGTTCTACTGAGAATAGCGTTAAGTTGAAAAAGTTTAAGAAATGTAATTCTAGAACTACTGACCAATTTTTTGGTTACTTTCTTTTTTACCTTAAGAAAATGAGTCTGTATCTTTCTTATACCATTGCCTAATTTCTTTTCCTTCTGAATTTATGGTTTAACTAAATTCATTAAAATAACAGGTAGCTACAGTTGAAAAAGTTTCCTGAAAATCACCTGCTGCTTGCAATAACAGGAAGACAAACAAAATGTAGCCATTTCAGGCTCATCTTGAAATCAATTGTCTGGTGAACTGGATGTTGTCTTGTGGTGGCCCTGGGACATTATCACACGCAGGTGCCTTGGATTTCCACAGCAAACCTGCTTCAAACTGCATCCTTTTATTTGGAAAAATGACTCAAATACAAATTATTTCCCTGTATACTTCAGAAAATTACTGCATGTCTTCACATTCATGTCAAAATCTTTGTGTATGGTTACAGTAAGATTTAAAAAAAAATAAAAGTCTTATCTCTCTCAGTGGGCTTAAATGCAGAAGACAAGGATGAAAGGCTGTGTACAGCTGTATTGACCATGTGAACTAACAGTGGGGTTTTTTCACTTTTTGTCTATTTTTATGTCTGGTTTTCAAGGGTACTTTTCTATTACACCCTTACAAGATTAGCATCAAATATGCAATATCATATTTCTTTTACTAGTCTCCAAGAGAATGATGAGTTTAATGTCACTCTTCTTTCTGATTATGAATATGCATTCCTAGAAAGCCTGTGGGTATTCTCTACCCCATATGTAAAATAAGAAAAATGAATCATAATTAATTCTTTTCAATTGTATTAATTATGAAAGGCTGCTGACATGAGGTGCTTATCTAGCTTTGATGCAATCTAGCCAAATTTGACTCAGCTGTGGCTGTTCATTCTTCATTGATTTTATGATAACTCTTTTAAACACCTTCATATTAGGGACAGTGGTGTTTTGTTTTACAGAGAAGCTCTCACACATTCCCAGTTTTTCCCCTTTTTAGGTTGTAATAGTGTTAAAGCTTTTCACTGATTGCCAGCTAGCTTAAATCCTTCCTGTCCTTCATTCACTCTTATGCCTTCTAATGAATCCATATGGAATCATTTTTGGTTTTATTTTAGTGAAGTTGTTATTTATGTCTTTGGAGCATTTTAAGCATTAGCAGTTTACAGGTTGCTGCACTTAGCCATGAAATCTTGCAAATACAATTATTTACTGAAAAATTACTTTAAACAGTTGTAATAAATAAGGTTTTATCTCTTGATAATTTGTGACAATGAGGAGTGACTTTTTAATCATTTCATATTGATAACAGATTGATCTCCTCGTTCTCTCTTTCCCCCCTTCCCACTACTGCACTTGACTAGTCTTAAACGGGAGGCCGAGGTTTTTTGTTGGTTGTGAGCTGTATCTGTAGTCAGTTGTCTATGGGAAGCAAGGTAACATAGTCATGAGAGTTTTACAATAGGTTTAGTGTAACAAGCTATGTAATTCAAAAAAGTGCAATGCATTCAACTGTGTACCATGGTTATGATTGTGTAATGGAAATTTTATCATCAGTACATAAATTCTTGGTGACAAAATATGGGTATGGCTTACATCTTCAATTGCTGCTTTTAAACCATTTGAGTATTCCTAAAGTACTTACTTGTGTTTAGACTTCCATAAAAATGAGTGTTGCAATTTCACTTTTAAGTATATCCTACTTCAAGTATTCCTTCTTCAGTATTTCTTTGTTAATAATACTTTATTTTGCCAGGTGATATGCCTCAGCTGGTTAGAGGAATGAAGCTTTTAAACCAAGCTGATCCATGTGTCCAGGTTTTAATCCAGGAGACAGGAGAGCATGTGCTGGTGACAGCAGGAGAAGTTCATCTTCAGCGTTGCTTGGATGACCTGAAAGAAAGGTTAGAGGGGCAGGGAGGAAGAAATATTTTTAGTTCAGTAGGTTTCTGTTGTTTTTCTTTGTCAGATGCATATCTTTGATTTATATTCTGGTAAAGTAGAAGCTTAATCCACCAACAAATTTTACCATCAGATCGTAAACATACCTTTTTGTAGCTATGAAATTACCAGCAGTTGGTGAGAAGCCACTAGCTCGTCACTTTTATACATCTTACACACCTCTTGGGCACTTTATAGAAATGATAAATTGCAGTGGGTTCAGAAGCCCAATTAAGAATGCAATGTACCATTTGTACAAAGTAAAAACTGTGAGGGGAATAATTTCTGATGAATGAACTTTCAAAAGCTAGAAAGCAACACGACCAAAACTGTATGTGCATGCTCTATCCTGTTCTTTGCTCTTCACATTGATTATTTTTTTTAAAGTTAGTATCTTCTCTGATTCATGAGTGCTATTTTCTTGAAGTATGAAGGCATACATTTAGTATCTTCTAATGTTTCTTCAAGTGCTAGAACAGTTGTCTGACAGTCCTTTCTTATAACTTCATTTACTAAAAATTTTGCATACATCCATCCTCATGAATTTACTGTCATTTTATTTCTAAATCAAAATGGAAACCTCTTGATGGATGATTGTATGTCTGTCTTACTGTACCCATGTTCATTCCAGTTAGTATTAGACAGCAGTGTCTTCTTAGGGAAGTTAGACTGAATCATTTGTAAAACTGGATGTATGTTTTAATGGTTATTAAAGCTTAGTGCAATGCATTTTTACTGCTTTTAAAAACATGGTATTTATTGATACACATCACTTGAATGGAACATGTTAAATAGAGCATAACTGGTTGTACCAGCTGCAGTTTGCATAGCAAGATGGATGAATGCCTTTATTATTGGCATTGGTCAAAATCTGTGGGGAGAAAAAGCTATATGGTGGGGAAATAGGGTTATAGTGAGCTGCTGGCAGCAGTCTTTATATTTAGATTCCAGCCCTTTTATTTTGTAAACATAATTTTGTCTCTTTTCTGAGGTGTCATCTAATTTGGCTTTAACTGTAAGCTGTCAGGTGTGTCCATGTGGTGTCACTTACTAGTATCCCTCAAGGAAACATTCAGTGTGCCAAACCACCAAAGCATGTCAACCCGTTGTGCTTGTAGCATCAGACGCAGAAACACCTGAGGGCACAGGCTACCAGGGCTCCAGCCTTTGACCCACTTGGCCTTGACATATGGCTCATGATGCCTTTCTTCCTCCTTGTATACCAGCTCAGAAAAGGAGTTGGGAACAGGTGTGTGTTTCCTAGCTCATGCTCTTTCTAGCCATCTCTGTGGACTTAGTATATCGTAGCTGTTGTCCCATACATACTAGCTCGTGAGACAAGAATGTTCCCTTCCTTTTGTCCCCATTTCGTGGAGGGAAAAGTCAAGATCCCTGTCTTGCACTGTTCCTCTTGGATTGCAGTTCTGACAGCAGGAAACTTGCTTCAGTTAACTATTAAAGTGTGAAGAGAAAAAGTTGCTTTCTGAAATGTTACGTTTTCTAGCTCTTTACGTGTTTTTGTACAAATTTTTAAGTGTACGTGGTTTGGAATGGCAATTAATGAACTAGGGATTGAGACAGTGTATATTGTGAGCTCTCACAATGTGGCCCACAAGGTTTTCCACAAAAAATACTGGGAAAGGTTATTAGAAGTGCATAAGTCACAGTTAAAAGTAGTGGGGAAAGACTCTGATCTTAGCATCTTCTTAATTGTATCAACTGGGATTTGAAGTGTTGCCATTTTTTGAATAATTACAGAAACTGAGGAGGTTCTGCTAAGTCAAAAATACACTGAATTGACTTTGCTAAGATTTTAGTCAAACTTTTTCAAAGGCAAATATTTAATTTTAGCTTTCCAGTGTGCATTTATGAAATTATGTTCCAAGTGATACTTATTGTCAGAGATCTGAAGAGACATAGAAACAAACAAAAGATCAGTCATCCATGTTTATTTAGATGATTAACTGTGGATGTTCTGCCTAATTTCCCTAAATTTATTATTTTTTCTTCCTTATTAGCTCCTTTTGAAAAGAGTAATAAATTGGACCTTTTAACTTTGAATATTTTCTGTATTTTACAATAGGAATTTTTAGAACTCTTTGTTCAAAGAGCATTGCAAATACTAAGCATGAGGGGATTGAATTACCCTGTTCAAAATAAGAAACAAAGAGAATGAAGATGGTGGTGGTAGCATGGGGGTTTTTTGTTTGTTTATTTAGTATAACACAAGTGCATGAAAGATTGCAAAAAGCATAGACCTCCTGGGTTTGAGTCCCATGGAAATAAAATTAAATTTGCTTTTTCTCTGCAATGTTTTTAACACTGCCAACATTTATGAGAACTTAAGAAATTTGGTTAGTCCTTTTGTCATTTAAGGAACCTGCTCAGATCTTATGAGTGGTTAAAAACAATAGACAGCTCTTGATTTTTGAGTCAGTCAGATAAATATAATAGATCATTCTTCCTTTTTTCTTGCCATTACTCACGTGTGATATGACTAAAATGTTTCAAATGACTTTAAAGCATCACTTTATTGTAACAGTTTTGCGATATAGTGGTTATCAGGCCAAAGGAGAAAATTATTTCTGTTAAATTTAATGCTGGTTGCCTGAATAAAGGAATGCTGCACTTCCATTTCCTGCATAATAACCTTTGGCAGTTTTATTAATGCTTAGTTGCATGAAAAATCCAGACACAATCCTAGTTTAAGGGGTTTTTTTCTTCGAGTTGCATTTTTGCTTGGAGTTCAGACTAATAGCTTCTAAAATAATCTGCTTTAGAGCAGTTTTGGATGCAGTGAGTTACACTTTGTATGAAAGCATAGTGAAAAGTTTAGTGGAAGTTTAATAGTTGCTTTGGAGCTCCTAGGTCCACGTAGTCCACAGCACGAAAGACAGAGACTTTGGTTGTTTCTCAAGATTCATGACATAGATTAAAACTGATGGGTTACTTTGTGCTGTGTTGGCTTGGATATCAGTTCCTAGATTTCAGGTGATGGTTATTGTGGCTGTTTTATTGCAGACAGCTATTCAGCTGCTATCTTTCAGCTGCAGGTACTACAAATCAGAGCTGAGGCTTGATGCAGAGGATTGGCTGTTGTAAAAGAAATTACAGCCAAATATTTTAGCTTTAGAATGAGAGAGTGTTGAAGTATGAGCATTCCTGAATGCATTGTATTAGCCTCAAAGATGTCGATGCAATCATGTAAGTAATTCATCCTTTAAGTCATGCATACTGGAATATGATTTTCATTAATTTTTAACATCATCTGTGGCAGCATAAAAATGTAACTACATCTCCTTCACACAGATCAGTGACTTACCCAAAAATGAACTTTCACTTTGAAGAATAAAATAGTTCTATATAAATGTAATTAGCAGGAATTTAGTATAAATAAAGGAAAATAATATCTAAGCCTAAATATTTTTATTTCCAGACAGGTTTTCTTTGCTGTGTAGGGTTATTTCCTTACCAAATGAAAAGAAAAATGAAAGCTTTTAAGGGTGAATCTTTCAACTCTTAACTCAAAATAATTCCTTGAAAAGCTGCTATTATTCTTGCAAAGCAGGTTAATAGTTACTTAAGCAGGCTGAACTGTGTTGGTAAGGGTTTGGGGTTTTTGTCCTTTTAGTATTGAAAAAGACCAAAATCTTCACCTACTGTCTCATGTTTTGTTTCACTTTATGCTTTCTGTGGTCCTTTAAAGGCAAAAACGGAATTTACCTGGTCTAATTAGTGCAGAACTGAGATTTGTTCACAGCATTAAAAATGTGTTTGTTTTCTTGTCTTGTCCTGTTTTCTTCCATTATCTTTGAGCATCTTCTGATATAAATTCTTCTAACAAACTGAAGAGTGTTTAATGATTTGAAATAATAGGGGTTTCTGATATGAAATTGATGCTTTAATTTTTATTTGTAGTTAATCATCAATTTCATTATGTCCCATAGTTTCTTTTGTTTATGTCTTTATTTTCTCTAAAGCTGTACTCATGTAAGTAACTTCATTTTTAAAATTGTCAATTAATTTTCATTGAAGCAACCGTATGACATAAACATACTTGAGGTCTAAAAAGGGGGAGGGATTGTGTTTTGCTTTATAGCAGAGAAAAGGCTGCTACTCAATGACAGGTCTATACATGGAATAAACGCCTGTTATAATTCTATATATGGGTGCTCTCCGAGCTCCCCTAGCTCAGAGAGTGTATTTGATCTGAACCCACAAAATTTAGAACCTTGTGGTTCTACACTCCTTTATGGGAGGCTGTTCAGTTTACCCAGTGGTTTATCTTTTCAAAGCATCTCACTGTAAGAGCAGCTGTGTACTAGTTCAGAAAGGTTGTCTGTCTTGCTCAGTATCGTGTCTCCTGCAGTGTGGCCTAGAGCAGATATTGGAGTAAAAGCAGAGTAACCATAATGCTTTCCTGGGCCTCATTCATTTTCAGTTCAGGTCCTGTTATGGTTTGGTTCTGAGTTAATCCTGAGGAGCCTTCCCCCTTCCTCACTACTTGGTAGACCTCTGTCTTATCCTAGAAGCATCTGAAGGTTACAAATACTTCAATACCTTTGACCATCCTTATTCTCATTTTCTTCTGTTTCTATTGTTTCTTGTTTGAAGGGAGAGAACAACAGCACATAGTTGCCAAGATATGGGTGAACCAGTGATTTATGCAGAGGCACAGCAATGCTTTTATTGTTTTTCAGTTCCCTTCTAAACCTTCCTGAACACATAAGAGGCAAAGCTGCTTTTTTGAACTATATAACACTTTAAAAAGTTTGAGATTAATTGTATTATTTTAGTAATCTGTTTTGCAGTTAGATTTCTTCATGAACATAAGTAAGGCCATTGCCCTACCTCCTCACCCCCAAAGTTTAAAAGTATTTTTTTTTAATTTAAAACTAATTTTTAAACTTTATTTTATAGGTTTGCAAAGGTACAGATTAGTGTATCAGCACCTATTATACCATTCCGAGAGACAATAACAAGACCTCCAAAAGTTGACATGGTGAATGAAGAAATAGGGAAACAGCAGAAAGTTGCTGTCATACACCAAACAAAAGAGGACCAGAACAAAATTCCTGAAGGAGTTCAGGTTGATTCAGATGGGCTTGTTACAATATCTACTCCAAATAAACAAGCTACACTCAGTGTAAGAGCGGTGCCGCTTCCTGAGGAGGTAACTCGACTTCTTGAAGAAAACAATGACTTAATTCGCACAATGGAGCAACTCAACACATCTCTGAATGAAGATAAAAAAACTCATGAGATAAATCAGAAGACTCTAGATAGGATCAAGGAATTCAAAGAGAAGTTGGAAAAAAACCTGCAGGGAAGAAAGTGGAGAAATGTTGTTGATCAAATTTGGTCATTTGGACCACGGAAGTGTGGGCCTAATATTTTGGTATATAATTTTGAGGGCTATAAAAGGTCTGTTTGGCAGTGCCTTGGGAATGCTGTGAAAGAAGTAAGTAAATACAGAGACTTTGACAACAGCATAGTAAGTGGATTTCAGCTGGCTACGCTTTCAGGTCCCATGTGTGAAGAACCCCTCATGGGTGTTTGTTTTACAGTAGAAAGATGGGAAATGAATAAAGCTGGAGACATACTGTCAACTGGTAGTCAGGATTCAGGAGAAGGTGATGCCACAGAACTTAAACAAAATGAAGACACTACAGTAACAAGCAGTGGCACTGAAGTTTGCGATGCGAGTGAACACCAGGAATTCAGTCAGAGTGTTCCAAAATCATCTGAGAAAATTTGTAAACTTAAGGGAGAAATTCCACTTGCAGATTGTTATGGTCCCTTCTCTGGACAGCTGATTGCCACCATGAAGGAAGCTTGTCGTTACGCTTTGCAAGCAAAACCACAGAGGCTTATGGCAGCGATGTACACATGTGAAATTATGGCTACTGCAGAAGTTTTAGGTAAGACAGACAAACCTTTGTCAAGAATTTGCTTTCTGAATTCCAAGGTGAGATTTTATAATTTAGACTGAATCAGAAACTGTAACTTCATTAAAATGTGTAAAAAGTTTTTTATAGGTCTTCAGTAGGTATGTGGAATGATTGTCCGATGCCTTTAGTATTTATACTATTATGAATTAAAATTGAACATTCTTGCTTATCTGAAACATGTATAAATAATGACACTTTTTTTGGAAGTGCAAATTACAGATATCAATGTTGTGTCTCTTAATTAAGCATCAGTGCCATGAAGAGATGAGGAATCCTATTAAGTTAGTAAAATGAGTGCAGAATCTGTTCATGCCATTTGAAGATGCTAAAGTTAATGTAACAATCAATATAGAAGTAAAATCTGGAAAATATATAATCTTAAATTATTTTTACAGTCCAATTGGTAGATTTTTTTTTGGCAGTATCTGTATCCTTCTGGTATGCAAGTTTCTCACTTTGCAAACCCAGTACGTATCAGATTTGCGTCACACTTTATCTTACCACTTTAAACTTGTTCTTATTAACTACTTACAAGACCTTAACTTACCCAAACATTTGCTTTCTATAGGAGTTGCTTGCATGCTGAATCTGATCCAATCTGATCCTAAGATTTTGTTTAAAACTCACCTTATTGACCCACACTGGGTCCTGTTGAGCTGCTTATTCTCCAAGACCCCCAAGGTCTTCTCAGGACTGCCCTCAATCCATTCTCCTCCCAGTCTGTAGTTGTTCTTGGGATTGCCCTGATCTATGTGCAGGACCTGCTTGGCCTTGTAGAACTTCATGTGGTTCACATGGGCCCATCTCTCAAGCCTGTCAAGGTCACTCTGGACAGCGTTCCTACCCTGCAGCATGTTGACTGTACCACACAGTTCAGTGTCATCAGAAAACTTGCTGAGGGTGTGCTCAGTCTCCCTGTTTGTATTGCTGACAAAGATATTAAACAGTGCTGGTCCCAATACTGACCCCTGAGGAACACCACTTGTCACCAGTCTACACTTGGACATTGAGCCATTGACTGCAACGCTTTGAGTGTGAACGAACATCCAACCAATTCCTTATCCAACGTTTGTTATAGTGATATAATTAACATTCAGTGGCTCATCGGTTGTGTCATAAACCCAAATGACAACATGGCTTTTTAATGCTTTTTTGTTTGTTTTAATGAGTGTAATTTAGGACTCAGAGATGCAAGCAAATTATTCCAGTCTAATGAATGTGAGTTGTGTGGTGATAACCATGGATTTGGACTGACTTCATTACAAATTCATGTGTTTAGGTTTTATTACGGAAGTTTAAGCTAATAAATTGCATTCTTATTAGGGGAAGTGAAGAGTTTGCATACTATCCAGTAAGACTTGGCAGTTGGCATGATAAACTGGCTTCTGTTACTAGTTCTTTCAGGTGGTTTTCCCTATATTGATACCTAGTTTAATTTAGTATCTCTTCACATTATTTGCTTTTTTCTAAGATGTTAGCTTTTGAGAAAGCTGCTTACTTCTGTGCTTATTGTCTCAGTATATGAAGCTTTTTCTATCAGACTTTTCTGACAATGAAAATAAGCTTATCTTGAGCTGAAGAAAAAGGACTTTACCACACGGTTGTAGCCTTTGCTTTTGATATTTTTTAAAAATAAAGTTATTAACATTTTAGATCACAGTGTTTGGGAACAGTTCATATTAATTTCTCTGCCTCAGTTGTATAAGTGAAAACATGCAGAATCCAAAACAGAAGGGCAGCTCCCTCCTTCCTGGTTGCTAAGTGGATGGTGACCTCCAGGCTCTTGCAAATGCTGAACTTGTTGTCCTTCCATGGTGTTTTTTTCAGTGTAAAGCTTAATTTATTATAGTGTGCAGGGATTACCAAAACTGTTTTGTGATGTAACTTGAAATACTGAAGTATCCTTTATTAAAGAGGTGATACTTATTAGGGTGGACTTAAATCTTTTAAGTGAGTCTCTTGTGCAGACGTACTCTGTAAGTTGAAGTGGGATCATATTTTCAAAATAACTTTAAACTATTTTGAATAGGAAGATCTTACAGTACTTCTCAGTGATTGATGCTGTGAAAACTGCTCAACAAATTAGTGTAGAGTTAGAGCCAGTATTTTTTCAGTATGCTGCAGGCTGCCCATGGTGCTAAAACCAAAGACCTTATGTAACTTCTTTGTAGATAGCATTAACTCAGACAATACTCCAGACTGCTTGGTTGAAATACATGTAACGAGAAAACATTTAGTAAGCTATAAATTGTCTTCTGGCTTTTATGTTTTCAAAGAATAATAGTCAGTGAATTATGGTCATAAAATATATGCATCTGAAGTGCTTTGTGATAAATGCTACCTTACTTACTTCATTAATATGTGTGCAAAGTTCTCTAAGTCCTACTTAAAACAGTTAGTAAAATAAACATCTTTAATTATAACATTAAAAACCTATAAAGTGGTTTTGAACTTCCTTGCTTTAACAAATGGTTTTAATATGTGCTGTGTGGTACATACACAGTGTATGTACCGCAACCATGACGTGCAATGTATATGTTTTAACCTGCATTTTAAAGCAGTTACGAAATTGTGAGCTGTGCTGTGATATCACCTTTTCATATCTGAGAATTTTCTGGATTCGCTGAAATTTCCACAGACCTGGAATTACTTAGTTACGTTAACAGAGGCATGGCAAACTTGGTGACTTATCTTCAGATGACTTAATCCTTTTGTGATTTTTAAATATAGTCTTAATTATTTCCTCAATTTCTTCATGAGCAATAAGGAGATTATTGTGCATAGTAAAGGTGAAGTTCAGCCAGAGGAACACGGAGGAGGTCCTGGTAAGGTCATGAGCAGATCAAACTATTAGTGATGGTAGAAAGAACCCACATTTTATTAGAGCACTATAAGCTCTGAAATGATTGGTGCAGAACTGATGCTTCATTACCTGGATCTGACAGGAAGATTTAAGTGTACAACTGTGTGCTTGTGCTGAATTTCCTGAACAAGGAACCGGATTTGTAGTTAAAAAACAAAGGCAAATAAACCCACTCCAACATTTCCTCTGGTATCTCACAAAAGCTTTACACTATATAGGCAGATCAATCTATGGTGGGTAGGGTATTTAATGGTATCTTTTGGTCAGGTCACAATAGGTGGCATATAGAATGAAGTAATGTATATTTCTAATTATTTCCAGTAAGTCAGTTTTGCCCAGCTGTTTTAAGGGTAGCAGTGTTCATTCAAGTGTTTTCAGTGCAGTTGAACATAAAACATTTCAACCTCTTAGAAATTGATACAAACTTGTTCTTCACTGCAAGGTACTCTAATTTCTACACTTAATATTTATTAACACTTCACATTTCTAAACAAAGACATTCCTAAAACATTTTTTCAGTGCACAGGTTTTCATGTGTTTTAAATATATTGATCAGCAGAAATATATTTGCTAGTTTTTGTCTGTAGCATAGTCAGCCTGTAAGTTTGCAAAAACATTTTAAAAAATTGACCTAATGCCTATGGTAAAACCTAACATGGGTGTTTTCACAGCTGCTTTCATGATATGTACACTGTATTTCAATTGATTGAATATTAATTTGGGAAAGAAAAATAAAAATTATCCATTACAAACTTAAGGCTGAATTAGTTTTAAAACTAATTGAACACATTAAATATAATAAATATGTATTATTTCAGATAAAGACATTTTCTGTGATGAGAATAGCAGTGCAGTATTTGGGACAAGTACCAGGGTGATCCAAACAAACTTCTAAAGGCGGCTAAGATATGATTCCTGAAACACAGTAGTATTTCTTAGTAACGTTTCTCAAATACTTGGTTTTAAGAAATAAAGCGAGTTAGACTCATAACAAGACTTTTAGCTAAAGAAATTACACTTTTTACTTAATGCTGAAGCTTCCTAAATAAATATTTATCTATTTCTCTTCATGACACAGGATATCAATTTATTGGTAAGCTCATCAGAATTATGTCTTTGCAGGTCGTGTGTACGCGGTCTTGTCCAAAAGAGAAGGCAGAGTGTTACAAGAGGAGATGAAAGAGGGAACGGATGTGTTTATTATTAAGGCAGTCCTGCCAGTAGCAGAGAGCTTTGGTTTTGCTGATGAAATCAGGAAGAGGACTAGTGGCCTGGCCAGTCCGCAGCTGGTGTTCAGCCACTGGGAGGTAAAAATATCTCTTTACTCCATCTGTTTTGGTGGTCTTTTTCCTGTAGATGTGGCAGACTGGGATAATAAGCGGAAAAGGTTAAGTTTTGGTCAAGATATTTGATTAATTCCTTTTGAAATGAAGAGGGAGGAAAAATAGCTTTATATTAGTCTTGCTTTTATAGATGTGCTGTTCAGAAATGTCTTTATGTTTTGTTAGATGGGATGCTTTTTGTGATAAGAAAGCAAGGCCTTCACAAATGAAACTGGTTCTTCATAAATGTGTTTTTCTTGAATTTTATGTGCCTTTTAAAATGACTTTTCTGGTAAACATTTTTGTGAAGTAGAAAGAGAAAAAAATTAATAGAAAATATAGTAACATGTTATGCAAATGGAAGTTAACCTTTATGGGGTTTGCAGACACCTCTGGGTTTTTTTTTTTCCTTTGTACTTTCCAAATCAACGTATATTTACATACTTAAAGGCAAAGGAACAGATTTCCTTCTTTCACAGTTAAGTGTGGTGATAGTAAGTGGAAGTATCGTCAGAATCATTTCAGTTGGTCATCTTTGTCACTTAAACAAATGAAGAAGTGAAAGTGAAGGTGTAAAGGAAATAGGCAGGTGGTAAAGCTGATAAGAAATGTCATCGACTGAGAGTGGACTGTATGTTCTTTCAGTGATGTGGACAGTAGATATTCAAGGAGAGATGTAAAAAGCTGTAAATCAGTGTTCCTGGTTCAAGACAAATCTGTATCATAGGGCTTCTTGGAAATCGCTGCTGAAGGGGAAAAAATGAGTTCAAGGGCCAGAGTCAGTAGGTACAAATTTTTCACAGTAAAATAGCTGAAGTCCAGGGTTTTCTGTTTGGTTTTGGGTTGGTTTTGTTTTGTTTTTCAGTCAGGTATTTCTTTATTTGGTGTTAGGACCATAGAAACTTATAAATGGATTATAAAGTCCTTTAATCTTCTGATTTATTTTGTGACCTCCAGTGTCAGATCTCTGAGTACAAACAACTACGGATTTTTGAGGTCAGTAATACTGTAATAGTCTGTGCAGTTGCCAGCTATGATCCATTTACCACTGTTTATTTCCTAAGTATGAGCTGACTCTTCACGTGGTGTGAGTTCTTCCTCATTTCCTGTAGTGAAATTGTCCTAATAGTAGTATTTGATAAATAATTCCCTAGTAATCTTTCTTAGTAATTCTAAGAGCTGCAGTAATTTTATGTGGATACTAATGGAAAAGAAGGATTCTGCAAAGCAGACAAGTCATGTGCTGTCAAAAGAGTTGGGAATCCTTGGAACAGTACACTTGGAAAAGTACTGTCACCTGGCAAATCTATTGGTGGGGGAGGGATAGGGATGGGCAGTTCTGTCACATTGAAAGTCACGCTCACATATTTTTGTGACAAAATAAGTCTTTTACTAAATTACCAGCAATGTTGGCTCTGTGCAGTGATGGCAGAGGGAGTGCATGCTACTCTCACATCATCAGCAAATCGCTAAATAAACACCATTTTCAGAATCCCTAGTGGTGGTATGACAGAAGCCAGAAAAAATGGGGTTTGTGTCTCAGATCACATGAGTAATTTGTAGAGCTATTCTATTTCTTTTTCTCTCTGCAAGTATATACATGATAAACACCAGCTATTTATTTGAATCCCAATTATTTAACCTATCATTGTGCAAGCTAATAAGGTCTGAACTCAGTGCAGCTTTATACTACTTTTTCCTTAGTGCTGAGAATGGAAAGGGAACACAGTAGCTAGTTGGTTCTTATGTTACCAAGTATATGGTAGTTATTGTAATTGCTATCGAAACCCTTCCATGACATGCTGAATTAATTCTGTGTTACTGGTGTTTTCTCAGTGTGCTCAGCTCATTAGCTGAGTTCTTGGGACATGTATTTCTCTATATAGCTTCCTTCTAATGTGTTATCCCTATTTTGCAGACAGTGAAATAGAGGCATTTCAGTATTTTTAAACTTTTAAACACTTAATTTCATGGAAATCATATGCATAAAGTAAATGTAAAGAAATGAGGTTTGAATTAATTTTTTTTATTATTCTTAGATTTCATTCATATGATTTGAGGACTATAAACACGGGAAGGTCAGTGATAAAGCCTACATTTAAATGAAGCCATTTTGGTCTCTGTGGAAATGAAATTACCATATTTTTTTTTTCCTTCAGTTAATGAATGTATTTTGTGTAGTTCAGACTGCTCCTGCCCTGGGGGATGAAGCAATACACATACTGAGCTCTATCATGTCAGATACTCCTTTTTTTATTAATTTCTTATGTCATGCTTATACAATTAATTCTTGCCTGTAAAGGAAAACACCAAATAACCATTAATGGGAGCTTTCAGTTTGGTCCCTGTTTAAAGAAATTAATTTTAAAAGATTGTCAAGTTTATTCTTTATGATACTCCTAAAAAAATACTGAGTGCGTAGGGTTTTCTCAGATTTCAGTGTAAACTTTCGTCTGAATTCTTAGTTTAATATATATAACTTTGGGATAATTATGACCTCCTTGTATTTTTTTTAAATGCACCTTCAATAGCATATGTTTTTGCCTGAGCCTGTTTCCTTTGTTCTCTCCTGATTCTTTGCAGTTACATCTTTAGTTCAGTCATGTCATTTTATCTTAATCATAAGGTTCTTTGAACAAGAAGATATTTGTGATTGCACAATGCTTAGAATAATGGAGCTCTAATCCCATTTGGGAAATCTGTGTTATAGTAAAAAAAAAAAAGCCTGTGGCTCTCTTCAGATGCTGATTGAATTCTCAACAAGTGCAGAAATTGTCAAAGACATCTACTAGTTGTAAAGTTGTGAAACGTATAGTATTCATTAACTCACATCTTCTAAGTTGCATAACGATTGGCTACTAGGCATGCTTATTTTTTGGGGGAGGGGGGAGAGGGCAAACTCTAAATACATTTTTAATGCAAATTCTTTTTCAGTATTCCTTCTAAGTAGAATAGTGTTGAGAGCATGCTTTAGGGCCCTGGACAAGGCAAGAGAATGGACTCTGTGTAGTAAGTGGTAAGAATATGAAGCATTCTGAATATTGAAGTTTTGCACTGTGAATTTTAATTAATTCCTTTTGAATTCCAAGTCATTTTACATCCCAGAATATGAAGGCTTAATACAGAAGCTGCTGGATGAGATTTAGACCTGCATTAAGCAGACTAAGGTAATCAGAGGCACTAAACTTGTGAGTCTATACTAGGTTTGAACTGTAACTTTATACACATCTTTGTGCCAGTGACAGTTTAGTCATGTAAATGAATTTTGGGAGCAACCTGGAACCTTTCAAATATGAAAAGCTCATTGTATTGGCCAGGACATCTGAAGCTAATTAAAATAGTGCATAGAAGTCATAGTGGTGTGGCTTTAATTTTCGCTCTGAATACCTATTTCTTAAGTAATAGGAAGAAACACAGCAGTAAACCACACAGCTCATTTTTTTCTTTCCAATTCCTGAACTCCTGTTTGTAGCTACTGATTGAGACGCAAACAAGGATGATGCTTTTCAGCCAATATAAACTTGTATGAATTTATTTTATGACTAAATATGTAAATGTTCCTTATTACAATATTTATTGGAAGATGAGTTCTCATCTTTTACTTTAGGCATTTTAAAGCCTTGGCTGTCTCCTTTATACTGTAAATGGGTTCTCTGAATTATGAGATAGTTTCGAATGCTGGTTTTACATTAGGATTGCAGATTCCCTACAAGTATCTCTGTAGGTTAAACGGCTAAAGTTTAACTTGAAAGTTACTCTGTATCACCTTAAACTTCCTGGCTCTGGAAGAAAATTAAAACTTATAATACTTTTTTTGAAGCTTTTGCAAGATGGTACGGATACAAAATAAATGAACTTTCCTGTTGGCTTTATCATGTCCATCTTTCCTGCTTGCTCTCTTTTCTCCACTTGTATTTTTGCTAAACCTTGTAATTTATTATCAAGAGCTATTAAGAGAAAAAGAGATAATCCTTCTAAGGAATACATAAAGAAACAAAGCAGGAGAGTTTTAAGTTAGTTATGAAGACAGCATGTTTTCATACTTCATTTTAAATGCCTGTACGAAACCAGATAGAATAATCTTGAGAAGCTGATATGTTGTGCTTATTTGTCTGATGTGTAAGTTGATCAGTAGTGATGTCAAATGGAAATGTTCTGTGAAGCCAAGATGTGACTACAAGGTAGTTGAGCAATTGGTTAAAAGGGAGGCTGAACATTAGTTGTGTGGTTTTTCTTTCAGGATGTGATACAGAGATTAGCTATTTATAAAATAAGCAAGCTGGTACACAAAGTATTTGGTACAATGTGAAAGTTTTTGTTTGAACAAAATGTGACCTTTTTTTTTTTGTTTTTGAGAACAGTTATGTGTAGGTGCTTCTGTAAAATTCTTACCATATTGTAGATATTTCTCCTCCTACCCTCTGCTGTTTAATCCTCATCCCCAGCATGGTGTTTAGTGGAAGCATCTCAGGTGCTCAGCACTTCCCACAGTCACTCAGTACTCCTAGGCAGGACATGAGCTGATAGCTGCTTTCCACTGTGGTAGAGGGGGTGTGGCAAAATGACGAAGCTTAATCTGCTGAGGGAAGATATTCTTCCTCTCTGAATAAGAAGCATTTGAGGCCTGTAAAGACAGAGTAATAATATATTAAATAAAGGGGGTTTCACTGAATAAAACCAGGAAGACCCTCATAGTTGGTTAAATAACAACCAAGAAAAGACAGAAACTTGTAGAATCTTTCCTTGACATTTTCAGTTCTGGTTTCTTTCAAGGACAGGCTGAGATCCTGGCTGCTTTGAAAGCAGAGTGGCAAAATTAGTAATAAATTTTTACCTATTCCTCAGTTGTATAATACTGAGTGAGAGTACTTTGACAGAAATCACTTCAAAAAGGGTATTCAGACTGCTCTGCATAGCAGGTTATGGCAGCTCCTAGTCATACACTAGCATCATGCCATTTTACCAGGGTTGATGGAAAGCAGCTGTGGATGTGGAGATTGTTTTTAAAGTTGCCAAAGGTTGTCTTGCAATGCTGCTCTAGAATCCTTATTTTCTTTCACATGGAAGTAAGTAAGGAATGACTTGGAAAGCTACCTGTCCATACAGCACGACATGTGTTAGGCAGTAGTACGCTGCCAGCACTGCTTTCCTAGCTCTGTTGCTGCTTGGGTCCAATACAGGAATTTCCCAGTCACTCTGGGGTACCCCTGCATTACACTGTGTGTGATACCAAGGAAGGGCTGGCTTACTGAGCTAACAGGTCTTTCTGCATCTGAGGTCGCAGGAGGAGTGTAGGCAAGAAGTTAGCCTCTATCCACTTCTGAGATGGTCAGCTCCTCCCTGCTCATGTTTCACATACCAGCAATGTAGACAGCACTGTTCAGAGCCATTCAGACCTCACTCTTAGTGGGCATGCTTACTGGTGTTCTGTGTTCTGGAAGCACACTGCTACCAGTATCCAAATGGTCTTAGACCATTTGATTAGGCACAGTGTCAGAGCACTTTTATAGCATTACCCAGAAAATTAGAGAAACCCCAGCAGATAACAGTTTTTCAAGGTCACAATTCACATAAACCTCTGCAAAGTTCTGTCATTTTACCTGAAAGATGGATGTAATTTCTGTTTGACAGGGTGGTTTCACACATCTAAGACCTGCATATCAGCTGTACCCTTTTGGTAATGACATAGTCTATGTAATGACTTAAGTGATGGACACCATTTGAACTGTGAATGTTCATGAAGTGTCTTTCTAGCATCAAGTTTTCCAAGGTAGAAAAAGTTCTGATTTGCTGAAGCCTGTATCATCTTGGAAATTGTGCATAAAAGTTCTTTTAATTTTATTAATGTATTTATTTTAAAATAGCTTCTGGCATAATGTTTTTCCTGGCATGCTGAGGGCTGCTTGTGGTAGTGCCCAGTCACACTGAATTTTGCAGTTCTTGGGATTTCTTACTAAGCAGTTCACAAAGGCCATAATGTTGCTTGCTGGTCTGAAATCTTCATTGGACAGTGTAAGACTGCTCTTTATACTGTGGTCCAACTAAAGCGTTTTCCACACTGATGATATTTGGCTCAAAAGAAGTTTTCTGTCCTAGCAGTTAGGACCATTAGGGGAAGTACTACTAGGAACATGGCTGTGTTCCCAGATCTGCCTGACCTTTTGGATGAACTAGGCAGATCCCTTCTGTTTGCTTTTGATGCTTCTCTCAACCTTGTTTTGCATAATTAGGCTGCCTTAGGCAGAGACTGTTTCATACCATCATTTTGTGAAATAACTAGACAATAGGACCCAGATCGCTGTTGGAGCCATCTGGGTGCCACTGAAATGCAAATAATAAATCATCCTCAAATTAAGGCTTAATTCCAAATCCCCTTGAATTGGAAGTGATCTGTTCAAACTCAAATCTTACTGAAAAGTTTTATTAGCTTACATAATCATTGCAGAATTTAGTCGATGCTGTATTGTCTTTCAGTATTAGCATAGTATGCTCCTGGTATTTGTATTTTTATGGATTAATTATTACAGGTGTTCAGATCAGGTCTCTGATAAAGATACAGGCTTTTATTGCTTGAATAATTAATGTGTAGGTTTGGCTAAAAGAAAATGACAGCTGTTTTGCCTGTGCTGCTCCGGATGCTGTTACTAAACAAGTCTTATGAGACTTCATTGTTTGGGTGTGTTGGTTTGAATAGTTGTGATATTTAATGAAACATCTTGCATTAGATGATTTCTTTTTCTCAAGATCACCCCTGCATTTGCAGTATTTGAAGTAATCTATTCACTTCTGTTGAAATACCTAATCCCAGCTGACTTCATTATCAAGTGTTTTATTTATACCTAGAGTGGGCTCTAGTTCTTCAGTGAGCTGTGAAACACTCTCTTCAGTATGTATTTAACGGGGTTTTCTCTTTGCTTTTAAGTATAATGGACTTATAGTCGTGCTTGAAACAAATTAGATCACCCAGGACTTTTACTGATCTCTAAAGCAGATCAATGAAGATATTGTTAAGCAATACTATTAAGGAACATTTCTGTCACTTAGGAATTGCATTTGCAAGAACAGATTTAAGAATCCTATCAGCTGCTGTGCATTACTTCACTTTCCTCCAGTGTATTTTGTATGGCTGCATTTAGAGAAGCTGCTACTTCTCTAACAGCATCGATGCTAGTCCAACAAGCCACTACACAGACCTTGATTTGTAAGTCACTTTTTAAAAGAAATTGTTTTCAGAAGAGCCTTGCAGATGCAGTGTGGAAATACTCAGTTGTGTTAACTAGGAGGCAGGAGCTGTCTGGCTGCTTTGGTGTACACGCTTGGGAGGAGTTGCCATGTGTTTGTTCTGGGCTGTTTGCAGTTAAGGCTGCTGTTGTGCCCATCAGATTATTCTGGTGTTGAACAAAAAATACGCATAGGCCAGTGGCTAGTTTATGCTGTTATAAAGAATTACCAAGTGCTAGCAAAAAATGTTCCTTAAGAAAAGATACGCTTAATTTTCTACTTAGCAAATTACACACAGTGTGGAGGCATTTTACCATAATGCTAACGATACCATCAGGTCACTGGGTTTACAATGCCTTTCTCCTGATACTGTCTTCTCTTGGCATCTTTTGTCTGTCATACTTGGGGTATAAACAATTGGGTTGTGATACTTTTTGTGTCACCCCTGCTCAGTGTTTTCCAGGTACACGTGCCACACAGGCAGAATGAGGGAAAGGCAGACTAAAGACCTTTGATAGGTTAACTGAATTTCTTGAGTCACTTCAAGATTGTTTTCAGCTGTGAAAGGTGTGTTGTCTTGAATTTCCAGTTCTGTTTGTTTGAAGCTTTTGTTTACCAGTGCATCTTTTTGAAAACACACTGTCAAGATGCTGTCACATTTCTGGTTTTAAAATTAAACTTAGGCTATATGTTTCAGTTTTGTACTGAAAAATTAGTATGTGGAAACATCTAAATAATTTTAAATGAAAAGTGACATTCAATATTTATTTTCTTTGTAGGTGTCTCTTCAGCTTTGATTCTGTGGATCTTCCAGGATCTGCAGTAAATGCCCTCTGTTAAATACCTACATCATATTCAAGACGGATTGGTCGGTTTAGAATCTAATTAATCATTTAGGACTTTGTCCAGACAAAACCCCAATTTCTGTCACAGATTCCAGAGTCATCCCTATGCGGTTCCCATGAATACAAACAATAGCTCAGGGGCTAAAAAGCTTCTCAGCTCTGATTCCAGGAAACCCAGACCCACTATTCTGACAGCTACTATTGTAAGCAAATTGATGACAATGCTTTGGGAGCATTATATGGAAACGTTTTTTTTTCCCCCTTTTCCTTGCTTGCACTGTATTAACAGAGTGTGGGGAATGATGGATGCCACCTGCTCTATGCATTTGCTTTGATTCATCAATGTGATGTGAACAGAAGAAAGACAGTCTAGTGTGGCTGTCACCTTCTCTTGCAGAATGAGAACTTTAAGAAAAAAACACAACAACTTGCTATTTTTTTAATCACTGTGTCAGTAACACCTCTGTGCAGTTATGTTAGGGTTACTTTAACATGGTTTCTTAAAGGAAGTGCACAGCAATGCCCAGAGTTTCAGCTGACTCAGTAGATCTGGTTCCCTCTTTTCTCATTACTTACTGTGGTGTGGTAATACAAATAGTGTGTTTTAATTAACCTCATCTTTTTTTAATGTGTCTGCACCATAACTTGCTCCAGAACCAGTCTGTAGGGCCTGAATTGTTTAGACAAGTTGAGAAGCAAAGTTAGCTCCTGAGGTGACTTTTTAAACCTAATTGATGCCTCTTTAAGGTGCTGTTCTGCATTATCTGGCAGTGTAAAGTTCACTCAGGATTCTGTAGCCCTGTGCTGCAGTAAGTTTGCAAGTTTATACTTGCTGTCTACTAAATCCTAAAGAGTACACGCAAAATACAAAATAGTACGTGCATGTGAGCCTACTGTTAGGACAGCTTTCCTGAAAGATAGAGATACCTGTTGAAGGCATGTAGCATTATTGTCAGTGTAAGAAGAATCCAGTGCAAAACTTGAGTTAACATCAGTAGAACAATACTTTCATATATTATTGAAAGCCAGTCTGTCAAACTTGGGGATTTTCTTAAGTATCCATCAGTGAGTATCTAAATCTTTAGAGGTAGATTAGATCTCTGAGTTGAGTTTGCTGTACTTTCGGACTCCTCTGCTGTATTCATTCTTCAAGAACCACTGTTTCACGGTTTCTCTCTGGGCAGGACATCTGGGTGTTAGATTTGTTACTCTTGTAAAAAAAAATAAATACAAACCTTCACTGAAGAGAATAGTAACAGTAAGTTAATGGTTTGTAGCTGTATGACCTCCCTCAGTAGTACAGTCTGGAGCAAGTCCACTGAGTGTGAATCACCTTTTTCTACCTACGTGTTCTGGGACTTTGAAATTTTCATTTGTTCAGGTCTTTAGTCAGGTCATGAATGAGAAAGTCCTTGGTGCTTCTCCATCATGAAGATGTTCAGTATGAACATCACTACAACTTCAGCAAGTCAACATGCTCTTTTTGGCCAAAAGGTGGAAAAAGACCAGTAGACTTCACTGACCCTTTATTTCTAATGCGTAAAATAATGGTCAAACTGGCAAACTGCCCAAGAATTGGGGACCATTCGTTTTTTTATTGGTGTAAGCTGTCAAGTAATCCGTTTTCAGTTTCATGGCACTGGTTATAAGGCCCTGTGCAAGACATCAGAATGGGTATGAGTTGGGCAGATTCTTTCATGGTTAAAAAATCCTCACTGTTATGTTAAAAATAAACTCAGAAACATTTGGAAAGCTAAGGTTCATAGTGTTTATTTCTGAGCTGTGCTTACTTTTGGTTTTCAGCCAGACAACTCTATGCATAGTCATTTTCCACCTAAATGATTGAGAGTTGATGTCACTTGCAGCACAAGTTATAGTCCATTAATTTACTTAACTGTAACAAAGTAACACTAGTTGTGCTAGTTTAGGGGCTTAACATACTGTTTTGCAGGTTTTAACCTACAATGCTATCTGATACAAAGTAGCCATCCTCTGCCATAGTTATTTTCCTAACTCCCCATAAAGCGTGATTTGTTTGACTCTGGTAGGTGTTATTTAAAAGGAGGTATTGAATTAGGATGCAATGTGTAAATCAAACTTTAAGAAATTTTACTTAGTTTGAAATATCTTATAGCAATTAAAAGTTTGTCATAAGTAGTTTATGACACTATGAAAGGTTTATAACTCTAAGCTGAAATTGGTAGTTTAGAGGTTTGTTCCCTCCTGTCGATGTTAGTGCTAATATTACATATTTCAGGGGTTATTATAGAGTGATATCTTCAATTACTTTCATAGCTATTACCAGTCTTACAGTAACTAATACAATAACTAAAGCACTCCATTTTCCATGAGGATTTTGTTTAAGCAATGGATACAGAATTACCTTTGTGGGCTTTTTTTAATAAAATTATATTACCTGTAACTACATCTGGTGAGGAAATCCACAATCGTTTCAGTGAAATATTTACTTTTGAAATTCACAGCAGAACCTGGGTAACATAATATGGTAACTTTTTCCCTTCCTAATGCTCTTGTTTAGCATTCATGGAAAGTGATCTTGTTATTTTTTTATTGAGTTCCTTAATACTCATTGATGACAGCATTTTTGTGCTCTGTTTTGTGGTTAATTGTTCACTAATGGGAAGGAAAGTTAAATCTTGAGACTATAACCCTATGCAGTTTTGGCTGGTCACCTGGATGCCAGTTCACTAGGGAGCATTTCTCAGGTTCGATTAAACGTGTGTATTGTGTGAGCTTAAGATTTGATGATCACTCTTAACCATTTAGGAGTCATTTTGTGTGCCTGCAACAGTTCAACCTGCGTGGAACCAGGGTAGATCTTTAGGAGCTTAAAACTGAAAGGGGACCTCCTTTTTCCTGATCTTAAAACATTTGCTTGGAAACCTAAAACTTCCAAAAGTACTATGAGAGTCACTAAGAGTAATGGAATATATTGTTACTTTGGCTAGCTAGTAAAGCATTAAGGCTAGAATTTGTGTGAAATCTGTGTAGCCCAAAGGTAGAGAGTAAATAACTTTTCTGACTCACTTGGGACATTAAAAATGCTGTTGCTTTGCTCTGAAGGATGCAATGAGGAAATCTTTAAAAAACTTTGAGAGATAACTACATCTTTGACATATTCTCTGTGGTAGTCTGAGAAGTGTGGGGTATATAGGATGAACTGGGGTTAAAGACCAGTTATTCTCTGATCAAGTTAGATCTGAAATGTCTTCTAGAGGGAGGCCCCTGAGATATGAAGCTGCAAGAACAGCTCTGCTAAATATGTTAGCACCAGAAACAATGATTTTTAAACCATCTGTCCAACTTCTAGGGGTTGAAGAACGTAGGACACAGAAATGAGCAGAAACCTTCAGTTCTTATAAATTCTGATGAAATCAGAGTGAGATAATATTCTAAATAAGGAATTCCATCTTGAAGACTGACAATTCTCTGAACATTATTTGGCATTGTTTGCTGACTGGCAATTAAATTTGCTTTTTAAAAAGAAATTTGTACACAGATAAATGCAGCTGAATTTGAAGAGCTATTGTGGGCTTCTTATGACAGATGCTACATAGTGTACCTTCATTCTTGTTTTCTGCTTAAATAACTAATTGCAGACTTTCTGGAATAGCTCTACTTTGATATTGCTCTACTGTAGAAGTTGATTACCTGAAAAGTACTAATAAACCTTTGTATTACCTTTTTTGTTCTTCTTTTTTGTAGATCATTTCAAGTGACCCATTCTGGGTACCAACCACTGAGGAAGAATATTTGCACTTTGGGGAAAAGGCAGACTCAGAGAACCAGGCCCGCAAGTACATGAATGCAGTAAGAAAGCGGAAGGGACTTTATGTAGAAGAAAAAATCGTGGAGCATGCTGAAAAGCAAAGAACTCTCAGTAGAAATAAGTAGCTGTGTTTGCTTCCTTTCTCTCCTGACTCAGCTAAGTGCGGGTGGATTATTTTTCTATGCAGCAGATTCAAAATTTCATCTGGACTTTGTTCTTTGACACCACTCTTCTTATATGCTATAATGCCTGTGGCTTTTGTTTTAATAAACTTAAGCCTTTCCAACTTTTCTACAGAGAAAATAGTTTATTTAAATAAAGTATAGGTATATTCATTGCAGTTGGTCTCAATTTTTAAAACTTTCTGACCTATTGAACTTTCTGCCACAGCATTAGGAGCTTGTAATTTAATTTGTTTCTTTCTGATTTATCAGATGTAATTATGATTAGAGCTGGTTAGCTAGCTTGTTGCAAATAAACGGTGCACTGAATTTAGCTCCTTAATGTTCTTGACTCTTTTTTTTAAATTTATCTCAATATCTGTCATGTATTTGTAACTCTCCAGTACTTTCCATAGTTACCTGTATGCAAATAAATGTAATTACCTATATGCAAATAGATGTAAGTCTATTGGGAGTTTCTAAATTATTATATTTATTTTACTCTGTTCATCATGTAAGCAGTTACCTAAGTCAGTAATGTATCTTCTTTAAATCAGAGGGAAAAAAATAGCACATTGGGGAGACTAAACACTGCAAACGAAGCAAGATTTGTGTTTTTCCTTCCTTGGAACACATCTTAGTAGAAAGTTCATATGATTACCCTCAGGTGGGAGCTGCCATCTCTGAACTAGGCACACAGCTACCTCTGCCAAACCTGTGCAGGTGTTTGCAGGCTCTTGTAGAAATTTCTACTCACTCAGCCTGTTGTCTTGAATTCAGTGAAGGGAAACACAAAAATATACAAAATGTCATGCTGTTTGCAGGTGTCGAGCCTGCAGAAGGCTCTAAAATGATTCAGACCAAGACTAACGGGGAAACAAGTCTTTGGAGGGAGTGAGTTTTAGTTAAGAGAAGTGGAAACCTTGGGTAGAAGAGGAGAAGCATGATGCATGAATTATCTTCTCATTTGGCTGCTTAGGTTTGGGAAAGGAAAGGACAAGAATTCTAAGTTAAGACTGAATAGATAGGTGTCCTTGAAGAGTTTCTAATAATTAGTTAAATGAATGGGAAATAAGTCCTTAAATCACATGCCATCTGACTTCTTGCTACCTCGTGTCTTTGCTAACTGCAAAGAGTTCAGTTTCAAGTAGCCATGCAAATGGGTTGTCTTTTTCTTTCCAGAATATAGACATGTCTTTAATTTGTGACTGACTTGTGCTCCCTTAGCAGCTACTTGGTCTTCTTGAATAAATATTCTCTGTGTGTCAATTAATGCCGCAGCAGAAGTTACTCATCAATTTCGTTTCTTCTAGGAAAGAAAACTCTTACTTGTTTCACAAGTAGAATGATTTTGAATGCTTAACTTCTGTTTCAAATAGCAGCCTTTTCTTTTCCAGCTTGCTTGCTTTCGTTATGGAAATGTTTCCACTTAAGATTGCATTTATCAATTATTTAAGCAAATGAAGCTGCTTGGAAGTTTGTTCCATAAATTGCTGTTGTTTTGCAAGGGATGTCTGCACAGCCACTCTCCTAGAGCTTGTACAAACATAGGTAGGTAGGTTGGCCACTGCCAGCTGCTAGAGCCATGGAAGGCACGGTAGCTTACTGCAGCCTGCAGAAGACAGACAAGGAACAAAGGTTCAGAATGGTATCTTGTATTGAATTAATACAGCTACCCTGCTAGCTGACTGCAAGGTAGAGTTGGGGATGACTGGCCTGCTTGGATAGGTGATGTAGAGTGGGACAGGTTGGCCATTGCCATGACTGCATAATTTTTAACTGTCATCTACTACACTTGAGTAAGCAGAAAGAGCATTGACGTAGATTTTAAAAGATTTTACAATAGCTTTCATGTTTTTTACAGCATATTTTTGGGTTGCATCTCAAACAGCATAAAGATGATAATTCACGGTGTTACAGAGAGCTCACAGGAAGTGCTAACAGCAGCATTTGAGATCTGTTTTCTGTAGTAACAACTACTAGTGGAAAGAGTCTAATTGCTTATGTGCCAGAATGTCTAATCACTTTTCTCTGGATTATTGAAAAAGTAACTTGATGTAGCTGTTTTTCCCCATCTTTGTTACATGTACGTAACAATATGACCTAACTTTGGAACATCTCTGCAGAGCAGGTTACATAACTGGCTGATGGAGCAAGCCATGGAAAGATTTAATTGAGAACTAGCCATTTTGTTTTTCATTACCAGCTGTATTGCTAAATATAATACACATTTAAAATAAGCATGCACAGCTTTTAGAGTATTTTATATGTGTAAGTGTTCAGTGACTTTTTTAAAACTACACAATTGACACGGTTTGGCTCTACTGGCTTTAGTAGAATCAAGGTTCTTTACAATCAATAATGTATAAAAACAGCAGTCAGCTTTTTTGTGGTAATATTTATTAGAGGATGATAACTGTTCAGTGGGCAAGCCACATGATGCCACTTTGTAGAAAGAAAAAACAACAAAAATAGAAGTGAGATTTCCCCAGAGTAGAACAAATACCAAGCAGTGGCCGGAAAGCCCCTTTCTCTTGTGTGGTCACATTTCTTTTATCTTCTTGCTTTAAACATCTTTCATTTTCTCAAGCATTAGTAATCTTAGGTGATTCACTGTTTGTGGGTATTTTTCCCCACTTTTTTTTTCTTTCTTTTGACAAACTTCACTTAGATCTTAAAGCGGGAGTCCAAAACAGAAATCAAAGGATAACTGCAGTGTTTCCTTTCCTACCCATTTTCCATGTTAGTTTAGGGCCTCAGCTGCAGCCTCAATATTACAATTGATGAGTACAGATATACCAGGGAAGCACACTATTTCTGTACGAAATAGTCTTAGGAACTAACTCCTCTTGTCTGAGACATATTTGGAAGCTATTGTACATGAAATGGAGCGTGTCACTCCTTCATGGAGTCAGTTGCTGTGCTTACAAGGAGAGAAACATCCAATATTTGAACTGTGCACTGCATGTCTGATAAAAGACCATTTAAAACATGGAAGAGTAGCTTTGGCTGTCAGTGGTTTTGGAATGCTTTATTAGATTGAAAACTTTGATAGCAGAGGGGTCCTGGCAAAATTCTTGGATTCCAAATGGCCATTGTTTTGAGTTGAAACTCTTCCTCAACAATTTGGGGTTGCTGAAGCAATCACAATTATAAATGTCCTTTGCACTTCTCACAGTGCATTGTACAACCCTCAGCTTCTCTGGGCATGGCATTAGGTTATGTATGCATAGAGAAAGCCATAATAAATCTATAGGAGGGTTGTGAGCAGTACTGTTCAAGTAGCTTGCAGTCTTCTTGAGGAGTCCTGCCAATAGCATAAGAAGGGAGATGTGGATCAAGTCAGGAGTTACAATTGAGGAGAAATAAGCAACAAGATTCCTGTCCTGAAAGGCTGTGGGCAGAAAAGTTCTCTAGTAGAGCTTGGTACAGGTAGGTCTGACGTTGTGCATGCAAGGAGCCACTTGTTTATGCACCTACCTGAGACCCACAGGGATGAAAAATCCTCAGCTTTTGCAAAGTGCTTGCTTGTTCTTTGTTTGCAGAGACTGGGTGAAGGGAATAAATGTCTCCATTATAACCGAGAAACTGAACATCAGTCTCCTCCACTTACTATATAGGAGGTAAATGCACTATATTTGGCAATTCTGGGAGTAAAACAGCACTCTTGAGTAGAGAGGTGTTCCTCAAATATCTGCCTGAAACTTTTTTTTCATGTATAAACCTAGTGCCAGATAATTACCATGTATAGACGAGACAGCTTGTAGAATAGAAGCAGGTCTGCCTTAAACCTTGCACAGTGTGACTTGGCAGCAGAACTTGAACTGGAAATTCAGGGGACTTTTCCACTGGCCATGATAATACCAGCCTAAATTCTTTAGGCAAGGTGTCTAAAGGTTTTGAGGGTTTCTCCCTTCTAACTTCAGTTTGGTTCAAAATGCTGTGTAGACTTTCTTGTCCTTCTGCTTAGTTTTGTTTGGAAGCAGAAATAGAAGACCATGTGGAGGAGAGGATGTGAATGAGCTGGATTATTTTGTCAGCACCAATTTTTTTAATGCTTGTTTTGAATTCTCACATGGCTTCTGATTCATTTTCATTCTTGTTCATAGCAGACTGCCTGTGAAAACTCTAGACTTGAAAGTAGTCAAGGGAGTATAGCTTTCTTTGTTGCATCACATACAGGGCAATGGCAGTCAAGAAAAGAGTGATAATGGTTTTTTCCTACCTGTTGTAATGTTGAGACATAATCCTTTGGTATTGATAAAAGGTTTTGAAATACTGCCTTGGAGGGTGTTAAATGTTAATAATTTCATTGTTTTACTGCATGCTACTAGATCACCATTTACAGGACGCTTATAAGACATTTCCATCAACTGGCCTTACTTCCAATGCATAAGATACATGGAAATTAAACCAATTCTGAACCATGATTTTTGTAGATCAAATACTTACATAAAATTTGCAGGTAGCAAATGTTTCTTAACACTGTAATTTGAGGGGTTTTGTGTTGTTATTCTCTTATTTTGACTATAGCTAGGCTTTTCTATGGATCTAAAAGCCTTTTAATTAAATGTGGGTATAATGTAAGTTATCTTTGACAGGAAATGTGACCTGAAAACAAGTGGTTTTAGCTAAGAAATGGTTTTAAAAGCCTGAATGCACCAAAGCTTTCTGTTTTCGGAATATTTTCTTCCTGCATCCTCCCTGCCAACAGATACCAGTCTTATTAGAATATGCAGAAAGCCAAGTAAATACACATTCTTGTCTGAAACAGATGTTTTATTTTTATTTAATATTTTTGGAACGTCAATCTTACAATTGAATTTGATGGATTTACTTACAGCATCTCAGCTGTAACTGAGGGATATGACACACAAACTTCCACGTTGGTAGTGGTGCCAGGCACAAGGTATGTTAAGAAAAGCTGATTTTTGTACGTTTCTACAGACACAAGTCCAGCTTCTGGGAATTTTCTGCAGAGTGGGATCCAATGAAGGTGAGTAAAGGTTGGCAGAATCTGGAGTAGAATCTCTTATTTTAAAACATGCATAGATATGTCTGCACAATAATAAAAAGTGCATACATTTCTTATTGTTTTACCCCTCAAATTTGCAGTGTCTGTGATTTGCTTCAGTGCAGCCCTGAGAAGGAAAATACAGTGTCAGTGTGAGGTATCTGTGTAGGCCTGGCTGATTCTACTGGTGCTTAGACAAATAGTTTACATGCAAGATAAAACATTTACATGTACATATTATTTTGATTTAGAAGTATTTCTGAATTTTAGTCTCTTATCTACTTTGGTGTGGCTTAGTCATATCCTCTGTTGTGAGTGACTGCTTTTTGACTGGTTTAGTGCTAGTTTGGTTCTACTGAAAAATAGATAAGATAAAAATTAATAATTATTGTCATTGTTTCTGTTTAGGGGGTATTGGTCTTTTACAGCTGTATCATTCTGTGATTATAAAACTGCAAACCATGACTAACAGGAAAAAATAGACACCGTGAAGTAGTGTGGTTTGTGCTGTTTGGCAGAGACTTTTCTGTTTCTTGGATGCTGTTTTGCTACTGGAGCTTTATTTATATATTGTTACATTATCCCTCTTCCCCCTCTACTCATTCCTACTTCATTTCCTATTTTACTAAGGATTCAACTCTATAACCCTCCCCCAATTCTTGAGAGGAATATTTTTATTAGCAATTTGTTTACTGAAACTGCTTATCTTCATAAAGACTTGCTGATTCTGGATTACAAACAGACAAACAAAAGGAGCAAAATTCATTAGTGCTTTGTTGTTAGCATTTTGGGTGGCCATTTAAAAGGCTTGTCCTTCACCCATACAAAAGTGGCGTGTCTCACTGTTCTCCAGTGAGATACCTAGTTGCACTTTTTTCCCCAAGAAGAGCTGCTGGTGTAAAAGACTAATAATACAAAATAATCTGCACAGGCAGCAAAAGTAAAACTTTTTTCAAAAGAATCTGTAGCCTTTTTAAAACCTCCATTTCCTACGTGCTCACAAACACATTTGATATCCCTTTATAGAGAGGGGAATTCAGTAATGTTATGCTACTTTTTGTAAAGTGGCCACAAAGCACAGCTAAAATATGCATCTTCTCAAGTGGAATTACAAATGGGAGGCAGATTGATCATCATCACCAATTCAGTGCTGGCTTTGTCCCATCTGCAGAGAGCTCTTTCCAGAATTTTTCATACAGTTCTTTTACAGTATAATAAATTAAGTCAGGTAATGAATAAATAACTCTTGTTTCATTGCTTTCTGAATGATTTATGCCAGTGTAAAGGGCTACCCTAGAATATTTGGTCATTTGTTTTGCTACAGCAAAGGCCACAGACTTCAAGACATGTCTTAAGAACCTTTTGGGCTTTAGTGGTGGCTCCGTGACAGCTATGTGTATCATTGTCCCCTCTGCCCTGTTCTTCTGAAAACAATACTTCTGGATTATAACTTCCTTAAAAATGAAGGAAACCCCCACAATCTTAATGTAAAGAAGGTTGTTGAGTAAGCAGCAAGGTCTTTTGGGGGTTAGTACAAAATGATCCCTGGCTGTCTGTCTCAGGGTGCTCTACGAATGCAATTTTTTGTTGTAGAGATGATTTCAGAGCATTTGGGAAAAAGGGAATGTTCAGCTGTCTTGTAGGGTTCAAGAAAATGGTTTGGAATGGTCCCCATGCAATGCAAGTCCAAATGCTGTCCATAGTGGAGCTGTAAGAAGGGTGATCATGATGAAGAGGCAGATTAGATCATGCTTAAAGAGGACTTAAAGTCCATGGCTGCTTCAGGCATCCCACTTCTTTGCCACATCTGAAGGTAGTGTAAGTTTTTGGCTGAGATTTTTACTCCTACATTGTTCAAAGGGGAGGATGCAAATTCAGGGTCAGTCTTGTATGGACTGAGATGACAAAAGTGTCAAGATTTTCACTGCAGCAGTGATGCAACTATTAAGCAGTGGTTTCTGGTTGCCTCTAATACGTGTGTTTTGCCTTTTTTCCTTTTTTTTTCTTTCTTGTAATGCTCCTTTAGATGATGATTTTACAACAATCAGCTGAACTCCACAGGCTGGTTTATTTCCTTGGTGATACAGACATACCCAGAGCTAACTGGTGCTGGGATAGAGCAGCAGGCATGCAATGGAGCATACCTGCAGCTAATTGTTTCCTGTCTTTCATCTCTTGTCATGGTAGCATTTACCTTTAGGAGGTCAAAAGAATGGCTTTTTAGATGAAAAACCTGGCATTGCTTCCTGGAGTGACTGACAGAAGGAGCTGTGTAAGTGGCAGCTGAAGCTGCGCTTCCCCTGGAGACTAGGCACAGTATGTTCATGACAAGTGCTGCTATCACTGGTCTGGGGATTGAAAGCTGATCCTATTTATGAATCCATGTCTTCTCCTTGTAATGTTGCTGTCATGCAGTATGAACAGCTTAGGAAGGTTATTTTAAATTAACCTTCCTGTGTTAAAACAATGTCTAGTCTGTTCCTATCACATCCGACGTTGTGAGCATCAAGGCCAGTGAGCGAGTCGACTGCAGCTGGTGTGGGAGAGAGAGGGGCTGGAGGAGAAAAGGAAAAATGCTCTGGAAAAAAACAACATCACACTTGTATGGGTGCCTTTACAGAGACTGTTTTAATGACATAATGAGATTGCTTTGTTGCTCCAGAAGTGTTCAGTAACGGATAGTGTGCAAGTATGCCCTATGGAAGACACGCTGCCTTGACAGGCAGAATGTCATTACCAGTCAGAGCATGCCTTCTGCATAGCCTTGACTCTGTGAAGGAAAGCATGATGAAACAAGCCTCTGTAGCTTGTTTCTCTCTCCTTCACTGTCCTGTAGGTTTCAAAGAAACCTCTTGACTGTGTCAGGCTCATCATTTCAGGGATGGTAGTGGAAGGAAGCTGTGCATTATTAGCAGCAGCGATTCCCTGGGTACCAGTTTACTGACTTTATAGAAAGCAGCTTTAAAGAACCTTTTCAAGCCCTTTCCTCCAGGACCCAGCAGTGCATCACAGCTTCTACTGAATCTTGCTGCTGGGATGGGTGGAGCTTGAAGAACTGCATGCAAGTATATTTGAATGGATGTTGTTCCTGATCCACAGGCTGCATTAAGGTACAAGGCCTGGGGTCATGAAGTTAGAGTTTACTCTCCTCTCATTTAAGGGAATGCTGTAAGGGAAACACCTGAATTATTTTTTGTTCTTGTGGTTCTCAGTTGAGCACCCCCAAGCGCGTGAAGAAGCCTTTGCCAACCTGGGCTTGGAAGAGTTTGAGCTATAGAAAAGGGAAGTACAGTAACTGTCCTGCTTTCAGATAGCTGTCACTTGTGCTTGAGCTTATTGATACGATTTCTTCCAAAGCAAACAGAAGATGCTAAAGCTGTGATTGACAAAGGAAAACATCTGACTGTGGAGACCAGAGTTGATGGCTGACAACCTGGACACTGCTTTTGCTCTAGAGCTTGCAGGTAATGTATTTCTCTTGCCAAAAAGAATGAAACTGTATTTCCTCATAGCTCACTGAAAAAAATGACAAACAACTGCATCTTAACATGTCTGAATGGTGAGGTAATTTTAAGGTTCCCTTGCTTTTGTTATATAAACAGTTTTAGTATTAGCACTTTGGAGTCAAGCAATGTCATTGTCATGTGATGTATGGCTCACTCTTAAACAATCAAAAGAGTCAAGTTCCCCAGTCCACAATATTGGCTGCGTTAACCCAGAGAGTGCATGTCCTGTGAGCAGGCAGCCGAAGGAAAGCAGAGGCCAGAAGAGTGGAAATTGGATATTAGCTTTAACCTCATCTGAAGGAACAAAGGAGCTGTTCAGTGAAGAAAGTCTCAGAGCAGTATGAAGTCATACCTATGCCTCAGTGCAGTCGTGTGACTGGCAGGGCACTGCACTGGGGTGGCAAATAGAGTCCCCCATGGTGCCTCCCCGGAGGATATGCAATTCTGCTGATTACATGATATATAGTATGTAATACAGCCCAGCCTTCAGTTTTTAGTACATACAGATGGAGAGTTAGGACCTGAATCTCATTTGGGGGTAACTTGTGGTTTATGTGACTTCAGTTGAGTCCTGTTTGATTTCTGCCAGATGAGGATCTGTTTTTTGTGCCACTTTCATTTTGTTCTTGACTTACAAAGTACCAGATATCTGTGATAATGCTAGCTGAGCCTTTTTTCTTCATAGGTTTATTACTGGAGAGCAGAAATATGTCTGCAGACTTGTGAGCACTCCTATAAATAGCAAGCTACAGTGCATAAAGAGACTGTTGCTGTTGCCAACTCCATGTTTTTTATGACAAATCTTGTGATATTTTGTTTTTCCTAAAAACCTCAGGTCTTGTATTTCATCAGAATCTCTGTTTTCATTAAAAAAAAAAAAGTTTCCAGCTTGATGTTGGCATCAAATTAGAGAAAAACATGAAAATGTTTGCAACTTCACCATGATGGCAGAAAAAACCAAATGCATATGAGAACCCCCAAATATAGTATTTTACTTTAAAAGCAACAAACAAAAATCCCAAACCACCAAGCAAATGAAAGACCCGTGGTTTTGAAGGACAGACTCTTAATGTCTGTGTTGTGGTCTTTTACTGTAACTGTAAAAGTGACTTTTGTAATACTTTTTATAAAGAGTAGTGTTTGGGGTTTTTTTTTATTGCAGATAAGCTTCTTGCAAAACCCTTATTTAAAAAGAAAATATGTTGAATCCTTTAGAAACATCGGTCACTTCATAAAACAAAGAGCTGCTAATAGTCCCTGAACAGGCAGCCTTTTCCTCCAGATTTAATTCTTGATCTGAGTTTGTGTGATCCAAGGCAGAAGGACTAGAGGCTGACAGTAAATCTGCTAAAATATTAAGATGTTGGGGGGGGGACACACACAAATGCTAGTCTTGATTCTTCCCTCCTTGTTGGATGTATGCTGAGATACCTTTTTCATCAGGGTTGGTGCTTAAAGAGTAATAAATTCTATTTTAATTTTTAGACCTTAGATTTCATTTTATAAAGACTTCCTCAAGCTACAACCTTCCTTTAACCCCTAGTTAGGCTCAGATCATACAAGTGTGTTTACTGTGCTTTTACTAGGGAAGTCTCAAGTCATCACTTCTGTGAATTGAAGTGCTTTGACTAAATCTTTGGGGGACTGGGCAAGTGATACCACATGAGACTACAAACTGAACTAGAGCTTTTCTTCTCTCACCAGTTCTTATAAATTGCCCTTTCTTCTGTGCTCAGTGAGAGAGAAAAACTTAATGTTTATGCCTGGCACAACATCGTTATCCAGCACTGCAACAAAAGGGAGAGAAAAGACAAGCTGTTGTGTTTAATATTTCAGATGCAAAAATCAATTTGAAATTATTTCAGATCAGCTTTAATCATCCTTAATAAGTAACAAAAGGACAAAAAGTCACAGTGTAAGTTTTTCAATCTACTTTTGCTGACAATAAATGCTATTGTAGATGAAGAATAATCAGTGGATAAATGGGCAAACTTGTCTTTTGAAACTTTTGCAATCATTATAGAAGAACTAAGAATTTGGTATGTTCAAAGGCCTTTTTGCTCCAAGAAATATTATTTTGGAAAGGTTGATGGAGTTTACAGAAGAGGTTTGTAGAAATAATGATTTCCTGATACTTAGAGAATGAAATTCCACAACTTCTTTTAATTTCCAAATCAAAGGGCATTTTCCATGACTGAGCTACATTGGCTTTATGTTGTTATCCTCTAAAAAGGTTTTTTAGAATTATAGCGAATTAAGGGGAGTTTTTGGTTTGCATCCTTTTTCTTGTGTGAATTCAAATGAATCTTTTGAATCATAGGTATGTTTTCAGTATGCCAAGGCAAAGATGGGCACTTCCCCTATTAGGCCACGTTTCCTTTTCTGATCCTGCTACATCAAACCTCTTGGTGATGATTTTCATAACTGACTTATGACACTCCCAAAGAGCATGCTGCATTTCTTTTGAGATAGAAAAACAGGGGGAAGCATCCCAGGAATGTATCAGTTTATCAAAAACAGTGTTTTCTCTTTACCTTCAGCCCTGGCAAATGATTTTTGAACACAATGTTAGGTTGCTGTATGTTGTTTTTCAAAAAGATTAAAAGCTTACTTGTGGGAAGTGGAATAAACTGTGGATTGTGTGGCAGGGAGGAACTGGTGGCAAAATCTGGGGTGGTTTTTTCTATGCTGATTGCTCAGGGATGTATTATAACAACTAATCAGAAGTCATTACCGGTTTATGCAGCATTAATTTATAGAGGCTTCCATACATACACCCTGTTGGGTCCCTGAGGGCAGGATGGCTCTTTAATGGGCCACATTCCCGAGATCAACTGATAGGGATGCATCATTCACCTTCACCCACACAGATGATCTGCAAATTAAGCAAACATTTACCTCATGAAACGAGTCAGAAATGGCTCCACTCTCAGCACTTCCTGCTAAAGGAACAGCCTTGGGGTTGGTTTTGCTTTGTTGTTGTTGTTGTTTCTTTTAAAGATGTTCTTAGCCTTCTAGAAGGAATATCCAGCAGCGAGTATTTTGTAGAGGAGTCTCTTTCCTCATGATGGCCGGTCTTGCAGTACACCAACATTAATCAGTAATGGAAAGACCTGATTTTAGAAACTCTGTGGGCTATGCTGAGGTATCGTGATACCATCAGGTGGGAGTAGCTGTGAAGCATGTCTACCACCTGGAGGAGCTTTCCCTGTGAGCTCAGGATGTTTGTCTGGCAAAGGTATTAGAGTTTTGTTGCAGGGTGAATGGAAGGAGAATGAGGGTTGCTGCTAAGAGAATGTGGAGGTTCAGAGGTGGTTCTCAGTTTATTGATGTGTATCAAGAGAAAGTAATAAGTTAATAATTCCTTTTCTTAAGAAAGATTTTTTTGAATACTTAGAAGATCCTTCTCCACAGCTGTAAGATGCATTTAAATCACCCAGCGGAAGCAATGATCTATATTCATGTAAATGTGTTTTGATGTCCTCTTAGAAGTTTAAATGAAACACCCACATCCAGGAAGCTAGTTAGCTCATGCAGGAGCACAATTGCAATTCTTCATTAAATGGACTATGTAGGACTTTTTCACTTCAGAAGCACTGAACTTTGGCAATTTATTTCAGATGAAAGAGGCAAGCTAACAATTCAACACTTATCACTTCTAAATAAGGGGAGACCTTGTGTTACAAATTAATTCATCACTCTAAAAAACAGTCTTAATTTTTGAATGTGTTGATGAACTGCTTATTCCTGTTGCAGATGATTAGCATCACTCCCTGATCTGTAGAGGCAGTTTTTCGTTTTACCACAACACAGCAACACCACCCCCTGCCATACCCATAGGAAAATGTTGCAGGAAGTAATGGAGATACAACTAGTATGATCCTGTAGAAATTACTCCAGCAGTAACAGAATTGTGAATCTTTCCTCAGATATTCTAAACTTCTGTAGTTCTATTGTTCTGGTAGCTAACTTTACTTAGCTAGTGTTGTAGCTCCTTTAAATTAGAGCAGTTAAACTGATTTATGGTGTTTGAGAACCTATGAAAATCAATAGGGGATCTTGTTCTTTATGAAGAATTGGATCTTAATCAGCCTGTAGAATCTAAGTGCAGGGAAAAGCTGTTTATTAAACCTAACGTGAAGATTTGAAGGCAAAGACTCCTTTTTTTTAATGAGCCCTGTTATTTTGTTCCATGTAGGTGTCAGTCCTTCTATCTGAAATGGAACCAGATCTTCTATTCAAGCTTACATATGCTTGTAACATTTTCCTTGTGATGTTTTAGCAAAAAGATACGGGGTTGGGGCCTTTGCAGAGTAAGCTTTTTTGTGAGTGCAACTCGGAGCAAAACCTACAGCACTCTGCTGTATTACATTGGAATAAGTCCTGCCTCTGTAGCTTTTATCTACTGCACAGCATCAGCTTTATGTGTAGGTCTGTTTGATTATTGCCCCTTGGAGCAGACAAGTATAGGGAATGATCTCACTCTATTGTTAAGATAAGTTGCCTTTGGGGATTCTGACCTTCTTCACATTTCAATGACATCATCCTTTTTACAGACTGTAAATCACTAATGTTGACTCCTGGCCTTGCTAATAAAACCTGTAGAAATACAGTATGGAATAACATGGTTATGTTACTACTGTTAGATGCACAATTGAACTTTGGTGGCTCACAACAGTATTTTAAAGGCAGGTAACTGGGATATACATATCTTCATTTAGTGTTCCTAGCATGTCAAGTGTATGCCAGCCCATATAGTGTGCGTATCTCGATCTGTGATCTAAACAGCTTTATTAATTAGCCTGAAACACAACAGCAAAGAGAAACTATTTCAAAATGATCAACTTCTAATTTTCTGTAACACCGCAAAAATCACCACGTATCGCTATGTCTGCAGCAAGTGACCTTTGTTTCTAGAAAAGGCCAATTTTACATGGACCAACAAACATGTTCTTTGCACATTTTCAGTGGAGCTTCTTGCAAATTGTTCTTTCAAAATACTTCAGAATGGTGGCTTTCAGTTTCTCCAGTAAATACCTTCATGTTGTCATCCAGGGTATTGCAAGGAGTGAAAAGCTGTGATTTTTCTGAGTCTGAAGAACTGCATTTTCTTACTGCAGGCTGGTACTGGGTTGAAGCAGAGAAAGCCTTTCCTTTGATCCTTCCACATGTTGCCTTGTGTGTGTTTTACCTTCTGGGCAATATAGTTCTTCTGTTACTGGTATTAATTTCTAATGCCTAATTCATGCCTCATATAATGGTATTAAAATCAACCAAATCAAACCAGGGTTTTCAGATCACTTTCACTCTTTCTCCAGCATACCGATGGTTTCCTTTTATATTTGTAACAGAGGAAGAGAAAATGATTCATAAGAAGATAAGATTTCAAGGTATGCACACCAGACAGTCCAGGAAGTAGTTGGAAGACTGCAGAAATAGTTTTTGACCACTTTTGATTGATTTTATTTCAGGCCAGCACGTGCCCTTTTTGGTTTATTAATGTGATCTGTGTCCTGCCCTAAACTAAAGGGAAAATGGACAAGAATGTGAAGCTGCATGGCAGTAGCTGCCAGTGTGCAAATACAATTTCTGTGAGGCTCCCATCTCTGGGATTGGTTTGCACAGGAAAAGTGTAATTTCACAAGCCCTGAGCTTTTTCTAAAACTAATCACACTTTTAATAACCATGTCTCTACTTTGAGTCATGTATCAGTCCCAGGTCCCCTGTGATCCCATTTCAATAAAACTTTGCTGGACATTGATGAAATCCAAGCGTGAAGATGATCCACTTCCTTTTCCTTCCTTCCTTCCTTCCTTCCATCCTTCTAGCTTGCTGCTTTTCTCTTTGCCCATTTTCCTGTATTCCTTTGTTGTCTTGGGAAGCTCCATAGCTGTAGAATGTAAGTCAAAAGACCAGCAAGATTGCCTGTTCATTGCAAGCGGCCAGTGCACACTGTTTTGATCGTTGTTTTATTATGCAGGACTCCTGCCAAACTAACACCACCCTGAAATCCTCATTTTACTCTTTACATTCTGATGTCCTTCTTTCAGTTTCTTGATCAAAATACTGTAAGAGCCTGTGGGAGTTAATTGCCATTTAAAACTTCTTAAAATATGTTTAAGGAAATGTTGGTAACAGCCTATCTTTTCCTTAAAAAGGCTGAAAAGAAAAAAAAAAGATATTTTTTTTTACTCCTCATAAGTGCAGACATTTCCATTCAGAGTTAAATTTCACCTTATAGATGTATTTAAGATGATTGTGCAGTTTGTGGGGTTTTTCTTTGTGTATGGAATGACGTGTTGCAGACAGTGACTTCTGGGCCTCTTAGAGCTGCAGGCAGAAGGCAAATGGGAGAGAAATATTGTGAAAAAGAACCAGACTGTCGTCTGTGTTGTGCTCTTTATGTATTTTCCAGCTGGTTTTGCTTCCAACGTTCGACATTCCTCATGGGACACTGATGCAAATTTGCATTCACTTTTTTTCTCCCCCCCCCCCTTTGTATATAACACACAAGACCTAAAATAAGGCAGTAATTTGCAGTGTTAGGAAATATGGCTCAGTGTCCCTGTCCCCAGTGTGATCATGCACATTTAAATATGAAGCAAAGTGGGCCAGAACCCCCTTGAAGCTTCGAGCTGATGCACAGGCCGCCTGTTCTTTCCGGTTTAAGTACTGTACATTTTTTTTTCCCCCTTTCCTTTGCTGAACAACAGCCACCATATGGGCTGAGCTTCAGCCAGTCAACTACTAAATTGCAAACACTCTTTTGACTGTAAATTGAATGGAAAAGGATGTCAGTTATCGCTTTCCTCCTGTGGCCACACCACAAGAGCACCTGCAGTAGAAAACTGGCATTCATGCTCTGAAAGGCACCACATGCTTCTATTGTTAGCCAAACAGTATCTAACCCTGGCTTTGCTTACCCAGCTCCTATCACAGACACAAGATTGCAATGATAAGAGCCTCACTTTTGAATAAGAGTTCAGTGAGAGGCACCTCTCCGCCCTTATCCACGGTATTTTGTTTCCACTAAAGGAAGTAGAAATCTGTTTAGGAAGATGGCTATCTGTGGTGTCCTTCAGAGAGGAGCCTCTCACTTAGGCAGATGTTTACCCTATTTATTTTGAAGTTTGTTATGAAATTACAACTGCTTTCTCTGAAAGCTTCACACTGTGACTGGTTCAGCTCGCTTATAGGATTATCTGCTTTCCAGCCTGAATGCCAGAACAAAACGATTCTGTTCCTCGCCTGGGCGAAGGTAGTCTGGAATTTGACCGTTCCTCTATCTATCCCTAGGGCAGGTTTGAACTAGAAGCCACACAAAAGTGTGCAAAGAGGATTTGAGCAGGGAGAAATTGATGATGTCTGGAGGCAGCGAGCTGGGCAATCCATTATGGGAGACAGCTGTTAGGCCAAGAGAGGTTCCTTGTATCCCGGTACGTAATATGACAGCTGAGCTGGGGAGCAGGCTGTGAGCGAGCCGGCAGCTGCTGCTGTCAAGGGCCTACCAGCCGTTGTGTTCTGGGAAGGCTGGTGAAACTCTCCCTCATCTGCTATGGCCATTAACTCTTCCTTTCCTAGACATACATAAATGAAGTTACAGAACTAATCAAAATGTTTGTCCAGTCTGTGATTTAAAATTATTGGGAAGAATTGGTGATTTAATAATTGGGGTGTTTTATCTTCTGGAAGCCTGAAGCTAGATGGTTGGCTGAAGTATTAAAGTTTTTGTTGAGTGTCCCTGTGGATTGTTAGATGCATTACGTATCTGCTTTATGGCTTTTGTTCAAAGACTCCTTTAAGTTCAGTGCCTACAAACATTGACTCCACTCTTGGATCACTAGAGGGTACTCGTTATTAGGTCAAGGCTCAGTGCACTGAGAAAAGTGTTACAGCACTAAGGAACTTATGGGGTGACCAAATAATACGTAGAATGTTAATTTACAGTTACTGCTTATGACTTAAAATGGTGCCCATTGGAAGCCCTGAGCATTTCTAACAATGTTAAAACCCACAATATGCTTAAACACAATCAAGTAATTCTAACATTAAGCTGGCTGTGCAATTCTGGTAATTATCTGGCAGGATATAACATCCAAGAAGTCATATATTTTTATATCTCATACCACTTTCCCCACAAGTCAGTAGAGAAGCTACTGCTGTTTGAATAATATGCTGATGTTCATAAGTTGTTTTTAGAAAATGTTCTATATCTTTATGCTTTAGAATCCTGTTCTTTCTGAGATGGTAGCAATACCTTATAGAATGAACACTGTCAGTTTATCCTTGGTTCCTGTCCCAGCCCTGGGCCTTCTTTTAGCATTCATGCATATTATGACTACCTTAACTAACATGCCTGGAAAGTATTTCCACATGTTGGTTAAGCTTAAGGTCAGAAATTTGAATGTCTTTTATGGCAGTTTTTGGATATACATTTGCACCCTTATTTCCTTCCATCTGTGCAGCGCTAAAAATTAAAAGCCCAGGTTTTAATTCATGAATGTTTAGCCTTCACTCTTCCTTTGCTTCTGATTCTAAAAGTTTTGTAGATAAAGCAAGCTTATGTACAATATTTGTTACTTTCTAATAAAACCTGTAAGTTATTTTATTGTTTGTGTTATTTCAAACAGGTTTGGAGATGCCATAGCATAGCTGGCAACTGGAAATCTTGTAGCTGCTTCACAGTTAAGGTTGCACCCTGTCTCTCATGGTGATCTTGTTCCTTACGTCTTTTTTAGATTGTTTAAAAGTAAATTATAAATTAAACATAGTACGTCTTCTAGGGGAGTGTTTGTAAATGTATCTCTCTATTTCTGCTTCTCTCCCAGAGTAACAGCGTGGTCAAGTTTTTAAGGGACCTCTGAGGCCATCTTGGCCAACCCACTTACTCAAATAGGGTCACCTAGAGCAGGTAGCCCAGGACCATGGCCAGCCAGGTTTTGAACACCTTCAAGGATATCTTGCAGCTCTTTGCATTCATCCCCTTGCTAGGCATGCCAAAATCTTTCATAAAAGAGATTTCTCCAGAGAGGCCTTTTAAGACCTGCTGGACCACAGAAGGCCTTTGTGCCAATCTCACTTAGACCTTAAAGATTTCACAGGGGAGTTTGGAGCAGAATTCCTAAATAAGCAAAAAAAAAAAAAATTAATGTAGGGAGGAAAATATGTACAGATGTGAACATCTGTCGGGCCTGATCACACCTACAAAGAGGATCCTCCTGTTACAAGAAATCCCAAAGCTCAGAAAGTCTCTGAAACAGGCTGGTGGACTCAGAAACTTGTATTTCTTCTGGGGCCAGAGACTGGAAGTGTGATATTTGTTTGGTAAATACACTTTATATATGATATTAGGAGAGACAAATTCTATTCCTGTCCAGTGTCTTTCGATAAGCTCTATGTGAGTCTGCATGAAGATACTCTCATTCTGAATTTACTTTTGTTCAGAAGCACTTTGGAGTTACTAACATTTATTTTTTATGTGCTACATGTTGCTATCACTAACCTTAAGTCAAGCAGTTGCTTTTATATCCTGTTTTTCTGTCTCTTGCTAGCTCTGTGCCTGGTCTGGGACTTCTTGCTGCAGCCATCCTGCTTTGGACATGTGAGTTATGTAAACAGAGAGTGAGGATAGGTGTTGCTTCCTCTGGCCTGTGTGGTGCTGGCACCATAGACAGAGTTGGGCTGAAGTAACTTTCTGACATTAGAAGAATAAAAATCTAAGAATAATAAAGGGCTGAATTGCATCCAGAGGTAAGGTGACGTTTTCTTTCAAAGTCTAAAATATGGACCTTTGCTTCTTCCCTCCCCTGAATTCCAGAAAGCATGATTTGTCTTTGATTATGGATGGGTTGAGGTTTTTTTAAAGCAAATGTTTTTGAATGGGTGGTTTCTGTGGTATGCTGAAAGAAAATAAATATATTCAAGAGGACTGAGAATTTAACCCCAGAGACATGAAAGGAGAGCCAGACAGATTCTCGTACTGACTCTGAGTGACAGGCTCAAGCACTGGTTCCCCATTTGCTTAATGATACTTAGAGATATCACAGAGTTCTTTAGCTTTTGTCAGGGCTGGTCTGTGGAAGAGAGTTACACAAACAGAGCAGTGCTGTAAAGGGAGCTGAGAGTCAGAACGATACTGATGCAGGCTCTGATGCCATGGGAGGAGGGGAAAAACCCAAACCTCTAGCAAGTTACACCCACGCTGCTGCAGTTCCCACAAGGCTCTGCTTTTGCTTCTGCTTGCTCTCAGGGAGGCTTTTCCTGCCGTTCAGTCATTGGCCCCTGAACACTTCTTCCCCTCTGACCTCCTCCAAACACCCCCAGCTGCCCCAGGGAATTAGGGCAAAGATCCCAGTAGCCCGCAAGGGCCCCTCGCCTCGCCAACCTTCCAGCATCTTCTGGCGTTTTAACCAGATGTTACCTACCTCACCCAGCTCGCAATGACAGATGTTTCACCAGTATTTTTCAAAGCTAACTGGGTCAGTTATTTTGTCTGACTGGTTCACCTACCCCTCTTCTAATCCCTGTGTTTACTGAGAGCTTTGTGGTTTCCTTCCTCTGGTCCCCTTGGCTATCTGGGTTGGCGTGGAGCCTGGGTTCTGCTTCCCTTTCCCCTTACACACCTTTGTGTCCCCAGCCACTGGATCCTGCAAAGGCAAGTCTCAATTCTTCACGCTCTTTTTGTTGTTGTTGTGGTGACTTGCAGCTACTCAGGGGTGCCCTTTGCAGGCTGTTGTGCTCAACCCTCACTGCTTTGCCTTGGGCTTGGCCGGTGGTTTTTTTTTTTTTTTTTTCTCTTTTCTTCCTGACTGCCCTGAAGTTCTCAAAGAGTTGCTGACAGCCCACAGAAAACCCAGCAAAACATTCCATGCAGAGCACTTGCTTGCCTTCACCATCCTTTCCAGTGCCACATTCATTCTTATTAGGGGTAGCTGAGAAAATAGGGCCTTTGAGCTTTGGCTCATCTGCTCCTGCTGCTCTCAGATACAACATGCAGGTCTGGACCTACCCACAGTCTCCCCTGCATCCAGCCCAGCCTTTTAGCCCTGTGACTATTTCCACTGGTTCCTCATCAGGATCTTATTCTTCAGTCAGCTGCACAAGCCAACTGCTTCCAGCTTTCCCTTGTTCTCATTTCTCCCCCAGGTTATCCAGACAGCTAACCCGTCTCTCTAAGTTCAGCTCCTTCTTTTTTATGGTTCCCATTAGCTACTTGTTCCCTTTCTCCCTTGTTTTAAAAGGTCCCGCACCAAAGCCTCAGATGTTTCCAATACTTGGATGTTTCAGGATGTTTATTTGCTTGGTAGGTAATTAATGCTTTTGTAGGGAGTTAAGGAAACATCTTCTAACATGGCCATGGCTTAGTACTTTCCCAGGTCCTCAGCTGGATCAGTGCTCTACCAGCTCCTGAGTAGTGTTAAGCACTTGATTGTAAGCCACAGTGATAGACATTTAGCAGCTCAGAGAAAGGTGATATGACAGGCCCAGCCTACTCTGTCTCAGGCTGCCTTAGGTGACAAACCTTGAGAGAAGGCTTCTTTCCTCCTTAAGGAATTTCAGAAGCGCTCTGGCCTGTCCTTAATTATGAAAGAGTGTTTGCAAAGGTTTCTTTACCTTTGCAAGCAGATCAGTTTGGTGAAGCAATTTTCAAGAGCTTGTTCAGCATCTGTGTAGATCTCCTCCCGTTAGGAGTGATGTTAGGCAGGGTGCAGTCAGCAATCCTGAACGAGTAGTTTTGACAATCTCCACAATTTCTTGCAACCACATAGACTGCGGCCACACGTGAATACCTGTGCCACACAGCTGTGCATCCCTTTGGGTACCTTGCTTTAATGTACAGAGATTTCCCTTTATGTCACCTCCATGTTAACACAAAACCAGCCTGAGACAAGAGTAGCTTGTCTAAGGGTATGCTGGTGATGATTTTGGAAGTCCTTTTCAAAACTCTTGCTTTGAAAGCCAGTTGGGTGCTTTAAATACCTAACCAGGTCACCCTGTCTGTATTACTTCCCACCTCACAATGTTTCCTTCAGGCACTGGAACTGGGCTTTGCTCACCAGATTACTGCAGTGGCAGAACCTCCTTTATTTCATCATTAATATCCATGTTGGATTTTGTTTTGAAAATGTTTTCTCTGTGTGCTCACATCTCTCAGATTTTATTCCAAACCAGTTTTAAGGATTGCAAACCCTGCAGGAGTCCCTGCAAATCTTATGACTGGATCTCATGACAACAGTCTCTTCGATGTTGTTGATTAATCTTTGTTCTCTTGAAGGTTAAGAAGTTTGCACAAATAAGAAAGCCCTCTCTATTACTCAATAACCAGCCCAACTTACATCCTAACACTACAGTGGAAAATTTGACTGTTGTGGGCCAGAAGAATCTAACCGTGTTACCAAAGGCATTATGCAAGACTAAATGAAGCTACATTTTCTTCTGACTATTCAACTCTCTGCATAATTTACTTAGTATTTTAATCATCTTTTTGAACAGTCCTTACTTTGTGAAAGGTCAGAAGTAGCCTAAAAATAGTTGCCATCATCTGATGGCTGCTTTGCTGGATATGAGATTTCATTCCCAATAGACAAGATTTTCACATCATAGAACTGTAGTCCTCCTTGCAATAATTAGCATCCTCATGGACAGCCTGATACTGAAATGCAAAGCTTGACTGTGTGCTCTTTGCTTTTAGAAAGTGCTATTTCTATGGTAAGCTCTTTGGGGCAGGGACTGTCTCGCGTTATGAATGCTTCATACAACTGAAGCTTGAATTGGTTGGGGCCTGAAGGCACAAATCTAATTCCAAGAATAGTATGATTGAATGGACGTGGAGACTAAAGCAACTTTCTCAGTCCTAGACATGATGTCAGAACGAGATTGAGGTGGAAATGGGAGAGCTGGTACTGCGCAGGCTATCTGCTGTTTGGATGGGAACAGGACTTCATTCTCTAGGTTTATCAATGGGGCACTGTTAGTGAGTACTCCCGGTTCGCTTACACTCCTAAGATCTTTCTGAGTACAGGAATTGCTCTTAAAATCTTGAAATAGTCTATTTCCTTCTTTAAAATACCACTCAGAGAAAGTTTTAACTTACTTTGATTTTGCAGTGAGTGCTGTGGTCGCTGCTGGTTGTTAGTAGTGAGGATACATGCAATAACAAGTGCCAAGCATTAAGGTCACTGTAAGTTTAGGATTAAGGCATGAGAAGACACTAAGTGAGCCAGATATCTTCACAGGAAATTAAGAACTTTTTTCTACACTTGTTTTGACTAAAATAATAAATTACAATCTTATGTAACTTTTTGGTGCTTGATCAGGACACGTAAGAGGAATGACGATACACCTGGTGGGCAACCTTACGAATGTTAATCTTGAGTTGAACACCCAGACATTAACTGGATCTAGGAAAGTGATAAATATCTTTGTGCTTTAAAACTGGAGCATGATTATTTCTATTAGCCAAGATGTTACTGTTCACCCATTGCTAAGCAGAATAGAGAGTTAGTAATTGTAATGTTTCTGCATATTCCTTTGCACTCAGCCTCAAGGATGGTAGAAGGAAATCAGGAAACCCACCTAACATGTTTTTAAGTCTGGCCAGATGGGAAAACTCATGCCTGGCTCCAGAAGCCAACCTGTTTGGTTCAAAAGCCTAGTCGGACGGTTATGCTGCTACCACCCAGTGGGCAAGGCACCTTGCAGCAGGGAGAGCGCTGTTGCCTGCAGGAACACAGAGATAAGGCCAGAGACTGGGGCTGCTCAGGGTCCACTGCTCCCTCAGCCCTTCTGCTCCACCAGCATAGCTGTACTGGGACAGGCCACAGCTCTGCCTGGACCAGCATCGTGTTTCTGAGGGAGGACAACAGGTAAAAAAAATAATAATTGATACATGTGTATATCTAAAAGCTAGAGTCAGGCAGAATTCTCCCATCTGTCTGGGATTTTTACATAGATAAATATGTATTTATATAAAAATAGTCAGATTTCTAGCTCTTGTGTCCCCTTTGTACCTTCTGAGCAGGAGGAGGAAAGGGAGATGATCTAGTCTCCTCCCAGTACAACCAAATACTGAGGATGTAGCTAGAGGAAAATAATTTGAGCATATAGGGACAGGTACTTTCTACTGAGAATGTGTCCCTAGTACATTGTGTGCATACTTGAAACAGAAGTGAATAAGCCTGTGTCTGGAGTTGGAAAAATAATGTGTATGTGTTTGTGTGTGGCAGGAAACTGGGCCTGTAGTCTTTGGCCAGGCTCCATCTCTTCACCTTACACATACATCTTCTTCTACCTGCAGCAGCAGCATCCCTTACCACTCCCACAGGCGGTTTTAGAAACACAGTGCAGACATTTGCTGTACCCTGACTCTGTAAAATGGGTCCCGTTACCAAGTGCATTAGTACCTGTGGGTTAGTGAGCCTCCTTGCTCCTTTCCAGCCAGGCTCTGCTTTGAAACTCATGCTTTTTAGCACTTTTGGAAAAATATCTGCCTATACCTGTCCCTTGGCTTCCCTTCTTTCCCCAGGGTGGATCATGCTCCTTTAGCAGAGCTGAAATAGCAGTACATTGGGCATAAGATTGTGTTTAATGCAGTATTACCTTCCATTTTGGGAGGTGACCTCTTCTAGTCTGGATGAGACCACAGTGAGAATGGAGTTTAATAATGAAGTGGAATCACAAAAATACAGAGGAGATGCCACTATAGGTCATTTTGTGCTACACTTTCATCCAGGCAGGACTGAATGTAACTCTTGATTTCTGTTCCTCACAAGCTGTTTGACATTTCTGTCTTCTGCAGCAGTTCAAACTCTGGTTTTTACTCACATGCTGATGCAATAACTTCTGCTTAGTTTAAAAGGAGAGGAAAGACTAGATTGGAATCCTTGATATGCATCTAAGCAATAATTTCCTCTTGCAACCAGTCCTCGCTGGCATAGGTCACTGCATCAGCACTCAGAGCTGAGTCTTGTAGATGAGCAGCCTTCAACATTTACACAGCTTTTAATATGCCCTGGGCCAGCCAGTTTTCAAGTACATTTGTATCTGCACCTTCTCTTTGATGTGCAGTGCTTAACCCTTTTGATACCCTCTCACAGTGCTACCTGTGCCAGTGATGCTGTGCACTTGCCAGGAACAGATCAGAACATGCCAACACACTTCCAAAGGCAGGGAGTCAGCGTGCACTCAGCTCTCTCCTTTTTTTTTTTTGTTGTCATTGTTTTAAATATCATTAGTGAGACCCGACAGTAGTCTTTTTTCAAGGTTTTTTTCACAGGATTTTTCATTGTCTAGGGCACAATAAGACACTTTTCTTTCCTCTAGTGTACTACCATGTGGTACCTGGGCACGTCCCCATCCCCCCGGGAACTGTCCGACTGCAGGGAACGATCAGCTCCTGGCTGGGCAGTCACCAGCTGCTAGTGTATCAGCATATTTATCTTCATTTGACACTATATTTTACTTTTCCTTTTTAAAAAAGCCATTCCATATTCTTCTAGTGTCTGATGCTGCTACTGCTGCTTGACAGTATAAATAGTTTGAAGGGTCTGCAGAAAAGGCTGTCAGACAGGTTAAGCTGATGATCCCTTAGTTATGATCCCTAGCAATCTTGACTTGATTTGGCAGTGGAAGCAATTTAAGGAGTGAACTGCTTATTAAAATGACCTCAACTGCATGCGTGTCTGCTCAGCAATTGATACAGATTAGCTGGGGGTTAGTGTAGCTTTTGATAATGGATTAATCCTGGAAAACGGAACTTTTTTTTTTCCTGGAAGCAGCTCAGAAGCCTGTGGTTGCTGCAGGCTTCTCTGTTCTCCATCCTCTGCAGCGTCCCCTTAGTGCAACTCTTTAATGGACCAGTGCAATCAGAACGGTACCTTTCAGCAGAAAATGCCCTCAAAACTGAGGCATAAAACCAGCGTAACAGTTTGGAGGACACAATGGCTGTGAGGTTTAGAATAAATAGGGGTCTTCATTTCATTTTGTTCTATATTGCCTGTGGAAGTATGCCAGGACAAGCACACACCCATTGTCCGAGGAGCCCACAACAGCAGTTCTATAGGTATGTTCAGTTCAGCAGTGTTGATGTTCCTGGGAATGCATGCATGTACCAGTAGAGGGCACGCAGGCTTCATTAAAAGGGAACATGTGCTAATTAATAAATCTCAGAAGTAGGTAGGAGTCTACCTGCATCCACACGGTTCCCAGACAAAGCGCTCATTCAGCTATGGGGAGACTGCCCATTCCAGGGACTTGTGTGATCTGCAGTGGGCAGGAAGCGAGGGGGCACAAAGCATATGTCTGGAATGACGTAGTCCGCAGCCAAACTGATGGTGTTTCGTGTTCATGCTTAGTCAGGCTGTGGCAGTGATTTGGGTGGACTAAAACAGTTACTGTACCTCCCTTTCTTTTCCGTTGTGCGGCATCTGCTAGCTCTGGTCATCGTTAAAGTCTCAATCCAGGCAAGTGACACATAGTGTGGATCAGCCCTAAAATGAACTAGAGGAAATCGGGGAGAGAGAGTCAGCGGTTTTTATAGTACATTAGCACAGGATTATTGGGAAATGTGGACTTAAAAGGAAGGCTATCTGCCTTTTAGAAACTAAATCAAAGATAAACTGTACAGTAGACTCCTCTGTTTTATCCTGCCCAATGCACTTGCAGTACATTCATAATCTTCATAAGGGAGAAAATGAATTGGTGAAATAGGCTGTTTTATGATAATATCCCATATGTTATCAGATTCATGCAGGCAGAATCACACTAATGAAGAGAAATTGCAGTTTATGTAGGGCTTGCAGGCCTCGCTTCGGCAGATTAACAGCGGCGAGGGTAAGAGGCAGCACACTGCCTTGGCAGGCTGCCCACTAGCTAATCAATGCAGATGGAGTCAAAGGGACTGCGAGTCTGATTCCCAACAGGTTCATCTCGGAACAGGAATGACTGTATCCATCAGTGCTCCTTGATAAGACATCCTTTAAGCTTGTGGTAAGAATGAACCCTTTTGGGGAGGCAAAGGCTGAGCAATACTAAAAGCGATGACTCCACATGTGGTGCAGGGGAGAGGTGGGTGTTTAATTTTAGCTGCTGACCTGATTTCATGCTGAATGACAAGTATCTATAGGAATCCTCAAGGGCCAATCAGTTGCTATGCGAGTGAGGCTTTTGGAGGAATGCATTTAATTTTATTCAAGCGATGCCTTTAAGGAAGCAATTATGATTTAAGCTCTCAGAAGTTCTGACTCCTTCAGGTTGATTTCAGCTAGCGCTAAGCTGAACTTCTTTCATGTTGCTGAAACTGAAGTCTGAATCAATTGTGTGTTTAACACGGCACACACTAATGCTGTGAAATACCATGATTTTCGTCTTTGCTGTTCAATTTTTTTTTCACTGATAGGAAGGCAGATTTGGTGCAAAATCAAAACAGTTGAAGTCCTGTTGCCATTTGCACGCGCATCCTGAAGTGAGGTTTAGAAAATGGAAGCAACTGCAGAGCCTCATCGTTGAGGAACTTCTTTGCAGAGGGTTCTCCTTTGTGGTTTTGTGCTTGAGGAAAGTATACTTGTGGTGACCCAGGAGAGAGCTTTCTTTTTTCAAGAGGAAGGCTGGCAAAGATGTCTCAGTCCACATATCAAGTCCCTTGTCATAGAAGGCACTTATGAAAAAAATGAGAGTTGTGCCCACACGTGGGGCAGATGTTTCACTCTTCACTGGTGATAAGAGTCCTGGCCACTACAGCCATTAGTCTCTCACAGTACTCCCCTTGGCACAGCGTGCTTCTCATGTAAAATGAAGGCTGCTCTCAGCCAGGACCTGAGCATCAAATGATCCAGTATTATTGAGTGTTAATAAGAAGTAGTAGGGCTTGCTTTGACAACTGCTAATAACCTGTGGTAACATGCTCAGTTGTTCTGTTCATATTCTATTCTGCTGCAGTTGCTGACTTATGTAGGTTTGGGTCTGGGTTTGGTTCATGCCCATCTTTCCATAGTCACGTTGATTGATCTGAACGTTTATGTTTGAAGATCACTTTGTGTTATCCCCTCGCTGCTTTTGACTTCAATGAAAAATGGCTGGACCAAATGCCAGGCTTTGTGGATGGGATTTGTTTGTTTTTCTGTGGCTAGTTGCTGACTGGAACCTCAACGGCACATTTGTATTGGCTTTTTATTTTCAGTTGTCTCTGAATCTGTCCAGTGATTAGTTTGTTGACAGATGGCTTTTCCCTTGAATAAGATACAGTGACTAGATGTTCCGAATGTCCCAGAAGGGCTCTGGCATTTGTCCTCAGGACAATGAAAAACACCCTGGCATCTTCTGCCTTCTCTGAATTTGCCTTTCATTTGTGTATTGCATGGATTCCTCTAAGGATATGGAAAGAAAAATGTTAAAATGCAATTATACGAGGATAATTGACAGTTCAAAAAGCCTTTTACTCTGTATACCTGCAGCTTCTGTGTGTTGCAGTTCACACTTACTTGCTCCAGTAAGTAAATATGGTTTTTACCACTGTTTGAAACTACGACAGCAAAAAGAGGAAAGATTTGATTCCACTTGCTTTGTTTTGACTGAGGCCCCATCCCTTGCACCCATGCAAATGGTTTGAGGCTGTGAGGTTGCACAAACAAAGCAGACAGGACAACGGAAAGACAACAGGGTTTTCATGTGGGTATAGAGGGAGCTGTGGGACGTTCCCTCAGCGGTGATGTGCAGGGAGAAAAGAGCTTAATCAGAGTCTGTCTCCAATTTGAGTCTGCAGGGTTGGCACCTAAGGGAGAAAGGGATCCCTCTCTCTATTGCTGATACGTTAACCAGTCTTAAAATGGAACTGCTGAAATGCAGTCACTGACACACACTGAAACCCAGTGTCCTGCAAGGCTGGGACTGATCCCTTTTCCAAAGCAGAAAGAATCTCAAAATTATAATACTTTATATAATCTCTTAATCACAGCTCTCGTGAAACAAAAGCCTTCTAAGAGCATCCTTTCTTCAGCAGTCACAGACAAAAAAAACCTTGTTTAAGTACTGCACTTGCTGGACCCAGTGTGCTACTGCAGCTGGGTGCTGGGGACAAACTCCCCTTTCCCCAGTGCCAGTGATGTGCACAAATCCACCCTCTGCCTTTTTTTCTTTTTTCTTTTTTTTTTTCCTTTTTTTTTCCCCCTGCACCAAATTTCTCAGTTTTGCAGCATGTGAGTCAACTTGTAAAAATGACTCACAAGCTCATTCCAGCCTTCTGAATTGGGAGCCCAATTAAAATACTACTTGTAATGCACATATTGAAGAGAACGAAAAGTGTCTGTTCCTGAGTGTCAGGCATTAGCATAGCATATCTGAAGGCCTGTCTTGAGCTAGTCTGAGACTTGCCAGGAGGAAACCTTGTGTTGAAGATACATGCAACAGGAAAAACAATTTGAAAATCAGCTCAGGTGCAAAAAATATTCTTTGATTAATTATAAATCTATCAAAGTTTATTAATTTTAAAACATATATTTATTTATATACATATAATGCCATTGTTGGGTGGAATGTTTATTTATAAGGCACCGAAAAGGTGGTTTTCCTGCAGGGCTGCAGTACCTGGCAATCAGCTTCTACTGTTGGTGGTTTGAGTTTTCAATAGGCATTGTCTTTGGTTTAACTCAGTGTCATGCAGGTAGGTGCTTCCACAGAACTGCAGGGCTAATTCTTCACAATATCAACCTTTTTCAGTGAGCCTTTACATCAGGGCCAGCCAGTCTTTCTGACATCACCAACCGTGTACCAAAATCCTCTCTGGAAGGTGATCTGAGGAAGAAGTGGCAGTAGCTGTACTGCAGCACCAGGACGGAGTTTGAGCGCACTGCAGCTCAGAGTGACACAGGAGTGTCAGTCCCAGCTTTCCTGGTACGTTTCCTTTTGCAGGTAAGGACTCAGTCACGCTGCAGGTCCTGCTGACATGGTCCTGGCATCAACTTGTATTGTGACTGGTGAAAGTCACTTACATGTAGTCCAAAACTAGGCATCGTCCACCACATTAGCAACCAGATTTTTGCCAGGAGGCAGAGGTCTCCAGAGATACCATGAAGGCTGGAAAACATGTCATCCAAGCTCAACAGGTTTGTGGTATTCACATGTGGCCCCTTAACTAACGCTGCTTTCTGCCATATATATCACAGCACTTCTACCTCCAGGATGTTTCTATGGCATCATTGTGAACCTTAGGGCAGGGAGGGAGAGCTGCAGCCAAAGGCAAGGAATCACTCCTGGAAAAGATATTTAAGAGTGTGATAGCTCCCTGGTGCTACCACCTCTATCCAGCCATGGCCCTTCTCTTCACAGGTTTCTGTGTGGTTGGTGCAGAAGAGAGGTCATCCCCAGGAGCAGTGCTTGTCCACCTTCTCCCCCCTGGTCCCACCATTGTAATTTATGCCCAGTTTCCAAAACAGTGGGTATAAAGTGTCAAGGTCCATAAGCCTGCTGGTACCACATTCCCAGCCTTCTGCAGCTGAGCAGAAAAACCCCAATCTTACATTAAAAGGATTCACTGACAAAAGCAACAACCTTAAATGAGTATTTAAATAAGCAGATATTGTGGCTTTTAAGTTCTTACTGAAAAGGAGAAAATAAACTGGTTGCCCATTGTGGGACCTGCATGCCTGGGAATATATTTTTCTTCAAATACAAGTCTAGTAGTTGTAAAGACGAAGCCTGATCTCTGTCCTGGTGAAGTTCATGCAAATCAAATCTGCACATACTGTTACCCCTTATCAGTATGTAAATAGCATATATAAATAATTGCCAGTAGGTGGTAGTGTGTGTTTTTCAGATAAGTTTTTAAGTTAGTACTGTTGGTGTTTCATGTTTGAGGTGATTTAGAAAGGTCCTGTCATCTTTAATGTATGATCTCAAGCCATCATTGCTTTGAATTCAGTCCCTGATCTCACTGATTTAATAGTTCTGTTTCACAAACATCAGCCTGTCTCAGAGAGGTGTATTTTGATTTTCTTTTCAAGCTTATGGACAAACCTAACTGGAAACATTTTGAAAAGTGCCAATTAGTATGAGCCCTGAGAATTCAAAGACGTGTATTCATTGGAATGATTGGATTGCTCTCTAGTGTTTCATTTTAGGAGAGCTTTTGATAAATAAATGCATTATTTTAATGATTCATAAACTTAGAATTGCTCTGACACGGGAGTTGTTTTGAGAACTCCTGAAAGAGCTCACTGGGAATGGAGCAGCACTGGACATGCAGTTCTCAGTGTCTCCTCATCCTTCGTAAGGAAAGGAAAGAAGTGACCAGCTGGAAGAGAGTAGGAGTTTCGGTGGCAACCATCACCTCCCGGGCCCCTGTGCTACTCCTTTCTGAGAGGAAAGCCAAAATCAATGCTGTTCCCCCAACTCATCATGTGGGAAGAGATGCCCACACTCCCTCCCATGAGAGTAGTTTCTACGTTTCCCACGAGCGTGTCCCTGGCTGGACATTCACCCTTCCTCAGGTAATGACCAAACTGCCCTTGCAGCCTGGCTGTCTCTCTCGCTGCCTGGGTTGTTTTTTTGGGAAGGGACTGAGTTTTTGTTTGGCGGAAGAAGGGGATGCCAGTGGTAAAGATTCTTTCTGTGGTGTTGCCTGCCAGGAAGCGAGGCAGAGGTCGGGAAAGGCTCTATAAATATTTCTGCAATAACTCAAAGGCAGTGAGCGCTTTGGTTGATTTGTTTTTCCTGGGGCGTATGAGACTGCTCTCCTCTGTGCAGGTGTCTGATTCATGTGGGGCTTCCTTTTTTCTTTCTTTTCCTACTTGTTTCCTGCCTCTGCAATTGTTGCCTTTGCTTGTAGCACTTTTACTCAGCCCGGCAGTCCCACTGAATGCAATTAGGTTATTTGTGCAAATGCTTTTCATCATGAATACGGTCTGCAGAGTCAGACCTTTTGCTTCTTCCTTCTGCTTCTAACCTGTCCCTCCCAAGTTTCCTTTCTCATTGTTTTTCCTTTCACTTGTGTCTGCCTTGTGTTAGAGCAAGCTAGCAGAGAAGGAAGTGGGGGAGGGCTGTTTCTGCAGGGGTTTCAGTGCAAATAGCTGCACGCCTTATAATTTCTTGAGCAGATTAGGCTCTTCTTGGCATGCACTCAGGCTGAGAGGATCTCTCATTGCCAGGGGAAGTTAAAGTGTTTGTGCCACCAGCGTCCATAAGCTACGCTGGAAGGCATTGTAGTGAAAGTAAGGAAGGGAGTAGAGTCACAGGCCCTTTGCAGAAGCAGAACTGGTGCAGCATGGAGGAGCTGAGCAGAGGCGATCTGTGTCTGAGTCAGGTTGAACAGGCTGTTGTTGAGCTCAGGGAGCTGTAGTCCTCCTGCAAGTGGAGGAAGACTTAGGTGTATCAACAAGCCAAACTGCCAAACCAGAAAGCTTCCATCTTCAGTGGTGAATGAGTCCTGGTTTCACTTTACTGCAGCTTGATTGACACTTACTTCTTCACATATTTTTTTTTGTCTCAAAGTAATACTCATGGTCTCCATTAATGAAAAAAAATGCAATGTGCTATAAATAGGTATTGGAGGTGATCGAGCAACCTTGCAGCCTGCTTCCAGTCCCATGCAGCCATGTCCAGCCACTCCAGGATGGATGTGAAATGTAGGTAGCCTGCCCTGTTTGCCTTCCTGTATTATCTATTGTTAACCTGTGCCCTGGGGATCTGAGTTGACTGTGTGGTAGAAGGTGGGATGGAATCTGATTTTGTTAAGAAGTTATCATTATTGACTGGAAACAGTATCAAGTTAGACATCCAAAGTTGGATTTGGAAAATGCAGACCTTAATATTTCTGTTCCACTTCTTGCGTTCCAAACGGTAACTGCTAGAGGCAAACTCAAGTAAGAGACATCCAAGCTACCCTGATCTTGTCAGCCCCAGTATGTAAATGTACCTGTTAGTATATTGGTAACGGAAAACAGATTAGTGAGAGAGGGTTTCATGCTTGGAGATCGAGTTTCATGAGAAATGTAAACTATCAAAGGGAGGAATCTCAGGGTCGGAAGCTGGTTATATCATGTGGAAGGCAAGAAACCACAAACTTAGTAGTAGAGAAATGTTGCAGAAATGAGAACAGAGATGTTAATTTAGCAATTGAAATCAGCATTCTAATTATGTTTTATTTGTATAGAAACAAATAGTACATCCTGGAGCCACACTATCGCTGCTGGATGCTTCTGTTTCTTCTTCTTACTCAGTGCACTGGTGACATCATGCTGTGTGGTGTAGGCCTCAAAAACTCCTCTGAGTTTTCAATTCAGAAATAAGGAGAGGAGTAGGAGGTAGCTTTATCTAAGTGCACACAGTATGTACTCTGTGAATGAGTATGAAACGTGAGCTAGATGGGACGTTATTCCCGTAATGGGGCAAACTCCCTGTTACAGCGCTCTCAAAAAAAAACCCCACAAAAACCCCAAGTGTAACTCCTTCTCAAACTGCATGTACCACAGGGTTGTGCTCAGAAAGGTACCTCATCTCATACACACCAATTCCCTCGAATATGGCTGAACTGGCTTTGTCCTTGTCTAGACAGTCCCAGAGTACAGCACAGTGCAAAGGCTTTTCATCTGAATCCCAAAGTGCCTTTCCTCTAGGTTCAGTTCTTCCTCTTGAGTTCTTGTGGTCCAGAATACAAAAACCAAGATCATCATAATTGTTATTTCCATCTTCCTTTCAACATTATCTTGCTACAACGAAGGAAGAAAAGCATGAGGCTGACACTTGGGTACCTACTCTCAACCCTGACTGCCAGAGTTGTAGACGCCAGGAGGCTTTGGCAAGGCAGATTTGGTGAGACTGAGCTGGGGCTTGTTCCGTTACACCTTCCCAGTACAGCTTGGGCTGAAGTCCTGGCTGGGAGCCTTTAACACTGAGCATGATGCGTAAGCCAGAAGGATATAAACTAACCTCTAGCTCACTGGCTGCAAGTGGGAGAGAGTTCTAGAAATCCCATCAACTTTCACCCAACACCATTGCTTCCTGTTGCAGGCAGTGCAAGTTACAAGTACAACCACGGGTCTGGGTTCTTTATCTCCAGTATAATTTTGACTGGGAGTTATTAAAAGGCAGTAAAAGTGGAAGCATATTATTCTTTTTTCAGAGTCCCTTCTTGATGATTGCCATTTGAGGAATGAGGATGTCGAATCTGCCACGTTGCATAAAGTTATGGCAGCTGTTCCATATTGCTAGATTGGAAATTAAAATGGAGATCTATTCAAATTGTCTGACACTTCCAGCAAGCTTGAAAGCAATGCTTTAAAATATAACAGAACTCTAATTTGGGTCCTGAGGGATAGTCAGTAACGTTGAAAGCAAACGCCTTTTTCCAAATGGTCCTTAACTACTTTGTGTCTTTTCCTTGCTAAATTCTGCTTTCTGTGGCAGCCATGTGATCCAGCTGAAGTCAACAGGATTGCTGAGAATGTCAAAGACCAAATCCTAGGCAAGAGCAGTTCAGTAGGTCTAGTCTGTTATGACAATAAATATTGTCAGGAATGTTTAAACTATGCTAACCTTTAAAAAAGAGTGGCTCACATTTCTATTTTCTTTCTTCATAAATGTGTGGTGCCTGAATCTTCTTAACAGTTTCTCCATCTAAAGATAAGACCAGATTTATCTGTATCTGTAGAGGGTAAGGCAATCTCTTAGTTTAGGAATTTGTAGAGGTCAGCCTTTACCTGTCAACACACAATCAAATCTAACTTTTGATCCCAGTGCTGCTGCTTTAGTAACACTAACTGTATAAAGACTAGAAAACCTCATAATCTAGGAACTTCAGCCCTTTGAAACACACATAATTCCAGGCCTGTGATTCAAAACTCAAAACAAAGTGTATCCAACTTGATTTGTTGTCACCATTAAATATTATTTAAAACCATTTATGTTTTTTTATCTGGTAATTCTTATTCCTCAGAAAGAATGCACTGTTGGCATCTTTTAGCATTTTTTTGTTGTTGTCCTGAATATGCCAGTTCATCGCTCACACTGCGCATTAATCACGACGGTAAAGGCAGCATTGTGACCTGCTCAGGAAATATTTGATGAGGCTTTAGAAAGGCACTCCATAAAAAAACCAGACGAAAGCAGTCTATGTTTTTCCTTGTGGGTGAAAGTCACCTGCCCAGAGCTCGAATAAATACGTGACAGACTTCTGCTAACACAATTCCAATTCCACTGCTATCTGTTCTGTTTTGCTTCCCACACATCCTGTAATGACGAAGATAGTCTCCTCTAAAATACCATTTGCGTTTTCAGGGTGGCACTGGAAGCTGTGAAGGGCTCGACGGGCCCCTGGAAGGAGCAGTGGGCTATTGATTAATCTGTCCTCTGAATGAACCGTGGTGAAGAGCTGTATTTCCAAAATTCTAGATGAAAGAATCTGTATACAGATAATGGGAGGAGGAGTGCTCTCGGGGATGATATGACTACATAAATAAGCAGTTCTTCAGTGCAGTATGTGGTTTGCTAATTTCCAGTAAAATGGAATGAGTCACACATGACAACACCATTGCCACTAACCAGTGTGGCATGGCATCTGAAAAAGATAGCACTGGAAGGGTGTGAACTGCAGAGCAGATGATGGGGCTTGAAACATCTTGTTTGCTTTAGGAGAGCAACCAAAATCTTGATGCTTTTCCACAATCTGCTCCAAGGATATAGGTTTTGCTGTGCGGTATCAGATTTTACTCTGGGAACTGGTGTGTCCTGCCTTTGCCAGTGGCCAGCTCTTGATGCTTCAGATAAAGATAAATGCCCAGGCTCCCCATAGGGGAATTCCAGAGTTAGATGGTGTTTCTTCAAGTAGGCTTTATGTTACTGCAGAGTTACCAGGGGAGGTGTTCTCCCTCTCCGCCACCAAATCATGAAGGATACATCCACTCAGACAGAGGCCCAAGACAGGTCCCAAGTCCTGGCTCACATACCACACATAGTATTTATATGTTAGTACATGCTCTGGTATGGGCCCTAGGCCGAGTTCACTCTGAAGGGGTGTCTAGCTACAGTCATGCCTTAGCACGGGCCCAAGCTTTTCTCCTTGTGTTTGGACCCTGAATCTGAGGGGAGGCAATACAGAGTCTAAAAAAATGTCTGTTCAAAAGCAAGCTGAAAATGACCTAGCACACATGCTTGGTCCCTGCAGCAGGGCATTAGGGCTGTCAGCTTGGAAGTCATGCATGTCTTCTGCTTTCTTGGATCTATTGTATGTGGCATCAGACACTTTTTCCTTCCATGTTTCTCAGAACAAGTACTTGTTAAAGGCAGGGTGGAAGGAGGGCACAAGGAATTCTTTTTCTCTTCCTGACACCCTCAAACACAGCACTACAGAGTGCCATATGTAGGCAGAGTTAAAGGTAATGTTCTAGGTGCTCAGCATTATGTTTTCATTGGTTTATGTTGCTTCCTCCCTGCCAGTATTGCCCATACTAAGGGCTTGGGAAGAATAGGAGATTAAGCTGCAATTTAATTCCCTGTAGATGGACTGTGACAGAAATGCCTGTTGTCCTGGCAGTCTCTCACGTCTGCTGGAAGCAGAGGGGTATGTGAAACAATAACTCTACCAGCAGATGTGGTTCTGTAGGGACAGTAGTGTCTGTGGTACGAAAATTCTCTCCCAAAATGCAGATCTTTGGGGACAGTAAGCGTCTGTGTCAGTGACAACTTTGCAGCATCTGCTGGGACAGTAATGTCTGTGATACGTAAATGCATCTCTGCATCTGCTGGGTCAGTCAGAGAGATGCATTGTATATTTCCACTTTCAGATGTGAAAATCTCCTTCGCTCCCCTTTAATTTTGGGGGTTTGTTTGATTCTTTTCCCCACAGAGTTAATAAGAACTGTCTTGTCTAAGAAGAGCTAAAGGTATTCGTGAATCTGTTGCATGTAGGACACTGCCACGTTTCAGCTGCCAAGAAATACTGCTACATTTTCTCCTACCATAGTATTAATCATTAATGGCTTTGTTCTCAATGAACAGCCGGAGTATCTTCAATGATGCTCTTGTGAGTGCTGATGCTTTGTGGTTGCAGCGAGAGCATCACGAGAAATGTGCTTGTTCAGAGCAGAGATGCGCCACGCACACAGTGCTCTGACCCAAACCAGATTTAAACGTTCCTCAGTACAGGTGTGCACAGATAAAGATTTTTAATTCGGCCTCTTCTCGAGGGTAGGCACCAGACCCAGGTTAAGAAGGATTGCACTGGAGACAGTCCATTTTCCAGCAGCAGCAGCTGCCAGCGTATCTTGCTACAACAAAGGCCGATGTTGACATTTTTTCTTGGATAGAGACAGATGCAAGAGCTTCTGCCTCACGGTTATCCATTATACAGTATATTAACTAGATGTTTTAGCATTGTGCTTCCTGCAGAGGCAGAAATGAATGATGATTAATACTTATCAATTAAAATCTAATCCTTTCCCATGTTTATTTATATGCTGAACTTCAACCTACAAGGCAGTTCTGTGACAGGAATTAGATACTCTTTTATTGGAGAGCACTGGATTGTGGTCAGGGATATATTATTCACTCATTTATTATAAGCATTACATTGGTACCTAGATTTTGCCTAGGCATTGTTTATAAACATAGTCTCTCTGCAAGAGAGTTTATAAACAATTAGCATTAAAGAACAATTTTTCCTTCCTCCTTGTAGCAGCATTGGGGGAGGGGGGGGAAGGGGGCGGGGAGGATGGACGAGAGAGAAAGCAAAGGTTGTACATGTTTTATGACCATAATTATAATTAACTATTTCAGAGATGTAAATTAAATTAAAATTTAATTATAATTTACTATTGCAGAGATTAAAACTGATGAAAAGGACTGAAGGTTATGAGCTACCTCACAGATCTAAGAGTCATCTAGCTCAGTCTAAATGTACAGATACAAATCTGTTTGTTTGTTTGTTTGTTTTGTTTTTTTAAATCTAGCCACCCTTTTATAGACAGTGCCCACAAGTGTGGTAGATGCTTTGCAGACTTGAGACGCCAGCGCTGCATCACAGAGCGAATAGTGGCCCAAGGGCCATGGTAACAAAGAGCTCCAATCCCGCAGCCGCGCAGAGAGGAGCACTCCACTGAGCGTGCTGCACACAGGAGCAACCCGGAAGGCTGGACTCTAAACACATGTGAGAGCAAAGGAAAGGCAAAGTGATTTTCATTTTCGAGCTCTGCTCAGCACTGTGGTTAAACGCCATTTAATTCAGATATACCGCGTGATAACCCTTGGTTGGGAGAGGTACAAAAGGAACAATAAATGAAGGAGGCCACTCACAATCCAGGTGCAGGGTTTTAAAGTGGGCAGGTGATTTGGCTGGTTAGTTCTGATTTATTATAAAGGCATCTCTGCTTTTTGAACTGCTTTCCATCAGTCACGTTAAACAGAACTGCATTCTTATACAGCAGCCCATCCCCTACACACGTGCACGCACTAATCATTCATGTCAAACTAATAGCAAACACATATGAAGAAAGTCCAGTATGTGGTGACTATTACAAAAACCTTTTTTGTTTAAATGTACTGGAAGCAAGCATTTTGGTTTAGTAAAGCCATTAGGAACTGGTATAAGCTTGCAGTACTGTATCAATGTTTTCAGGGACTGATTGTGACTCTTAAAAGGTCTGAGACTTTTTCTGGTCTGTGGCAAAACTGCTTTACACAACTTTTCCCAGAAGAGATTTTCTTTCAAAAAATTATTCTGTAAATTAATTCTGTAGTGGGGAGAGGTGTAGAATTGCATGTGGGGAAAATCATCAACATCATCTCCCTGTTTGTATTTTTTGATGTGGGATTCCTGATTGGTGGGGAAAGGGACACTTCTGCAGCTTCCCTACCTCTCAGCCTCCTTCCGTCTCAGAGACATATCACAGAGCCACTCACTAGTCCATCTCCGTTTTCTTTATTTTCATTTATTAACACAACCTTACTGTTGCCCATCCCTTACTATAAAGCATCCAAAATGGTTTGAACAACTTGTGGAAAAATAACAAACATTTTCAGCTGCAGTTGTTCAGATTCTGGATGAGTTGTTTATAAACATCTTGTCTAGAACTGTCAAGAGGTGGAGTTAACATCATCGAAAGATGATAAATTCTGACACGGCGCTCTTGAGATTTCACTGCCACTGAATGTAGGTTAATATGGGATTCAATAGGAAATCTGGTTTGTATATCGCTACATATGACAGGAAACGAAGGAGCTTGTCATTTGTCTGCAGATTGCTAATTGCAGTTTATTGCACATGCAAAAGGTTAATTCGGGTATGTTAGCACAGTAATCATATGCACTGTCTCAGAATAAACTACACTCCTAATCTTACTGGTGATCTGGCCTGTGGGATTTGGGATGTTATTTTATAAGATTATGGCAAATAAGAATTCTACAGTAAGTGCTGTAACAGTAGGCAGCGGTGTCCTTAAGTGCAAGCAACCGGGATAGAATGGAGTTGCAAGCCTCTGGTATGAAATACTTTTCCTTGACCCTTAATTTAGTTATTCCCTGAGATGCATGTAATTTATTCTTTGTGTCGATACAGTGAAAACAGAGGTCTCATCTATTCTAAATGAAAATTATATCCCATTCTTATTATTGCTAATGCTTTGAATTTAGAGTAGCATTTAAAGGCCTCGGATTAATTCATGACCTCTTCATGCTAGGTGCGGTATATCCACACACAGTAAGCTCACTGCCCCAAAGACCTTACGCTTTAATTAAATAAAGGTTGGAGGAAGGAAGTTTTATTACCTCTGTCACAAATGGGAAATGATAACAGAAAGAAACTAAAAGGACTGAGAATTACACTCCTCCTGCAACGAGTCCTGTATTTGCTTGTAATATATCCTCCCTTCCTGCTTTTGTTAAGTTGCTATAAATTGGTAGGTAGATGGTTGGTCTCTCCCTCTGAGATGGAGTTTACTATGATTCTGCATATGTTTCAAGGTTTTATGGAATGAAGGGAAGTTATGTATCTGGGTAACACTTTATTTAGATCTGATTAAGTTATTCTGAAGAAATACTGTGAAGTAAGTAGATTCGTACTGATCTTGTGTGCATTGCTTGTTGTCAAATGAGCACGCTATTGCACAGATTCTGTGCTCCCAGGGGAGCTCTGCTGTCAGTGCATGCGTGTTTTAAGGTACACCAGTATAACTTTTTTATTGCTGTTATTATTATTATTATTCCCTGTAGTTTGCTCTTAAATGCTTGCTAAAATAGTGAAGAAGCAATAGCGCTCAAGACGTTGGACCATTCCCCAGGATCCATGGGAGGCTTGAAACACTAGTGCACACTTAGTCTCCCAGAAATGCACCTCCTTCTCCCCATGCCCTGGAAAGCTTCATGCTTATACTGAAATGCATTTTAAACATTTTTAATTAGAGCTTCTAGGTTACCATTCAAAAAGAAAGCCAGGTCTGCGTGGAATCTTGCTTTGAGAAATTTTTTCTTGTGAACCTGAAGATAACTTGTTTTCCTTTTTCTCCTTATGTGGATGTTCAGTACAGGATAGTCATCTTGGGCAGAAACACAAGCGGAGTTAAAGCAGGTGGGGTGGGAAGGGGATAATGTAAGGCAGGAGAATAAACTAAACAAAGAACAGGTAGAGCTCAAGAACAACTTCACCCCTCTCCTCCTCCTGGCTTTTGCATTTAGGTGTTTATGCTCCTTGCTGTTGGGCTTCAACAATAATCCTCTGTGTTGGCATGTCTTTCCCTCATCTCTGTCCTGTCCTGCCCCTGTCTGGGAAAATAAGTAATCTCTCATTTATCCCCTATGGAAACCATCACTGCTGACTATGGAAGTGAAAAATTGTAAAATAAGTAATCTTTTAAATATGAAACTGCAGAATTTCCTTAGGTGATGGGACCAGCTAAGGACTTAGGAAGGCACATCACCAGGGTCTGCCCTTGCAAGAAAACAATCCACTGGAGCTTTGTTATAAAACATGCAAACATCCTGAGGAAGTGACAGTAATTTGCAATAAACACTGCGTGTAAACAATTACCTGCGACTTGTTACACGTGTTTGTACAGGCAGCTGGCTAAACAGATCTGTGTGCAGTTGTAAGTCTGTCCTGTCAAACTCGATACTGGAGAACAATTACTTAGTATTTGATTTCTCCAGAGGAAAAAAATGTCAGCCTTTCGTACCAGACAGCTGGTGAGGACTGAGTAAATGTGGGGTGCTTGTAGATCCGCTGAAAAGCTGGAGAAGTGTGATGGTGGTGGCTTCATGAGGATGCTTTTGTGTCTGCTCACCAGCCTGAAAGGATGGCTTTTGGGGCAGTGTACACGGTGACAAAGCTGGTGTTACTGGTTGAGGGGGTCTTGTGGTGGCAGAGAGGTGAAGGAAGCGATTTGGTTGCTTTGGGCCTAAAAGGGGGCAGGTGTGACTTGTTTCCTAGTGGTTTAGCACAATGGATGGAAGATGTTGGTGAGGTTATGCTGGAGCGGTTAGCGTGATGCGTTCTTCCCCTTCGGATCTTACGGAACAGGAACGCTCGAGTTGCAGGGACGGGGAAGCCAGGGAGGCAGCAGCTGCCAGTCACGCCGCGGGCTGTCGCTGGCGGCTGTCCCGCGCCCGCTCCCCAGTCCAGTCGGGTGCCGCAGGGCCCTGGCCGGGCTTTACGACCTAAACACGACGGAGCACCCGCCGCCCCCTCCGCAGCGAGGATGCACCGAACCCACAGCGCTGCCGGGGTAGGCGCCGGGGGGGCTGGCGGCGGCTCCCACTCCAAGCGCTGCCCCTGCAGCGCCTCCAGCGAGGACCGGGAGGCATCCCCCTGGAACCGGCCCCGGGCCCGCAGGCGCTGCTGTCCCGCTTCTCAGCAGACAGCGGCTGGGGGCGGGCGTCGACCCCGGACCCCCATGGCTCCCGGGGTCCCACCGAGAGAGCTCCCGGAGGAGGTGGAGGGCGCTCGCAGGCCGTGCACGGGACGCCGCGGCCGCCGCTGCTGGCTGCGGGCGCCGGGCCGCCCGCGGCTCCTGTCAGCCCCAACCGCGGCGCCGCGCGGGCGCAGTGCGCGGGGAGGGAAGGGGAGGGACGCGCAGGCGCAGGGCGCGCGGCGGCGGCGGGCGGGTCCGCGCGGGACCCGGCTCGGGGTCCGCGGGGCGGGGGCGGCGCAGCCGCCGCCCGCAGGGTCCGCCGGGGGGAGGCTGTCGCGGGGCAGGTGGCCGCTCGCCGCGGGGCGGGCAGACGGGCTGCGGCGGTCTCGGGTGGCGGCGACCGGCATCGCGCACCTTCCGAGGCGGGTGGCGTACAAAGGATCACGGCGCCCGCCCGCTTCGGTGCGCATCCCCCCCCCGCCCCGTGGAGCAAAACCCACATAAAATCACCGCCCAGAAGTGCCTCGCTTCCCCACCGGCGCGCTGCCGGGAGCGGGCCTGCCTTCGGGGGGGGTGTGTGCGGGGGTGTGCGTGTGCAATATACGGACTGCGAGGAGACGGGCATCCCGCAGACAATAGGCGCACGCCGGCCCGGGGGATCGCAAACAAGCGCCGGGCTCCGGTATTGTTCCTCACCCGACAACAAAGAGCGGAGCCGGGCCGGGCGGCGGAGGGAGGGGGGGGGGGCGGGGGGGTCAGCGCCGGCCCCTCCGCGCCGCGCCCGGCCAATGGGCGCGCGCAGCGATGGCGGCGGCGGCGCGGGGCCGTCAGCGATCGCCGCTTACGCTGCGGCGCCCGGCGCGGCCCCCGCTCCCTCCCTCTCTCCCTCCCCCCCCCCCACCTCCCTCTCTTCGCCCGCCTCTCCAGAGCCGTCTGGCTGCAGCAGTGCCTCAGACAGAGGAGGGGAGAGGAGGAAAAAAAAAACGCTGAGTGAGTGGAGTGGAGCCTGGGAGGGGCTCCTTAAAGAAACGCTGCCGTCGCTTGGCATTGTGGCCGGCGAGGAACTCGAGGGGGGGAAGCCACCGGAGCTCCTCTCGCTATCCTCTTCCCACCCCCCCACCCCACCCCCAGCCGACAAAAAAAAAAAAAAGAGAAAAAAAAAGAAAAAAAAAACCCTCTGGGGGGGGGGGGAGCCGCGGGGGGGTCCCCGAGAACATCTTATAAGCCGGATTGCACTGAGAGGAGGAGGAAAAAAAAAAAAGCAAAAAAGATACAAAATATACAAGCAAAAGGCAACAACTCCCCGGTCTCCAGCAGTCGCCCACCCTCCCTTTCCTTCTCTCCTGCTGGCCATCTGCCTTGGGTTTTCCTTTGTGTCTGATCTTTTACTACTGAGCCGAGTGCAGGAGGAGGGTGCAACACACACAGGGACTATGCCCAGCTCGCTTTTTGCAGACATGGAGAGGAACGGGAGCGGCGGCGGCGGCGGCGGCGGTGGTGGTGGTGGTGGAGGGGGAGAGACCCTGGATGACCAAAGAGCCCTTCAGATCGCCCTGGATCAGCTCTCCCTGCTGGGGCTGGACAACGACGAGACGGGCTCCATTTACGACAGCGAGCCTCGGAAAAAGAGCGTGAACATGACTGAATGCGTCCCGGTGCCCAGCTCGGAGCATGTCGCTGAGATAGTGGGGAGACAAGGTGGGTGACTGCATGCGGAGGGGGTGTGGGTGCGCGGGGCTCCCCTCCGCGCTGCCGGGCGGGCGGCTCAGATGCGACACTGGCCGTTCCCATGAAAACTGCAGCGGCGGTGGCCAGTGCCGGCTTCCCCCAGACAAAGAAAGTGCAGCAGACGTGATGTTTCCGAGGAGCGTTATGCATCACTTTCGAGATGCACTTTCAGCTGCTGGGGGTGGGGAAGGGGGGGGAATAAAGACCCCACGAAAATAACCCAAATCGCTCCTTTTCTCCGGCTGCAAAAGTTAGATTTGCAAGAGGAAACGGGAAGAAAATGGGAGCCTCGGTGCTCTCCCCCCCCACCCCCCCCCCCCCCAAGTTAGAAACCGTGGATTATTTTTTAAGGAAGAGAAATGGAGTGGGGAAGTGGAACAATGGCATTGGAATAAAGCATCCGCAGTGGGGAATGTGGCTCATTCGGTACCGCCGCTGCTCTTCACCTTCTTAAGAACTGAATTTATTTTTCCGAAAGGAAAGTGCTGAGCAGGAATGTGGACTGGCGGGTGTGTTGATTTGTTACGGCTGCTTGCATTTTGATTTTATTTTTCTTTTTTTCTGATCGTGCAGTTTTTCTGCACGCTCCTTTCTTTTTGTTGCCATTCCCGTGAACTGCACGTTGGTAGTTTTGGGGCAGTTCGGATGGCAGATGTGTCGGTGACCACTTGCGATGCCTTTGGGTGTGTGCCAGGGCTGTGGGCTGACATGACTTTACACCGTGACTGGGTCTCCTGGACCAGATGCCAGCGCTCACCTCGGGTACAGGGGCAACGTGTTTTCGGGTGGGTGTGTTTCTCCCCCCTCCCCCCCCTAGCTGCACCCAAATAATGGGTTGTAACCGGCTCTCCCCCCCCCCACCATCACCTCCCCTTCCTCCCCCTCCCCTTCCCCCTCCATCTCCCACATCTCGTTCCCAGGTTGTAAAATCAAAGCTCTGCGGGCAAAGACCAACACCTACATCAAGACCCCGGTTCGCGGGGAGGAGCCGCTCTTTGTTGTGACGGGCCGAAAGGAAGATGTGGCCATGGCCCGCAGGGAGATCATCTCGGCAGCCGAGCACTTCTCCATGATCCGAGCCTCACGGAACAAGAACACAGCCCTGAATGGCACCGTTCCCGGCCCCCCGAACCTGCCCGGCCAAACCACCATCCAGGTGCGGGTGCCTTATCGCGTGGTGGGCTTGGTCGTGGGGCCCAAGGGGGCCACCATCAAGCGCATCCAGCAGCAGACGCACACCTACATCGTGACCCCGAGCCGGGACAAGGAGCCGGTCTTTGAGGTGACGGGCATGCCGGAGAATGTGGACCGGGCCCGGGAGGAGATCGAGGCGCACATCGCCATGCGCACCGGCGGCATCATCGAGCTGACGGACGAGAACGACTTCCACGCCAACGGCACGGATGTGGGCTTCGAGCTCAACGGCACGGGCAGCCTCTGGAGCAAGCCCACCCCGCCCAGCATCACGCCCACCCCGGGCCGCAAGCCCTTCTGCAACTACCGCAACGACAGCTCCAGCTCGCTGGGCAGCGCCTCCACCGACTCCTACTTCGGGGGCGGCACGGGGGGGGGCGGGGGCGCCCGCCTGGCCGACTACAGCCCCCCGAGCCCGGCGCTGAGCTTCACCCACAACGGCAACAACAACAACAACAGCGCCAACGGCTACGTGTACGGCGGGGGCGGCGGCGACGTCCTCTCCTCCCCGGACTGCTGCTCCGATCTGCCCTTCGACTCGCCGCCCGGCTTCGACCTGGCCCCCGCCCCGCCGCCCGGGGCCGCCCTCATCTGGCCGCAGTTCGAGCGCGGCCCCGCCGCGCCCCCCTCGCCCTCGCCGGCCGCCGCCTTCCCGGGCGCCGCGCCCGCCAATGCCAACCTGGCGCTGCTGGTGAGCGGCCCCCGGCGGGGCGGCGGCGCCCCGCCCCCGGCGCGGCTCTCCCCGCCCCTGCACGGCAGCGCGGCGGGGCCCGAGCACCCGCTGGCGCGGCGGGTGCGCAGCGACCCGGGCGGGCGGCTGCTGGCCGCCTCCTACCCGCTGTACGCCAACGGGCTGGGCTCGCACCTGCCCGGGCTGCCCTCTGACTCGTCGGCCTCCTCCTCCTCCTCGTCCAGCTCCTCGTCCAGCTCCTCCTGCTCGTCGTCCGGCGTGCGGCGGAAGGGCAGCCGCGACTGCTCGGTGTGCTTCGAGAGCGAGGTGATCGCGGCGCTGGTGCCCTGCGGCCACAACCTCTTCTGCATGGAGTGCGCCAACCGCATCTGCGAGAAGACGGAGCCGCAGTGCCCCGTCTGCCACAGCGCCGTTACCCAGGCCATCCGTATCTTCTCCTGAGAGCCGCCGCCGCCTCGGGGGCGGGCCTGGCCTGGCCGGGCCGGGCCGGGTCGGGCCGGGCCGGGGGAGCGGCGGCCGGGGCAGGGACGGTCGCGCCGGGGCCGCCGCCCGCGAAGGAAGGGGAGGGGGGATACGGGCTGCGAGCGCGCCGCGGCCGAGGGAGGGCGGGGGGGTGGTGGTGGTGGTGGTGGTGGTGGTGGTGACAGCGGGTGCATGCTATAAATAATAATGGGCGACTCCATTCTAGTGCTAGGCTAGTTTTTACACTGTACTTTAATACGAAGCTTCCAAAACTCCCCCCCTTTTTTTTTTTAAGAAAAAAAACCAGAAAAACAAAAACCGAACAAAGCCGGGAAAAAAAATACCTGAGAGTAGCAGATGCTTATGATGACAATGGTGTGTGGACTGTTAGTAAAACGTGCTGGTAGTTCCTAGGATGCTTATTACGAAACAATTAAATCTTATGGGTGGATACTTTTCTGAATGTTCTTGAAAGGGCAAGAAGTTCCTGTGAAAAACCACGATACTGCAGCTTTATCAAAGTTTAAAGAGAAAAAAAAAAGGAAAAAAAAAAACCCAACCTGTAACATATCTCTTATATATATTAAAAGCGTTAAAAGGTTTTAAAAGATAAATTGCATTAATACAGATTGAAGTATTTTATTCTTTTTTGACTTGAAAAATTATATTTCATATTGCAAAGATGTTTACAAGTATTTTAATTTAAGTTCAGTGAACTTTTTGTAGCTGGGTTAAATCTTTTTTATTTTAGTATGGCCTTATGGCAAAGAACACTGTATTATTTTAATATCACACAATTGTGAACGGAATTACAAACCATAAAATGTGTAATGCTTTGAACAGTATTCTGTTGGGATGGAGATTTTATAGGTTCAGAAAAAAAATCTTTTAAATCTGCTTCACCCAGCATATTTTCTATTCAGTGATATAAAGCATATTTTATTCTATATTATTACAAAAATGGAAATGTATAAACATATGTCAAAAGGAACTGTTGAAGCTTTCTAACATTTGTATAAATAGAATTCAGTGGAAATTACAAAAATTCTGTTGCACCACTATAGTTTTAGTATTTCTATTTTAATACATTTGTTTACCACTTGTTTATGTATATGTAGGTGACGTTACTTGAGCTTAAATGTACTTTACTGAGCAAAGTTTAAAAACAAAGTATATTTTATTTTATGATAAAGGGCCTTTAACCTCATGGTCAAATACTAATATTATATTTGCTGAGACAAGATTTGAAATTGTATCAAGAGTTTTATTTTTCTGACATTTAAAGTTCTACATAATAAAAGTAAAACTTAAGTAATGGTGCTACTTCATGTTTTTTTAAGTATTTCTATATAAATAAAATAAAATATTACAGAAAAAAAGTACTCTCTGTGGTGACTTGATTTGATGTGCTGAGAGTTTCTGCTGGAATTTTTGTTCCTCGCTTGTAGCACTGAAACATGTTGAGACTTTAAACTGTGTCATGTTAATGTTGCTAGAAGTGTAGCTTGTGAAGGCTTCCAGAATAATCCTGCCAGCGCTGGTACCTCATAACATGTTTTTAAAGGAGTGGGGGGGATGTTTTTTTGATATCTGGTATATTGCTGGAGTGGTTCCAGATCTAAAAACACTGATTTATTATTTTTTTTTAGTCATGAGAAAGACTTGTCTTTGTATGAATTGTTACTTTTAGCAAAGTGTAAGAGGTGGAGCTGGAGCTGAGGGCTTTCCTAGCTGCGGGATGTAAAAGCAGAATGCAGGGATGGTCCCTTTTGTTGTGGAGTGCTGATGGAGGGCTGCGTCCCCCAGTCCTGGCTGTGCCATGCCCAGGGCCCTCACACCCGCATCCCAGTGCCCGTGGTTTCTGGAGTGGAACGAGGGATGTAGTAACCTTCCTGAGCTCTGGAGAGTGCTTCTTGGTGTTTGGCAGTTGTGGTTCGGGTAATTGGTGTTGACAAGCTTATTTGAATAAAGAATTTATTGCTGTGTAAAGTTTGTTTGCGTTTGATGCTGCCCGCAGTGGTACTGGGGCAAGGGAAGTGCAGAGCCTTCTGACTAACGAGCCTGCGGACCCACCAGGCAAACCTTGCAGTATTGTTGTTGCTGATTGTAGTCAACGTGTTTGAATGAACTTGTGGGGTAAAACGTGTTGGAGCGGATTTCAGAGGGCAGCTGCTGATGGCTTTAAATGTTTCTTTCCGAGCGTGCCGGTGTGCTTTTCAGCAGGGGAGCGAGAACACCGAAACAAGCCCGAGCTGTGTAGCATGTTCCATGTGTTTTGCTTTGTGCTTAGCAGCATGTGCCAGAGCTGCTCTGCTCTGCTCTGCTCTGCTCTCCTTTACAGAGTCCGGAGCTGCTGGTTGGGTGGGAAAGGGGAGGAGGGAGGATGCGGCAGGGGATGATGGGATCTCTTTGTTTGATTTGATTTTTGCTTCTTTCATTGAACTGTGATTGTGGTGTCATCTGATTTATGGAGTTAAAATCCCTCACTGAGTGCTGCGTTTGTCTCGGGAAGCTTGTCGTTTTGAATGGTGGGGGAAAAAACCCACGATGGTGTGGAAAAGAGTGCAGAACGGCAGGGAGGATGTGCTGAAATACAGAAGTGGTACGGACATTGAAGAGAAAAAAATAAAAAAACCCTTGGCAAAATTGGTTACTTTAAAGGGATCAGGAAGTTTAAGTCCACGTGTATATTTTCTTAATGATGGGTGGTTAGGAAATGTACTCAAAATGCGTCAATCAATTTCTCGTTTCAGTGTAAACATCCTGCGGTCTTGTCTGGGAAAAGTTGTGAAAATGGCTGTAAATAAAAAAGTGAGTTTGATCATTTTGCCTAATTTTCCAAGTTTAGTGAAACCAAGAGATAAATAGGATGAACAAAAAGTGAAAACTAAATTCTCCTTCTTTTTCTTTCTCTCTTAACTTACAATGCTGTGGGTCTCCATGGCATTAGAGGCCATGGCGTAGAAGACTGAGCATCTGTGGTTCCTGTAAGGAGCAGTGCTGGTGCTTGACAAACGCCCCAACCTGGGTGGAGTGGCAGGGCATTGCTCGGTTCAGACTATGAGTCCCTCATTAAATGCAACTGGCCTCATCCTCTGTGTTCATCTTGCACAACTTACCCTGGTATTTTCTTCACCAAAGTATTTTCTCCACCAAACTGGCCGAAACAAAAGCAATCCCCTCTCTCTCCATGGCCCTGGGTTCCTTTCAGCCTCTCTATGCTGTTTCACCTCCTGTGCATGCTCCATGTGCGTATCGTTTCAAGATGGGCTGCGGTGCCTTAAAAACTGATTCTGTTCGTTCCTGTTTCGGAGTTATTTCACCCACAGAGGGACCGGTCTGGATTACTCTTTGCTTTGGTGTCCAATGATGGGCTTTTGCCCTGCTTTCCAAACGCACATGCTTGCTCATGGTGGCAGAGCTGGCCCACTGCTGCCCGGCCTGGCACGCCGGTGGGGTCAGCAGCATCCACCCAAGGGTTCCCCCCAGACACTGCGGGGCTGATGCGTCCCCCCTCTGTTGGAGGGTGTTTCAGAGGTGGTGTGGCACATGCAGTCACTGGTGTGTTAGGTCTCCTTGCTTGCTGGGTCGCAGTGATGTGCCCCAAATCCAAATCTACTTTGAGTGGTGGGGTGTAACATCCCTTGTCTTTGGCTTGTGGGGACGTGTGCACTGAGTCAACATGAGGAAGGGGGAGATGTGCAGGCTGCACATGTGCACTGCCCCCCAGATTTATGCTGTAGGTCAGTCCCTCGGACTGCAGAGGCCATAAATCAGTGCAGAATTTGTCCCAGGGTCTGGGGCCATATGGCGTGCGGGAGAGGGATGCCTGTGCAAAAGGAGAATAAAGGCCTGTGTTTGATGCAGGAATATTTCAAAGCCTGAGAAAGGGGCAGAGTTCATTTTCTAATTGAGTGCTTTGAAATATATAGATGTATATGGTCAATGTTTATCTTCCAGCACAAAGATCACTTTGTTTGCCGAATGTTTGTGTGTTGGTGCTCAAAACCGCACGCGGGGGTCTCCTCCATGAGCGGCTCCTCCGCAGCCTCCGGAGCTGCTCGGGGTGTGGATGCCCCTGGCACGTGTGAGCAGTCTGGCCCTGCCATCCCAGCCCGCTGGCTGCGGGGATCGACCGGGACCCACACATTTGGGGTGTTTTCCTGTTTTTGCTGATGTACGTGTGTGGTTCCCGGTGCCTACACACATGATTATCTCAAAAAAGGATGCATTTACATTTGTAAGAATTATTATATACAAAGTCCTGAACTTAATTATTTCCCTGTCCATATCTTGTACTCCACAGAATTTGCATAACAATCAGACATCAAAGCCAGAGCCCTTTACTGCAAGAAAGGTCTTTCCGCTACATTATTTTATTGCCAAATAAATTATAATGATCAATTTAATCAAAATTTACTCCTTTTTTTCCCTGCAAATCGATGGAAATGAGACTTAGAATCAAACTTTAAATTTAGTAATAAGAACCTTGTACAGTAAAGTCTTTCAATTAGTTTGCTTTTTGTTTGACGTTTCTCACCCTCCGCCAACCCCCTCACCCATTTTTAGTTTAGGTTTTTTCCATTCTCCTTGTCTTGCCATTTTGGAAATTGAAATGATGTTTTGCTGTCCCCAAAGTGAATGGGAATTCTGTCACTGGAAGAGTGTGCCGGTGAGTATTGTGTTTAATTGATCTAGAAATAGCAAAGAGTAATTATTCACCCTGCCTCTGCTTATTTGTGTTTCCTGTACCTGTTGTCTCTCTAGCAGAGATGATTTAATTAGAGAACAAAGAGTATTTTAAATCCGAAGTAGTTAAGGGATGCTTCAGTCTGTATAATGATTTGAATTTCTGATTTACCTTTTTATGATAGTCAACCTGGCAAGTGCCAACGGGCCCGAGTTTGCAGGTGGAGAAGTGCTCTCTCCACTTGTGAGTGTTGTGGGGAGGCACTTGGAACTGCTGCCTTCTCTCGCTTTCTTCTCAGAAAAAATATATATAAAAATATATGACCATAGATTCAGTATATGCTTGTGTACACTGGTGACTCCTTAAAATCCTCCAGAAAAATCTTTCCTTTTTCAGCACAACAATATTGACAGAAACCTGCTGTAATACTAGAAAAAGTTTTATTGTCGTTTTATTACTTAATATTAAGGATTTTAATGAGGCTTCCACAGTTGGATATGTAAAATAATTACATCTCATCTAATTTGTAACTTTGATTAAAAAGTAAAAAGCTTATTCTGGCTTAGTTTTAGTGGATTAGGTTGTATAGTGATGTGCTTATATAGTGATGAAGCCGTATAAAAACATTGAAGCATTTGGTCTATGAATTATTCTTTATTGTTATCTGTACACATACAGCATGCGCAACTCTGTGACCTAGATACAAACATGCATGGATGTACCACCTTGTGAGTACCAGCTAGCCACAAAATTCTAAGATTTGTGCAATTTCTGTACATAGCCTCTCTTGGGTGAGGGATACCACCTGTACCCATCCCGGGCTGTGGTTTTCTGAGACTGGGGCTCCGTGACACCAGTAGCAGAAGCCTCCCATCCCTGAGCAGGAGTTAATTCTCTGCATAAATCGAACTCTGACAAATCAAGATTGCTTCCATAGAAAACCTTATCCAAGGCACACAGGTAATATTTCTCCCTAATGTGGGTTTGGTGGGTTTTTTGGTAGGGAAGTTTTTTTGCAGTCTCTTTTGTAACAACTTGTATCTCCCCACTGGTAAGGAGACTATTGGTGAACAAAATCGGTCAGTTAAATACATTCATACTAAGTGCATCTTATACCTTTACCACTACAAACGTGATTGATTAGCTGTCTTGAGAAATTTATAGCCTTTGATAAGATTGCACCAAGAGAAGTGCCTTGTTAGTTTTAAATGGAGAACACAAAGATATTTTTGATGTTCCTCATTACTGATTTTCCGCTTGTGATGGAGATAAAATACAGTAAAGTGCTTTTTCCTCTTATGTATAAGGGCTCTTCTGCCTTTCATACCTGGCAAAATTATGTGGCCCACTTTACATTAGTATGAATGGCAATTGCCTTGTAAATGTGACGGCCATGAATGGGTGAATGGTCTATCATCTCTTATTTTGTCCTTTGTCTTTATGTTTTAGTCACTTTTACCCTCTACAAAGAAAAAAAAAAAAAAGCCATCATTTAGACCTGAGAAAACAGTAGCAATGTTCCGCTTCATTATGGATCTAGTGGCAGCTTTTATTTGATTTTGATGGTCTTTATATTTTGATGGGTGTGCTAAACAGCAGAAGCTATTTTAATCAAAAGAAAATTTCAACGAGAGCATGACCTATAAATAGTGGGTTTGATAGAGTCACAAAAGTTTCCCTACATGTTTGGAAATTATTTCTAGGATTTAACTGCAAAGGGCAAGTAAACCATGGCCCTTTAAGAGCTAGAAAAAAAGAGTGATTTTCAGGATCTTTAGTTCTGCTACTGAGTCATTGTATCATCTCAGCTAATTAATTTCACCTTTTATATGCTTCAGGATTTCCATCTGTGAATGAACTAATGACACCTACTTACAGGCAGTATTGTGAAGATTAATTAATTGACATTATTGAAGTATCCTGAGGTGGAAGTCCTGATGTAAGTACCAAATATTGTTACTGATACTTCCTAATTAATCACTTCACAGTAGCCGGCATGTGGTAATCATATTGGTCTAGAGCAAACAAACACAGAACTGGATTGTATTTGAAATCTGTGGGTTTGGTTTTTTTTCAGATTTCTGGTTTTATGTGTTGTTTGAACAATCTTGCACTATGAGTATCATAAGCTCCCTTCCTCCAGTGGCACGCAGAGGCACGGTGGGCTTGACTTTGGGGAAGGATGTGATCCCAGGGTTGTACATACAGTCCTGAGGCTGAGGGTACGGAGACGGGACTCTCGCTGGTGGTTTTCTTGCCTGTGCTGGTGTAACATCACCAACACTTTAAAACGTGATGCCCATTTTTAACAGCGATGAAAACGTGTTACAAAGTGTACAGCACCGATCCAGTCACCCCTGTGCCTGTGGCTGGGTGTCACTGAACAGAGACTTCCCTGCATGAAGGAGGATGGGAGGAGCGATGCCTTACACCGCAAAGCATCGGAAAGGAATTGATGTTGTGAAATTGTTCGTAATTTCTACAGATAATAAGATCTATTCTTAACTCCTCATGGCTGGGATGCTGTTTGCATAATGATACGGCTACAGCTGCGCAGGTCTTAGACCACACGTAAAATGACAGGAGTAGCTGGAAACAGTGGAATTTGTCTGAGCCTTGCTTTAATTAAATACCACCAAGCATATACCTAATTTTTTGTAATGTTGAATACACAGTTGAAAATAAGGGGAATGTAGTTGGTGTCTGTGTCACTATCCAGAGACTGATCACATCCCTAAGAGACTCGATGCACTCTTTGTTGTTGGAAATGTAAGTCACAAGATATTTTTTGGAATTACTTGCAACTGTTGCACAAGTGCAGGAGGGAGGTTTAAAGCTTCACAAACAATCATATTTCTTTTTCCTTATGTCACTTCTTTAAAAAAAAAAGAAAAGTCAATCACATGCAATTATGAAACTGCTTTGTGTTTGACGCAGTTGAAGATGTTTTCAGGCCACAAAAATGTAACTTTCTATGACTAATTGGAATTAAAAACCCACTCAGGCAATAAATGTCCTCACTCCTTGGAGTCACATGGTTCTTGGAAAGCTCCCTCTTGGCTGTGCAGGAGGTCAGTCTGTCAAGGAGAGACTCTGTGCACAAGCGTGCTAACGAGAGCGATTTCACACTTCTCCCCCTGACACAAGCTCTGCGTTCACCCTGCTGCCTCTGCACCCATTTGGTGTTAGAAGTTACAGGGGATGCCAGGCCATTGCTGAGCCAGTGTAGCCAGAGATGGCTTCCAGAAGGTACAGGGTCTCCTGCTCTGCAAAAATAAAAAGTCATCAAAAGCAGGGTCTCCTGTTCATCTCTGCTATATGGCTGCCCTTCTTTTCTGCAGTGGTGTTCCTGAAGCCAAACAGCCCTTTCATCATCACCCTGGCTTAGCAGCGAAGTTGCCTGTCAATAATAGCAGGCCGCGCCTCGTTCCCAGCTAACTGGTAGTCAGACAGCCAAAGAATGGCCTATCCAAAATTAGGATATGCTCAATGCACCATCCGCTGGTGTTGTTCCCATCGGCCTAATTATATGACTTTTGGGTCAGACAATGTCTCATTGTGTGGCCCTTGGCAGCTACAGGACGCCTAATGCTGCATGAATGTCTAATGCGGAGTTTGATGGCTATGACCAAGGCTGCAGTTCCACGCTGGAATTGAAAACATCCGTGTAGTTTCCATAGAAAACCAGGTCAATGGTGCTTCCATAAAGCATTAGCCCCAGGGAAAGCTTTGGTTGCACATTGCCTGTACAAACCCATGCATGGTGAGTAGTTTACTGTGCATTTCTTTTTCAGGTAAATGACGATTAAGGAATCAGATTGATTTAGTGACCTATTCCAGAATCCTAATTTATTGCAAACACCACCCTTCATCCATTTTATCTCTATCTTTTCTTCTGTTTTGTCCATTAAAGAACATTTCTCTTACGAACTTTGTGAGCATAAGGATTATATCTTTGTATCGGTAGGCTAAAAATAAATAAATCACTTTATGTTTTCTTTGACTGTAAAATTTTAGGTAGAACTATCCTATCTTTACAGCACTTCCTGTAAAAACCTGCCTTTTTATAGGCAAAAGCAAGGTATGAATGTAAAAGGGAATTCATTGTAGATGGAGGCTGTAATATGCTTGTTCATTTCAAAGGAGAATGTATAACTAATTACGTTTTAATTAAATCTCTAACGTCAACAGCTGGTTTTAAGGGAATCTTTTTAAGCTACATTTATTTTTAGTATTGTTTAATATTGTCTTTCCTTGCATGCATCTCCCTTCATGCATTATTGCCTTTTAAAAAGTTTTCCCTCTTTTCAAGTATCTCCTACCCATGGCATATGTTACAGGCTAAGTGCTGGTAAAATTACTTTTTTAAGATGCTGGCTGTGACTTTTCTAAGTAGTGAGCAAAAAGACATGACAGGACCAAAGTGCAATTTGTTCTCTTTTTCTCCCAGAAGTAACAGGTTCCAGTTCCAAACCCCAAATTGCTGAGGCTGTTTTTCAGCTGACAGTGGTTTCTGTTGGTGGCTGTTATCAGTTCCTCTACAATGCAGCTGTTAATTACAGTAATAGCCCAACTATCTCTTCAAATTGAGTGAGCCACACTGATTTAATCCTTCCTCCCACCTCAGCATCAGTGAGTATCCTTTAGCTCATGCAGAAAAAAAATAATCCAACTCTTTTTCACATGAAAAAACTTAGTCAGACTAAGGGCTTAGTGTTTTAGGGCTTGGTCCTGTTGACTTTCCTGGAGCTCATATCCACCATAAAGCTTCAGGTGTTGTTTCAGCTTCTTAGCATTCTGGGTTTGTTGTTTCCAGCCTGGCTCATCCAGAAGCTGAGAGGGAGGACAAATAGTCTTTCTTCCATGTGTAGAAGCTTGGAAACTCTGTCACAGGACTCAGCAGTGTCTCAGCTGCCATCTGAGCCACCGCAGGACTTCGAGGTGAGCTCTGTCAGGCTTTGGGGTCAGAGCCACACCGTTGATCTCTGTCCCTGGCCCAGCAAGACCCAGATCCATTGCTCACTCTCTCTGCTGTAAGGAGACACAGCTCTACTCTGCACCCCTCCACTTGGACCTGAGCATGCCTGACAGCCATTGCTGTCTGTCTGTGGGGGAAGGAGCTGATGGCAGCTCTCCCAGGTAGGCTTAGCTCCTTCAGCATCCTGCGGGGTATAGCTATAGTACTGCTGAACCTGTCTCACCCATGGTAACATCATTCAGGGGCATCTTCCAGCCCTGTGAAGGAGTTGAAATACTTCCTCCCCTTTCTCTCTGCTCTGATCAGAGGGGTTGGTTTATGTTGCGGTGGATTTTCAGGCTCTTTGCCTGCAGTAGCTGGGCTTCCTGTAGGTGTGGGTCAACCCCCAGTAAAGGCACCCTCTGTAATCTCCTCCACTCTCCCATCACCTCTCCTTTTGTTGAACTAGATGGGGTTTTTCATGATTCAGATTAAGTACTCCAGAAATGGAGGGAATTATTTGAGAGATGATGACTGTATTGCTGTGCAGGAATATGTAGGTAGTATCAGTTTACCATCTAAACTCTCATTTTCTTTAAACATCAAAAACCTGTAATTGTGGAAGCCCTGTGTTGGTTTTGGAAGGTAGCTCACTTATAGATTGGACTGCCAGTTTATTTGCTAAAATTGCATTAACAATAAACAAGAATTCATTATCTCTTTCAGGAAACCAGGCAAGAGGCTCAGAAAGACTTGATGTCTGAGGCTGAGATAATAATTGATGCAGTGGCAGTAAAATAATGGCAAAAAATTGAAAAACTGGTGAATCTTCCTGCAAATGCACGGTGATTATGTTTTTCACTGATAAACAGGGATTTGTGAAACCCATGATTTACAAGAGCTGAGTTGACCCTTTTTATTTTACTGTTCAATTTCTCCTCTATCCTTAAAAATGTGCTGAATCTAATTTTGATCTCAGGCAAGTGTAAATCACAGTTAACACTGGTGACATCACTGTAACTTCATGCATCTGAAGTCAGTGTGTTTGAGAGAAAAATCAGACCTGTTCAGTCAGATTCCTCGGGAAGGGGGGGCAGGGATGTCTTCAAAAGAGGAGCAAATTCACACAAGTGATACAAATTATCCCTAGCCCAATGCTGCTGTAAATGAAAGCTGAATCTGACCAGCTTTGCACCGTGCCTTGAATAGTATTATTGATGAAGCACACCACAACTCTCTCTACAGCAGAAATGTATTTTATTTCAACAGTGTAAAACAATCAGAAATACTAAGATGTGTGGCATTTCTGCAGCGTGGTGAAGGACACTCCTGTGCCCACTCCTGATGGATGGGTGAGCTGCTCTTGGAGTGGCAGACGGCTCACACCATTATAATGAATTGATGAGGTAACCGAGCCTAAAAAATGATCCTTGGGGTGCTTGCAAGCATTTCTGAGATTATCATACTGAGCAAAAGCACTTGCTATGGTCCTGTGGGACATACACAGGACAGAGAGTTAGAGTTGGGCTTGCAGCTGTGCCTTCTGATGTGAAGTAAATGACTGGATTTCTTCTCTCAATTCAGTTACTAAACAGGGAAATGGTCTTGGCATGCTGTATTAGGGTAGCGTGAAGACAGGCTGACAGCTATTAAAACCTTTACAATTCTGGATTGGACAGAATAATGGAAATGTGCAGCGTCTTGTTATGTTGGAATTAGCAAAATGTAGAATTAGCAAAGGTGGCTAATCCCTGGTGTTCAACAACAATTTCTCTATACCAGGACAGAGAAACAGGACCAGTAAGACGTGCTGCAGCTAGGCTGGTGGGGGCTGCAGCATAACAGCCCTTTGATTTGTTGGTCTCTCAGAACTTTGCTTAATGCGTTACTGTTTCTTCTTGTTAGAGCTGATTGAATTGCATAAAACTGAATTCCAGGAGCTGAATAGCTACATGACATTGTATTAGAAGACATACCAATCACTCTAGGATTGCTTTCCTGATGTCAACAGCATGTACTGCATACCAACATCCGAACCGTGCCAGAGCCGCTCTTCTGTGTGCCTGGAAAGCCGCATGGCAATTTGTGTGAAATGAGCATATCTGGCATGCTGGGTTATTGAAAAGTTGAGTAACTCTACTAGTGTTATTTTCAATAATATTTACTGGCAGACTTTATATATTGACTTTTAGACCTGCTGTCATGTTGGATTACCATTAGCATAGAAATTGCAAAATTCTGGGGGTTTTTTAGTGTTTTCACAGGTAGCACTTTTACTTAGCAGAGTGTCATGCAGAAAGCTGCTGTGCTTTATTTGACCCAACTTCTTTCCTACCTTTCACCTCTCTGGCCATGGTAGTTTACAGACAAGCTGCAGCAGAAGAATTGTGCATAGAGATGGTGAGGCTTTGCTCGGATGCCTTGAAGCATTCAGAATTTCAGAAGTCCTGGTGAATGCTAGGCTAGCCAAGTGAACTTGCGCTTTCCTTCTGACTTCAGTGTGTCTGGGAGTTTCCTGCCATGTACATTTGCTGCACAGTCAGCAAGAAAACCTTTCTTTGCCTTCAAGCTTCACGAAAGAGGTATGTTCTGTGTGGCTGATAGCCCAGGGAACGCGCGGTGTCTCCAGTCAGGAACATGCTTTTCCTGTTGTGAAGGCTATTCAAGTTATCTGTGTATAATATCATGAGCTGGAAGAGAAAGGGGATTTTGTGCCCTTTGAAGAAGCTCCTCCGGATTCTTTTCTGCCTCTCTTCAGTGTGATACACCACTATTTACATTCTTTTTTATCTCTTCCCCCCCCGCCCCCCCCCCTTGCTCCTTTGTTTCAGGCAGTCAGAGACTGGCTTTGGTCTTGCTGGTGGATGTAGGTTTTCGTTTCAATGTGTTACTGGATTTTTTGGTTCCAGCACAGAAGCCAGGCTGGCTCACAGCGTCTCCTCTTTGCATTAGGTCCTGTCAGGTCTCTCCTGCACTGATGCACTTATTAAAAGCTTAGTTATTTATTCATTTCCTCTTCACTATCTTTAGGTATACACTTGGACTTGGAAATGAAGTGTCTTTTTTTTTTTCTGTTTGTTGCCTTGCTCTTTTTTGTTCTCTTCTATCAGTATGGAAACCCATCGTTCTGGTACAGGACTCACCCTGGAAACCAATGTTTCCAACCCATTTAACTGCACAAATTATTTTTCTGGATTATCTTTTCTGCTTTTCTGAATAAAAAATGCTAACATTGAGGACTCCAGGAATTTTCTTTTTGCCTTATTTGCTCACAAAATACAGCAAAAATGTTTTCATTTACAGACCTGACTGAATTACCTGACTTCTCATTGCTCTGGGAATGTTTACAAAACTCTAGTCAAGTTTCAATGTTTGCATTTATATACCTGCCTTAATTTTCCTTTTATTACTTATGATCCTCTTAAATTAAAATATTTTGGAAAGGTATGACAATAACATGTTACAATAGGGCCTATTGGGCCCCTAGGACTTGTGTGGTCTTGGCTACTCTATGCTTCTTCTCCTGTAGCTGAGAATGCCCTGTCAAATGGGAGACGCAGAGCTGAAAGGGAGGAGGGTGCTCTGGGGTCTGGGAATGATCCCCACTGGCGCTGCCCTAAAGCTCTGGCTCATGCTGCAGGGTCTGTGGGGATGGCAGGGAGGTGATGCACGGGATGTCTCTGCCCTTGGTCCAGGAGGGGATGTTGTACTGGCAAACCTTTCCTGGGGAAGGGAGGATAGGCATGGCTTGGGTTTATACTGAGGGGGAGTTTTGGAAAAAGCTGCCTCTCAGTAGGGGTGCCCAGGGGTGAATGGATGGTCTGATGTGACAAGTTTGCTTCAGACTGTGTGTTTTTGCAAGGTTTTGGTGCTAACCTTGATGGAACAAGGTAGAGGACTTAAAGGAGTGGGCTCCAAGCTGCAGCTCACCACACACCCTTTTAAAGTGTTCTGCTTGAGGAATGGAGATGTAAAAAGTGCATCACAACAGCCCTCAGGGGCCAGACTGGAGCATGTGTGGAGGGTAAAGGGATCTGGAGGGATTTCTCCTCACAGAAACATGTGATAGAAAGCTAGGAATTGGAAATTTCAGTGGGAAATAGCTAATAGTACCAGAGAGAAAAGGCCAAGCTGCAGGCAAGCATGGACCATCCTCAAGACAAGCAGCTACCCGAGTGCGTCACACACTTGCATGCACAAAGTGAAAGACAGGGATGGAAACTAGAAGGTCTTGAATCCAGAAGTTCCAGTCACACAGTGGGATGTGGTTTATTTCAGGGAAATGAGCGTTTGTGATCACCTGGATCATCTGCTGGTACCTTTCTAGACAGGTGCTCCTAAACCTAAATTCAAATAGTTTAATTTTGAGGGAAAACCTGCCGGTGCAAACCAGACTGAAGACACTTCTGCATGCAAATGGGACAGGGGGAGGCTTGCTTTGGAAGCACAAATGTAACAGATGTGGCAAAACAGAGGAAGGTAAAGGTATGCTGAGAACGCAGCACAGAGGGAAAAGCCAAATGTTGGGTAGAGGTAGAGAAAGGGCCTTTCACAGAGAAGTCACAGCAACATAGTGACTGCAAGGAGGTCATTAGCACTGCCCTCTAAAACCTGCTTGGTTATTGGAAGTCAAGGGTAAATTCCCTATCAGATCAATCAGTGCTTTGGATAGAGCAAACCCAGGCAATTATAGAAACAGACAATTTCCATGCTCTGACTTTAACTTGGCTTTGGGTTTTGGGGGGGCGTGGGGTGTTTAGGTTTGGGGTTTTTTACAGCATGAAATGTGATTAGGCTCCAGGCAATTCCTTAGATGTTGAAGAGATTAGATGGGAGGCATAGCACAGGTAGGTTTTCGCAGGTGTCATCGTCATTAATAAGGGGCTGTTTGCCATGCAGGTTATCACCTGGTAATATAAAAGTGATCGGAATCGAGAGGCACAGCACAATCACACCTCTGTCAAATTAGCCAGGATGAATGATGCAAAGTTTATGCAGCTTTATTTTTCAGATTAGCTTTATGCTTGCTGTGGGAGGATGCCTGACAGCAAGCCAGACAAGGTTAGCAGCTGATCCGGCGTGAAGTCTTCAAGTACAGAGTTACCCCATTAAAATTTTTAAAACAAGTCTGCAAAGGCAAAGTGCATCTGCATTGGCCCAGTGATTCCCATCCAGTGGTCACAATATTGTGTGATAGCATAAAAGCAGATTTAGCATCTCCTCAGGTTGGCAGCACAGCTCCCTGTGGTTCATTTTTCCAAGGCTTAGGCCCCTGGTGACCCCAGTCTGAGCAGAGCAGGAGCTCAGCGTGTCGAGGGGCAGGCTGGCAGGTACCGTAAATGCATGTGTGGGGTGTGGCCTGGTTGTGGTTATGTGTGGGGAGCCTCAAATTGCACTTGAAATTTCATTGTGGGGAAGCAATTGGTTTGGGGTTGGTTGGGTTTTTTACATAATTGTATGCAAGTTAATTCTGAAAAGGTGCCTGCAGATGTTTCCAGCACAGTAAGACAGAGGAGAATGAGCTCGGTAGGTTAATGCCTGAGTTAATACTAATGCTGGTTTTATTCTCTGGAGCCAACTGTTAAAACCTCTGGTGATTTCCAATTGGGCATTAAAGGCTTCCTCCAGCCAGCTCTGTCTCCTCTCTGTGCATCTTTCTGGAAACCTCTGGGTCTGAAAGGGGTTTCTCCCTCTCCACACCGCCTTTCTCCACCTGATGTATTCACGCTGTCCCATCCCGCACTTGTGTGCCTAAGCTCATTTATCCCTCTGGCAGTTAATGTGGTAACATACACACAGTGACAAGACAACTGAATAGCTTGTCATGTTTGTAAATCAAATGCAAATGGGAAACTGATGCTGACACAAACATTTGTGGACAGGGGACAGGTGGGAAGAGGCTCTATACTTCTCGTAGAGTGTAACTCTTCTTTGGTTTTAATGTAATTTGATTTCACTTGAATGATGCTTTTCCAGGCCCTGTCAAAAGTACTTGTCTGGCTGCAGCTGGTCACTCACTTCAAGACTAGAACCAGTACCAGACATACTTGGGAAGGGTGAAAATGGCCAAGGAGATCTCCAGTTGCTCTTTGCCAAGAGAAACATCATTACCAGGCAGTGCTGTGCTGGTTCTGTATCTCTGCAGCGAGGAAGGTGGTGCAGTGTCCTGGGAACTGGCTGGAAGACTCTTGAATTTATGGACTCACAACTTTCTAAGGTAGTATCATTTAGGCAGTCTTATAATTTTAATATCTGTTAAATTGAAGGGGTTTCTTAAAATCAAGATGCCTAAAGTAGTTTGGGCTAGAGGTGATTTTACTTTCCATGTGAGCAAGTAACGTATTTGCTGCCAGGCAGTGTGGTTTTCTGCTGCACCAGTGGCTGTAAACAGGTCCCAGGTTGTCTCATGTCTTACCATCACTTTAACATGGATTGTGGGGTTTTTTTCAGTTCTGACTAGCAGAAGCTGTGGAAAAAAAATCAGATGAATTGTGTGTTTCTCATGGTATCAGTTTAACTTAGTATGATATAATTTCCCCCTCCAACAAAATGGGTTGCTGAAAGATGTATGAGAACAGGTGAACATTTTCTGCCTGAACAACTATACTGGGAACTATACATTTTGCATAGGTCTGCTGTGTCTGCAGCTCAGAATGCTGAGCAGGAATGTGGTACACACTGTATTAACTTAGTAGGGGAACTCCCTTTGAGTAGAGCATTTCCTTGGCTGGATCAGAACAAAACGTTTTCCCTGGACACCCACCGGGAGTGGAGGGGAAGGATTTTCCCTGCCCTGACTGTGAGCTGGCACTTGTTCTCTCCCCCAGCTCTTCAGAGTGCCTGGGTGCCAATTTTTGATCCTTTGAATGGTTCCTAAACTGGTGCCTAGAGCTGAGGGAACGGATATCCCGTGCAGAAACACTGAGCCTGGCGTGATACTCTTCCTTCTTTCAAAAATGGAAAGTCATTAAAAGCAAAAATGATGGATAAGTGGTGTTTAATCAAGGACTATCTTTAAGTGGGTTCAATTGTGAAGTAGCAAAGGGGTAGAGAGGCTAATTTCCGTATAATAAATGGCTCCACTGAAATTATGTCATCAGAAAAGGGTAATACATGTTTTGTGGAATAGGGAAGCATCACTGCTAAAGAAAAAAAAGAGCATCGACATTCATTGGTTTTCCCTAATTTTAATGTTTGTGTTGGGAGACCTCTTTTCTGCAGAAAATTTAGAACAAATAAAGAAGCTGTAAATATCAGTACAGGACTTTACCCCCTCCCTGAGAGTGGTCCTGATGCCTTGATTCACAGTGGTCTCTCCCTTCAGTGCTGTGTCAGTTGGGATCTGAAGGGGACTGTGAGCCACCGTGATCAGCTGCTGCTGCTAGACAGGCTGGTAGAGCCCAGGGGAAAGCTGCTGTTCTAGGATTGCTCCTGAGGCATTTTCCACCCTCTTCAGACTTCATGATTGACAAGAGTAGCTCTGAGCAGGTGGCCTCACGATCTTCTGTCACAGGAGCTTTGGTCAAACTCTTCCATATGTGGTTTTGTTAAAAGAGATTTTGCACAAGGTTTGGGGTGTCCCCCAAAAAACCCAAAACCAAAACAGTGATTGCAAGAGAACTTTCTCTATACATTTTCTCCTAGGAAGGATTACCCAGGTGTCTGTTTGTCGCATGGCTGATCATGTTCAATTCTATAGAGAAAAAGGGGAAATTGCAGCAATGATGGCAAGTGCTTTGAGGTGTCAGGCTTTTCTTCGTTAGCTGAGAGCTGAGGAGGACTTCTGGTGGCTGCTTTCTCTTGCTTTCTTCTTCTTCATGTCACGAGAAACAGCTGCAGGGCAAGGAATCGGTACCTCAAGTCTCAGACATGTTTTCATAGGTCAGTGGGGTATTGGCTTCCAAATCATCTTTTTTACCAGAATAGTGATCACTGGTGGCAACAACTGAGTTCTGTAGGACACTGCTTCTTCCACCCGTCTGCTGAGTAGTACCTGGCTCAGTGGAGCTGCTCTGTCCATTTCTGGGAGTCCATTTGACATCAGGGAAGATCAGTCATGCTGGGTGAAAATGAATTGTTAGAAAAAAATTGTCAGAAAAATTTTCACAAGAAAACCCACCTTTCCTTCAAAATTCCTCAATTAACTGTGAATGGTGCCAGGAAAGATCCTGACCCTGTTACACCCTCTCTGAGCTAAACCTGGCTGTAGGCTGAGGGACTCTCCACATGTTTTAGCTTTTGGCTTTTCTTTCTGTTCCTCCCAGAGAAGTTGACTGACCCAGAAGCCCACTTGGCCATGGCACAATTCAAGGTGTATGCACTGCTTTGAGGAAAAACAAAAGTGAAAACCCAGTACAAGTGTGGTTTCTGGAGCAGGCAGTTAACTGGGCAGCAGCAGGTCTGCTTTCAGGTCCCAGGTCTGCTACAACCATCATCCGTAATTTTATGGGGGTCATTTCATGCCTCTGTCTGGTCAAACAGAGGGAGCAGTGCTTCTGCATCGTCCGATGGCTTTCTGCTGTCCATCCTTTGGAGCAGGGCTTCTCTTTGTTTAGGCGTTACCCAGCGTGACAGTGATACAATCTTGCTTGAGGTCTGTGCAGCCTCCAGTAATAGTAACACAGACAATCAGTTAGCTGAAACAGAAAGAAGCATTCAAACAATATGCCTGTGAGGTTTCTCTCTTCCTTGGATATTATTATGACGGTTTTTTTGTTTGATTTACTTTATACTTCTAGGAATATTTATTTAACTTATTTATGATATTATGATTTTTCTTAGAAAATCAGGATGTGGTTCCGAGTGGTCAGATGGATAATGTCTTTATTCTTGTTGCTTCTCTTGAAATAATCTTGTAATAATCCACAGCCTTTACTTACTTCAGGAACTGAATGTATTAAAATTTTTGCGTAGTTTTTCTTCTCTCAGATGTGATGAAACACGTACCCCCCCTAGCTGGCTGGATCCAGACCCTCTGTTTAGGCTGTGACAGCCACGTTGCTCCATGCTCAGTGCCACTGCGACTGCCAGACCTTCAGCATAAGCCAGGTAATCTAGTTAAAAGCAAGAGTATGCACTTTATTTTTCCCTTTCAGAGGTTATATCTGGTGACTGTGTGACTGGAACAATAAGCCTAACCTCAGTTTTGCAGTAACAAGGCAGCTATGAGTTTTCTGGGTAAAGGGTATTTTGACTGACATGCAAGTAGCTGTAGCTGTGCTGCACAATGGAGAAAATGACTTCATTTAACAGCTTTCTGTGCCAAGAAAGAAATAAAACAGTTCTGAGAATGGTGAAGATTTTTTTTCCTGTTTTAATTTTAAACCTAAAAGAAAAAGCAGTTGCCATATAAGTCCAAGTCAATGGAATATATAAATCTTTAAAAAGGTTTCATAAAGTAATAATGACTTTAGTATATGTACCAAATGAGATTAAAGAGCTACATTTGGTTCTAATACAGAGTTTCACATTCAAAAGGACCATCAGTTTCCTGTTTAAAATCTACTTATATTGAGCCGAATAGAGTTCAAACATAATGCCATTGTATTTCAGACATTTATCTTAATTTAAAACAGCTGAAAAACATTAATAACAGAGCAAGGAGATGTGGAGGTATAGGCACTTCTCCCTTCCTTCTCTGCTTTTTGCAATAATGAACTGGGATCTAATGAACCCCTGCTTAGGCAGTTCTGCCACTCTGGCAGGAGACAAGGTGCAGAGTCAGCCCCATGGAAGCCATAAGAGAAAACAGCCTTTCTGAGGGGCGAAGGACACGAGTGAAGCTTGCCTCACAAAGTGCTAAACAATGATTCCTTGGGGTGGTTTTTACCTAGAGCATCTTCATGAAGCCTTTTCAATCCCAGCACACTAAGCTGAAACTCGCTGGCATGAACGCTTCCCTACTTCTTGGCTCCTGTCCCAGGCTCCTCTTTCTTTCCAGTGCAAATTCTCCCTCTGCCATGACTGTCTTTAAACATATAATGTCTCAAATCATATCACTGTGCATTTTACATGTCCTTTGTATGCATTTCACCTTTTATTTGTAATTCCACAGAGGGTTCGTTAATTTTGTGCCAGTTGAGCTTTATGGAATTGTTCAGCTGCTTGAAGCTCTGAATCCAAGTTGATTTCTCTATGCCCATTAGAGCTTCGTCTCCCAGGAGGAGATGGTGAGTGAAAAAAGTGCATGATAAGGACATCAGAGGTCAGTTTTAGCATAAATACTTGAAATATGCTAATTGGGGCTGGGGCATTTTTGTGCTAGGTGCTGTACAAACACAGAGAAGAGCCAAGTCCTGGCTCTGATGGTCTGTAATGGAGGCAAGCTGTACAATAATTTTCCAGTGAGTTTTCACACTAGAATAAATTACCTTGAAACCCCTTCAGAATGATAAAGGAATCTTCTAGTTTGATGTTCCACTTATGTGGGAACACCTTTTCCCCAAAGACGCCAGATATCCCACCAATCAACGTATCTGTCTAGTGGAATAATGTGAGAATGTAGTTTTTATTATCAGGATCTTCCTAGGGAGCCTTAGGTACTTTGTAGTGCTATATTCTTTGCAGTTCTCAGAATCATGTGCATTAAAGGTTGCTTAACAGCTGGTGAGTCACACAGCTCATTCTTTGAGCTCGAATGCTCCATTAGGACACATCCACTAGAGGTATTTTAACCTTTGGAAAAATCAATACAAGTGGCTTAAGCATTCTAGGTTTTAAGAAGGAAAAAAAACACATCAGAAAATCCTAAATAACAACAATCTGCCTACACGATGTTTAAATAAATTAATCTTTGTTCTAGTAGGTGAATCTTAGGGGTGTAGCATTTGCTAGAGAGCAGCACAGCTCTGGTCTCAAAAGTCACTGTCCTTGGGCACCGAGCAAAGCTGAGTTTCTGGAGGAAGTAAAATGTCTTCTGCATTAAAAAAACCCTCTAGTTCATTTTGTTCAATATTGCATGTGGGCACTTGGAAGAAGAGTATTCCCTAATTTCACCAGGAAGTTGGTCCTTCCCTTAAACAATGAACTGTTTTGACTGCAGATAATTGTAAGTATGGCTTGTATGTGCCTGACTAAATAGCCAAAATGAGAGAGGAATTTCATGGGCAGTATGTATGTCCCTCTGGTTTAAATGTACCTCATGTTAAATGAGTTGAACTAGCCCTGGTTTAGTCAAACTTCTTGAGGAAATGAAGTATATGCTCCCACTTTGCTGGCCAGTGCCTCTCATCTGTGATGTAACTAGGTGGAGAAAGGCTGATTTGAATCAAATTTGACTGTGAGATGAAGGGCTGAAGGATATTGCAGCCTTCCAGATTTCATAAGAAGAGGCAGTCCAGCAGCGGGAAAACAAATCACTGCTCCCTTGAGGGAAAATACTGCAGAATTAGCCCAGTTGCATTATTAGACACCCGAGAATCCAGGCCTCTGCCATGCACGCACAAGACATCATTGAAGAAAACCAGATTTCCAAACTCCTGCCTGTGGAATGATTCCTTTGCATAAAATAGCAAAGCAGTTTAACTTTTCTCTTACAGTATAACCTCGGCGGTTTTACTTCTCATTAATTCTCCTTGGAATAAATAAGCTAGCTGTGTAAAATCACCAGCCACGTATTGGAACTCCTGGATTTCCACTGCTTTGGTCTCTTTGCATCCATTTTATCCCGAGTACAAGGTGGAGAGGTTGCGCAGTGCTTTGCATCCTCTGAGCAGGTGGGTCAGGTTGTGGCCGCAGCACTTCCCCTTGCACGTGGCCAAGGGATGCGTTGATGGCAGGGCTGGCTGGGAGCAGCTTTGGGTCACCGTCTGATTCCTGGGAAGCATACATGCTGGCAGTGAAACCCTGGCCAGACTATGGTGGGTTCAGGATCCCACTGCAGCCCCTGGACAGCAAGCAGAATGCCCAGGATGTGGCACTGACCCACTGCCCTGTATTAGGACAAGGTCCAAAGCTGCCAGGCGCTTTCAGTGTCCCAGGTTTCAGGTACAGCACGGGGTTGCTGTCTCTCTGCTAGAAGCAGAGCCTGGGTCTGGTGGGAGAACAGCCATTTCGTTGTGCCAGAGAACGGGCGGTGCCAGCCTTCCTAGCGATGGTGCGTGCCGATTGCACCGCGCTGTGAAAATGTGTTGGGATTGCTGTGAGGCACAGTGCAGGGAGAGGAGCGCTATTTAATACGAGGAGAATTTTCTGGTACTTAATGCCACCAGAATGTCAGAAGAGTTAATGGCAGATGTGGTTGTGAAACTGTTCTGTATTTTTAGACAACCTTTAATTAAGACACTTTGTATGTAGCAGCGACCAAATAATATGCTGCCACTTGAAAGCTGTCAGAAGGGAAAAAGTGTACAAAGCTTCTAAATGCAGCCCTCTTTATTTTTATCTGAAAGTGAATTAGGAAACCTTTCCAGTAACAATAACTGTCCTTTCACATGAAATGATTTATTTAATGCACACTGTAAATACTTTGGGCATCTATATGGATTTATACTTAACCCCTTTCACTTCACGTTGCTTAATCTAGCCTCATATTAAAAAGATTACATCTGAAAGCTGAATGGGTTTTGTGATCCCAGCCTTTTATTCTGAGACTAATGTTTTATATAATTATTTTGATACAGCAGATTTTTTTCATCCTCTCGTAAACCTTTGTAAGGGGTGAATAGGCCTTTCAGGGTTTTCGTTTGGATTAAATTAAGAGAAAACAAATGTACAGAATACAATTCCAGTTTGAACTTGAAGATGCCTTTATTAATAGATTATTTATAAGGTTAGAAAGATGCTAACTTGATAGAGGATTCTTTAATAGAGCCCTAAGTCGTACTTGGATACATTAGAGATACAACATTTATCACATAAGCTCAGGTTTGGATGGAAAGCAGTGAGGTTTCAGTAAAACAAAATATGAAGAAGCAGAAAAAATTGTATAAGCATCTTCTGGATGTTTCTAGAATTTTGATACCCATCACCGTTAGGATAAACACAGGTCAACAGGCAATTTGATTATTAGTCAGCCGATATATTATGTACATTTACAGAATTAAATTGGCTAATGTAAACTCTTCCAGGCTGTGTTCAGAGGCTGCCATTTGAGGTAAGCAGCAGGCTAATTGAGTACTACCACTATCTTCAACCTTCACCTACCCATATGCAAAGGATGAGCACACCCACCAGGCTATGGGTGGAAGACTCACAAGGGTGATGTCTGCTGTGTGCAGGGTGATATCCATTTGCAGGCTCGCTTGCTCTACCTGTGGTGCTGCCAGGTCTCGTTAAGGCAGAATCAGGCCCAAAGCAGCCCAGCACAATTTTGCCTTCTGCAGGACCACTTACATGCAGCTGAAATGATAGCAGGTGAGCCTCTTTTCTGGCTCCTCGATTCAGATTCAGCTTCCGTGTGCCTCCTTCATTCTTTGTGTCTCGTTAATTTTGTCGTTGGTATGTGCTTTGATATGCTAATGTGTAGGGAGAATTTGCCAGCAGTTTCAGAGAGGGAGACAATCTCTACTCCTCCAAGACTGATCAGGACGTTCCTACGAGTCCACATCACCATACTTCACGGCTAACAAATGCCATCCTGCTTTTTCCTGTGTACCTGTCACCAGCCCATTGATACCTTTTGTAACAACCTGCTGCTTACTGTAATTATTTAAAGCATCTATAGAATGCTATTAATATGTATTCTACAGTGATGCAAGTAAAAAAAAGGCTGTTATCTGTATTCAGTGGTAATGCTGAGAGAAATTCTCCTTGGGTTTTCAGGTGGAAAAAGGTGGAAAAGCTCACTGAAATGGCCTCTGGGTGTGCCAAGGATGGCAATAAAAATGAGATGTGTCTACAGGGTTTCAAAAACTGAGGGGCTGCGGCATGCACAGGTTGGTTGGCTCTTGTGTATATGGCTATGGGTTGTTTTTTGTAGTGTCCTGTGGGTGAAGAACACACAAATGGGCAGCAGAAGAACATGTCCTATAGCTAAAGGCAACAACCTATTAATTAATTATTAATTAATTTTAAATTCAAGAGCGCTCTTTAGTTCAGTGAGCTTTTTGTACTTCTCAAACCCGGGATAAGTTAGCTGATCACTGTTTCCACAGGTGCTTTCTTACACATCACTGCTTTGTAGTGGATCAGAAACCAGGAGAGGAAGAAAAGAGAGGATCAATTTCTCCTGTTATTTTTCAGAGAATCTCTTCTAATGCCTCTGGGAATGGTGCCACATATCTCGAATACCAGCATCTGAACCAGATCTGATGTCTTTGCTCACACTGAACAGCACTCTATTCTGCTAGTAGGCCGACAAAAACGCTCGAAAGCTGTTAGTCACAGAAATGCCACCTCCCAAAATAGTACTTCAGGCAGCGATATACCAGAGCCAGAAATCAGTGGGATTAATAGTAGTGCAGGTCATAATGACTGTTGCCAGAGGCATGAGACTTTGTCCCTGAAAGGCTCTTTTTGAGGACTCTGTGTTGGTGGTTAACAGTGGTCAAGTGAATATTATTTCAGAAAGACAAATTTTGCACTAAAGATGATGTCTGCTGTTAGACTGGCTTGTACAGTGCAAGTCCATGGCCAGAACACACAAGCCCTTCTACAGGGCTGATACTTCGACCCTAGAAAGAAAGAATTCCTTTATATAAGATAGTACTTTTATTTCAGTGGCAAAATGCCCAAGCTTTTCTTAGTGGTGTCCATGTGCCTGCAGCCAAAGGTGTGCCAGTTCCCTGTGCACACAGGCTTCATCGAAATATATCCTGTAAGGATGTCTGCAGCGTGGCAAGGGGAGGGAAAATACAGACACATCGAAAACTGGAACAAAGAGACATCGTCCCTGACAGCTGTGGTAAAAATAAAATATTAGAGCTGTCACTGTCCTGGGTTGCTAATGAATTGTGATGGATTGAGATACCTTCATTACTTTGCTCCTGATCTATTACTTTGGTGTAACCAAAGGGTACATCTGTTCTTCAGTGACTGCCTCAGACTCATATTCATGATCTCTAATAAAGATATTTTGGTAACGAGTTTACTGCAGCTCCAAAACCCGCTCAAGAAGCTGGTTAAAAACTTTGGTGATTAACTTGTGTTGTTACCATCAGTTTCAGACCTGGTTTAAAATGAGCTTTGCCACATCTGTGGGAGTTGCAGTGTGTGGACATAGGCCTGATTTGTTATTACTAGTTATGCATGAATCTATATAACATTATAAAGGCAGGCATTTTTGCTGTTGCCACCTGAGCTGTGAAAGCAGAGCTAAATGAAAGAGGAGTTAGCTGGTCAAACATTGAATTTTGGCCTTAGCAAGCAGACAGTCAAACAGCTTCTTAAAAGGTAGCATCTACTTTGACAGACTCAATTACCTACTTAAAAATGACTTGCAAGCTATCAGGAAAGTTTAGCTCTGTGGTACTGAATAGAAAAGGTGTTTGTGGTGTTTTTCAGTATTCATTCAACATCACAGAGGGCTTATGCTTGACTCTTGTTGCTTTTATATGCAGCTGGGTATCAAGGGGCTGTGTGGCAGATGCAGGTGAGCACAAGAAGCCTCATGGCTTTATGTGCTTCAACTGGGAGCCTGCTAATGAGCCTATAAAGGGATTAGGTTGCCCTGGTGCTTGATGGGTGTTTGGTGTTTCTTTTCTTTCCTCCCCTATGCCTTTCCCTTTTCTTCTTCTCTCTCAGGGCTGTATGGTTCAGCTTGCTTTAAAAGTGTTTTGGCCTGGACTTTGTACCCTTTTCTAGGCTGTCGCGTACCTCTGACAACATCCTTTTTAGTTGCTTTTTATTTTTATATCCAGGAATCTTTTCCTCAGGGGTGCATACTGATTTTTCTGGCAGGATGTTGCTATTGAAGCAGCAGAGGGCTGTGGGACCTCACCAAGAAATGTCAACCCTTTGCCATGAGGCAATGTGGCTGCATCTGCAGTACTTTTGGTGTGTGGTATCACGACTTAGGGAAGAGATTTCGACAGGTGACAGTGCTTCAGAAGGTAAGTTAAAAGCAGTATGCACTTGCTTCACTAAACTGGAAAATGCACTTTTACTTACAGTACTTGCTAACAAAGAATTACAGTGACTAACCGTCATTTAAAGGCTTCAGTCTTACACCTTGTATGGCCTGTCGTTTGAAATCCATCCAGGCTGACTGCGTGCTCAGTAAACCCCTGCATGATGCCAGCCTGGTGCTCAGAGACACAGGGTCTGTGTGTCTCATGGATAACTCCTCACTCTGACTGTCAGATGGACTTAAAATGTGGGCATCTGATTGCTCTGTGCAGTACATGTGAGGTGTGTGTTTTTAGTGAGTCACAGCATGCCGAACTGCTCTTTGTTAGAATTTGCTGGGCTGGGCTGGGTTCAGGACTGGTCCTTGCTGAGCACAACTTTGGTTTTCTGGCAGGTCTTGTGCTGGTAAGTCAGGATAAATACTGGGACTTTGACTAGCAGGTACCAGTGATCTGCTTCTATCGATGATTCCTGATGTTACTATCTTCCCCACTATGCTTTTGAAATTCCTTCTAATTAATGCTTCTTGCTGGGTCTCCTCCCAGAGTCTCTTCCAGTAAAGCTGAGGTGTACTGGAAACCAGTTCAGTCAGGCTCTTTCTTATGCACGTGGATAGGAGCAGACCTTATTTCCATGTGGAAATAAGTAGACTTTTGCCAAGTCAACTGGGAGGCATCTTCCAGCTCTCTGGGGAAGCAGCTGCTAGGAGACACCTCCAGAGCTGTGTGTATCTTCCCCACAGCTGGTTATTCTCCGCGTGGTCTTAGTGACCACAAAGCTGCCCATGTATGGCCAAGGGATGGTGGCATCCTGTAAATGGTGACTAGGGGAGAATCGGTACAGCCTGTTCTTCATCGTCTTTGCCCTTGAATCTCCTGCCTGCCCATGTCTGCACAGCAATGTTTTCTCTCACCTTGTCATCCCTTCAGCAACCTCCTCCTTCTGTTCATGTTGCTTTTTTAACTTCTTGGCTTTCTGGTCTGCTCCAGCCCCTTTGTCTACATGGGCCGAGTAGTTTAAAATACTTCATACGATGGCGTATGAACTTCCTACCTTGCTGGTTCCAGAAGAGCTCCCTGCCACCCTCCAAAGCACTGTGGCTATTGAGCACTGTCATTCCCGTTGTCATACCCACAGTACCTTTGTGTTGTGAGCTCCTTGAAGTAGAGGAATTTCTTGTCATTATTTACCTGTCTGCTGTGAGCTGATGTTTACACCACCGAGCTGTATCAATGTTACTCCTAGCCTGAGTCACAAAATGAGATGTGCCATACTTGACATAGGAACACGTGCTCTTCCATTAGCATTCATTATTTGTGGTCACAGTCAGACAGATAAAGATTGACATTGATAACTGCCTGAGGAGAGGAGCTGTGCACCAGCCTGCGCTTTGCTTGCCGCTTTGATAGCGCAGAGATGAGAGAGGAGCAGCCACGCAAGTGAGCAGTGGCTCCCTCCTTGCCTTGGCTGGCAGGTGTTTGCCTGTCATCTTCCACTTTTCCCTTCAGAAAGGCAACACTGGAAAGGAATTCCCATTAGCAATTCATAGGTATTTAATTAAATCACTTAGCTGGTAGCTAGTGGCCAGATCACTGAGAGTACCTCTCCAAACAGATGAAACCAGATTTACTGGTGCCATTTTCCTTGCTGCTACCACTTTCTCATTTGATGTGTAGTCACATTTCCTAGAGAAAAAAATTCTTATTTTTAATTTTTCCCATTTTTTTGGCAGTGCATAAGCACTCCCCCACATGACTCCCCCCCTCCCCGACCAGCATTCCACCATGTTGAAAGGCAGGCGATAAGGCAGATCAGAAAGGCTTACAAGATAAAATTATATATGTTATATCTCTCCTACTGTGGTCTGAGAGCTTTCTGGGGCTGGGGCTTTTTCTGTTCATTTATAGGGTGCTGCATGTAGTGGGGGTCTGAAGGTCATGTTTTACTGGAGCTACTGGATATACATCACAGCACTGGTTTGGTTCATGGGTCCCTTGATATATTAATTGCTGATCAGGACTTTTTAAATAGTTTGAAAGAGCTCTCAGTGCTGTGGTATCTATTTGTGACCCTGCTGCTTGCAGGCAAAATATCTACTCTCTGCTTTAAAATCTAGTTTCAAGTACACAGGTAGGATTTTGAAAGAGACTGAGTTTTTCCAGCTGCAAAATTCTCCTTTAAGGATAGTCAGGAAATGGGTATCTAATCAGACTGCTTTAGAAATGCCAGCGTTATATGGCTTATAGCCACCAAATGGGTTCTGTAGAAAATGTATGTACAGAACAGGCAGACTGTGATTTACAAGCTCAGGAATCCAGCAAGCACGTTTGTAATGGGATTCTTTCTGGGAGGTCTCTGTCATCTTTGAGAGGTGACCATTGATGTAAGTAATTAGAAATTTTGTGTTGCTTGGGGATGCTAAATGAAAACGGGTTATTAAACAGGTTTTACTGGAAACTATTTATGAATAATTATCTCTGGAATAATCAGGAACATTAAAATAAAAAGAATAGATATGTCATTAAAAAAAAAAAAAGAAAGAAAAGAGAGATAGGATCAAAAGGGATCTGGAATTAGCATTCCTCATTATTTTAATGCCAGAACATGTTTCTGTACTATTAATAGAAGTTAAAGCTGCTGCAGACTTTTCTGATTGCATTTCTACAGCTTGAAGAATCAGAATCGTCCTCAGGCTGAATATCCCTTTTTTAACAATAGCACCTGTTTTACCTTCCTTAGTTTGTCTCCCAGAACAAAAGAGGTCCTGTAAGGTCGCCTTCAGCTCTATCCAGAACCAGGATATTTTTCTTTAGTTTACTCATCACAGATCAGTCAGACAAGCTCTGAAATCTTTTGAAAATTGAATAGTCAGATATTTTTTCCTCTTATAAGCATTTTATAGTACAGCAATTTATTTCTTACCTCTTTTTAATGGCATTTCCTTCCAAATACGTTTTTCTCCCTATGTAACATTTCATTAAACTACAGAGCGTTTCAGCCTGGACTTTCCCCAAGCATTACGGGCTGTTCTCAGCCAGCCCTGTGAAGTCAGCTATTATTCCTCATAGCAGGGTTTAAAAATAATTGCCCAGCTCAATTTAAAAAAAAAAAAAATAGGCATTTAGATAATGATTTAGTTTATAAGGCATATTTATCTGTTACGGAGCTTAGTAATGAAAAAGACCTATTTACATATCAGGCCAAAATTATGAGGCTAATTATTTCCGTGTGCTGGAGGGGCCTGGAGCATGCCCTGGGGGTGTAACCCTGGGGATGCTTGAGTGGGAGCACCCATGGGTGCATCACCCCACCCCTGCTCTGGGCAGCTGGTACAGGCAAACCCTGGTCTGGGATGTGTTGAGCTCTGGGGGCTCGGGCCAGTGCCCACGCCGAGACGTCTGCTTGAGCGGTGAGGGTTGGAGCGTGGGCACAGTTATGCACCAACATGTCTGAGATGTAATTTCTTGTAGAGCAGTTTTGGGAAGGGACCTTCCCAGAGACGCGCTCCTGAAAACCTTGTAAAAGGATGATGAAAAGGGTAGGGAAACCAACCCTCATTTGCCTGAATGCTGTTGGGGTTTTTTTGGGTTACAATTTAACAACTCTATTTTATTTGAAATAAATGACTGCAGTTTGAGTCTGATGTAAATTCCATTGAAGATGATGGAAAGGCTGCTGTTGCTTATAGTGGGCTTTCATAATGGCTATATTAGACTTTTTTTCCTCTCAGTTTATTAATTAATTCTCTTGGTTTTTCTTCTAATTGCTGAGACAGAAACTCGATGGGCTGAGTGGCACTAAATCATTCAGAAGATATTTGAAAACTGTGTTTTTGCAGGGAGGTGGGGGATGTTATCCTTTCCTGGTGCACTGAATTAATCCTAGAAAAATAACAAAAATTAATGTAATGGGAGCGTATAACCAGGCAGCCACAGTTGAAAACAGGTTATTTTACTTACTTGCCCTGTGATTCTGTGGTAGAAATACGGGGTCAGGTAATAAAACCAGAACACACTCCCACTTAAATGAATGGAGCCATTCATTTCAAGGACAACTTCAGGGTTTTTTAGCCTAGCAATGTAACTAGCTGAATTCCCTGCAGGCAGATGAGCCAGTGAAGGAAAAAACGCTCAGAATAAGGATTCCAGGTTATATGCTTTAGAGTGTGAGGTTGGGTTCCCTCCCCACCTCCTCCCTTTCTCTTTGAATGTTGAAGCTAATTGCTCTTGTGGGGCTGGGGAGGTGACGGAGGGGGAAGGGGGAAAACTGGATTTGGTAGAGAGGATCTTTGTGAATTCTTCCTCCAGGCTGCAGAAGCATTTGAACCACAGGAGCTCTGCAGTTCTGAAATTCAATTAGATTCTGTAAAACGTGAGCTGCCTCTTTCTCCCAAAGAGAAATCCACTTCTCTGAGTGATACTGAAGTTCTTGGGATCTAAACAATGAAACAATATTTTAAGATAACAATAATGAGATCATTTCTCTGCAGGTGATGAAGTTAAGCATATCTGGAGCACTTCAGTCCTTCCAAGTGCTTCTCTGGTAACAGCAGCATCTGTGATGCTGGAAGCAGATACTAAGGACTCTTAACTTTTGTTTATTTCTGCAGAAGGCTGGTCTTGACTGTGGGAAGACTCCTAAAAACTAGAAGAGGCTCCATGAGCCCTTTCCCCCACTCAGGAGAAGTCTCCTTCTCAACATATTTTTAAAGGAGGTGAAAAGGAACATATAGTCAAAATAGTGTGTTGCTGGAAAATAAAGATATTTCAGATGAACAAATCTTATGGGTATGACTGTCCTGCTAGAAAGTCAGTAGCAATGCAGAAACATGGCATTATCCTTTGCAAGCTCAAATTGCAAGCAGTGCATCATCATCTGTGCCCTATAGGACCTTACCTAAATTTGCACTTGTTTGTGATCGTGGGGAGTGGTGGATAAGTGGTTACTGCTTTGCATTTCTGTCTCTGAGTCACTTGGTCTGTCCCCTTCAACAGCGGAGGACAGAGGGAGTTGGCAGGGCGTTTTTGGATATTCTGGAATGTGAACCAGGGAGAAGCCATCACTGGAGTAAAGGAAAAGATTGTCTTGTGCAGGTGAAGCAGAGAACAAGATCTAGATATCACTGTTGGTTCACAAGACAAAGACGATGCTTGGAGACTCATCAGTTGTTCTTCCACAACATAAACTCTGAGTGCTTCCAGCTCTGGTTAACCTAAGTGGTCGCTTTGTTGTCAGTGAAGAGGTAGAAATGGATCCTTTGCAAATCAAGGGAATTACATATGCCATCAGCCCAAGCTAAAGTGTCACAGATCTGTTCCAAGGAATTAGCAAAGGTTTTCCTTGTGGCTGGCGCTGCTGTCATCTGCAGCTCTTTATTCCTGCCTGGCCTTAGGAAGTGCTGTCTCTCTATGTTGCAGGCTGCAGGATCTCTGGTGGGCTTGTGGTGTCTTTACTATTTTTAAGGAAATACAACTCGGACTTCAGCAACTGTTGGCTCTTTGTATGGAGTTGAAAAGACTGGGCTTTCTTTTTGGATATATCTCATGGTGTGTGTGATTCCTCCCTACTGCTGTTCCAAGGTAGCGTATGTCAGAGGACATAGGAGTTCAAAAATGAGTGAGAACATGGAGAAAGATGTGGCTGAACTTCTGATTCAGCTCACTTAGAAATCCTGACTTGCTTATTTTATACTTACAGCCGTAACAGCAGAGCAGTGATCCTAGCCAAAAACTATGCGACAGGAGTGATGCTCCTGGAACAACAGGAATGGAAGAGTGAGTACAAGGGCGGGGAGCTCAGCCTCCAGCCCTGGGCAGTCACTTATGTCTAGGTCATGGCTGATAAATGCCCAATGTGGTTTTGAGGCCTTCCAATGTTGGTGTCTCTTCAGCTTTGCAGTCAGTCTGTCCCTGGGTTTCCCTAGCTTTACTTCCATAAGATTTTTTCCTGTAATATCTAATGTTTTTCCTGCAGCATGAATCCCTTGCTCTTCATTTTATCTGCTGTGCATGTGATGAAGAAATGCCCCCCTTCCCCTTGGAAATGTAAAAATTGTCTGTATTTATTCATATCTCGGTTTCTCTTCATTAACCTCCCTCTTCCTGGTGTTTATATTGTCCGTTCATTTTCTCAGCCTTGTTTTATATCCCTCCCTTCACTTTCCTTTGTCTCATGAAAAATAAAATCCTCTTTTCATCAAAGGGAAAAACCAATTGGACGAGAGAAAAAAAACCCCACCAACCTGAATGCAAGATGAGCTTTGCAAACCCTCACACAGCATCTCAGCCCTTTGTCTGTCTCCTCTGTTTAGACAGCAAGCTCTTCAGAGGAGGGGCTCTTTTCCTGTGTTTGTACAAGTGCTCAGCAGACTGAGGCCCTGATATAGCTGGGTTCCTTAGGGGCTATCGTAGCGCACAATAATAATGAACCATATGTCGGTTTAGCCAGGAAAATACTAAAGCAGCAGGCCAGTAGGCAGATTTTTCCCTTAATGGACCAGGTATTGCTTAAACAATGCAGACCATTTCCCCTTCTATCCTACTAATAATACACTTCACTTCTAGAGGAAGTAGTCCTAGGGATGATGACGTATTTTAAACTTTGTGGGCCTTATTGTTAGTCTAATTATACTGTAGACATTTAGAAGTATGTTTCTGGAGTGCCTTGCTAAGCAGGTGTTCACAAGTTCTCTGTGCTCTGACTCTGGCAGGGCAGCAGTTGTAAAGTGGTGTCAATGTGGGGCCAGCCCTGACCTTATGCGTGGCCCAGGTGGAGAAGTGTATTGGCTTGGGAGCAGCACCCAGCCAAACTACTTGCTTTATGGGTTTTTTGGGTTACTTTTGGCTTGGCACACTGGCAGAACAAGTTTGTGTCAGCCTGCAAAGCATTGCACAGGCATCCCCTAATAGCTAGACACAGTTATCAGCCCATTTGGTAGAGGGATCTGGTAGGTGTCAGCACTGTTGGCTACTTTTGCAGCTAGACAGAAACTCTCTGATTATTGGGTTGTGTTTTTTTTTTCCCTTTCTTTCTTTTAGGCTCCAGAGAGATGTTACCAACAAGTTTTATTTCACTCTTACTGTTTTTGTCTTGTTATCATCAAAATATTTTGAACAAACATAGTTGTGTAACAACACTTAGAAATGTTGACACTAAGCTGAAGCATTTTGACTTTTTTGAAAAGAAATAACTTGGAATTTTAATTTCCTAAATGTTTTTCAAAGTGTCCTGAATCAAAGCAAAATGGATTAAAAACTGTGGTTTAAAATATTAGAAAGGATTCCAAGATGCCTCAGCTTCCAGTCAGAAGCTCTGTGGGACCCTTGGAGGCCCTCAGTAGCACTGGGTGAGACAGGGAAGGTGATGACCAATGCAGAAGCGGTCTCTGTGGCTGCCCTGGCCTGGCCTGGCTCTCCTAGGAGATGGATATAAGTCTGCTGGAGTTGCCTATGGCTGTGCCTCTCTGCTGTACAGAGCTCAGTTCGGCAGGAATTGCTGGAAATAGGGGGAGGGAAATTGAGGATTTGCTGCTTGGTAAATCCTCCCACTTCCCTCTTCCCAGTGGAGACATTTGTGATAATCATGGAGAATGCTACCACTTCAGCCTGCAATAATAACCACGGAGCAGCTCTCTTGCTTGTAATTGCTTTACTGCCCAGGGGAGAGAGAGGACTGTTTTCTTTTTATCATTGTCTTTGGCATTGGGTTTGGTTTTTCCTTCTGCCGATTAAATATTCCTGCATCTCATCATCTCAGTTCCCCTCGATTCACATGGGGTTATCTTTACGTGGTAGGGGGGACATGCAGGATACTGTGAATCCTGATATCTTGGGGTCGATTTTCATGAGTAAATTCAAGCTGAGTATGATCTGCAGAGCCCTGTAAAGTTCAGATCTGTTTGAATCAAGAAAAGTATTTCAGTGGATTTATTGTTGCCTTTGATATGCGTTTTATGTGTTCTTGTCAGAAGCTGAATTTAAAAAACCCAAACTGCTGCGGTTCAGTGTTAGCCTGGAAAAACATAAAAATTTGTCAGAGAAAGACCTGTCATCATAACTTTCATCATGTTACAAATCCTTACTTTGCCACATCTGCTCATTACATGAGACAGGCAAGAATTCAGAGCAGCTGAGCTTTGAGGAATTCCGTTGCAGAAAGTAACAAGTGATTAAAAGGTCAGGAGAGAGCTTCAAAATTCTTCCTATGGTCTTTTCAGTTCAGGGGTTTCATAAGCGGGATGCTGGTAGACTGCATTGCTGCATATCTTGGGATACAGATTAGGCTGGGGAATGAATTACAGCAAGGTGTAAAATAAGTGAAATGTAAGCTGTACAGCAAATGTACTTTTCAAATGGTTGGCGTTTTTGTACAATAAAAGGAAAAAAAATATACTGTGGCCATTTTGGGAGCACAGTGGGCGAGATCGAGCGTGGAGTGGTAAAGTTAATGGTGCTGTGGCGATTCATCTCGGCCGATGATCTTGCCTATGGGCTCTAACTCTGCAACTTGGTCAATAAATGTGATTGTAGTTATTATGTTTAAGAGTAGCTATGGATTTTCAGTCAGAATGATCTTTGCTTTTGTTTTTACTGTTACGCTCTTCCCATCTAAAATACAGTCTTCCTGCGAGATCGCTGTTTGGCTGCATCTGCTGTAAGCTGCCTCTGAGGCAGAGCGGCTGCTCCTGGGGGGCGGGTGGGTTGGCCCCCCGTGCAGGCTGAGCTCCCTGGGGATGCTGCTCCTGGGGGCTGAGGGGCAAGCAGAGGACTGCCTCCCCACTAACACTCTGCTTGAGCAGCTTGTGCTGTTACTGGAGGCTTGTAAATTCTCCGCGACAATACTGAGATTAAAAGAATGATAATTTTAGTCATGATAATAAGTAATTTTAGTTTGATGTCTAATTTTTATGAGCATTTGGGGAAGCTAAAGAAGAAAATGTGCAGTTCTAATGTAATCCAAGGACTCCAGAAGCTGAGATTTTTTTTTTCTTTAAAAAAAAATAGCCTCCATCATTATGCTATTGGATAGCTGCCATATCAAAGAACAGGGAACAAGGTACTAGCTGTGTTTTTGTCCGGTCAGGTGATTTCAGAGGTTTTTCACCTTGTGCATAAAGGAGAAGAAGCTTTCTCCCGGGCAATTTGGTGGCTTGATTTTAAGGTCTTCAGCCTTTGAGTTACCTGGACAAGTAAGTCACTGTGACACCACAGCTGGCTGGTGTCAAGGCCACACATAGCCCTCCTGTAGCTCTTGGGTTTTAAATGACGGTGTACATAGTCCTCTGTTGCAGTTGTGATAGCCTCTTAATAGATAACGTTTTAAAATGTACAAAGAGATACATTTGGTATAAATATAGCTCACAGCATGAGGCACTGAATAAAACATTTCTCTTCACTCATCGGGGAGGATCGTGCATAACTTACTCTTGGATCTGCTTCATCACTCAGGCGTTAGAGAGTCACCCCTAATTTGTGAAAGCATATGGCTTATTCCACCCTTCCACACCGAGAATTCATTCGAGGCTTGCTTGCCTGCAGACTTGTGTTCACCATCTGGATCAACCTTCTGCAAGTCGGGGTAATTGGGAGTTATGATAAGGGGGAGCAGGGAAGCGCGTTCCTCCTCTGCTAAAATGGGAGGGCATCTCTCCTAACTCGGCTTCATTACAGCCTGATGGACTGAATCGCAGGAAAAAACTCACAACCATGGACTAAGCAAATAGCCTGGTTACTGAAAACACTTTTTAGCCAATAATGATCAACTAAATCAGTTTTTTCTATTACATCTTGATTAACTACCTAGCAACAGTGTGTTAAGGAAAACTTGCTGTGGATCCAGTAAGAAAATATCTGGTATGTCACCGACCTATTGTCTTTTTTTGAACCATAGATCATAAGTAACTTCCATCCATGCAGAGGTTTGAGCTCCCGTTATTCATGCTCAGATTTGATGGAAGAGGCAAATCTTAGGCTACGTACACTGCAGTTCATCTTGAGCCTGCCCGAGGCCATGCATTACAGAAGCAGGAATGAAATGCATACATGTCTTCACCAGTTCCTCAATCTCAGTTGCTCAACAAGACACAATTGATTATGTCCATGGAGCATCATCTGGGTCCCTATTATTTACAGTGGTCACTCAGTCACTGACAAATTAACAACCCTGTTTACTTGTTCTGGTTCATTGTTTTGACTGTTGTGATTAAGCAAGGACTCTGTTTTGCCTCAGAGAATCAGTGTGTGGCTTGTTCTGTTTTTCCCACTTGCTCTGGTGTTGAATCCACAGCACCCTCCTCTCCTCCCCTCAAAGGTGTCTCAGCATGTGGTAAGGGTCAGGGCTGTGGACAGGCTGCATTCCCCAGTGCATGCCTCAAGCTGGGCAACCCGCAGAGCCCTTAAGTAGGCATGATCATTACTAACAAATGTGGTGGTACCTGCATCTCTTATTGCAGTCCATCAGTGGCCTCCTCTTGATTTTTGTACAAAAAAGGTGAACTAGCAGACCATCCTGCATTTGAATGTAGTCTTACATGTTTGATTTTGCTCTGAGGTCCTCCTTAATGCCAGTGGTACTCTGCCACTCTATTGTGGACCTGGTTGTTGTATCCTTCTGGAATATTCCTAAACAGAGAAGAAAGCTAATGCCAGATTAAGGTGCCCTTATGCCATTGAAACTGGGTGCATCCTGGGGTTAGTAGCAATAGTCAAGTCTAATTTTTGTTGTTGGTGGGGTTTTTGGCTCTTTTTTTTTTTAAACAAAATGCAGCTTTATCCTATGCTTCATACTGGTACAGAGCCCCTGTGAAACAAGCTCTGCTTCTTTAGATAATTATGACTTCATTCTCTTTCTGAAATAAGACTTCAATTAAGTTAGTCCTGGATCGGTATATAGGTAGGGCCATGTATCCATCAAAACAGAAACCTGAGAATCTCCCTTACAATGCTGTAAGCTCTTAACAGTCCATTTACTGGCTGTGTGTAAAACAGAGTCTGCAGTTAAACCTGGTTTCCCTGCCTAGCTTCTACTACGTGTATGCTTTCAGAATCTTGAATTGCCAGGAGCTCTTCCCATCTACTACTCAGGTAGCAGAACAGTATTCATCCATACACTCTGTGTGTGGATTAAATTGGAGTTTGCCTGCTGTCTGTGAATCCAGCCAGAACAGGTATTTAAGCAGGTGATGGGGCATACAGAGCTAAGCCAGGGCTGAGGTTTTGTGTGGGATTCCTTCCAGATAGGTGAATTCCCATTTTTCTCTGTTGGAAAGGGTTCTCTGTGGCATGGCAATGATTTGTCAAGATCTGTCTAACAAAGGGAAGTGGCCACCTAATCCCATGTGAGTCCCTCTGGTTCCTCCTTCCCTGAACAGCTCTGCAAGCTGCCCCAGCTAATGGAGACCTTCTTTGGGTGAAAGCAAACCCATCCCTTCTGTCCTGGAGGCTGCTGCTCTTTGCCTTCTTTCAAGACATCTTTGTGTATTTTCTGGGCATGTCTTTCATAACCACTAGCTTGTGCTTGAGATAGGTTTCCCTGTTTCAGGACTTGCTTTCAGGTCTGCCTGGTTTTGGGAATATTGAGCATACATGAAGTAATATATTACTTGTTTGAAATCTGAGACGGTTATAAAAATATTCTGCACTGGCAATGCCTCTGAATATCTTTCACAATTTCGTCTCCCCACCACCCCCACGTATGCTTTCTCCCTGTGCGTTCCTGCAGTGATGCTGTGCAGGGCTTTGCGTTGGCTGCAGTCAGCTGTGTCCTCCATTGCCCAGCTACTCCTTCACACCACTGTGTATCCCAGGGAATCACCCCTCACAGGCTGAGCTATAGGGTGGGGGAGAGGGGTGGCTGGAAGTATGTGGCACCTCAGGACAATGAGACATTTCCTACTGGGATCCCAGGCTCAGTTTTGTTAAGGGTATATATGATAGGACTGTACTTATTTTAATCTACCCTCTTTACTTCCTTCTCTATTGGTCACAGGGTTCAAAACTATTACAACAGATTAAAATGCAAACCACTACTATAATAAACCAGAATACAATAACTGGTTTTCATGAAATAACATTAAAAAAAAGATAAAGAATTTATTACTAAGCACCTCATCAACTTTGGGTGGCCATAAAACAAATCTAACAAGCTACTGCCCAAACCTCAAGGATCTGTGCTGTCAGACTACCCAGACCTGGCACTCTTTTCCAGGCCCTGAATGTGTCTCAAATCCCAGTGTGCTCCATATGCCTTTCTGAGACAATCTTATAGCCTATAACTTTTATGCATGTAGCTTCAAATTTGAAAACAACTGCATTTATATGCATCTGAAGAGTTATAGGCATACCAAAGATGTTTGGTATTTTATTAATGAACCGTCATAAGCCGCCTGTATGCCTGGCTAGTCATACTGATGGTTTGGAGAGAGATATGCTAAGAAATGAAAAGGAAAGAGCACATGCAAGGCACAAAGTAAAACTCTGGCATGGTTATAACCCAAGTATCCAAACTATCAGGTTTTGGATTACTGGTATTTCTGCAAGGTTTTGGTACAAGCCTTTTCAGTACTTGCAGAATTCCTCTGAGTCAGGCAGGTCATAGCAGTTCCTCAATTCAATTTAATAGTTCTTCAATAAAAAAAAAATAAAAATTGAGCTATAAATAAGCATCTGTACTTCCAACATAAAAATGAGACCAAATACTGTTGGTGAGCACCATGAATGTTATCTCTAAAATGGGATGGGAGTATGTTCATAGATGTAAATTTGATGGGCTGAATAGCCTGAGAATACTTCTGGAATGCTTGAGGAGCTTCTTTCTGTTCAGATTACCATTTTTTTGCCATATGGATGGGTGTAAATGGAGATTGATGGGAGGAGCTGTTATTGTAATGTACCCATTAAGATGGTTTCTTTGTTTCAATATGTAGATTGCATTTTCAAGAAAATGTGAAGCTAGTTTAAACAAAATGAGATGTATAGAAGCTTTATGTCCTTTCCCTTCAGTTGCAGTTCAGACCCATATGAGTTTCAGAGAACAGTTAGTATTTTGTAGGGATCATAGTTTATGGGTGCAGATTCCAGTCTTCACCCATGTATTGAATGGAAACAGCCACATCTGATGAAAATATGTTTTAGTGTGAATAGTGAAAAGATCATAATCCAATCAGTGCAAGCCTGTTCATTTTAGAGTAATCCTTGAGCTAAAATATGCTATCAGCTCGTAAACAATTCATTTCATACTGGCAAAAATCAACTGTTTCTCAACCTTGATTTTTAAAACCTTTTGTTTGGGTTTACTGGTCAACCAGTATGTGACCCTGCTCTTGGGCCACAGATGGAAAGCCCATGCCTATGTATATGGTTTCTGGGTCACTTTAGCAATGCTCTGCAAGGCATGACTCTGCAGTGCTCCTCTTTCCTGCCCTAGCGACCTTCTGTCTGTTCTAAAGAAAGGATATTCACTTGCCTAAGTGTGTTTGATGAAGGAAGGTTTTTTGAATTGACTGAGGCAGTCAATCAGATTCAGTTTTATTCCTCTGGGCAGTGCCTTGTACGAAACGATATTCTGGACGTTCAGTGAAAATGAGCAAAGTTACTTTTTTTTTTCCCCTCCACTGGACATCTTATTTCCTTCAATTTGCATGCTATATATATTTTTACAGTTTAGTGTTTGTGATCTGTTTACTTTTCCACTCCAGCTCATTTGCAAGCTGACACTGTTGCATTCTAAGTTTGGAAATCATTTGATTTTGGTACAGAAAGTAGATCGATTGTAATTCCCAGGATGAAAACAAAGTTAGTAGTTCTATTGGCCAGTGAAAAGACTACCTATTCTGCCATGGTGAATTCCATACATTTTAATATCTAGATCTGTAATTCTTTTAATGTATATTATTCTTTAAGTTATACCTCTTCTCAAGTCTCTTGAAGACACTGATTGTGTCGCACACGAACCAGGCCGCACACAAACCAGGCCGCGCACCAACCAGGCCTAGATGTCTTGACAGCAAGATGTAATTCATGCTGTGTATATTAGCTCCACGCTGTCCTCAGGAGTTTGTGGGTAGCTGGGAAAACAAGACAGGTATTTGTCTTGTGACAGACGCTGCCTATGTGATTTCAGCTGGGAGCTGGGGTTTGGAGCCAACTTAGCTTTTAAAGGCTGGGCGCATTTTAAAAAAATCTAATTACTATTTAGAATAAATGATAGCATTAATTGCAGTCAATTCTCTATAAAGGGAATAAACCATTGCTTAATTGCATTTAATTCTTAATACAAAAATGTATCTTGATTAGAGAAAGAAATAGATCAGGTTAATTCTTTTCTTTGGTAATGAGTGAAATTTATACAGAAAAATTGCATTATCCTGTGGAGCTGTCATTGGCTTCTTCCTGTAGTTGGTTCTCAGTCTTCAAATAGATTTTCAGACACCCAACTGTCATTTAAGCTTTGGATAGTTTTCCTTCTCAGAAAATAATTCTCTGTACCCGAAGCTGAAAGCCTTCCAGCTTTCTGCTATCTCTGTTCTGTGGGGGTGCAGGTAGGAAGTCGCTGCATAAATCGGTGTGTGTGTGTTTCTTCATGGCATCATTTGCAAGCAAGTGGAAATGAAACTATTTCAGTTTTGTGTTTATTTTTTCTTTCTTTCTTTTTTTTTTTTTTAAACAACTGATTCAAAATCTTCCTTCAAAATTTCAAATGATAGTCCAGGAGGGGGCAGGAAAGAAAGGACACGTGTCCCACAACAGTGCTAGGGAATGAAAGGTGCCGAACAGAATTATTTTCTGAAAGATTGAAACCTGGTGTGTTGTGTGAAGTCTAAAATTAGACCACATTATGCTGCAATATGGTATCAGATTCAAAGAGCAGCAGGTGTCAGAGAATCTGCTAGCTGACACTCCATGTTACAGCAAAAAAGCTTTATTAAATTCATTTTCTAAGCTGCACATAGGACTCTGACATGGTGTGAAATTCAGCTAAACTGAACTTCTTCAGCTCCTGCTCCAGCCTGTCATGGATTTTCTGTAAGCGCCCACTGTGATCTGGCTAGCCCAAGTTTGGAGATCGTAGCTATTAGCCTTAGCAGGAAAATTCTTTGCTTTCGTGCACTTTGTGCTTCCTACCCACAACCTAATGAATCCTCAAGGGGTCCAAAATGAGACAAAACCCTATCCTGAACTGAGGGAGAACAGGAATATCTATTTCATGGCTTTCCAGCAGGAGATGGATCTAATTCACTGAGAAATGTTTTGTAATGGGGCTGGCGTTCTCTGGATGAAACAGCTATTTTTATTTTGAATATTTCAGATATGGCTATACCTTGAATTTCTGTGTATGAGAGATTTTCCTGAAAATTTAGAAGGTTTTTCAGGGTAGAGATATAAATTGTGTGGACACAACTTACCATAGTGAGGCTTTTTTAATGCATACTTCTTACACCAGTCGTGCAAACAAGCAAAGCTGCTCCGGCACAGGGAGAGGTTCTGCACCAGCCCCTCCACTATGGGCTTCGTGCTGTCACCTCCTCTGACCCAAAAGTGCAGTGGGTGTGCTGGGCTTGTCCCACTCAGCTTGGGAGTCAGAGATCTGCAGTGATTGCCCTCCCATTCTGTGTCTGTCAGAGCAGGCTGCAAAGCGTCAGCTTGCTGGTACGTGGGCTACCAGCGTCTTCCAGAGATGGACAGAAAAGCAGTGAGGAAATATATGCAGTCTTGCTAATTTTGACTGCGTGGTGCCCTGGTTTTGCCTGAAGTGATTGTGTAAGGGGAATTCTGTAGCCATAGCAATAGGGACAGTGTCATGAGAAGAGTTGCCATTCATTTTTAGACTGCTCTGGTTGGGTTTAAACATCCCTCAAAGTGTTGGAAAGCAGCAGAGAAGATCAAAAAGGAATTGTCAAGGCTCTGAGAAGCCCGTGGAATTAATTTAGAGAGCTCCCCTTGGACAAAACAGTGTCAGGTAAAGATGGTGTTTTATACAGATCAGATGTGATCAGTTGGGCATTGCTGGCAGTCCCAGGGGGTAGCAGAACACAAATAAAAAGAAAATGTTCAGGCTGTGAGTTGAAGTGATTTCTTTCTTGGTTTTTTTTTTCAGTTGGGGCTTTGGTTTGGTGTTTTGTGATAATACTTCCCTGCGTTTTTCTTGGAGATGACTCCATATCTGAGCTTGTAAAGAGAAAGACACAAAAACACACAGGAATACTTTCTAGGGGTGCTTATAATTGATTGGGTTTCCATTCACAGTTTGTTTGCTTTTGGGAGTCTGACCTGTCTTTAGCTAGCGATGCTGCTTGGCTCATGAGGTCCTTAGCAAAGGAAAGCGTCTAAACATAAACATCTTCAGGGAAGATCTGGGGTTTGCATACAGGTCCCTTCAGAGTCTGGAGGCCTGATTTCCCCTGTAAGTTGTGGATTTTGGGGCTGTGCAAGGTATTGCTTTTGGTTATCTAGTTCAAATTCTCACCCAATATGATGCTGAAGCAATTTGTTGTATACTCACTGACTTTGGTTGCCAAAACAACACTCCCCCCCTCCCCCGCACCCCCAAATTTTGGTCATGTTTTCAAATACAGGAGGTTTATTTGACATAGAGATGCTTGTCATAATATGTAAGAAGTGCAGCTAAGCAGTGATCTGATCTGAGGCTGGGAGATCGGCCCATGGGCAGGTGGATGCATTGTGTCATCTAAGAGGTGGCTTCATCTTGGTGAACAGTGCAGTGGTTTAAATTGGGCTTTGTGGAATTCGAATGGTTTGGAGTTCATTCAAAATGTGATAATGGGACAAACTGGTCTTGTGAGATTGTGGGTAAACATGAATAAGTTTTTAAAAGTGCAAAGCACTCATTCAGTGAGACTTTGAAGGTGGCATTCCATCTGAATCCAAACTGAATTCCTTTCTTTAAATGAATCTGAAATTCTAACCAACTCCTCAACTGATGCTTGACATGGAAATGAAGTTAAGAACAGTGTTGCTGAATTCTGGGTTAACCCTTCAAATTGTTTCTGGGTATCTCCAGATAGAAAAGTTTGTTCGACAAGACTGGGTCTGGCAAGTGCATTGGTGAGCTTCTAAGAAAAAGTATCCAAAAATGCCAAAGTGCACTTGATGTGCATTGTTAGAAAGAGCAAAGAGTCGCCACAGGACTGATGGCAGCAGTGGTATTTTATTCTACCAGGTGAGATCGCTAGATGTGTTTGTATTTGGGGTAGGAGTTCTTATTCTGCTCATAATTTTTTACAAGGAAACAAGCCCTCAGACTGGGCACTTCATCAGTACTTTGGGGAAGAAGGCAGGAGAGCTCTAATTCAATTTCTGGCACTGCTGGTTTAGTGCAGAAACCATCAATATCATCATAATGTATTTTCAGACCATATTATGTAGAGGAAATCTGTGACTTCATCTCAAAGGTGACCTGCAAAGGAAACTTAAAAATTGGCTTCTAGTGCTCCTTTTTGTTTTGTTTTTCCCTTTGGGTTTTAAAAATGTTGTACAAAGGTCTGGGAAGCTTTGGATATTCTTGGATTTCTGCTTGCGGATTTTTTTGTTATTATATTTAAAAATAACAGGAATGCAGAGTCTGCTTTTGCTGCTCCCTCCCCCTTCTTTCTCTGGGAAATTCCTTGGGGATTTCAGGGACAGGAAAGTGAAACATGGCTCAGAGTCAGAGGCATTTAGTTTTTAGAAGAGTTTTCTTCTAAGTGCCTGAACTCGACAGGTGTTTGTGCAACAAGCAGAATATTGGACCTGAACCAGCCTGACTTGACATTCCTTCGCTCTCTGTAGTGTAACTTTCATTATCTTTTGCAGTCATTATTACGTGAGTTTTCATAGGGTTTTTTAGGGTAAAGTATTAATTTCTAATGTTAAAATATTTTCCCCCCTTTATATTTTTAATCTTCTCGAGTCATTTTATGCATCGCAGATGAGAGGAAAAACTAACTTATTAGTTTTGAAAATAATTATTAAGAGAGCAGTGCAGGAGCTCTAGGCTAGGAGCAAATGTGAAATGAGCAGAAAGTCCACAACCTTCAGTACAAACACAGAGTAGGTGGCTTCACAAGCTGCAGTCCTGGTGCTCTGAAGGACTTAGTAGCTAGACAGGCCTGCTAAAGAGGAAACCATCACTCTGCGGCTGGTCTAAGGGCAGTTGGGTGTTTATGTGCAGCAGGCTTAACATTTGAAATCAGGTCTGAGTGGTGGGGCCGCATGTAAATGTATAGGGAGGAGGGTAAGCCTGTTCGTTGTGCCATCGGTACCCGAAGTCTCTCGCCAGCGAGGTGCAGGGGTGAGCTGGCAAGCAGGTTGGGAGCAGCCCATCTGACTTGCTGCTTGTTCTTGGATCAGCTGAGCAGTGTGTGTGCAGGAGGCTCTTGCTGGTCCTATTCTGCTGTGGTGTTGGAGGTGTCTCCTTGGCTGGGGGATGTGTGTCAACAAAATTGCTCAGCAGCCTCAGAACCTGCTTTCTGCTTATGCCTTGGGGGGCTTTTGGGGAGAAGGATGTCTGGGAGCAGACTGATGTGTGAAGCCCATGGGCCATACCTTGCATTCCCTCTGTGTTACTTTGCCTGCTTGGTTGGGACGTTAGCATAATCAATTTTAATTGAAAAAGAAAAAAGAAAAATCTTTTGGTGGCAGCATATTCTCAGATGGGGAAGTATAAATTACAGAATAATTCATGGACTATTTGCAGCTCTTGAGAATTCAGTTGGTCTAAATAATGTATGTTTATACATACAAATTGTGTGTGTGCCCCTGCATATTTTAAATGTTTGATTGTTTCACGTTAAGAAACAAGTGAACAAGTGCTGGAGAGCTGAGGACTGGAACACTTGCCATTTTGGTTTTAATTTTTTTTGCTGCTATGGATCCTGCAAAGATAACTTTTTAATGTTTTTTCATACCTGCACTTTATCACTGGCTTAAAACTATATAGGCATGGTAGACAGACAGCATCTATTTAAAGCCTGAAGATACTAATAAAGAGCATCAGTAGAGACAGGGCAGCCATCATCCCAGAGCTAATTAGGGATAAGATGCGGTGGATCATCCAGTGCTGCCGCCTCCTCTGCCTGCCTATCTGGTGGGCTTGCTCTGTTGCACAGACAGAGCGGCTTGGTACTGCACATGGAATAAAATTGCATGATATATTTTCAGTGCCCGGTGCTCTGGCTGTGCTAATGACAGCACAGTCCCAGTGTGCTGGCAGAGCCAGAGCACAGAGAGGCTGCAGAGATGTGCTGCCTGGCAGCAGGGGTTGGGGGGGACGACAATTCTCTGGCTCTTGCAAACCTTGGCTTCCTAAATCTGCCTTTTTCTAAGTAAAGAAAGGGCTCTACTTGGCTAGAAGAGCAAAAAATGTTTTTTGCAGAGTGTGCACGTTTGTGTATTCTCATAAAAATCACCTGCTGCTTTAAACTTGGGGTAGCAAAGAGTTAAACAGAGGACAGTAAATAACTGGAGATGGGTGGTGGTAATTCAGTCACTCAGATGCCCAAGCTGCTAATGATTTGCTTCTGTGGATGTGTTCCAACCTCAGGCTGTTGTCGTCTCTGAAGGAGACCTGCAGATGACAGAGGGGTTTGGTGTACAGCGGTGTCAGGGGCTGCTGCTGTATGTGTGAAACCTCCAGCCCCATCTTCCAGTGCTACCCGGCCGTGGCTGCCCACATCACTCCAAACATTCATCTATAACTATTCCTACATCGTGTCAGTTGTCTGCTGTAGAGTACGCCAGTGATGAATTTAAGAAAAATCATTAATTAGTTGGGTTTAATTAGAAATAGGGCTGAAATGAGAGGATCTCAAATTCTTTTCTTCTAATTGCAGCATCACATTTGATGAGTGCCTGGAGGTTACATGTGGTCTCTCAGAAGGCCTGAATGAAGCAATGATAAATGGTAAGCAGCTGGAAGGGGTCTCCTCGTGTAGGTAATCTGCACATCTTGCTGCTCTGAGCTCCCCAGCACAAGCAGGGAATGGTGCACCATTCACCAAGCGTGGAGGCCAGGGGTGAGATGCAGGGGTGAAGCACATCTGTGGGTGTGCAGGCTGCTTTTGAAAGATTAGGGAAGAGCCCTACTACAGAGGATTTTTCTTGGCCGGTGTTATGTAGATTCATAGGTTGCTGCACAAATTGAAAACCAAAATGCACTCTTGTGCAAAACAAGGGAATGAGATATGGGAACAGGGAGAAGACTTTCTGAGGAAATCCAGGTTCGGTACTTTGTAATGGCTTTTGTTGGAGAAGGGGTCAAAGTCCAAAATTAAAACTGATTCACTTCCAGGTCAGGGTAGCATCTAGTTCCGAACATAAAGACTGTGAAAACAGGTCCTGGTGAGCCCTAATGGGCAAGAACATTGGCAGGTGAAGGTTGTGTTAGTGCCAGGGGCTGCCGGTGCAGGTTGCAGGTGATGCCCAGCCTCAGCATGCCACTAGCAAAATACAGTGGAGAAGGATGAATGAAACAGTTTGGAGAGAGGAAAAAAAAAAGTGGGACTTGTTTTTCTGATCAAAACCAGCTTCAGGTTGTTTCAGACTCAAGAACACGGGGTGAAGGTGATGACAGGCTAACAAGCCTGTCCTGGGTGCTGAGGCAGGGGAGTAACATGGCTGGCTTAAGGACAGCTGTGGAGATGGGTGGCAGCAAGGCTGCACCTGTGAGCTTGGTGCATACAGATCACTGAGCATCCTTACAGAGTGACCGGTTTTGGTCATTGCTGATTTGAGCTGGACTCCAATCAACAGCCTAGAGGCAAAAGCTGTGGTTTTTATAGGGCACGATGGCTTATTTAAATGCAAAATTCTGGCAGTAATGCCTTCACCTTAGGATAGTAAACTATCAGTAGCTGCGTATTAAATAGCCTTGTATTTTCAATGAGGTATTGGTAGTAACCAGGGTTCACTATTAAGTGTAAACAAGTCCCCGAAGTGTTGCCAGCTCTGTGGGTTTTCTCTAATCTGCATAGCTATTAAAGTTCCTTTTCTGCAATCCTGGCTAACTGTATTTTAGAGTTTTATTTCTGTCACCACTCCTGCTTCTCACAGGTGCAAAGAGTCACTTCCCAGCGCGACAGGTTTACCGCAGCACTTTTTGTGTTGGCTTACCTGGTAGCAGCGCTGCCAAGCCCCCATGAGGTCCCAGTTTGAGTGTTGGCTCTGGCTGCATGCAGATCGCACGCAGAGTTCAACTACCAGATGGGGGACACTAAATCTGCTTTGTCTAGCCAAGAGCTGGCAGACAGAGCACCACTGCTGCTGTCAGCCAGAGAAATACTGAAAATTGCTCAATCAACATAATTCATGAAGCTTTGTGGCAGGTCTGCAGCTCCACAGGCCAGCGTGAGAGTGCCAGGGCAGACACGGAGCTGTGCAAGCCCATGGCCGTGCTCATTTACTCGGAGGATGCGCGCAGCTGCCTGCCGCTGCCCAGCATGATGGCTCTTGCAGAGGTGCTTTCAAGGGGAAAATATTGTGAACGAGACTGTTGCCCAGTAATTCCTGCTTTGTTTGCAGAGAGGGGTCATGGCTAAGAGCTCTGTCCCTGATCCCGTTTATGATGTTGCCTTAAAGAACTCTGAGGACCATCGAGTTACTTGGCTGCTCCCACCCCACCCTACCCTGCCCTCCCTGCTCACCATAAACTACAGGCTCAAGGCGAGGGGAAAACAGCAAACACGTTTAAATCTTTATGGGCACAGCTAGGCAAATACTCCAGCAAGTCTTCTCAATCATCCTTTCAAATAGAAAATGGTTTAATCTGTGGGATGGTATTTCCAGCCCTTATTTACCATTCGTGCTCTGGGGCAGTGGGGTTTCCAGCGAGCTCACCTTGAGCAAACAGAGTCTTCAAAGGTTCTGGCAAAAGTGGAAAGTGCTGTGACTCTGGAAATGTGGTGCCTGGCTCAGTGTGCATTTTGTACCTGGTGTGTTCAGGTGTCTGGCTAAAGCGTCCAGGGGTGACAGTGCAGAGCGTGCAAGTGGTGTGTGATGGGGAGCAGCTTGCTAGAGTGACAGTGAGTGGCCCTGCACTGGTAACAAATAGATTTAGGCCAAACATCAAATTAATTTAAAAATAAATACAACTTTTTTCCCATAAGCAAACAATATTAGAGTACACTCTTTGGAATCTCCCTGTGTCTTTTGTATCTTAGACTGTAAATTGTCTAACCTGGTAGCTCTTCTTACAGGACTGAATCCTCCTAAAGGTGTCTGTCCTGTAGATTGTCAGGGTGTAAATGTTCATACTCATGCAGGTAAATCTGCGTGCATCTGTTTGTGCTTTGGTCTAACCTTGCTCATGTCTAGCAGAGCTGTTTTGTAGAATACTGTGCAGAGTATGTCTTGCAAACACTTTTAAAGAATCAATTAGGGAGTTAATTCAATAGCTATTAGCAATGAAACATAAACGCAACTTTACAATTCTGCCAGCTGGCTCAGGTAACCTGCTTTCATCATCTACAGAAGCAAAACATTTTTCAAATCTCTGGCTGAATATTAAAATCCAAAATTAAATTATAATTACCAGAGGGTTTCATGGCAGCCAGTAGCCAGACTGAAGAGGACTCACCCCTCTCATGTGTCCTGCAGGAGCTTCACTCCGAAGCCCAGATCCGCAGCCCATCACATCTGCTCAGGTGGGGCAGGCAACTGTTAAGAAATCTGTTTTTCCAGTACTAGCAGGAAACTGGTCAGGAGAATTCATCAGCTGATTGATTTCTATGAAAGAATGTAGATGTCCATGTTTCGGATCGCAGCAATACTGTTCAATTTCTTTTGACTTTTTTTTCCACTCCCGGGGGTGCTAGCAATTACTTTTGTTGACCATGGCAATACTTCTAGGCTTTGTGTGGATGTAAGAAGTTTGTGCTCTGGGTGGTAATGGGAACTTACACAGGACCAGCCAGTTTCCTATCTTTGCCGCCTGCACAGCATACCCATGTTTTCCATAACGCGGCTCACCCTCGGTAGTCCCGTACCTGATGCTGTACGAGGCACGCGGCAGTATTTTGCCATTAGCGATCCAGAAAACAATAGATTCCTGCCAGGATAGCAGTGTATGTCAGTAAACAGGGTGGTAGAGCAGTGTATTTTTACGAGGTGATTTGTTTCTGTTAGTGGCCACTGGGTGGAGGAAAAACTGAGAAAGCTGAAAGTAGGAGCTCAGAAGAAAGAGGCCTGATTTCCAGGACGTTCAGGGCGCCTGCAAGTCCTCTTGTCTCGCTGACAATACTCAGCAGCTCCTGGAAATCAGATCATTTGTTGAAGGTGCTTGATTTTTGAAATACGGCAGGCTGGGACTGGGCTTGTGGTAATTCCAAGGCACAGTTTAGTGAAAAGGTCGAGGAAAAAAAGTAAGCAAAGGCTGAGAGAGCAAATCTTGGGCAGTGCAAGGTGGCATGCTGAGCCAGCACCGGCGGAAAGCGGGTTTGGAAAGGAGCTTTTCAGAAGGAGCTTGCTAAGAGAGGGCAGTACTTATGCTTGCTCTTTCTTTAAAATTTTCCTCCCTATTAATTTAAGATCTGGGCACCAGAGGAAGAGCAAAAATAATCAGTGGGAACGTGACTTGGTCATACAAATAGATTTTCTGACTGCGCAATGTATTGCATGTAGAAATTAACTGTGGGCACAATGGTTTAAAAAAACAGTTGCTTTTCATCCCCCATTTTTATGTTAATCTGAGGTCATACACAGCAAATTACTCTTTATAACCTAGTTTCTTCTCTCCTGCAGGCTGGGGATGAGACTAGCCCCTTAAGTTGCTGCTAACACTTCTGCAGCATGGGCTTAAAATGAAAATGAAGCAGTTGCTTGGAAACCCTCCTCCTCTTTGTGCTACTTATTTTACTTTCTCAAGATGCTTTTTTCCAGACTATTAATTGTAAGTGGCAAAAATATTATGGGCGGAGCTGCTGGTGTCTCTTAATTTGCAGATTGTGTAACGTTGCCTCTTACAGTTCTGATTGGTGTTCACTTTGCCCGAATTCAACCATTTTGAATGAAATTTGGAGGAAATTTTCTGTGCTGGGTGTCTCTCTAAATTACTTAGGAAAATTTCAGCCAAAACGAGTCCTGAGGATAGAGCTGGAGAACAATGCACTGGCAAAACAATGCGGTAAACTTTGAAAAGGTGAAATAATTTGATGCTTCCTTTGAAGCAAGGACCTGACATTCAGCAAGGGAAGAAATGCCTGGCTTTTTACCTAGGGATATATGTTCTACCATTTCTAATCTATGCGCATTTGGCTAAATTGCAGGGATTTCCATAGCTTGCAATTTGCATGTGTCCCACAGGGACAGCTTTGGTATGTTTAACAGCTCAAACCAGAGGCAGTTTCAGCCGCAGTGGCTGCTCTGGACCTAACTGCAGTCAGCCCTCAGGGGTTACGCCTTATTGAAGGGATATACAGAAAGTGCATAAATTGTGTGCCCAGCAATCCTGAATCTGACACCTCTGAAATTCTCAGCACTTTGCAACTTTAATAGTATACTTATGGGATTGTTTTCTGGTGCAAAGTAGGCATTTTAAATTGGGCAGTTTAAGCATCAGCTGCCTATATCTTAACATTTCTGCAGCACTTCTGGTAGAGAAAACTACTTCCCCCCTCTTTCCTCCCCCTTCCCCTTCGCTCACCAATTTTATTACTATCAGTCTGTTGGGAATTCCAATGAATGTGGGATCCCATGTCTTTGGTGATGGGGATGCTAGTGCAAAAGGCTATGTTTAAAATTTTAAGTGTATGGATCTGTAAAATGCCTCGGGGTTACTCTATTATCTGTAGGAAGCAGTCCTATGGAGAATACACTAGGACTGGATAATCCTGAGAAGGCAGCTTTCCTGACACTGGATCAATGATTTATTTTATTTTGGAAATCTCTTCTGAGGGGTGGGGGCAAGATAATTCTGAAGAGGGTTTAGCAGCATGAGATCTCTTGTGCAACTAAGCAAATAGCTGGGCAGGCTGGGTACACAGAGCTTCAAAGTACACTAATCATGCAAATATTTTTTTGAGTGAAATAGTAAAATGCTGTTTGTTTCAGTGGCATGTGGAATATGATGCATACTTCCAAATTTTTACATGGAAAAAAAAAATTGGTGGGAAGCCCTGGATTGTAGGAGTGAGGCAGGAATTATTTGCTTCTATATTTTTGGATGTTACTACAACCCATTTTTGAGGAGGCACAGCAGAATCATCCTGTGTTCAGCAGGCTCTTGTGTCTTTCTGGGACTTGCATCTCTTAAATTAGGGCAGGATGATGGGTATGTGTGGGTTAACAGGACCACGAGGCATCCTTTGGATAGAACTGAATGTGGTGTAGGGAAGAGATGAGACGCGTGCTTTTTTGTCTGTGAAACCCAGTTTATAACAGATGTATTGATTTATAGTCAATAAAGGACTACTATCTATCTCAGCTACCTGGACCTTCTTTTTCCACCTGAAAATTTTGTTTGGAATTTGAGGACTTTGGTGACTTTAAATATTGGCAAATCCTGGAGAGGGAGCAACTTGCACAGATGGTTTGCCCAGGCAGCTCAACGTGGACCTGATAGCTGCCTCACTGGGCCTGCTCTGCTTAGAGCAGGATGTGTTACTCTCCAGCATGTCCTGGTGAGAAATGCTACCAAACCGAACTCACATGGATGCTATGCCTCAAATTTCTGTATCCCTGAGAGCTGGCAGAAACTACCCACCAGCAGTACTAAAATATGGCTGAGAGCTGCGTGCATCTATCGGGAGCTGTGTGCTAGCGTCCTCTTGATCAGCAGGGGTGTGATGAGTTTTTCATTAATATTAGCTCTCTGGAAGGAGCAGATGGTGCCAAGATCTTGTACCTCAGAGCCAGAATTACAGTTTGGAGCAGCTGCATGATTTTCATTAGCTCTAGAGTTTCATAGACCCCTTCTAGCCTTCTTTTACCTTTGTAAGTAGGGTGAGACTGCCAGCTTAATGAACTGATGTGTTAAACATGAATAACATGTTGAATGATTATTCTGAGCATCAGTTCTGACTGATGAGGGAGTGCCACGTTTCCAGCCTCTCTCTTGCTGATGGCATATGTTGCTTTCACCATTAAATTCATAGACTCCAGAAAACTGGCTCTCAAGTTGCCTGGAGAAGGCCATAAGGCAGCAGCAGCAGGACTGTCCAAGGGCTGGATGGCAGGAAGGCCTCTGGCAGTACTATGTAACTGCTGCTGGGACAGTGAGTAAGGCTCTGGAGAGGAGGTAGCAGGGACGCAGCCTGGGAAGGATGGATTAGGTCACTATTTTTGTACTTGTATTTTTGTGTATCACATCAGTGAATGTTTGATCAACACAGAAGTGTTTCATAATACTGAGAGGACAGAACAGAAGCATTTTTTATGCTATAGAGGACACTTACAAAATGAAGATAAAGGGTGACAGAGCCCTGGGACAGGCTGCCCAGGGGGGTTGTGGAGTCTCCATCTCTGGAGATATTCAAGACCCGTCTGGATGCCGACCTGTGTGATCTGTCCTAAGGAACTTGCTTTGGCAGCTGAGTTGGACTCGATCTCTTGAGGCCTTTCCAACCCCTACAATTTGGTGATAAAGACACTGTGGTAGACCAGTAAGGTGTAATCTTAACAGCAAAGAGATGGAGAGGAGAAATCAGATGATCTTGGTGCAAATTACTCAAAGGCTCCTAAAACAGGAATAGTAACTTCAGGCTGCAGTGGTGGGGTAGGTTTCCATAGTCTGACTCAAATAGCTAGACTCTGTTTCAACTCAGTAGGAATGTGCTCAGACACATGACTGAAGATACAGTGTGTGTAGCTTGTACCAACATCAAGTGGAATTTGGAACATTTGGCTTAAGCAATGCAATGTGTCATTTGCTTCCCGATGCACTCTAATCTGCTTTAAAACAGATGGGTTGTCTCAATACCATGCAGTTACAAAGTTTAAATGTCCTGTTCATGGCAAAATAATCTAACTCTAAGAGAAAGGGTATCTCTGTCTCAGCGTTTACATTCATTTGTCTAACTGTTCTAGCTCTGGCATGCAATCTCTCTCCTTCTAGGATCTGATCTGCATAGGGAAGTCAATGGGAACACAACTTTTGGCTTGGCAGGGGCCATAACCGGTACTGATGGGGATTATTGCTCTTGCTACACTGTAAATTTGGACAAGCTAGCTAAACAGTGCAGCCTTTTAAGTGGATGGTTGTGAAAGGTTTTTAAATCTTGTCTTTTGTCCCTTAACAGCTTTTCTGTGTTTGGTTGGTTTGCTTTTTTTTCTTGTTGATCCAGTTGCTTTGATGCAAATGCAGTGAAACCATCCAGGAATGTGAAAAGAGAGACAAGTATTGCAAAATGACTTTCAGAACAACTTCGGAGGAATGTCTAAGACTTCAGCTAGGTATAAAAGGGTCTTATGGTGCCACTGTTTTATTTATTTATTTAGAAGAACTTGTTGGTTATTACCATGGCTGAGTTTAATGGAGTGTAATTTGGTCCTTTCCTTAATGACTGGCAATTAAACACAAAAGGTGAAATACATCCCAGTGAAGCAAAGGGCAAAACTGCCCCTGTCTTTGGTGGGACCAGGAATTAACTCAAAGTGTACATAGAGAAATATTTTCAGGATGATGTTGTAAGCTATGCTTTGTGGTAGTAAAGAGCTTTGATTAAGATCACAGCTCTGGGTATTCACATGAATTCACAAGTGGTCTTTGCAGCACTGCTGTTTTTCTGACCACATAAGGGCATGTATATCTTACTGTAAAAGGGGAGTTGGTGGCATTGCGTGTGTGTGTTCACTTCAGACAATAGATATAAACAGGGACCCCAGGTACCAGCCTGTGTCTGTGAGGTGGAGGAAATACAGTTCTTGTAAGAGAGTGAAGTCCCCTCCCAGCCTTTATTTCTTATTCGTCACCCAATGGCAGACTTAGTCAGCTCCACCAGGTTTCTGCTCCAGTCTCAGTCATCAGGATAAACTGATGCTGTGACTTTGTTAGCTGGGTCGGTTAATGAGCCCGTGTTTCTTTACTGGCTGGTGCCTGCTCCTGTCATACAGAGTTACACACCTTGCAGTAAGATGGTTACTATAACATCTGCTTAAAAAAGAAAAGTGCTGTGTAGTCACACTGCTTCTCATCTGCTTACTTACCAAAGTTTCATTAAGAAAAGAACTACTAGCCTCATTAATAGATTAAAACAAGTCAGGCTGAGAACATACGAAATATAATTTGTGGAGTGTAAGGGAGGCGAATACCTGAGGCAGGGGATTAGTAGTGATTTTTACCCAAACTGCTCTTATAGCAGAGATTGTCATTTAACTCCAACACCTTCACCTGCTGTGGGGACTGCCAGGGGCTTATCTGCCCCTTCCCCCTGCTCTGAGTCCCAGCCCATTTTCTGCTTGCAGTTCGCCATCGTGGTCTTGTGAGGAGGAAGCTGAACACACTTGTTTCACCACCAAAGTATATTTTAGCTTTCTGCTACAGCCAGCCTCAGCTGTGAGCAGTGTGTGATGGATGGAAAGGTGTCTGTGCAGCTCCCCTTCTGATGGGCAGTACAAGTGCCCTGCACGTGGAGGCTGCTGATGTCTTCAAGCAGCGATCATTGTCCACTGCGATTTAGCTCCAATGGTTGAAGCTCTCACAAAATCAGCTTCTGCTGCATCCTGCTATGTAAGCCAGAGAGCTCTGAGGTTGGCTGGTGTGTCAGTGAAAGCAACATCTGCTAGTGTACTTTGCACAAACAAAGGAGGGTCCCAAATGGGACAGGCTTTACTTTTCTGTTCATGCTTCTTCCATGGGTATCTTCTTTTTCTCATGTTCGTATTTCAGTAACTTGGAAGTCCTTTGGTAACTCAATTTTTGACAGGGTGAAATGAAGCTCAGTGATGGTATACTGAATGTGTGGGGTTGCTTGGACATTAAATGCCCCACACTGTGCTTACGTGCAACGAAATGATGTCAGTCTTACTGTCATCATGGGACAGGAGGACAGATTTCCTTTTTCCTTAGTATAAGTTGAATATCTTGGTGGCTCTTAAAGCAATGCAGGTCTGATACGCATTCACACTACAGCCACATGTGGGCTCTTGAGGGATGAAAAATCAGGGTTTGTGGCTTAGTCTTTTTTTTCCATGCAATTGGACATGAAGATTGACTCGAAGAGTATCTTCTGTGAAAAGAAGGGGGAGTGCTGAACAGGTACTGTGGCTTTTCTTGTTTAAAGATAACTTGCTTCATGAAACCCACACAAAAGAGTCACCATTTAGAGAGGAACATTAACAAAGGATGTTTTTTGTTCCTAAGTCATACCCTATATAGGGAATAGTGTGGCTGTTAAAGAGATTTCCTGTATGTAACGGGTAGGATGCAGTAACAGTTTTTCCATTAGCATAATATTAAAAAATATACAATATGGTTATACAGAGCTGAAAGGTGGTGGTGGTGTAATATAATCAAGGGAGTAAAACAGTGGGAAAAAATATGTTTCCATCTAGCAAGACTTGACATACACATCCACTTCAGGTTTTGTTAATAATGTTCTTAATTTGCGATGTGTCATAGGAGGGCAGCATTCGTTATTGTAATGCTGTATTTATGATGTTATCAGTAGCAGAGCTGCAGCGCAGTTTTCACCACAGAGCAGAACTCAGATTACTGGGGTTTTAACATGAAAGTTCAGTAACAATAATTTAATATGTATTATGTACAGTTAGAATGATAGCTTTTCTCTCAGCAGGAAATAAATGTGTTGAATCATTAAGCCATGCTATCCTGTTCCCCATTCAGGAAATAAACATACATATAGGTCCACGTTGTTCCCGGGTTTCATCCTATACAGTTACATCGGCTCTAGTGGCATGATGCTGATTTACATCAGGAAAGTATTCAGCCCAACTGTCAAAGACACAATCTTTGTATGGCCATAAAAGTCATGGAAGAAATCATATCAGGATATCACAGGTATTCACTGTATTTTAATACACTTTGGCAAAAATTGAACTGGAGGATTAAGGGAGAAGTATGTTTACTTTTTGGTCTCTGACTTCCAACTTCTGGTGCAGAGCAAGCTGACAATGACCAAACCAACACTGATTTCTACAACTTTTTCCAAGTTAATTTATTTCTCATGATACGTGCTGAACTAACAACCCCAAAGACTGAAGCCTTTTAATTTGGGTGGATTTCAGGATTCCCACACAAAGCCTGATTGTTTCAATTTTTGGGAAAGGACACTATTTGTCCCTCATATAGTTCCAGGCATGCTGTTGATGCTTAGTAAATAATTATAAATAACAATAAAATCAGAATCACATGACCTGCGCAGATGTCCTGGATGGGGCTTGGAAGACGAGATCCACCTTGTGCTGGGTTCCAGTGCTGCTGCACCTCCCCTGGCTGCTGCTCTTATAGATGCTGCCTATGGACCACAGGAGCAGATGGTGGTCTCTGCCCAGCTCTATAGGGACTGTACAGGGTGCTCCATCCTGCCTGCTTTTTCTTTTCTCCAACAGATTTAGGAATCCCCCACTTAAAGGAAAGGATTGCTTTCTGTCTGCTACTAAAAGCAATTTTGAATTGTAATTTCTTGGGGTAAGACCTCTCATTCTGCACCTGAAGCTGGATGTTTTTTGGGCCAGAACAGCCAGTACTGCTGTATCATTCCCTTGGGTGGGAGGAGCCAACTGGCTTTTGCAGCTGAGGGATGGGCATTGTAGCACAAGTGCGTTGGTGGCCCTTCAGCAGTGCTGCCACCATGGGTAAATGAGCATGTATTTGACATGAAATAAGAAAGAAGGAATTGGAAGGTTGCATGGAAAATTTCTCAAGCTTAGTGTCACATAACAAATTAGCTATTAGGAGTTACAGAAGTTTCCGTTCTAGCTTCCCCTTAGACAGAAGCATCAACCATAGGCTTGCTTGGTTAGTGAGCAGGCGTAGGAACATCAGACAGCGTTCTGCTCCTGCAAGGTGTCAGCCCAAATGTTGATTCCTAGTGTTACCACAGGAGCAAAGGTTGGTAACAACTCGCAGAAAACACATTCATCTTGCAGAATTGGTCTGCAAAATCTCCTTTCCCCATCCAGTAAATCCACTGGATGTAGTTGTCAACGGAGTGAGTGCCACGTATAGCGAATATACGTTGGCGTTTTGGCTTAGTTGTGTGCCTGTGCTAGTAGGAATGATCTTGAGCAGGTTGCTTGTACTTGGAAACATGAATTTGACAAAATGACTAATATAGGATGAGAGTTATGTATGGTAAAACCAGGATGGGGGAAAAATCTGAAAGAGCTGAGCCAGGTTTTTGCCCTTTGAAGACAGGGGACTGTCTGTGTAACAAGTTACCCTTTCTACAGGACTAAAAAGAAATCATTCTTTCTTATTGTTGTCAAATTGGCATGAAGTATCACTGTGAATACATCTAGCTGTTTCCAGTTGCCTTTAACTGAGCTAGATATTGAATACTTGAGTTCACAAGATGAATTTATCGTTTTCCAGAAGGCTCACAGTGCAGTATAAACAATT